>NC_139344.1:201832508-202432508 GCF_055883805.1 Amblyomma maculatum | reverse complement strand
CATAATGCATGCTAGTCAGACTGCAGTTTCCTAAAGAAACCAGCACAATTAGTGCAGCTGTCGCAGCCCTGCCAGTCAGCTATGCCGGCTGTGCCGGATCACCTAGCTATTACCCGCTGCTTAAAAATAAAGCAACAATGACAGAAAGCTTGGCAGAATATATACCGTGGATTTTCATAAATGACTTCTGCCTTCAAGCTGGCATCATGCTAACAATATGGGAGGCCGACACATTGGCTAGTATCACAATGCATGAAATTTATTCGTATAAGACAATATAGTACCCAAATTGCAATGCAACATGTGGAAAAAGCATCAAAAGATGACAAGTTAGGCAGTAATACAATGAAAGAAATTTTATGGTTGAGTTAGCAGGATAAATTGCTCCAGTGACGTAACCTGAGACAAAGCTAAGAACAAGCCAGCTAGAGTGACATTTATGAACTTTTTTATTTGTTTGCTGGCAATCAGTTTCAGCATTTTCATCACTGCCATCAATTGTTTACCAGCATCACTCTTTCTCATTTGCACAGTTTGTCATTCCGTAACATAACATAGTAACAAAGCATTACAGCATACCACACTAATGCCTACTCCAGTGCTTAGAAAGGCATTGTATGGTTAATAGCAGTGAATTGCAAAAACTATAGCAGAAATAGTTATAAACAGCGCAAAAAGTCAAACGACAGGTGGAAAATGCCACAAGGTCTCCCGCTTTCATCAGTTACACCTTCCGTTTATTTACGATTAAAAATATTGTCACAAAATTTTGCCCATTGCAATTCATTAGTCAAGAAAAAATGATTTCATCCCGATGATTTGCAGACCACATACAGTATTCACCTTCCTTCTATGCAATGGTTACTGAAAAATATGAGATGCGAAAGGGAAGCAGATGGCCAGACAAAAGTGTTCAGAGATCTTTGTACTTCTTTATCCAACAGTTTATTCCAAATACGATTGTGTGGCTTTTTCCGACAGATGAGAAAACTCAAAAGGAACCTATATAAGTCACATTTCTAGATGCAGTGCGAAGGACACAATCATGTCAAAGTTTCTACAGTACAATCCTCAGGAATGACACCAAGACCTATGAAGATCAAGCTAGCAGAGGTGGCAGCATTAAGCTACTTGGCTTGTTTACAAAAACCGCGTCCAGAATACCCGTTTTCATGAAGAACACTCACTTTACTGTAATTGCTCTACTAGTATTGCTTCATGACAAATTAAGAAGGCAAGAATTAGAAATGCAATAAAAGGTAAAGCTAGCCGTACTGTTAATGAAATGAAGAATGTAACAATGATGCCGTTACTAGCTTGACCGATACAAAATCACAGTGGAGCTAACCACTTCACCTAACCTTACTGACAAAAACTAGTAGACAGCGGGCTATACTTTAGACAATTTGTATCAATGATCCTGTTACTTTAAAATTCCCCAACATTGCAGTAGTTTTTCAGTTACACTGGCACCTTTGGCCAAAATTTTATGGTCATGTAAGAAACTGTTTTCACCTTTGATGTACCACTTTGTTTCTAACAAGTATAATTTCTCACCCACCAAAACAATTTGTCATGACTATTTGTTTGATCTGGGAATGAAGTGACTTTTTTTAACATTCTGTGTTGGAAGATGACCTATGATTTTGACATACTTTTTCTCGGCAACATAAACCACCAACCAGTTCTTGTTCTTATAGTTCTTGTATAATAGCTGAACAGAGTTGATTTTAAAAAGCATTTCCAAAGACTGCCCGCATAAACTTTCACAGCGCCATACCACCATCACACACAACGTGTGTGATGGTGGTATGGCACTGGTATGGTGGTATGGCACCCGCCAGCTCCTAATTAGAGCTGCGGGTGTATAACCAAGAAGGCTGACTGCTTCGCAATAAGCAAGGCCAGCAATATGCTTTGGTGCTCCACATGAAAACTAGCGCTCCCTTAATGGTCACCTTACCACAGTCCTAGGAATTAGATACTTATCTCTCACTCACCAAAGAAAATCATAATTCACATGCTGACGTCTGTTACATTATTATATACCTTCAGGTGTAGTAAGACTGAATTTACTTACTATTCCTTCAAAGAGAGGACAGGAAATATCACATGACTTTACGTATCCCTTACTACTGGCCCGGCTCTCCATGACATGCTGCCCTCCATAGGTTGTTGAATTAAATGCACATCTCTTGGCTTCATTTTTTAGAGGTGCAAGGTATCGCAAAAGCACGACACACTCTAAACACACAATGTCTCGCCCTCCTCACTTTGCATTCTTGATACACTGGCCTACAAACAGTGAAAAATTGCTTCAGTTTCTTTTTTTGTGCAAACACACTCGCATAACCGATAACAGGTAAAATGAAAACTGTCTTGCTAAAAGAAAGTAACTTGCACCCGCACGCTAAAGCACTGCACAGGCCCGACGTTCCGGGCCGGGCCCAGGCCCTTTCGAAGCTCGAGCCGAGTCTGGGTCTATGGCTCCAAGCCAGCCCCAGGCTCGGCAAAGCTGCACAGATGCCTAGAAAATGTACTGCTTAACCAGTACATAAGAATAAAGCAAGACGAGAGAAAAACCTTACAAAAAAAATTGGAGGACACTTAAGCTTCGCCTTTAAGAATGGAACGCGATAGCATTATCGCGCCCCGTTCGCACCGTCTACTCATTTCCTTGTGTGTTTTGCTATACTCATTTTTATTTATTAATCCTTCCGGGACGTAGAAGCGCTGCCAGCCACCTTGCCGAAACGCACGGGCCTCAAGTTGCAGTCGTAGTTCGTCGGCAACAAAGTTGCCAATCCGAGCCGGCACGATGAAGATCTCGGAGGCCATGCCCTGTCTATCTTATTCCGTGCGCTACACGCATGATGGCGCTACGTGCACGCCAAGCGAAGAGGAAGTACAGCGGAAAAGTAATTTGCCACTTGCTCGTGTTCTGTAATTTACATGTTCATAATTATTATTATACGCCACAATACACTTCTCTAAGGGACATTTCTGAGATAACACCGCAATCAATAGACGCGCCTTTGTTCATTTCAAACCATCTAGCTGGCGTAGCGGAGTGGTTAGCGTGCTCGTCTTGCACCCCGGAGGCCCACGCTTGATTCCTCAGGTCAGCGATTTTTCCTACTCGTTTTCATTTATTAATGCTTCTGGGATTTTTCGCTCACGGCCAACGCCGGACGACGTGGGACGGCGGCCGCCGCCGACGACACCGACTTTTCTGCGACACGGGGCCCTTAATGCTATCGCATTAATATTTTTCTCAGTAAAGAAGGGCACATTTATATAGTACCCGCTAAAGCAAAGGTTTGGTCAAGAAATTTTTTAGAAGACATTTTATTTAAAGTTACCGTCCACATTGTACGTTTAAAAGCTATGGATTACAGGCATTTTAAATACGGCTCCTTATTAGAAATTAGCTATTGGGTCAAGTTCTTTGCTTAAAACATGCAGATTCCAAAAGCAATACACACTTATCCAATGCAGTTTCTCATATAATAGGATATTTTCGGGGGGGGGGGGTGGTGACGGCAGACAATCAAAGACTGCCTTTGAACAGACAGCTGCCTGCCAAGCAATCGATTGAAGGTCCTCTAGCGGCTCTTATGAGGCTTCAAAAATGTTCATTCGTTAGTGGTAGCACAAAGCTAAAAACATGCAGAACAATTTCTGTTAGATCTAATAGAGTGCACTCACTGACAGCCGAGAAATTTTAAGCTAATGGTGTTGTGTACTTTAGTAGGCACGGCTCGTGCAAATGAGCCCGTGTCACGCGTTACAGCGCTCCATAAGACCTGCAATGCAGTACAGCACGCTGCTCGGTTTTTCACTTCTTAACTTTTTCGTTTGTGTCATTGAACGCCATCAGGCGTGCATGTCCAAAGTTACTTGGACAAACCAGTGAGTGGCACTGATTAAACTCTGTCTACAAATGAGCTTTCTCTCATTTGATGTCAACAAAAGTACTAGCAGTGGTTTATTCATAAACCACTGGACCGCATTTAGCGCTTCATTTTCAAAAGAAGCCGTACACAGCCAGCCCCAGCCCAGCCTGGACTCGCCACTTCAAGCCTGGGCCCAGGCCAGGCCCACAACATCAAGCCCGAGCCCAACCCAGGCCCGGTAAAAACAGCCCTTTTCAGTCCGACCCGAGCCCGTGCAGTGCTCTAACGCACGCGCACGCACATATGCACAAAAAGCATTCTGCTGTTTTCAAGAGTAAAGACTGTAGAAGCTTGCTTTGCATACCAACCTCAACAAGCGATTATTCCTACATTCAAAGCAGTTACTTATACATATTTTTGCTCTAAAGCTGAAATGATCCAAAAGTCTGCTCAAAATAAACAAAGATACTTTTTATCAGTAGTTCATTTCTGACCCTGGTGGCATAACTATGGCAAAAACCACTGGTGCCTTGATTCACAATTAAAGCAATGAAAGCTTCGCATTTTGCAGATTTGCAGTTAACATGCATTTTTAAGCAACTGCTATGTCTATGTACACCTGTTGGGATTGGGCTGTCTGAACAAACAACAAAGCAATGAAAAAAATGAGATGCTTAGATTGAGGAATGTAAAATGTTCCATAAAAATAGATAACCTATAAAAGCATATACCATGTGCCTTGAATGCATTTCTAGTGCTACAGTTCCACATCATGCAACAGTATTCAGTAGACATCTAAAAGCATATGAATACACTGTCCACCAGCATTTCTGCACAATTCTGCACCATACGCTTTTCGTTTGACTCCACTAGTTTAAACCGTTATAACTATACCAGTGATCTGAACGGAAAACAGTAACCATGCAAGCTAACAAAGGTGTATATATACTACTTCACTGTAAATGCATACAAAATCTATATATAAAAATAAAACTTTCCTTCTACATGCAAATATAAAGCAAGTAAAGTTTTTACACATTCAGAATGCTGAAAGTTGCAGTGGCTAGGCTGAGCGCTTGTGTAGATCATTATTTTGGTGGGTAAAACAACAAAGTATTTTGGTCACTCTCACATGAACTAAAAGCAAACAAGTGCGACTTTAGCAGTGTTGTTCTTCCTCATCACTGCTGAAAATGCAATCTCAAAAGCATTGTGTCTGCCAACTGTCATAGATAAAAGTAAATAAATTGTCCTAGATATATACACAAGGTTGCTGGAGCAATACTAGAGCCCCTAATCCACTCTGCTCAGCCCCACAATCTATAACAGCTGCTACTGCAGATGAATTCATGAAGCCAGACAGACGTAGCAACAGCAAAATCCATGCAGCATGCTGTATTGTCAAATGCTATGTGGGCCTAGCGTATTACATCAATGAAAGCAAAAAAAAAAAACAACCAACAATACAGGATCACAAAAGTGACTGTGTTCATAAAGAAGAAACATGCCTGTTTGAACACATACACATAAACAGTGAGATTTACATATAGTACACATTACTACAACTAACCTCCTGCACAGTGTACCTGAATTTGCTTTCTCACAAGTTCATGCAAGGTCAGCGGCAGTAGACACAGTGTCAGTGTCCCATCACATTAACCAAAATGGATTTTTACCAACTCTTTCTCAAAATGACAACACAGCGTAGGTGTGGTCATGATGGAAAACCGTAGACGCTGTCTGAATCAGATTCCTCCTTTGGAGTCAGGCTCAACTTTGGCTTCACCGATTCGGAGCTGCTTGAGCTGCAAAAAGATGGATAAAAATAACTATGCACGTGGGCCTGTGAGCTCCCAGCAAGGAATGCCTACCAAAGAAAGCACAAGAGAAGGCATTAGAGCACGGAGGTAACGTCTGAATACCTGTTTTATGGCATGACAATACGCAACAATCTAGGTATTACGTTTCTCAATAATTAATCTCCTAATCAGCTGTAAAGCTTTCTTTTTTTTTTTTTTCAGGATACAATCAAAAGATACAGCTACATAAAATTTGTGATAGTGACCAGAAAGCATGCAACACGATGAACTTCACGCTTTATCAGCATTTTAAAAGATTATAAAAAAAAATATTTACCTGTCGTACCCTCACCATACTTCTTTCCAGCAAAGAAATCAAGCCCCTCAGCATGACAACATATGAGCTTTTATAATGTGAGGGTCATTATCAGCCAAAGAGTGCAAAGAAATAAATCAGGTGATGTCAGAACATTAAAATCTGTCTAAGGCCGCTATGAAACATAAGCACAAACCCAGCTATTTCAATTAAGAAGAGGTATAGAACATATAAGCCTAAACAAGAGCATGCCCCATATTTTTCAAACTTTTCAATGTAACTTCAAGATGGATGCTTGCAGCATTTTACCGACTACATTTTTCTCGCCTTTGATTATATTGCAACTAATGGGTTTCTAACTTTCTATACGCTCAAGTTGAGACAGCTGCTTTATGAGGTGTGGCATAGTAGAAGGATTCAAGTGAACAGCGACAATCTGAGTATATGATTTCTGTCCAAACGTTATGTATAGATGCTCTATTTATCTTTTTCTTGTCATCTGCAGAATTGTAACATATCTTTCTTCTGTATCATCATATCAGCTGGACTATACCCAGTGCAGGGCAAATGCCTCACCCATACTCCTCCAATTAACTCGGTCCTTGACCCCTGCGAAACAGTTAACCTCATCCACCCACCTAACTTTCTGCCACCCCCTGCGGCAGAAAAATATCGGGCGAAAATCGCAATTTCTGTATCAACTAAATGGAAGCAGGGGCCTCGCCAGGTAATATTCACTTTTAGTCCCTGTCTCCAAAAGGAATTCCAGTAATAAAATGATTTTGATTTGATTTGAAGGTGCAGGGGCATCTTGTCATGCATAACCAAATGCCATAGCTGCAGAGTGAGCCCAACAAGCCACTCTCAGATTACAGAGATACCAAATGCTCTGATAAAAGACACTATTACTTCAAGCCAGTTTCGACTGCTATGAAACATATGACGAGTTCAACGCAGCTGGCCTCAAGATGACATGCAGAATTATTTCGCATGCAGAGGGCGATGTTTTGAGATTTTGCAGATACTAACACAAAGCTGCCATGAAATGCGCTATTTTTTAGAATGACAATAGTCATTGTCTGAGGTTAGCACTTTTTGACAGCTTATGTGGCAAAAACAATCGCACTAATTTTTCTACGCCCAAAAGCTTTGAGGTATTTTTACCGAAAAAGAAACCCTTCAAAGTTGGCAGCACAAACTAAATTTGGCACAGGGAAGTACACTACTATGCTGTGACTCCCCCAAGCCTCAGCACAGTAGGACAAATTAAATGTATCTTCAGGCAATAGGCATGCCACTCTACATAAAGCGCACCAAAAGTATATGCAACGAAATCAAGCAGTACAAAACATCATTCTGAAGATGAACTTCAGAAACACTGCCCAATTAAAGATTTACAAATAGTCGTTTCTGACTGAGCAACAAAAAGTGATAAAATGAGGGCACGGAATTTATAAAGTATTTACGAAGACAACAATAATGTCTGCAAATACTTTCATTTAAAGAAAGGTTAACTGCAAAAAATGCAGCAACAGATACTGACAAAATCCAGATAAAGTGAAATTTCAGATTTGACGAGGCCAGTATATATGGGTGAGCCTCACGCCTGCTATCCCCTTTGTCATTAACTACTGTCTTCTTTCAAAACTGTACACTAAATCTAGCGATTCCATGTGTCCTCATCGAAGGTCACAAACGTCTGGATACTATTTAGTAGTAGCAGTGAGTTTTATTTTTATTATTTATTAATTATTTATATATTTATTTATTTTTACAAAATAACCCTAAAGGCCCTCACTGTTGATGGGGGAGGGGGAGTTACAGGGAAATCATCAAATATATAAAAAACCGCGGAGAGAGAGAAAAAAACAAACACAGCATATGACATTGGAAGAAAAAATGTCAATTAGCTGTATAATTAATGTTCGAGCATAAGGTGGAAAAAACAAACAACATTTGAATAGAGAAGCAGACAGTGAAAAAAAAAATTAACACCATAAAAGACTCAACTGCTGCAGTTAACTGCTGCCTGCTAATTTCAATGACTATTTTCTGTTTTTCTAAACCTTAACAATATATTCTTCACTGTCTGTTGATTATTTTGTTTTAATATATTTGTCCTATTTTAATTCTATTCATTTCAATTTTTCATTTTTTTTGGCAGGAAGGGGGTAAAAATTGGGCAACCCTTGTTTTGGCAGAAGCCAGAAACTAAGCTTTTCGTGTGAAACTTCTTCACACATACTGTTTCTTCTCTCTTTTCAGAGGGCATTGTATGCGAACGCAGTCATTTTGTCGATATCAAGGAAATGAGGGTGCAAAAAGAAAGAAAAACAAGCATGCGGCCTTTACAAAACGGGTAAGAATTGCAGCCTGAGGTATGTTGCCTAGAGGGGGAGGTGTACATCAACTGGGGCGTGGCGTTCACGCCGATGTTCCACCTATCCATGACACCAATAGGTGGCATTTGTGGCATTTGTGGCATTTGTGCCACTTATTACACCAGTCCTCTATTAAAGTTAAGTCATCCTGAAGCATGTTCTGGCCAATATGAGATGAAACTCGGTGATAGAGGACACAGTCATCTGTGAAGAGACTTATTGACGATGAAATGCCACAGGGGAGGTCGTTAATATAGATGAGAAAAAGAAGCGGGCCAAGAAATGAGACTTGTGGTACACCAGAAAGAACTTCAGTTGAGGCTGAAGAATGTCCTCCTATGACAGTGAACTGAAAGCGGTCGGTGAGAAAGCATTTAATCCAAGATAAGATTAATGGGTCCAAGCTGAAAGAAGAAAGTTTACAGATGAGTCGCAAATGAGGAACACAATCAAAAGCCTTTGAAAAGCCTAAGAATATAACATCAGTAAAAAATGAATCAAGGTTCCAATGAAGATCAGTGGTGAATGCAAACAGCTGCGATTCACAAGAAAGACCAGGGCGATACTGTGTTGATTAGTGAAGAACAATGAGTTGTAATCAAGGTGTTGGGCAACTTGAGAATAAAAGATGTGTTTCATTATTTTGCAGGCGATGCATGTTAAGGATATCGGGCGATAATTTGACGAATCGGACAGGTCACTTTAAAATACCGGGACAACTTTGCTAATTTTCCAGTCTGTCGGAAGAGCGCTTTGAGCGAGGGACTGGGCAAATATCTGCAATACATGGCTGGTTGTGACTTTGGTTGCTTTAAGTATCTTGGCAGAAATGCTATCGGGACCAGGGCTGCTTGATAATTTCAGCTTATCGATAAGCTTTTCAATACCTTCCGCAGGGACTGTAATGCGAAAAGATCAATTCCAATAAACCACTCGTATGATGCAGAGCTCAGGAATGAAATCCAAGGTTTGACAGAAACCTGTCTGGTCGGGTCTGTTCATGGCGGGACAGGTTCAAGCATTGACAAGGCCTCCGTAGAGGAGCCGAATCATCATTTTTAAAAATGATTAGTCCATGCTTGTGCGCAAGCACTGAACGCGTTATTCGGTTCGAGAAGCCTGCCATGCTGGTTGTTTTGTTCTGATGCTCTGCTGCGACCCCGTAAATTCTTTACAGTGGTGACTCCAACCTATGAAATAACCGACCCCCAGCAACCTACCGCCCTCAGGCGATCTTCCGCCTGACACTACCTAGTGCCCACGGGACGTCGCAGCTATCCAGGCCCACCTGCCGACATTCTGGCCCAAGCATCCGCAGATCTGGTTCACCCAGGTGGAAGCCATCTTCCATCTGCACCACATCATCTCGGATGCATCTCGGTTTCATTACTTACTTTCCAACCTGCCTGCTAGATGACTCAAGAGGTGGCGAATGTCATCCTCAGACCCGTGGGCGATCTCCGTACCAGCAACTTACGCAGTGCATTTTGGACCGCACCACTATGTCTGAGACTGCACGTCTCCAGCAGTTCACCTATGAAGAGCTGGGAGACTGCCACTCCCAGCTACTCACTAGTATGCGGCAGCTCCTGGGCGAAAGCAATGCCGACTCGAACTATGCACAGTGGCGAGAGCTCTTCCTGCAGCGCTTGCCGCAATTCACCCACCTCGTCATGACTGCTGCGGGGAATTTGACCCTTGACCGCCTCGCTCAGCTAGCTGATCGAGGCCATGATGCGACTTCTCCTTCTGTTACCGCCCTCTCCTCTCCAAAAGAGTCATCCGTCATTTCACGATTAGAGACCCGGATCGATCAGCTGGCTGCTTCTCTTAATGCCCTTCGGACGTCCTCTCATGTCCAGCATGGGTTCTCCTCAAGTCCTCACCGCCATGCGTCTTAGCTGAGAGGCTTGCGCACTTCCGGTCTTCGCAGTCAGCGTATTTGCTGGTATCACTGAAAATTTCAAAACCGCGCCCGCCAATGCACTCCACCATGCAAATGGTCGGAAAACGCGCTGCGAGATCACTTACGGTGGCACGTGCCCTCGCCTTTCACCCTGGCCACATTTTCGTAGTCATGGACCGCATTTCCGGCCTGCGCTTCATCGACACTGGTGCCGAAGTCAGCATTTTGCCGTCCACCAAGGCTGAGTGTACTTCCAAGTCACCTGGGCTCACTCTCCGTGCGGCCAACTCAACTTCTATCGCCATGTACGGTCTCCGGTCCCTTACTCTGGACCTTGCCCTGTGGTGTATGTTTCGATGGGTCTTCATCGTCACCGATGTCCACCAACCCATCCAAGGATCCCACTTCCTGACGCATTTTATCTGGACGGCAGCATGTGTCGCCACCGTCTCATCGCCAGCACAACGTGCCTTTCCATCACTGGTGTTATATTGGCTGTCGCTTACACTGGCGTCCGCACACTGATCCTGTCATGCCCGTACACCCAAGTCCTCACAGACTTTCTCGAGGTTGCGAAGCCTTGTAATCTCCACCAACCACCCAAGCATGGTATAACCCACCACACTGTCATGCATGGTCCACTCCTCACAGCTTGTCTGCACTGCCTCTATGGTGAGCGTCTGGCGATTGCTAAACGGGAATTCGAACACATGCTGCAGCAGGGTGTTACTCGTCCTTCGCCCAGCACTTCGGCCTCACCGCACCATCTGGTGCCCAAAAAACAACCGGGTGACTGGCGTCCATGCGGCGACTACAGGGCTCTCAGCACTCACATGGTCCACGACAGCTATCCCCTTCCACACATCCAAGACTTCACTGGACATCTGGACGGATGCAAGATCTTTAGTAAAGTGGACCTTGTAAAAGCGTACCATCAAATCTAAGTTGAACCGGCCGATATCCCGAAGACGGCCATCACTACACCCTTCGGCCGGTTTAGAGTATGTGTGCATGCTCTTTAGGCTACGCAACGCAGCTCTAACTTTCCGGATTCATTGCCGAAGTAACACGTGGGCTCTCGACTGCATTTGCCTACATTGATTCCCCAAGATCACGAGTGTCACCTCCAGGAACTCTTTCAACACCTTCAGGAATTTGGCTTGATTGTCAAAGCCAAGAAATCTGTTTTCGGCGCTTCTGAGCTTGAGTGCCTCGGCCACCACATCTCGGCGCAGGAATTCGTCCATTGCCTTCGCACGTCCAAATTGTTACGGACTTCCCAGCATCCACTACCCTACACAAGCTCCGAGAGTTCCTGGGTCTAGTGATTTTTTCCCGACACTTTATCGACAGGATACAGTCATGAGCAAAAGTGGTATACAATATGCAGCCAGTGATGAAACTCAGAAAAACTATATCTAAATGTAACCTAGCGACAGCGACAGCGACACATCCATGTCGATAAAATGGAGCACCATCACGATTGTCTCAATCCCAGATAGCTATTGCTAAATGGCATTGAAGTGCAGTTTTCCCGAGTTCCGCCACCGGCTGCGTGTTATATACCAGTTTTGCTCACGACTGAACATGGTTCGCAAAACAGTTTGATGCAGTGTGAATTCATGTAGCGTTTGTTATGAAGATACATCAGTAATGGCAGGTATTTCACTGGCTACTTCCACAATAACTGCAGCACACGGGACTTGCATGTGACAATCACAGTATCAGCACACAATCCTGATAGAACTGGTGCCCGGGAATGCTACATTTACCACGAGCATTTGAAAGAATGGTTTGAATTGAACAATGATTTCTGTAACAAGCTAACAGCAGCAAACAGCAGCGTTACCTGGAAAAGTCGATTACTTTCTTTGACTTCTTCTTCTTTACCGTTCCTTTTGGTGGTCCCATGGGAGGTGCCTGTAAGCAACACAGTGAGTTTGGAAATGAAAGCATTCTGAGGAGCCTACAATTCCTGAAACTTAACTAGCAACTGAAAAACAAGCAAAAACTGTTGACTGTTCGTCACCTTAAAATGAAATTTGCGGTTTCAGTAGTGACGATGTACGCAACAGCAATTACAGCTAACCTACTTCGTTTTCACTTTACTGTACTATTTTTTTACATATAAAAGCAACACTTGGTTACCTTGAAAGAAAACATCAAGCAAGCAGCCAATTTAGATCTGGACGTTATTTTTTTTTTTGTGTCGCCCTCAGCAGCAATTTTAGCACATATACTTCAAATGTGAATTTATTTCTTGACTACAAATGCACACACTCCGATTTAACCTTTTCGCTGTCATGAACGTACCGGTACGTTTTCGCGCTTCCTCTACACAGTGTCACCGATGTAGCGGTACGCTCTCTATCGTAGATTCAAAATGCGCCTGAGCGAGAAGCTGGTGCGCTTGGACAGGCTGCACCATCTGTCGAACCTTTCTACTAGATCGTATTTTCGCCCCGCGTTGTGTTGGAACGTATATACTGAAGAGTATATAGTGACCGTACCCACCACCGCCACCTTCTTTGCTGGGGGGCGTGGTCGCTCTGTGTGCGCTACTCTATCGCACTAAGCGATCATGCGGCACGCAGGTTTCGTGACGCGTGCGTGCAGTTACGGGTTCAAGGATTGTTCGGCCATCTGCCGCAGGTCTGCAGGTTTTTATTTTTATTCTGTTGGCGTGTCTGCTACGACGGGTCGCGTTCAGGGGCCCACGCCGTTGCCTCTCCAATAGGTCGACCCATGACTGACCGCTGCTTTTGCTCTCTCTTGCCGCGCCCTTGCTTGCGGCAAGCAGCAGCAAAGGAGGTTGTTTTAGCCTCATTCCATCTCCCTTCTGTTATTTTGATTTCACAATGTGCGACTTATCTCCGCTGTGCCGGTCACCGAAAGTGCGCCCTCCGTGCGCGCGGTTACTCTCGGATGGCTGACCGCGCGGGACCTTCGACTGCGTACTGGAGCGATAGCTCTTTTGATTATAAATGTGAGCCGAGCTCGGATTCGGTCTCTCAAGAAGTATCGAGCAGTTTTTTCTTATAATATCCTCAATTATCTAATTTATAATCAGGCTGATAATGATATTTAAAACACCAGCAGAACACTGAAATGTGCACATTTCATTGACTATGTTATTTGTATAGCAATCATAATAAAAAATAAATCGCTATGATTGTTCCCTGAAACTAAGCCAACACTGGGGGTGCGTCACAGCCAGAAACGCCGACAGCGAAAGGGTTAAGGATTCTTTATTATAATATTCTTAGAAATATAATGCTCACCCCATCAGCAACGCTGTCAGCTGAACCCCAAGGTTTTAGCTTCTGGACGCCAAAAGGACTTGTAAGAGCTGCTGCTGTACGCTTCACTCTACTGTTGAAAGAACCCATCCGCATGAAACCCAGGTCCTTGTCGAGATTCCGGGAGGCTGCGAAGAAAGAAACCCAACCAGGTAGGAGAGTTGCTGATTTCACACAAACAACAACAAAAAAGCCAGCAACAGCTCTTACATTCTGCTGAAGCAAATGTAGAGTTCAAGAAATAAACAAAACAATTTAAAAACAATTCAATGATTCCTGCATCTCAGACCACAGCTAAGTGACGAGACTTGCCATAGTGGATGCTTCCAGATCAATTTTGTCTTCCTAGGGTTCTTAAAAGAACAACAAGAAAAAAAGAATCTCAAAACAAGCATTTCTGTGTTCCCGCTCCATCAAAATGCAGCCAGCCATGAATTCATGCTCTGCAGCTGAACGCCATACCCCATCAAGCAGGGAACCAACATTCTTAAGTTCTTACAGCAAACGAAGCAAGCTCTGCACAAAGCAGCACACGCAAGGAATTCACAGTTGCACTGGCACAAAGCAAGAAAAAAAAAGCAATGAAAACACACTGGTTCATTAAAAGCAGCAAAGCATTCCCATGTAACGACTCATGTAATGCATTCGGAGCTTGGCTGACTGGAGACAGAGCCACACACAATTCCAGAGATAACAGAACCAGCTTCAACTACTCTTTCCCGCATATACTTAGGCATGCAAATGCAGTACAACCGAAGCAACTGTAGAAGATTTGCAGCCAACCAGTGAAGCCACAGACAACTTGCAAAAAACAAAATAAGCAAAAATAAAGCTTACAGAAAGGTACTGCATAAATATCTCTTACTTTTGAAAAACAGATCTCAAAATGTGTAGGAAAGTGCAGACTGCTGGGCCTTATGCAGTGCTGATGACATCGTACGGTCCCTAATGTTTGGAAGACTAAAACAACAAAAACAGACAGCTTCAGCTGCATCAGTAGTCTTCAAATAATTGAACAACGAATGAGCAGCTTTCAAATTGTGATGGCTTATGAATAAGTGCCTATATTAAGAGTGTTCCAAACATCACTGCGAGGAAGGTAATTAGGTTCTGTGTGCAAGACTCTTTCTGAATCTAAGAATAGCTTGTAATCTAATGAGAAGTATATCCAAAGCATGCTTATTGAACTGCAGCAAAACAGTGCGGCCCAGAAGTACTGAAAAATACAAATTTAAGCAAGATTCGCTAGCTTCTGCAGTTACCCCCTAATGCCAGGAAAAAGAACTACATCAAGTGCTGAAAAAGGCACACAGCAAGGTCTGAAAATAATAAAAAAAGAATTACGAATTTATAAAATTTATAAATTTATAAAAATAATTTATAAATTTATAAATTTATAAAAGAATTTATAAAATTTAAAATAAATATTCAGTAACTAGAAAAAAGAGCTGGCACTGCCCCAATCACAGCCAAGAACAATAATTCTTGCAATAAAGGGGAATGCTACATGAGGCCATTACTGTGAGCTTTAACATCATAGCTTTGTGTTCAAGAAAACAAAATCAATGAAAAAGTATTAGAAGAAATAGACAGTCTCCCGAAAATGTATTATGGTGCAAAACACGTTAGTAAATGAACAATAACTTTGCCTACGATAATAAAACCTTTGCTACAGCATTCAAGGTACAGGAATAGAAATGAAGCAAGGGGGTGCAGTAATGACACTCTCTCGAGTTAAAGTTGGTGCCAATTCCCACTGCTCAGGCAGCCAACTCCGGTTGAATCTACGCAACAGCATCTTAGAGAACATCTGTTGACCACAGAGTATAACAGCCAAAAACCTGAAGGTTTAGTCGTGGGTGCAATACAGAGGGTTTTGGGTACACCAACGCTGCCACCATCAAAAGCATGCAAAAATAAAAGAAAAGAAAGACGCCTGCATGAACACAAAAACTCGAAAAAAAAAAAAAGTGCAGCAAAACAACCAGCAATGACATGGTACGATCAGGTGCACTGTAATGTAATGCAGGAGGCAGAAATGGTTAAAAACAGACAAAGCACCAAAGGCAAAAGGAGGACACATTCCACAGTGCTGAGGGCATTCCTTACCTCAAGGTGATGACGCCCAAGTGCCAATTGTGGCAGCTTCCATAAAATGTGTCACAGAATGGGCCTGGATATAAGGCTTGCCTCCACAGTGACAATACACACCTGCTCATGACTGCAGCCCCAAGTCACAAAGCTTGCGACACTCAAAGTGAAAACATCATCACAAAAATAGAATGCATGTTTTTATTTTCAAACTCGACATTCTCATGATAGGGGTTAAAACATGAGACAGTCAGGAGAGCAACGACCAATCTTACATAACACAGAAAGGAAAAGCAACCAGGTACTGGAGCATCAATATCAAATTATATGCTGCCTTTTTTAAAAGGATAGTCTGTGTAATCCAGTATTTTGTAAAATAATAAAAAAATAAAGGTCTATTGAAGGAATGTGTTCTGTATCCTTAGGACCAGCCTTAACCAACATAAATTTATACCTGAATGAGATCACTGAACACACACACAAAAAAAAAGTACAGTACAAAGAGCATGGTGACAAGAAACATATACAATACACACTATGCTGCTTAAAAATTGCTTGTTCATAGCTTGTAATGCTTGCATTTATAAACGCCAGCAAGAAATTGATAATAGCACTTTAGCAATTCATGTAGTTCTACAAGCAGAAATGAAAATCACCAAATTTACACTTGTACCATGGCTGAACTCTCGCAGGATACAGCCGTTGACAGTACTCGACATTTCTGGGTACATCAAGACAATTAAGGCATTACACAATGCAAAATGGAAGCAACTGGAGCAGTTCCTTAAAAAGAATACATTATTCTCTAGCTTCTTCATGCTAATATGTTGAAAACCTGACCAGGCGACTGCTAATCTTTTCCTTCTTTTGTGCATCTTTCTGCAGCCTTTTGTGTGTCATTGCCTTTGATACCTGCTGATTCACTTGTAATTCATAATTTCGTTCAATATTGTTCAACTTGCTAGACTTTGACACATTTTCAAAATTCTTCAAGTTCCCTCTTTATGCCCCTCCAACAAACATCAACCTTTTCTCTCAACTATGCCTGCATGCTTCCATCCACATGCAAATGTTTCTGTTAACCCTTACTCTATTCCCCACGGCTCATTCTTAATGATAGTCTATAAAGGAATCATATAGTACCTTGTTTTTCTCATAATTTTGGAGGCCATTTATAAATGCTTTTTTGACAAGCTGTAAGTGGCCATGCTGGAAGTGACAGCCTGTACAAGCTAGGGCACACGTTTAATTGCTCCTGTTCTGTTTTCACAGCAATATCATTCATGCACAATGGACCAACAACCTGTGAAGTAGCACCATTGAGATCACTGAAGTTTAATAGGCCATGTGACATGACACCACAAATGAACTTCCAAAATACACCTATACCTAAATCTATTATTAGGACAAAATCGCTCCTGAATTGCAAAGTTTTTATTGCTCTTCCAAATGAGTAATAAAAACTTTACAGGATAAAAAAGAAACTGTTCAAGTTCCTTAAATGCATTTCTCTGATGAAAAAAAAAAAAAAAAAAATGACCTACCCAAACTGCTTGAATACAAGTGTGTAGAATCATCTGCCTCAACTCTTTCGTTACCACGTGACTCGATCAACGGTGATAGAAAAACTCGAAATTCAAATTTTGTGCCACCAGCGCCGTAACAACCCTGCTGCGCCATCTAGTTTGTACTTTAGACATTATACTTTTGTTTTCGGGGTGGTTTGTATTTTTTTTACACATGGTGGCTATTTTTCAAATGCCTTTGATGTTCAAGTTGCAGCGTGGAATTCTCCCAACATGGCATCAACCTCGAGCTCGCCCGCAGAAAAAAAAAAAAAAAAAAAAAAAAAAAGAACAGTTTCAGGCGAATTTGTTGCTTCCGTAGCAGAACTGTTGGATGCTGTCAGCAGCTGCAGCTCAGAAGACGTCACATTCTCGGATTTAGATTACAATATTGAAACTCGGCAACAACAGCCCTAACGTTGACAGCTGCATGCGCATATATTTCGGCTTCTGCCTTTCATTTGCTTGTTCCTTGGAGCTCATTCACTGCAGGCAAATATGTCACGATTGATACTTTTGTCAATTCTAGTGCCTCAGCAGTAAACGGGGGAGACGTTTTTCTGCCATCGTGAAGAAGAGTTTTATTTTGTTTTGGCCGGGTGTAAGTTCAGGCATCGACCTTAGATTGACACTCCATAGCAGGAATTCTGGCTTCTACGGAGCATCAGTATAAGGTTTTCCAAAGCAGCAGACTTGTTCAAGCTGTTTTTCACTGCGGTAGTTCTTCTATATGCCACATTCCTGAACACCAACAAGCAATGCATTTACAGACACCGACCAAAAATATCAATTCAAGATTTTTCGGACGTCCTCATTAGTCCGAATTTTTCGCAGCTTCGCAATATTCTCCATAGAGGTAAGGTATATGAGCACCAGAACTTTTGGATGGATTAATGTGATTGATTACTCAATTTTTCGGACTTTATTCATCCCGCTACTATTTGAGAAGGCTGCATCGCAGGGATTGTGAGGACCATGTGGTGAAGCATCCACAAAATGCAGCAGGGTTCAGTGAACCCGCAGAGGCAGGTTCACTTTCGCGTCTGTACATCGTCAAAGCTTGCGCGTTTGCTCGTGATGTGTTAACGGCAGTACAGCCATTGAATTCTTTGCCAATAGACTTTTTTGGTCAACGAAAATGTCTCTGTATTTTATTTCATTTCATCGTGTTTTGTTTCTAGTCTTCTTATCAAGGGTTCATCACAAACGTTAGGGTGGCTATACTTCGTGCTTCTGTAATTTTTTTCGGTGTTCTCAAAAGCGATCTTAGTTAAAAGTGAAAATGACCTAAAGTACTGTTATCAAACTTTACCTAAGTAAACAAAAAAAAAAAAAAAAAGAATTGTACTCTAAATTTGTTTTCTTAAAGAGTACAATTCATATCAAACTGAACGCTGAAATTATAGTCTTTCTTTCGGGTAGAATGAGGAAAAAATTTTTTATCTCCAAACGCATTTGAGGCATAACTTCAAGATTTTGTTGGAATGTTTCAAAAAAGGTTTGGAACATTTTGCATGTTTTAGAACTTATTTTACTCATTTTTTCATTAGTTATTATCTTGTCAGTTCAAATCTTTTATTCCTATCTAACTAAATTTGTGCTTCCTGGATATTTTTTTTTTTTTTTCAGTATTCACACTGAGTGTGTTAAAAGAGATAATTTTCTAATGTGCATTCTATTTCCATCACTGGTATGCACTTTACTTGTTACTTGTTTTTGTCTCTCATATAATTTGCAGCAAAACAGTTAGTTCGAAGCGTATAATAAAGCCATTTTTCCACTGGTAACGAATCAGTTGACTGCAAATGTTGAACTGAGCCAATTATGCACATAGAAAAAAGGCATTGAAGTTTTTTTTTCATGGCAATTATTCCTAGTTTTGAAAATTGTTAACACAAGAACTTTGTCAAAAACGGACCATTATGTCCAAATTATGGCTCCTACGCTGTTTAAGAAAGAAACTGCAACATCTGTCCTCGTTCTGAATAAGTATGCATTGTAATATTTTCCACAAAGAACAAATTTTTTTCATAAAGTTGTCAGTTTAGTTTTAGGCATTATGCCTACAATACCCTTCAGAATTTCTGGCTGGTTGAAATATACATAATGGCTGGATACTGAAAATTGTTAACAGCAACTAGTATAAAGGTAAGACAACCAAGACTGGTGATGTCATTATATTCCATTTCTAGATATATTAACAAGACTGGACATAGTAATGGCATCCTCTGCCCAGACTTCCATATTTAAAACAGACTCCTGATAATCTTTCACTGTTCTAGAAAGAAGTTCACAAACACCACAAAAGGCAATGTATACAGAAGCACATCTCACAACTACATATTATGGATGTGGTTTATAAAAGATACAAGCAGAATACACACCAAATAGAATGACAATAAAGACAGGAGGTGTCAGGCATAAAGACTTCGTCACCTTTGAACAGTTTTAAACCTTATACAAAAAGGAGAAAACAAAAACAATAAAAAATACATAAGAGAATAAAAAAAAATTTTACATAATAAAATTTTGACAGGAAAAAGTAAAATGAAAAATACTGAACCTCATCAAGCTTCAAAACTAATGCAAGTTTTCTTGTACACTGAAAAGACTAAAGTAAGGATAGAAGCCACATTTGAGGTGTTTTTTACCAAGTAACTGGTACAGATGTTTACCCCTTTTTTTCTACAAAATCAATGGTGAAAATGGCTTGCAAAAACTTCATTCGATTTTTAGATCCATTATGAGTGCAATATTACCATCTGTATGCATGTGAGACATGCATGCAGCTAATGATGTGCATAACGCTATTAACGCAACTTTCTTCAAGGCACTGAAGCTTTTAAAAAATATCAGAACATTTCTTGCTTTACTGCCCTCACTCATAACTACTATTAATGAAGGTGAGCTGCGCTTAGCTAAGAAATGTAACAGCACAAATATAGAAGTCAAGAAGGACTACAAGATGACAAATAATGCAATGTCTTTAAAAGATAACAAATTTGAACAGCAAAATATTAAAGTTGGTTACAAAGCATTTCACTGTTTCCCCAAACAAAATTTTCAGCACTGAGCAACAGCAATAAGAAGGCAGGGCAGAAATGAGATCTTGTGAAAAAAATAAGGGCATCTGCAAACAGCTCAACTAGTCTCAAAGTTGTCGTTTACAAACTATGAGCACTTCACCAACAAAAAAATTTTATGTTGCTAGGAAAATGGAATGATGCTCTTATCCAACAGGACAACTGTTAAAACTGCTTGTGGGAATTTTTTTCATAATGTTCATATGGCTCAATACCATACAATTAGCTGTATGCTGATGATGACGTCACAATTACGGGAGAACTTCCAGATTTAGAACCTGCAGCTGATTTGACCGCACCTGCCACCTACACTGTTCCATTTAAAGAGGCACAACAAAGCAAATTTTCAAGCATTAAGTGCAATGTTTTAACCAATCTCCATTTCCACAACTCAGACTCTATTTAAATTTTCCTGTTCTAACAGCTTCTACAGAAAGTATTAAGGCCGCATATAAAAAAAAAATCTAAATATGAAGAACCAAGCCTTAGGTAATCTACAGCGCAAATAAAAATGTTACAGAACTGCTCATACCCTTTTCTTATAACATGAGCTTTATTACTTACACATAACCTCAGGTGTCCTGCTCAAGATTTGTGCTAGCATTAGATAAGGAAATTCAAGGAGGATGCACTCCAAAGTAAACAAAAGAGATAGCTTGCTGCACATAAAATATTGTCCAAAGCTGCTTCGCTTGCAGTGCACTTCAAAACAAAAATAAACCATTAGAATAAATGCTAGTAAAAGCCATATGCTGCTCTGCAGAAATTTGTCATTGGTCTCAATGCAGCGGTCCCTGGCCAGGGTTAGTACACTAAAGCACGAAGCAAAGAGTGCCTGTCTATATATAGTTCTCCAGAAATCAAATGCATACAGATCAGAGACAACTTGCAAGTACACATCAATGATTGGGATAGAAGCTATGCAAGGTTAACTTCTAAGGCACAAGTAGAAAAAGAAAAAAGAAGCCACTTTTGAAGGCAGATGTGACAAGACGTCTGGAATGCCAGTCATTCAAGTGAAGAACTTGCAGAGGCATAAAACGTCTCAGTGACCTTGTAAGAAATAGCCCACATTACGAACACTTCGAATATGGTTGTGAAATAAGTACAGAATAGAAAATTATAAGCAAGCCCACTTTGCACAGATAGGTGCGTCACAGGCACTCCTTGACTACTAATGCAATAAAATATTTGACTTTCTTAACAAAGCAAACCTGAATTATTCTCCATTTCTCTTAATAGCTGTAATGACATCCAAGGTAGGTACTCAAGGAATGCAAGTTAAATAGAAAAGTTACAAAGAGGAGTCAAATTAATGAAAGTGAATGGTACAGGAATTATACAAATGCCCTTTTTTTTGTATGACTATGTCTCCCCTGCTGTAAATAAAAGTTTGTCTCTCTCTCTCTCTCTCTCAGTGAAAAAATTTTCTTCCTGGAAGTTTAACCAACGAAGACAACTGTTTCTGATGACCAACAGAGTTTTGAAGCAGAATATCATTTACAAAATGACAATCACATTCATGAAAGGCATGACCAAGTGGAGTTCAAGCAAATATCAATGCAATTTATCTTCAATACACAGGTCAATACGGGCACAATTTTAATTTTTGTACTTCTTACTCAAAAAGGAGTAATTAGCAAACTAATTAGCTTGCCACTTAGTTGTTGACACACTGTTTAGTAAGAAAGGCACGAAGTTGGCTCTAAGAGAGAATGACTTCGGCATTGCAACCAAAGTCTTTATGTAAGTGCAGAGAAAGTATTGATGCAAAATAAGTCTTGCAAATGCTCCAAAAATAATGAGCAGACAAGACAGCCCACTGTGGCTGTCTTATCCACAAGTAACAGCGTGGACAAATGAGAACATGCTCTGAATGTGCTTGTGTCTGTTTTGTTACAAACAGCTCAAGATGATGTGCGAAATGACGTATGCAGAAAAACAGAAGACACACTAGAACATCTCCCCTATAGATACATAACAAGTATCCCACAAAATGACTGATACAATGATATCAAGAGCACCTGGCGTCAATTATGAATAAAAGCTTTAATTAACAGGATAATAAACAACACTTGCCACTGATATAATACAAATAATCTGGATCCTCTGACTCAACGAGTTAATTTTATGCTTCATAGCAAAGTGCTGTAAGCACTTTCAAATCATTCTAATGGCCATGAGTAAGAGCACGCAGTATGCATTTCTTGTACACGCTGTAGACAGGCACCCCTTCCTTGCTGCAGAAACAAAGAAAAATGTGGTTTCTCACAAAATTTCTTTTTTCATCCCCTAAGTGCATACATATTAGCATTTGTATATTTATTTCAACTTTAAGGTTGAGTGTCCTAGAAAGCATAGTACTATCATAAACCTCATGAAAGCAAACAAAACAAATGCAGGAAACAACAACATCTGTCTTCTGTGAAAATAAAATTCCAGCGAGTTACACATCATCAACAGTCATAAACTCTTATGAAATATAGAAACATACTATTAAACTCTTGAAGCATACAACCTTACCTAGACATTTCAAGCACAACCTAACCATCAGCCAAGATGGCCCTAGTAAGCAGTCACGTAAAAAAAAAAAAAAAAAAAAAAGGGGGGGGGGGGGGGGGGGTATAATAACATGTTCGTAAAAACAAGCAGAAAGCAGTTGTAAACTCTACATGCATTCCAACAGAGGATATCAGGATGTCTCGTATAAACAATGACTCATGCAACGTCAAATGGGCATAAAAACCGAAGAAAAAAAGAGTGCGTTGAAATACCTATACAGTGCTCGAGGTTTTTCCCTCAACATTACTGCAATCTGTCACACTAGAGTTCTTCCACAAAGAACTACGACAAAGTTAACAGCCAAATACAAAGATCCAAACACCATGTAAGCAATCTGAGCAAGGACCTTAAACAAAAGTTAAAAAACGGCTTTTTGAGGTAAAGAAAAGCATTCCAAGCGCTTTTGCCTATTTTTAGCATGAAGATGTTAACACTGATATCTATACTGTGAACCCGGCAAACCATTTCAAGTCTTTCACAGCCAAGCGAGAAGTGAACGTAGGGGGAGTTTGGCTATTTTCAGTCCCTGGATAAAAACAAGAGATGATGTCCTTGCGAGAGCAGCTGATGCTGTGGCAAATGCCAAAAAAAAAAAGGGGGGGGGGGGGGGGGAGAGGGAGGGAGAGGGGGGAGCACACTACTCCTGTCATAATTTTGCGTTAATCAACAAAAACTGCCAATTCTTCCTTCATCCCTATTGGAAATGGGCACCAGATTCCATCCACTTAAACATCCATACCTAAACATTTCTGCGACAGCGTCATTCAATTCAAGCATGAAGGGTTAAACTTCCTTCAAAGTAGGCCCTCTGGGAAACATTTTCTGTGAATTGACCTGTGGTTATTCCCCTATAAATCTAGTGGAACAGGAAGTTTACCAATAGCCTGACAGGCAATTACACATAGGCTACCTCTAAGGCAATAAAAATCGACTGATGCTTGTGGTTGCAGTATAGAGTTTTATCTGACTATAGTATTATAACCTCTAGACTTTGAAAAATATGACTGACTCAAAGCTGAAATATGAATTTCGGCTCTCTGCATGTACAGTACCAAAAACAGGAAACAAAATAGCTCATGCAGACACCGTGACGCCAGACAGTTTAGCTGCACCTTGTTGTGTTACTGGCTTTAATTTTTTTGGCCCCAGACAGAAAGAATTATAAAGAATTAGAACTCATGTTCATGCACTAACCACTCTGTACTAATTTCTATTGAAACTAGGTGCGTCAAGTAGTAGATTTTAAACAACTTCAAAAATAATCTGTTGCCTGGTTTCGGACCACTGACAACAAAACTCGGATGAGACCACGACAACGGGAATGATGCAGCGGGCTTTATGCCAGGTTTTGGAGCAGGCTTAGTGCCAGGCAAAGTCTAGTGCTTTGTTGCAGAAACCAAATGCTGAAAAATCTGGCAAAATGTGAATTCGCGCTCCTGAATATAAAGATGCCTTTTGAGTGGCAGCAAAAACAGCCCTGCACTCACTACCGGAAAGAAGAGCTCACAAGTGGAAATCGAAATATAGTAGCCAGAAAAAAGCAATGTGACAAACAATATATACCAGCAGTATATGCCATGCCCTTTACTATTTTTTTTCTTTCATTAGCGTCGAACAGATGCTCACAGCTTCCAAAAGCCACATACAAGGACATCAGACACACCAAGTACTTCGAACCACTGAAGCCATTTTTTTACCTCAAAAAGCCCACTTTTATGTAATACCTTGCTGAAACCTGCAGTATATTTACGGTACACAGTTTCCGCCATTAAGCTTTCTGCTGAACTGTACGTTGTGAAGTTGCAACCCGTAGTTCAGCTTCAAGCTGCGAAGCACATGCTGCACAGTCGCGAGGGACCTGTCGTCAATAAGCGCGAAACTGGTGCTTCTTAACACGATGAATTATCGACTCTGACTAACGAGAGGTATTCAAAGCTGTCCAATAAAAGCACAATACGCCTCACTTAACTTGCAGGATTCCCTGCCGAGAGTCAACGATTTGGTTAAGTAGCTTGCAGAGGTATGTACAAATAAAGATTCCATTTAGAAGCAAGCAAAAATAATGATGACTTTACAAGAGTGCTACATCTCATTAAATTGACCACAGAAGGTTTCTCAAATGCTTACTATATGTAAAATGCTCCTATGCACAAGGCAAAAAATAAAAATGAACACTGTCAAAGCAATATGACTTACAGTCATGCTCAATGCACACATTTTTCTATGCCTAACATAAACGAGAAGTTAATTTTTTTTCTATTAACTAATAATTTGCTGCTAGGTAATGTAGAAATGTGAAAAACTGCACACGAAAGCAAGCGCCTAGTATGCATCCTGATTTTGAATATATCAAATTCTGAAAAGCATCACATGTGAAACATCTACGCACGTGTGTAGAAAGTTCTTTCTGCATTTTCTGTCAGCAATAAAGAAGGCCAGACTGCTTTTTCAACTTGGAATATTATAAAAATAAAAACATTAGCGAGCCCACGCCACAAAAATAAAGGATGAATAAAAGAAACAACAAAAGTATTGCAGGATTTCTCAAGTCATTTCAGCTCCTTTGCTATGGATGAGGTACCTTGTCTATGACATGCGGTAGAAGGAGATCAAAACTATAGTCTGATGCAACTCATGAACACAGCAGTAATTACCCCTAAAAGAAGGAGCCATGGCATTGATTGCGATTCTCATGCCGTCGCGGTTAATCCCAATTTAAGGAGCATGTCTCCAACTCACTTGCAATTTCACACTAAGGTGTTAACCCCAACGTTGAACCAGTTGACACCGATGGCTGGAGGGACGCCTTTGAGGGGCAGGTGCCGCAGCATTCGTGAGTTGCATCCAATTATAGTACTGAATACCGTGATGGCATATTAAAAAAAAAAAGGAAAACACCCACGGCTGCACATCGTTCAGAACTGCCCACGGCCATCATGTGAGCCCGTCTGCATAAAAGACAGTAGCAGTTCTTGCCCCTCATCGCATTCAACTCCAGAGGTGCATTCTTCAATGCTGCGAGAGCTGCGAAACCAATAGCTGCATTTCGGGGAGAACATGCTTGCACAGAAAAGAAATTGCACATAAAGCAATACTAAAAGAACACTACACTACCCCTGATGCTCCAAATTAAAAAGTGATTGATTTTGTGTCCTCAAGAACAAAGGCTGCTCTAGACAAAGTACAGCTCACGCTAGTCAAAAGTTGATGCGACAGTTTTGATAATTTACAATGATATTTTTTCTCACTGGTGATCGTACTGTTTTTGCTATTATCGCGAGCAGGCACATCTCTGCACAAACAGACATTTCCAGTTCTGCAAAACCTTCCCTTTATATGTAAAGCCACCACATAAAAAACAAAACATCCATCCATTTTTCTTTTTACAGTAACATATTCAGCTGACTGCACCCTCTTCCCACCACTAAGCAGAACCTGCCAGACCAGCGGCATGAAAAAATGAGTTGACAACAAGTGCAGAAGACTAACCACAATGAATAAGCACCGTCATCTATCACCAGCACTCAACACAAAATGCGAATTTCAGAGATGATGCAAGAAGGCGGCCAGCGAAGAAAATGACTCTGCGAGCATTATACAGTGCATGGAGACAGCAGGTGCAGTTCAGCCCTGTCTACTGGAAGATGGACTTGATTCGGGGTCTTGCAGATGCCCTGAGCCCAACATGAGGCCTGGTGGCACGACGAAAGGTCTGACTAAGGAAGGACTGGCTGCGTGAGATCCCTTTGGCCGGGGCTATGGCCTGAGGACCCATGTCAGAGGACAGAGCAAGCTCAGGTGGCAGAGGCGGGTGCTTACGTTGGGGGACGCTCCTGGAACCACCAGATGACCCCGTGGCTTTGACTGGCAGCGGAATTCCGCCTTTCTGGTACTGGCATGGCTTGCGTCCGCTGTGGTCACGGATATTAGGATCTGCTCCTGCATGTTTCAATGCGCAATTAAGGCATTGTAAACCTTCGCTACTTTTCAGTATGGATGGTTCATTGAAAAGCAGCAAATGTTGATTTAGAGAATTAGTGACACAGCAGTTCTATGAAAAGCCCAATAAGAACTATGATCATGCTGGTTTGAGCAACACTGAATGCAAGACAGAGAGTAGAGACAATTAGCACTAATGGTTCATTACTAAAAATCAAAAAGGTTAGTACAATGCTGACTGTACTATTTGTTTTACTGCCAGAGATTTACAACGCTTAAAAAGCAGATTTATTTTATTTAAACACAAGAAAAGGCATGAACTTGATGGTTCACAACCTGCTATACCAGTTAGATAATGTTTACTCGAGTGAAAAAGCATGATTTTCAAGTGACGCCTTCAATATATTAAAAAAAAGAAAATTCCAGTAAAGGAAAACGAATTCCAACTATGCATTGAAAGTTTAAACATGACACCTCTCAGACAGGACAAATTTAATAACGTCGACTCAGGATTCAGCTTTTGGCTCAAACTGGAAAAAGAAATCACAAGCAAAAAATATGCTATACTGGTTTTCAGAACTTGAGCTGCAATAAAAAAAAAAAAAAAAAGAGAGAACAGCTGGCTGAACCCGATCTGTTAATGCCATCACTTGGTAGCCATATGTGCAGCCACTCTTCATGCCATAAAGCATAGCGGACTCAAGGAAATATAAAAGCATATTTTGCTGCAGATCACAGTGCACAAGAAAAATAGAGCAAAAAAAAAAATCAAAAACAAAACAAAAATTCCGAAATCCCTGCTGATACTCAAGCGAGTGTAGTGTACGAATACGTAAAGAACAGTGCTGGAAAGTAGATGAAACACGGGAAGAAGGATGAACACGAGCGCTGCCTTGCTTTAGGTATGCAGTACCAACTAGCCCGGCACCTTGCTCTTGTGAAGCTTACTGGTTGATGTTGGTTGAAGAGAGTCACACAAGCAAGTAATCTATTGGATGCATCCAGACTAGTTTTCTTCTTAAGAAAGTAGGGCAAGGCACACATGGTAGACAATGCTGGAAGAATGAAGCAACAGTGGGTGGTGGGTAAGTGTGGTAGCCCAGGGGTTGCAACTACTAGCTACTACTAGCCATGAAGCATCTACACAAAGCTGCAGAAAAGCTCTGCTAACAGACTACAGTAAATGTTCTGGAGCTCGCATCACAACTGAGAAAGGCCCATCGGACATTACTAGTGCAATTCAACAGCTGAATGAATGCTAACACAGAAACGCCTGTTAGGCGAGACATTAGCAATCAGGCTTGACCATGTTAGACACAGCATGCACCAACACACCAAAAGCAAGCTTGGGAACTGCTGCATGTCTTCGGCATTCATGTAACCGGACACCGAGCATGCATGTTTACCTTTTCTTTTACTTGGGTTGGTTTCTTAAAGATACTTACCGAACTCTGTAGCAATACAAAATGTTCTAGGACACCAGTGGAACCTTTCACTGGAACTGACACTGTCATCACTGACTTTTCCTGTTCTTTTTTAAACGGTCAACTCACACACAGCCACTTTACCCTAAGTGATAATGTTTCAAAATGGCAGTACACAATCCTTTTGGTACATACACTTCCATCTAGCAACATGGCAACACATTCATATGAATATAGAGCCATTTTCCTCAGATACATCTCTCTCGTATAGTAGCCCCAACACAAAGAAAAGAGATATTAGAATGAAAAATTTCTTAGTTCTAAAACTGCGTTTCTTTTTTCTTCAGGCACTGCAGCAGTAGCTCGAAAAAAAAAAAAAAAGATGTTATATAGCTGCATGATCATTTTAGCATAAAAATCACACTCACTTGTGCATACCACTACAGTTGAGCTCACACATAACAAAGTTGATGGTCAGACGGATTCCATTCATTATATACAAAGTTCGCAGTAAGTGGGCTTGCCCCACAAAGATCAATCAAAATGGCATTTCTATTTCTTTCAAACATCAATAATGCACGTTTGTCCCTTCAAGGAGGACACTATCAAGCCGCATTCTAAGCTCTCCAGCATGATAGTATCTATCACATGGCTAAGACTTGTTCTGAGGACTAGCCGCTTCAGGAACGTACAACAGCGCATGATGGATTTTTTGCATGTCTGCTAACTGTGCGCTGTTTTATGTGGCAGCAGCACAGAAGGCAGAGATACAACTGGGCAGGCGACGCACACCACAGAACGGGTGGGCCAGCAACGCATACCTCATGGCTAATATTGAAACTTAAAATATTGAAACCTCTTCCACATACGACCCTTCTCCTAAACTGGGTGCACACACGCACTGGTTGACGTTGTAGTCTGTCGGGGCCCACTTGGCCGCCAGTTTACCACCAATTTAATTATGGGCTCTCCGTTTTATAGCAGGGTCAACAGATTTTTGGGAAGGTTGTGAGGACCTGGGAGATGCATTTCGATTTTCACATTTCCAGAAAGTGTGCGTCTTTCACAATGCGGCAGCGAGTCTGTGCGTCTCCCCATTTGTTATAAATGAATGGGGTGGCCATGGTTATTCCATTTAAGCAAAATCTCGTGACAAGAGACATGGTTGCAAGAGAGACCCAGTTACTGAGGATAACTTTTTTATGTGCCTAGAGCAAATTCTTCACTATTTGGAAGAGACGCAATCCAGACATGTTCAAAAGACTTTATGCAAAATTGCTGCCATCTATTGGCCGCCGTGCGCGTTTCCGCCATGTTTAAGGGTAGCTGAATTGAGGAGCGGCAAGCGGCACAGTAAGGGGTTGCGTGGTCGTCTGCTTTAATGCTCATTGTCGCAGATATCGGCATACTGTTATGTCCCTTATTGTACGCAAAACTAAAATAAGGGTGTAGAAGAAAAAAAGCAGCAAGTTATATCCCTTGAGCTTTTTTCTCTTCTTGAAGCTTATGTTATCTCGCATGGCTGTCGCACTAGGTGCACTTTTGATCAACAGCGCGCCAAAATTGTCAAATGGTATCTTATTTAGCGTGCTTTGGAAGATTGCAAATCCGTACTCGATGCTAAGGCAGACGAAATATATCCCCCACTGTAAATTCATTTGTCCGTAGACGGACTGCGTATCGCCTTTCCGCGTAAAGATATCTAAGAAGGTTGCTCCCGATTTCCTTGTTGCGCCAACTCATAGCAGCTTTTATGGTTTCATGCATACAAGGTGTCAACAGATTTTGCCCATATGTGTACGTCCAGGTATCCAGATAGAACACGTTTCGGCACTTCAAAGGTACCAGACTGTTCTCTTAAAATTCCAGCGCGGCATTCTAACATCTTTACGCATTCGATTCATTACTATTTTTTATATTAGTGCGAGAATTTTTCTTAGCGAGTTATGCGAGGTGCATCGAAAAGGAGTTACGCCTTAATTTGAACCACGCCAGTTTTGTTTTCTCCCATCCATATCGCTTAATAGTGCTATTTTTTCGTTTAACCTTCTTGGTGCCTGCATCAAAACAGTGAAATGAGGCAAGAATTGAAACTGTCCACCATTTGACACTATCCACAGAGCGATATCGTTTGTAGCGAGCCTTACCACGCTTAGCAGTGAGGTTTGATACTGCGGCTATCGCAGTAGAAACAAGGATGAGCACACAAGTCTTCCAACTTTATTTTGTCTAAATACACCCAGTGCTATAAATGTATGCATCGCATTTTCTGTATGCTCCTTGCTATGTACATTCTACTACTTCCCTGGATTGCTGCTGGCAAATAATGTTTGCCGTTTTGCAATATGGCAAGAAAGAAAAAAAAATGCCATGCATCACTGCTCCACACTGATGACATTGGTGTTGACTGCACTCCCCATAAATTCGGACTTTGCAAAATATGTTTAACAGCTATAAAAAGAAAACCGCCACTCGACATTAGACAGCCCACATGTGTTCGCTACTTTTTCACAAAACGATTTCGTGAAGACTGTCGTGTGTCGAATATTGCATGAGAATGCAATGCTATTAGTTTTTTCAATCAAAATCTTCACAAGCAAAGAAAGCCACTAAAACCTTGTTCGCACCCTCTCTCGGAACTTAAAAAAAAAAACAGCTTTTCTCAAATGCTATACAGACTGAATAGGCTCCGATAGTTCGTTCCTGTCTCACTACTGAGCTCATCCATGACATGGACAACGAAAAATAAAATTGAAATACTTCATTTCCGTCAGAAATTACCGGAAAAAAATCAAAAGAAATGCGGCATTGGAGAGGAGAATGACTTTGCTGCAAAAACAGCGCATTGCAAAAAGCACTGCTCGAATACGCGTCCACGACGGAGCTTGACATTGCGGCTGGGTATAAGGCAGACCTGTGCGATGTGACTTCGCAGACAGCAGTATCTGCTAATATATTAATTTTCACGAAATAGAGCCACAATGTGACGGCAACAGGAGCTACATATCTGAGGAGGATCAGCGTGCACGGAATCATGTCGTTGACCTGTTACGTTTCGCCGGCAAATTCACGCGGTCGGGGGTTTTAGCCAATAGCTTATAGAATATCAGATCTGCTATATATGGCTGTTTACATGCTAACAAGATACATCAGCGGCTAAACGTCCAGACAGAGGATGGGAACAGTAGTGCGCGCACTGTACTGAGAATTGTGAAGGTCCATCGGAACGCAGTGTTTATTAGGCATCAGTCCTATATTTAAAAAAAAAAAAACAATATTAAGCTCCTTTGTGTACGCGTATTCGTACAACATACAATACGAAACGACAATGATCATGGCCAAGTGCCAGGCGCAGTAACAAGTTGAGCCTTGCCCGTGCTGGACTCGAAAACATCCTGCGGCGGCTGACGCAGAGTAATGACATCGCAGACATGTTTTACACCCGGAAGCAATATCAATATATTTTGCACTTTTATGGATGCGTATATGAGCAGTGTATTAAGGAATGCGCCGGAGCAGTAACGAAGGTTTTGCCATTTGTAGCTACGCTGATGCCACCATTCGCAAGAAATTTTGGCAGTGCAGTATCGCTTCACGAAGTAAAATTGTAATGTAGGCAGCGTGGAAAAGTAGATAGTCTATTATTCCATTATTTTTTTTTTGCCCTGAATGCGAACAAATAGCACGGAAACTACAGCACAAAGCAGACGCAGCTAGCGCAATGGCAGGAGCCGTAAGCGCAGCCGACTCACTCAACTCTTCAACATGGCGTCGTGTAGCGTGGTTCGCTGAAGGTCCCATAGACGGCAGCAATTTTGCATAAGGTCTAGTGACGGAGCCGCCGTCGTACCTATTCATATGTGCTGCAGTTTTCTTTCCTTTAGCTAGATTGTGTTGCGTTTCGCAGCTGGACGACACATTGCATGGCTGCAACTATTGTCTTGCTACACTAAAATTTCCATCATTCTGCTTATATAACTGCTGTCACACTCCTGCACCGACTGCCAATTTTACAGTGGGTTGGATATCCATCCCAGCTTTCGTGGCATCGTCGCTTTGTACGTCGATAGTCAGACCAGTCACTCTGGAGCTGTCATCATGTTTACGTGGGATAGTTCTGTTCAAAGATTCATCCACTACAGCTTTGCATCCGACACCAACTCAAATGTGCAAAAGTCATGTTGAAGTGAGCGAAATATCTAGTTACAAAAAAAAAGATGGGAGAAACAGTTAGTTACGTTTATGTTGGATTCTTAAACTTAACCACCTTTTCATAACGCTCAGAAAAGCCGGTTTGAGACTGGGCTGTTCAGGTAGGCAATCATCAACCTGCACTATGAGAGCAGCCCAGTGCCCAATGTGGCAGTGCCCTTCACCCCTTCGTGAGATTGTGTGCATGCGTGCCACAACAGCCTGCCACAACAGCCAGGCAACGCAGACGCACTGCATTTGTCCAACACCATAATTGCCAAAAGACAGCCATTGCCAATATCTCTTCTCCTAGACACGTGTCGTGGGTGCGGCGTAGTATATACGGCTGCCGTTTCATGACAACTTTCTTCCTCAAGTCGCGGGCATGAGATTAAAATGTGATTCACCGTGAGCTCATCTCTGCACATTTCACACAGTGGTTTGTCTTTTTTTTGTCAGGAGAAAATTATGTCTTATGCGTAGACGACATAAAATAACTTCGATAAAACGTTCTTGGTGACGACATGATTTCCATTCTTCTAAATGGGCTTTACAGAATGCAGCTTGTTATTTGTTTCGTTTTCCCAAGCAGCTTGCACCCTGGCTTTTAGTTTATTGCGTACTAACTTTCCACAATCCTTGTGAGGCAAGTTCACATGTTTTATTTGCACGGTTCTTGCTTGTGCAGCACATACGTCAGCTTTCTCATTGCCCCTTATCCCAACATGAATCCAGCAGAATTTTATTTGATGTTTTTGTGATGTGACGTTTACTATGTTGTGTACTAGACTACCTATCAGCGGTTCAACTACATTTTTTTAGATTATTGCGGTGACGACACTTAGAGAATCTGTGTAGATGATGCTATTTTTGATGTGTTCACTCCATATTTTCTCTACAGCAGCGCAAACAGCGTAACACTCTGCAGTGAAAACTGATGCACAATGAGGTAGTCTTGTTATTTCTTCTGTTTCACCTTGTACTATAGCACTTCCAACATATTCATCAGTTTTTCAACCGTCTGTGTAAAATGCAGTGTAGTTCGTATATTTTTCTTTCAGTGCCAGGTATTCTTGCAATATGTGCTGATGTGGAGTGCGCATTTTTTATAATTTTGTTAGCGTCAGGTCAAAAACTGCAGGGAGGTGTACCATGGAGGCAGTGGTTCGTGGTTTGTGGTTTGTGGAAATACTGGGCATTTCATTTGTTACATATAAGTCCTGGCATATTTATTCCAAACGCAAGAGCAATGGCTTTATCGCTCGGGGCTTGTTGTTGAAGATTGTTCTTGAAGTGCAGTTCTAACTACATTGTAACAAATGTGTTTCGGTTGAAAATGGATTTTTAGAACATATGTGCATGTTAGTGCTGTTCATCGGTTCATGCTGCTATTCCACACACAGACTTGATATTGGGGATGTCCTGTCAGCCCCTGATGACAACCGTAAACCGAGATTATGGACTGGATCTAATCGTTTTACATAAGATGGTCTTGTTGAGCCATATACTATTGACCCATAATCTAACTTAGAATGAATGAGGGAACAATAGATATGAAGTAAGCATGCCCTGTCAGAACCCCAACGTTTTCGTGTATGTGTGGTAAAAATGTTAGCTTTTTATCAGAAGTGACGCCTAAAAATTTATGTTCTTGTTTGAGTGGTAATGTGGTTTGATTAAGATATAGTGTGGGGTCAGCCTGTAGCCTCGTCTCAAAGAGAACAGGACCGCTGCTGTTTTCTGAGGAGAGAATCTAAATCCATTTTGATCTGCCCAGGTAGCCAGTTTATTTATTGTCATTTGAATCTGTCGCTCACAAGCAGATATGTTGGCAGAGGTGCACGCTATTTGCAGGTCACCTACATAAACAGGGTACATTATGGATTTAGGGATGACTTTTGCTATGGAGTTCATTTTGACTACGAAGAGGGTTGTGCTCAGGATGCACCCCTGGGGTACACCATTCTCTTGACTAAAAGTGTTTGTGAAAATTGCGCCTTAGTCAGACTCTGAATGTACGGTTGGCCAGGAAGACACTCAAACAGCTCAGCATCCTGCCGCACATACCTAGATCTGTTAGGTCAGGGAGGATGTCAAACCTCCACGTGGTATCGTAAGCCCTCTCCAGGTCGAAGAAGACCCCGATACAGTATTGGTTGTGGATGAACACCTCCCGGATAGTGTTCCCGAGACAGACAAGGTGATCTGTAGATGAACAGGCTTTTTTATATCCACACTGAAGTATGAAGGTTAGTCTGATGATTACAATGCTTTCGAATGATTTGGCTATGCAACTGGTGAGTGCTATTGGCCTGTAACTGGTAGGATTATTTGACGGTTTGCCAGTTTTAAGGAAGGGCACTACGACTGCTTCTTTCCATGCCTCAGGTATCTTACCGGTTATCCATATTTTATTAAATAATTTTAACAGTGCTTCAACAGCGGGTTCAGAAAGGTAGGCAAGCATGACGTAGTGTACATTGTCTGGGCCCAGTGCTGTTTTTTCCCCTAAAGATAACCCTCTGTTTATTTCTTGCAAAGTAATCAGCTGATTGTACTCCATGATTGCCTGCTCTGAAAGGAAGTCTGTTTTTCTTCTATAGTTTTCCACTTAATGAATGTTTAGGTGTAAATGGATAAGCTGGGCACTTTGGAAAAATGCTCGCCCGAAATGTTGGCCTGCTCTTCAAGTGTAGTTTGTGTACCAGGCATTGTAAGCATAGGAAATGTGAACGGAGTGTGATAGCCAGTGAATTTGTGAACCCGTTCCCATAGTTTCTTGGTGTGACGGAATTATTATAGAGTATATATTTTTGCCATAAAGCTTTTTCTGCTTGCCGTCGGGTGTGCCGTGCTTTAGCTCTAGCCCTTCTAAAGTTATGTAGGTTTTCTATGGTGGGGTACCTACGAAGGTGCCCCACGATTTATTTTGCTGTTTTTTGGCCAATTTGCGTTCATTTGTCCACCAGACTATGTTTTCTGTGTGAGTATTCTGAAGTTTGTGGGATGGCTGCAATCCGCCTTTTGCGCGAGGATGTGGCGCCATCATGCGGGAGCGGGCGGGAAACACATTGAGCGGCAGTGTAGCAGACGACGCGAAAGCGCACCATACGAAATGGCCACGCCAACGCTGGTAGAAAGCGAAAGCTTCCTCCCTTTGATAGCCTCGGAGCAGAAAGTAGTGACAGTGATTGCAGCATATCATGTTCACGCAGTATGGGGGAAGGTAGAGCGTTTTCACAATCCACTCATAACGCACGTACGCATATACTATCTTCGTATTGTAAGAGCGTGCAGCGCGGGCCGTGTTCGACGTGACAGAATGAGACTCTCTCAGCGTGCAGGTTTTCGGCAGACAGGAGAGCGTGGGGGCAGAGAGAGAGAGGGATCTCAAAGGGCAAAGCAGCCAGGGGTTTGTTGATGCTGCAGAGCTAGGTGGAATCGTCTCCTGTGACTTTGAGCGGCGCATATGCGCGGGGTGTCTTGAGTTACCGAGCACAATGCGGTCACCGCGGCGCCGGCATGGTGCAATGGGCGTCGCTTCCTCCTCGCGTCATCTACAACCGTGCAGCTATAGGATTTCATCCACGAAGATCGGCAGAGAGGCACATATACACACCCCGTGAAAAGGGCATTGTCCCGGCCGGAATGCACACCTGCAGGAAACGCGCTGCCTTTTTCTGGCAATGGATGATTCAGAGCTGTAGCCGGTTTCTGGCCTCAGGAGTCAGAACGGATGAGGTCGCAGTGGTGAAAAGGTTCTCAGTGCGCAGAGAATGGTCATTCTGTTGTGAAAAGATCTCCAACGTTCATTTCTGCCTCCGCTGCGATTTCTGCGGAATCAACAACTTGGTGACACATGTGAATCTCCTACATATCGGATGCGCATCTCGGTCAGGAACGAACCCTGTTCTACGTCCAGAGCGATCCACTCTGCAAGTGAACGAGCATGAACCCTCAAGGAGACTCATTTATTGTGCCGGGCGGTTTCCTTGTCGTTGCAAACGGTTGGACGTAGACGACGATTATCAAGCTCCCTAACGAAGTGCATCTGATTGCGTACACCAAAGGAACAAAATCCGGATGCTTTGGCGTGCACGAAGGCGAGCCTTTAATTAAAAAAAAATAAACTGTGCGTTGTGCAAGAGTGTCAAGTGCGTCATATGCTCAGAGCGGCAAAAACACAGATACTACAGGTATGTATGCATCTAAACGAAATATGCATGATGAAGAGTACCTACTGGAGTTTTCACCCAGGCTGTAGCGCACCAGGGATAGCTGCAATGAGGATTTTTTCGGTGCGTGATTTCTTTAGTTGCGCCGGGGCCTGAAGGCGATGTAATTTGTCCTTTCTTTTCTTTATGTGCGAAAGGGCTAGGTTGCTTAGATATCACAAGCGGCTGTGTGCGCTAGGCCGTAATATTTAGCATGTTTTATCGTGACTGCCTAACAAAAAAGAAATACGGCGTTTTAATGCACTGCCGTTCGCGAGCCTCATGACCAGCTCAACCACTCGGCTCGCGAACGGTGGTGCATCACAACAAACGCCCAATTTTTCTTTTCTTTTTAGTCAGGCGGCAGTCGCGATAAAACATGCTAAATATTACGGTCTAGCGCACACAGCCACCTGTGATATCTGCGCTACCCGGCCGCTTCGCACATAAAGAAAACAAATGACAAAATACATTGCCATCAGACGCGCCGAACAAATGCTCATTGCGGCTATCACTGGTGGGTTACAGGCTTGGTGCAAACTCCGGTAGATACTTTTCATTATGCACATTTCCTTTAGATGCATACATACCTGTAACGAAGTGTTTTTCACACAGTCGAGAGTACGCAGTAGGTAGCTAAGGTCGGCCATTCACATCTTGACGCTTGGTGGCCCTAATTGTAGCTTCACGTCGTTGTTGGCCGCGGCTCGGCGAAGGAAACCTGAAAAACCACGTCTTGCATCTTGGCGCGCTTAGAGAGTGGCAACCGTACGCGGCAGATGTGGTGACAGGTGTCACAGCCACGCCTGTGACAGCCACCGTGCCGCCCGGTGCCGCCAGGCCCCGTGCACTGGCGGTGCCGAGAAATGCCGTCGACGCCGCTCAATGTGTTTCCATCGGTCGCCGCTACGACTTCGCGCATGCGCAGAAAACTCGCGCAAAAGGCGGATTGCTGCTGATATTATACATGTTGTGAACTTTTCATTTAATGCTTCTATGGCGAGGTCTTAGGGGTATTCTTTATCTAAAGTAGCATTTTCACTAAAAACTGAACAGTCAGCAAGGTGAATTTTCCAGCGCCGTGGCCTTGTAGGGATGATGGGTGCAGAAGATGATAGCGTTAAAACTGTTAGTAAGTGATCACTTCCCATGGGGTCATGTAAAACATTCCAATTAAAATCAATAAAAATAGATGATGCAAAAGCTAGGTCAATGCAACTCAATTTTCCTGAGCTAGGACAACAATAAGTAGCCTTCCCCGTGTTCATTAAACATATATTATTTGGCAAAATGAAATCTTTCATAATTTGGCCTCTTGAATCAGTGTGTTCACTGCTCCAGAAAGAGGAATGTGCGTTCCAGTTATTACATATGGCTCAGGCGATTGTTTAATAAGTTCTTCTAAGTCGTGTAGGGTAGCTGTATAGTGAGGTGGTATGTACACAGAGCATATTGTTATTGTTTTTTGGCTGATTGTTTACTGCGACTGCTTGTAAGTTTGTTTTTAATGCTACCTCTCTTGCAGCGATGTCGCTTTGTGTTATGATAGCGACGCCTCCTGAGAGTCGGCTAGCTTGTACGCACTCTTTCAGGAAAATGTTATATTTTTTTAAGATGTTTTTGTGCTGTGGCCCGAGGTTTGTTTCCTGTATAGACACACAGCTGTGGGTGCCATTGTTTTGAGTATATCTGTTATGTCTGTATAGTTTCTGTGTAAACCTCTACAGTTCCACTGTATTATATATGCCACTGTAATAGACTAGGGAGTTGGGCAGTTATTTATTCTCGGGAGGGGTAACGCGCGGGAGTATTGCCGCCACTGAAGCGGTGGCGAACCAGGAGTTGAATCCATCGCCACTCTTGTCATGCTGGATTTCCGCGGAGACGCTGCGGATGCATGACTTTTAGATGCTGGCAAGTTCTCGCTAACATCCATATTCTCCACGGTGGACGTGGAGGACGCATCTACTATACCACCTAGAATTAGACTGCATGTTAATGTCACTGTCGCAGTAGACAAACCTTGTTCTCTATCTGTGTGACGATTGCTGTTCTTCAAAAAGTAAGCTTGAGCTGTTTCTTCAGAAGCAAAATGAGTGCGCTACATTTTCCAAAAATAAGGCTGACAATACTGAGCACTAACCAAGTCTTTGCAGAGACTAATACAATGCATGCATCATGCTTACAAGATTTTTGTTTTTTTATATATATAAATAAACAGTTGTACCAAACAGTCTCGAACACGTCTTTTATCAATTTTAAATGCGATAACATGTGCCTGCCATACGTTGAAATCAGTATTTGTAGCTAAGCTAAACTGTCCGAGTTAGGAGGATTACTCGGTCACACTAACGCCGTTTGGAGCAAACTTTAGAGCACTAGAATTTGCAATCTGGTGTATATTCGAGCCACAAACCACTGATTTAAAGAACAGCTCACTGCAAGGCTATCCAAGTTATATATGTGAAGCTCGTGAGACAGAAGCGGAGATGAGCGGGATGCCGAGTTCTACTTCGCAGCATGTAATATATGATCTCACTATGCCTAAACCATAGTGCCGGACCTAACGCGATATCGTCCTGCACACTGCAGTGTGTTCAGTCTTACTATAGTGATTTCCTGAACTGCATTCATCGATCACAAATTTCTTCAAACTGCAAATTTCATTAAACAGCTAAAAAAATTTGCCACAAAACCCAAGCAACTACACTGCTTTTAGAATAAATTACACAGGTAGATTAAAGGAGCAACTGCCATTGATTTGGTTCAAACACCTGACTGCATAGCGTGGAACATTGCCTATACATCGCCCTATATTTGCACCTTGTTAGGGATAAGCAAAAGCAATATTCTTGCAGATGTAATGTACCGTATATGTAGAAATCACGATACCTGTGTGTGGGAATTATAAAATTACATTTGCATAATATTTAAACGCAACCTTCGACCATTTGACTCTCGCTAGGGGTGAATGACCAATCAGTCGGAATCGTTCAGACAAAAGAATTCTAGACATGCAACCCTCAGGAAGTCAATCGGCCTCCATCTCTATGTCTTTGCTGCTCATGCTTTCTAAGCGAGCAAAATGGCTGGGGCTCTAAAACGAACAAAAAGCTGCACTGGACCAAACATGACTCACTCATATGCCACAGAAAGTACACCATGGAAGTCCGCATTGTGACATTCCTTTTATTAGTCTATATACTGCAAACTTCAAGACATGACGAGGAAATGCTGCATGACAGCCACATCAGTTATAAATGGCCTTCATGAGCCTCAAAATTATGAAATTGTGCTGAAAGCTAACATTATGCCTGGCTTTATAGCCAGTGCGCAGGAAGGACTGCCCATTTCAACAGCAGAGGGTTTGAAGCAGTTTGGCACAATTTTCCCAATTTTCATCAGGCTGGCGCAGTTTGGCACATTTGGTGCAAGGGCGGCGTCCCTAAACTGCCGACATATCTGCATGCTAACTTATTCAATAAAATAACTGAGAACCTTATTGCAACTCGTTTAATGCACTACTTAAATAAATTTGATCTGTGCTCTGCATCATAATGGATATTATACAAGCTATACAACAAAATTAGCTCTAGTATACATGCCAATCAAATTAATATATGGCCTTGAAACACATAGTCCTGTTTTAACTGTCATCTGTCATTATTCATCTAATCACAAACAGGCGATACAAATGGCATGATAAAAATGTCGAAAACGCTTGTGTTTGCTAAAAGGTTAACAACAAAGCAACAACACATTATGAAATCTCTCAAGTGCTAACTAGCAGCATTACTCTTCCTCACGGTGGAACATTTATGCCATGGACCTTGAACATCTTGCGCAGTTGCAAAATCAAGCACTAAAGCTCATTAGATTTAACCCCCAATACATTGCAGTGCCTCTCTTTACACTACAGTTGCAATATCTCTGTCTGGCATAAGTTGTCACTGATCATTTATGTGGTCTTAAAAAGAAAATTTTGTTACAACATCATAAGGAATACTTTGCTAGATAACCATAAAGCGCTAACTGCATGAGGCGACAATTCGCGGCGACATGCCGCACGACGACGTCGCACGGTAGGCTGAGGGCCGCCAAAGCATTGCCACTCGTCGCAGTTGCTCAGGTTCTGGGTTTTTAGAAAATTTCACGTGTCGCCTGGAAGCAGCTTGCGAAGCAGCCAATCGTGGAAGGCCTTAGGGTACTCAACTTATGTTCTGACTTTTGTTTTTTTTTGAGCGAAATGTGATTTTATAGTCTGGTTGGAGTGAAGAACCTGCAGACGCTCACTTTGTCTGATCCGTGCATATATGAGACATTGAGACAATTCAGTAAAAGCTTGATAGGGTAGTAAAGGAAAAAAAAAGGCCAGTCTGGCTAGATATTGTTAATTTTCGAAAGGAGCAGGAGAAAGTCACTGCTTGCAATGCAACTCTGCATCGCAGTGTAGTAGCGCACCACTGCACTGTGAACTTTTTTTTTTTTTTTAATGCAGTGCATTACAAGAAATGTTATCAGTGCTTTATCGTACTTCATGCTGTTTAGTGTTATAAACGCAATACAGCGTAACTGTACTCCCCTTGACCAAACGAAGGTAACAAAGCAACGCTGAAAATGCGCCTCTCTGTCGCTGAGCCCCGTCGCTTCGTGCAGTATGCACCAGCGGCAACAACAGGCGTCAGCGGCAACATTGCGCGACAGATCCCTAGGGGTTGCCGCCTCATGCGGTTACCGCTAAACAAATTGCTAGCCACTCACCCAAAATTCATCCCAGAATTAAAGCCAATTGTGGCAAATTTACCACCAAATTAAATCATGTGGAATGTCTGAGCTACTTAACAAAAAAATAAAATAACACCTGTCAACTGCAATAGCACAAAGTCAAATATAATATACTGTAAATTCTAATTCCTCCTCTTTCAGTATTCCTACTTTTGTTTGTTTCATGAATTGTTTTCATGCTTGCATTTTGTGCTGCGCTTGCTTGTAAACCTAGTTTTTTCCTTGTTCTCATTTTTATTCTTCCTGTTCGTCACAGATGTGATCACCACACAAGTAAAAATGGTTATTACAGGTTACTCATAAAAGTGTTTATGTTAAAGATTTTTTTTCATTAACAATGAAGTTGTTGTGAATCTCTCTCTAAAACCATTTTGTGTGAATCTTGTACAGGAGGTTCCACAGTAGTTTCCTAGCCCTGGGACCACCCCTTGCATTAACAAAGCAATAAATGTCAATAAACCTTCTTGCATGCACCCCTTCAAGTTTTCAAAACAAATTCTATTCAGCAAATCTTGCATAAAGGATTGAAGGAAGCCACAAACAAAATAGTTAATTCATAGGAAAGCTTCATCTAAGTAAATGGGTGGCACCTTTTCCAACTGCGCTGTTCTCAGTATAGTCGAGCATCAGAACTGGATGGTTCACTATACAGAATAAGAATTTCGACCAACCCCGCATTTTCTCTGCATAAAGCATATCCTCCCTAGTCACAGTTGAGATTAATAAGCTATCATTCGTATGTGCTACGTAAGATGACTAAATTGATAGACAGCTGACACAAAAAAAGCAGGAAGAAAATGAAACGGCCATCGCAAAACTGTCAGTAGCAGCGTGCACAATCCCTAGAATAAAAGCAAACCCCCCAAATTGCCTTACCGTAAGCCCGAAGTAACTCTGCTATGTGGTACTGGTTGAACATGTATGCCAGGTGCAGAGGTGTGTAGCCCTAGACAGAGGAGAAAAATAAAAGAAAGCCAGGCATTTATTAGGGTAAAGGAAGTTGTAACATGATAAAACATTGTACATGGTTTTATATGGAGCCCATTTCAGTAGAGAGGAACACTAGTAATGTAAATATGCTCATCCCACTGTGATATTGCAACTATACCTATAAATGCAAAAGATATGGCTTGAGTGTGGTTAATGGTATGTATGGGGTTGTACACCCCAAAGCGACTCAGGCTATAAAGGACGCCGCCGTGGAGGGTTACAGGCAATTTCGGCCACCTAGATCCTCTAACATGCATTGTATTGTATAGTACACGGGCATAATGCTTTTCGCCGCCAACAAAAAGCAACCGCTGCGGCCGGGATCCCCAGGCTCAGTAGCTGAGCGCCCTAACCAGTGCACCACGACAGCAGAAGATGGTTGGATGTAATAATTTTCAAGCTTAATTTTCATAACTGAGTTCATAATGCAGTCTGCTTTGAAATAATAATAGAAAGAAAAAAAAAAAAGACTGACCATTTTTGCATCACACATGTAGAACTTATAGCCCACTTAAATCATCGCAACTCAATGTATACAGGTACACAACACTTTTATAAAGATTGCGATTATGAAGACAAAATATGCAAGCTCTGAAGAGTGTGTGAACCAAGGTCATATTATTAAAAAAATTTTTTTTTATTTTGAAGGCATGAAACCAATAGCTTTCACCACAACCACCCCAGCTATATGTAACATCAGTATATCCCTCCAAGACGAGTTCAGCACCCCCCCTCCTCCCTGAAGGAGTGAGTAAAAGATCGAGAATTGGGATTACAAACTTAACTGTAGAAATTTCTGCCCACCCCTTGGCCGCTTACTAGAAAGTTCAGTTAGCAGCAGCTCTTTAATGAGCAGTTAGCCGTTTACGTTTGCTTGATCATGAGTTCCTGGTAGTAAGCAGTGTCAGAATAGCAAAAAAAGCCACAGCTGTGGGGCAAACAAGTTAAAGGTTTTGCAAAAGTAGACTGGGCAGATCCTGCATCTACAACAGGCCACCTGTTGTTGTGCTTTTTAATGCGAAACGTTTAGGTAGACAGCAGTTTCCTGTGTGGACTAGTAGAAGGCTGCGGATCTAGGCTGCAAGCGCAGGTGGCCAGCGTTTTTCTACATCCCTGCGCTCTCCCGTAGCGATGGCGTAGATCAGTCCAGAGAGCCACTAACGTTTGTGGCATGGCCCGGGATGGCTGTCCAAGTGGATAGTGCAACATCTTCAATCTTTGGCAGGTGTGCACAGCCCAAGTGGCTGCATGGTCTTTATTTACTTTAGCACGAATGAAAGTTGATCAAGGTGACAAAGCGCAGAGCAAGAAAGCTGCTGTTTAGCACAGGTAATGCCACGCTGCGACGATAGCTTAGCTGCCCAATGCAGCGGCCAGGAAAACGAAGCTGCGCGATTCACTGTGGGCTCGAATTCTACATCTGGCCGCATGCAATTTTCTTCCTATCTGCCTTGTTTATTATGCGCCCATCACATGGTGTGTGATGACACACTGTGACGATGCATTGGTTCACACCAAACTTCTGCCACAGCAAGTTTGTTTTTTTTTTTTTTCTGTGCATCTGCAAAAATATGAGAACATTTCTGTGAACGAAAATAAGAACGCAACAAAATCTGCCGTTTTCAAAACTATTTTTTTTTTATGTTTCATTCAGTGATTGTTCACGGCCAGCATTGCAAGTGAGCCTAGAACCAAGAGGTACAAGTTGATGCGCCAGGCCGCCATGCATGCGCAGAATACCAAGACAGCGCTCCGGTGAGCTCATGGGGGCTTCATGGGGGTCCCCCTGGTTTCCCCAAGAGTGCCCACTTAAACTGTAGGAGATGCAGCTGATGCTGCAAAAGTGGCCCACGAGATATAGTCGATTTCAGAAAGCAGGCCTACAATCCTGAGCATGAAGTTTGGGTGTCGAGCCATGGCTGTGGTTATCATTTCCGGAACTAATATCACGACCAGAACAAATGAGGTTGAGGGTGAGAACAAGCGAGTGGTAGTAATGCAGGCTTGCAGTAACAGCCACACTCACCTGATAATTCAGAAAGGTATCCCCCCAAAAAGTGAAAGTGCGCTAGGGCACGTGCTCGCTCGTACTGAGCATGATAGGAACCTTGTGCTGGAGTCCTGAATAGGGTGGCGCCGCCTCGTGGCGGCCAAGAAAAGCCTGACTGGGTAGTACAACGGCAGTTCTGCCTATGCTGCAGCATGTATCTCGCAGGCTTTCTCCGTCGATTCATGCTTCTTTCTGCCCTTCGTGAGCGTGAAAAGAGTCATGTATCATAAACATCATTGTGAACCAGCAGTAGCCTAAAACTAAAAAAAGGCTCTGCGGCTGTTTTCCGGCGAAATGTTCAAAGCATGCGGCATTGATCTTGCCGTGTACCCTCCGTCCCAAAACATCGTTCCCGCTGCTATTTCCACTTGCGTCGTAGGGTGCAACGGACAAGTTAATAATTTCATTGTTCAACTGTACTGCTTTCTTTCAAGCTGCACGAAACGGGGCTACGGTGTGACTGGTATGGGTGGTCAGGTGCACGCATATATATATACCCCTGCAAAACAAAAGTAGACGGAGCCCGCTATTTGCTTCTAAAATTTTTCCCGCGTTGCATAATTTAAACTGGCAGTCGTGGTATATGGGAACCTATAGGGACCGGGCGCCCGTTGTATGGCGCCACCGTCGCCTCGGTGGAACAGCGCCGCCCGCGGCGAAGTGCCGAAATAGCGGAATGGCGAGGCAGCTGAGTGGCGCAGTCGTTTCCGTTCTGCGAGGTGTTTTTGAGCCTGTCCCAACCCGTCGTTTTGCGGTGTGGCTTTGAGAGCTTTGAGCTGCTTTGAGTAATCGCAAGGAGTATTTTTTGACGGGGAAATCTTGAAAAAGAAAAGGGCCGTTCTCGGCAGGGCGTGCGTGCGTGTTTTTTTTTTTTTTTAAACCGCCCGGCGCATGGTATTTCTGTTATATACTCGAAAATGCCACACGCGTGATTTCACCAAGCGCTAGGAACACCTTCGTTAGGCACTTGATAAGGCGACTTCGAAGACGGGAATTGCGCCTGCACTGCGCGTCTATCTTATATTAGGTCTAGTCGGAATCTGCCTGAAGATCAAATACCGCCGAGCCGTGTAGTAGTGGTAGTTGTAATGGTCAGCGTTCATGTAAAATGAAAAAGATGCTGCATCTGTCTTTTTTGGTAATAGCTAGGCTCAAACGATTCAGTGCAGAAAAATAGCAAATGACATTCCAGTTTCAACCTTGCAACGAGAGCTGTAAAAGGAGAAAAATAAACAAGCAAGACAAAAGTAGGATCCTATTTATGGTTGGAATAGCAAACACACATATACTTCCAGGACTTCCTGCACAATTACGCTACAAAGCTCACTGAACCCGGCCTTGAGACCATCAAACTTAATCATAATATAAGCCAAATGAGTAATACCACCTCAGCATCATTTTTACATATACGGCAATGCTCTTGTTGAACACGTCGGAGCTGCTACATATAATTGACTTAGAAAATATTATACTATGCATGCCTTTCTCCCGACATGCTGCGGAGGTTGTGAAAAAAAAAAAAAATTTCCTGCTAGCTCAGCACAGGAAGTTCAATGCGATTGACCGCACCTGCCTTGAACATCTGAAGGCAATAGTCCAATACTGTCAAACTGTTGAATACAATCGAAAAAAAGAAACAGTGTGATGTGTTGTAAGATAAGCCACCGACAACCAAGAGAGCGTTCTATTGTTAAATGAATCCCTCTGATGGCTCGTTCGCTAAGGTGGTCTACTTTCTCAGCGTACCACGAACTTGCGGGGCCGATACCTAGCTGACCTCGATACCTGATGAGTGTGAGGGGACACGACCATGTATGTAGTTTTCTATTTGTACGCAAAGGAATCCGGATAACTGAAAGCCATTCCTTTTACAACTTTGTCACTGCAGCTTGCCGGACTGCTGCTAAATCTGCTTACATTGGCCCTACCTAGAAGCAATTTCTGAGAGAGGTAAAACGGTCTTGTCATACTACGCCACAATCAGGAAATCTCAAGTTCACTAAAACGCCGATGAGAAACACATGTATTTAGGCGGGCCAGGAAATGGACACTGCTGAGAAAATACGTAAAGCCGTGTCAGATGCAACGTGAATGCGAAAAAAAAAACTGCTACACGGCCTTCGAAATAAAAAAAATGCTACGTTTATGCTCGTTTCCACAAATTAAATTGTATTTTTTTTCTTGTTCGACTTTTATATGAAGCCGATAGCAGATTTTGTGACCATGCGGTATTGATTGAGCTGTGAAATGAGCGATTTTATTAGGCGAAATGGACATGCCACGAACAAATGTTAACAAATTCTAAGAGTATCAACGCAGAGCTCTCAGCGCATTTTCATTGGTTGACAAACGAAAAGAGGAAAAATGACAAGATTATGGCAATAGGAATTGTTCATGTCTCCTATCTGCTCTTTCTGTTAAGAGAAAAAATTAAATTATCTATGACTATGTCAGCGAAAGTATCAGCACAAACATTGTCTCTGCCCATCACTGAAGATCATAACGCAGCCCGAACAACAATGGTGGAGCTGCCTTTTCTTTTTCCGTGCTGGGGTTTTCTTGTACACAGGCGGGGAAATGCTAGCGTTGTAACTTACGCTGTTGGGTTACTTCAATTTCCAATTGTCAATAAAGTGACTACAGATGAAGGAGTGCGGCTTCGGCTCCGAGACTCTCGTGCCGTCACTCCTGGGGAACAGAAGGCACAGAGCATCCGGTAGCAAGCGGAATTTTAAACATTCGGCGCTTTCCATGACCACACAGTAACCAAATACGTAGATTCGTGACTTTGCCTTTCAAAGAACCATGCTTAGGTCACCCGCCACTCACGCTTCTGTGGAAACCCGTAGAAATGAATCGACTTGAAAACGTCCGACGAGTTTGCGTAGCTGCCAGTGGAGCCAACAACGCACCATGTTTCGCCAGCCTTGTTCGACCAGACTTCATTTCACTGGACATATTCACACAATTAACTACCCCAACTTTCTGTTCTCTTGAGGATATATCCAGGCACGTCATCTAAACCTTAGGATTTCCAGTTTCCACACAAACCAACGACAAACAGTACCTTCCAATGCGCTGGCAAGGGTCGGCGCATTCCGGCGATTGAGCGATGCGCCGAGAGGCGGCGCCACCCGTTCAGCTGTCCGGTCCCTATAGTAGACGTCAGTGTCCTTTTCTTAGACAAATATTGTTTTCTTATCTCCATTACAGAAGGCGTGATTTTAATTTGAAACGAAAAGCGTGCTCCGTTTACTTATCTCTGCACTTAATATATATATATATATATATATATGGTGCCATCAAGTTGCATGCACACAGTGAAAGACACTGCAGTGGTGCTGCAGGTGTTCTTTAATGTGCAATGATAGGACTCCATGAGTAAGCCAAAAATCAATCACCTGACACCGAAACCTGTTCTTTTTTTTTCTAAAAGTTCATTAACTCAACAAAAAATGTTTGTTACTTTGATGCATTTCTGAGCATTTAGAGTTAATTGTGCCATGTGTTTAAGATTTACTTTCTATGTTCGCATAAAAAAACGCTTAGCTAGTCAATCTAATCGCCAGTGGCATCGTGAATGCCTCTGTTTGACTTGGCTTGGCTATTGCCTGGCTTTCAACCATTCCCGCCCAACACGGAGGAAAAGAAAAAATGCTGCCCAACATCATCCACAGTAGAACTGTGCGGCGAATAACTGTGACGGTGAGTGCCTTTTCTGATATTTATTCACCTACACTGTACCAGTGGTGGGAACTCATTTTTTTGTAGCTGCAGCAAGCAGCGACATTCATTTTTTTATGCTAACGTATTATGGTACGTTAATGTTTTGGTGTTGCGAAATAGCATGCACTCATTTTTCTGTACTAACGCGTAATGATCAGGAACATTATTCACTGGCAAAATGAAGAGAGGAACTCATTCAGCGAGGTCAGAAACCAGCAGAGGCGAAGGAGAATAAACTAGTGCCATTGAGAAAGAACTGGACTATGTTGTCAACGAGAGCGACCAGGGTGAAGTTACAGATAGTAGTGGGCCAGCTAGCAACATTACAGAAGGATTTGTAGAACCTGAGCTTCAAGTGAAACTACTTTTGGTGTACTTCTGGTGTTGGGGTTTCAAGATTTGCGTTTTTTAATGCGTGCTTTCAGGTTCTAAAATGTTTAGCATTGTGCATTTTCAAGATGGGGCTGAAGTTTTCGCTGTTCCGTCTACGTGGATAATTGCAGAAAACAATTGTATGGCTCCAGTACGAAAATTCGAGCAGGATTAACGAGGCAACACAGAACAATGAGAAATCATCTGACCATTGGAAGTAGTACAGATGTAGAGTGCTGTGGACTTGTAGCAAGCACTATTTGAAATACTTGTAAGCATCGTTACCTTAGTTACACACTCAAAATGAGATTATCTTAATGCCTGTAGCCTAGCCTGAAATATTCTCAGATGAGGCTTCACAGAAATAGAAAATTTTAGTAATTCTGTGTGCAGAGGTGCTGATCAGTGCAAATCTGGGTAGCAGAGATTGTAATGTCACAATTCTGTAGCTTGTACATAGCTATGTGTGCCAGCGTGTGCAGAATGAAAGAAGCAACAGTCGGCGAGGCCAAGGAAAACGTAGGGTATTTTTTTTTTTAACTTTGGTTTTTGCTATAGATCAAAATTAGTGCTGTAATCATTTTGGGAAGAAAGATAATTAACTGCAAAGTGGAAAGAAAAACAATACGCTGATGGTGAAAACCAAACCCACGACCTCCGAACATCGCGTCCGGTGCTCTTTTCAACTGAGCTATACTGACGGCTGTCCAACCTGCCACTTGTTTGGGTATTAATGTTGCCTGCAAACAAACCTTGAAAGTGTTCACCAGCGCCACCCTCCTTAGCGGCAGACGTGGAATGTCCTGTGTTACCACCAGCTTCACGTAGAACGTGATTGACAGAGAGGACAGAAGCTGTGCAAGTACCCTCTTATGCTGCCTGTGGCTTGAAGACTGCCAGAGACCTCATAAGCTATTAGTAGGGAACTGAAAGAAGGGTGGCGCTGGTGAACACTCTCAAGGTTTGTTTACAGGCAACGTTGATACCCAACAAGAAGCAGGTTAGACAGCCGTCGACATAGTTCAGTTGTTAAGAGCACAGGACGCGATATTACGAGGTCATGAGTTCAGTTCCCACCACCTGCACGTTGTTTTTCCTTATACTTTGTAGTGAATTACCTCTCTTTCCAAAATGATTTCAGCCCCAATTCCGGAATATAGCAAAAACCAAAATTAAGAAGATCACCTATGCTTTCCTTGGCCTCACCAACAGTTGGCTTCTTTCATTCATGTTTCATAACGAGCCGCTCATTTCCCTTTCAGTTCCCTGTTAAATGCACATGTAAAACTGATTCTAGGTTACCTGCCTTTTCCCTATATTGTGGGCTTTGGTATTTACATCATTTAGCTCTTTCATTTTGTATTACTCTAAAAATTGACACGTATAGGCTACTTACTGTACTGACATTTAAGTCAGTATTTTTTAGTTTCTAAGTTTTTTGTATTCTTTGCAAGATGACAAAGCATTTGGTGACACATTGATTTTGCACTGTTTAATGCTTACTAGATAACTATGATCTAGCAAGAAAGAAAGAACTACAAGCTACACTGACATCTGACCTGGGTTTTGAATGTGCAGCGAAAAAGGAAGAGGAGGCCAGTGCAACGCCCGATTTCTTCTGATGAATGAGAGAGAGAGAGAGAGAGATATATTTTAATGGCAACAGGAGATGTCTGCCTGGTGGAAAGCCTAGCATGCTACTCCTGATGAGGGTTGAGGGATGAAGGAGACAGAGTGTGGGAGGGGAAGGGGAAATAAATGAAAAAAAAAAGAGAATCGGTGTCGCACACTTTCACACGCACATAATCACACACAGATGAGTTTTAAAGGGTATTAATCAATCCTGTGTTCCTTAAGAAAAGTTAACTTTCACACGCACATAATCACACACAGATGAGTTTTAAAGGGTATTAATCAACCCTGTGTCCTTCAGAAAAGTTAGTAAGGCCTTGGTAGCTCGCGCAGCAGACGATCCGTTGCACCAAAGACCCAGAACATGTTCAAGGTGCAAGGTTGTGTCTTTAGGTGTCTGATGAATGTGACAGTAAAGAAACTACTTATGATGTGCCTCTTCCAGACTTGCCACATCCCATCCAAGTCTTATTTTTGTTCCGCAGCCACCGCCACCGAAAATAGCTATATCCAAGGAACATGCCTTATCTTCACTAGTGACTACAGCTTTAATTGGACAATCTTCTGCGACCATCTTGCAGCAACCTACCGAAGACAGTCAAGCACCCCAGCAAGGCAAATCACATAGAAGCCGTGAATGCTGCGGTCATTATTTATAAATTGCGTGGCAATGCGCAACAGTTATTTATTATTACCCCTTCATGCTGTGCTGTCTTCGTGCTGTTCGTTGTTTAAGCAAGCATGTATTCTTTTTTTTTTTTTTTCCACAAGAGAGTTTAGTTCTTTTGTCAGTTTGCCTACTTGCTATCACTACCTCTAGATCTTAGCAGCAATATTTAATTGTTGTGGTGAATCAGTGTGGTTGCAGTGAATGTTTATTACCATTTCACGCTGCATTATTCGCATACCATCGATTGTTTCTGTCTGCTCTGCCACGTGCAAGCAAGCTTACATTTTTTTCCTTAAAAGATTACTGTAATTTTTCTCGGTGTACCGGCTGCTAGTCACTGCCTCTAGTCCCTAGAAGCAATATCAAACCTGTGTAATGAACTGGTATCATTACAACCTTTATTTATTATTATCCCTTCACACTACGCTGTTTTTGCTTTTCTTTACTTCTTGATCATTTTTTTTTTTCAAAACAGTGTTGAGAATTTTCTTCAGTGTACCTACTTGTTATTACTACCTGTAGTCCTTAGCAGCAGTTTTGAATTGTGGTGAATCAGTATCATTGCAGGCAGTGTTTATTCTTACCATTTCATGCTATGCCGTTTATATACTGTCCATTGTTTCTGTCTGCTCGGCTTTGCAAACAAGAAAGCTTTTTTCGTTCATAAAAGAATAATCTGAAATTTTCTCAGTAAATCTGCTGTTTAACATTGCCTGTAGTCGCTGGTGGCAGTATTTAACTGGTGAGGTGAATCTGTATCATTCAGCCAAGATCTATTGTTACCTATTTCTACTATACTGCTTATATACCATCCACTGCTTCTTTGCTGTACTGCACTTTGTGCAAGCAGGAATGCCTGCATTTTATGAAATAATAGTTACCATTTTTTTTCAGTGTACACCCTGGTTGCAAGCACTCTGCTATTTGTTTTATTTTTATTTATATTTTTTTGCAACTTATGATTTTAATGTCAAAATTTTATTATTTGTATTGATATTTTGCTGTTGTAATCATCACATTTGCTCCTGTTTTAATGCTGTCCGAATAAGAAAGGTGAAGACCACTTTTTTAGAAACTTAGACAGCTGATATATATTAATTTTGTTTGATGACTTTGCACACTGAACATTTGAACATACTGTCAAGAGCAAAAGTGCGTACCACACAGTGGCCGATAGAGCCATACAAAGCTGTATTGCCATGCCGTCTCCCATTAGCATCTGCAATGAGATAACTGTTGGGGAGCTCTATTTATGTGTAGGAAAGTGACATGCTGGCTGGCAGATAAAAAAAGGTGCCCATAATTCCCATCACTCCCAAACACTGCCCGAGGATGTTGTGGTCATGTAGTTATCTGGCTCTACTGGCCCTTTCCCCCATGCTCTTGCTTCCTACAGTACATCATCATCAAACTCACTGTAGTAATGCAGTCAGAATTTCATGCTTCGGCAAATTCATTGCTTTCTGTTTGAACTGCTTATAATGTTCTTGATATCAGTATTTTAAAATACTAGTAGCCTCACGGAGGAGGAGGAGGAGGAGGAATACCTTATTTAAATAAAAAAAATGTAAACACTCCCAGGAAACCCTCTTAGTCTAGGAGCCCTCTGTCTGTTCCTTCTAGCTTAGCCTGCTCGACCAGCCGCAACTGATCTGCAGGTTGCGTGGCTAGAAGGGCAGCCTCCCAGGAGGAGGGGGTGGGGTGTTTGACAAGAGGAACGCGGATGGGATGTGGGCATTCCCATAAGTAATGGTAGAGGGTGAGTGGGGTGGCGTTGCATGTGGTGCAGTATGATGGGAAGTCCATGGGGTGAAAGATATGGGCAAATTGAGGAGATGGGAACGAATGTGTCTGGAGTTGTCGCCAGTATGTGCTGTCGATGTGAGAAAGCGTGTGATGTGGTGGCGGGTACGTGACACAGCAACGACGATAGTAGTGAACAATTGTAGTGTAGTCAAGAGGTTCGATGGAGGTGTATAATGAAGGTTTGGGGAGGCCATCCACCGGCGCCTGGAAGCTTAGTTCTCGAGCAAATGCATGAGCGCACTCATTTCCGAGGATGTCCTCGTGCCCAGGAACCCATGTGATGGTGATGGGATCGGGAGGGGTAGGTAGAGTAAATAATATTTTAGCAGATGAGTGTGTGAGGGTTCCTCGCAGAAGATATCTGTATGCTGTTTGGGAGTCTGTGCATATTGTGGTGTGCTGAGTCTGCAACTGACTGATGTGTGCAATAGCGAGTGTAATGGCCAAGCCTTCGGCCTCGGTGATGCTAGTGCAGTGGATGGAGGCGGCATTGAATGTTGAGTGGCGAATGTCTGTGAACACAGCAGTGCAGATGTGAGGAATGTCCGGATTGTGTGAAGCATCCGTGTAGACGATGTCCTGGCGTGTAGAGTACTGCTCAGAAAAATATGAGGCACGGGCTGTGCGACGGCCTTTGTGGTGTTCGGGATCCATATTTCGTGGGAGGGGTTTGAGCTCGAGGAAGCTGTGCAGATGCGGAGGGATGGCTATATGAGCGTGAGGTGAGGGATCAGGAGTATTGTAGCCCATTGAGCGCAGGAGATGAGTGCCTGTAGATGTTGTGCGGAGTCGACGTTGGCTGGAGAGGTGCGCCTCTATGATCTCAACATTGTTTTGAATGCCCAATTGAAGGAGCCGAATCGTACTGGTATGACGAGGTAAATGGAGGGCAGCTTTAACGGCTGAGCGGTGTAGGACGTTAAGTTAATTGAGTTGGGTTTTAGTGATGTGGTGGTAGGGGACGTGGTAAGCGAGTCGACTAACGATAAGGGCGTCTACGAGTCTTAAAGTGTCTTTTTCCTTGAGGCCATGATTGCGGCTTGAAATGCGATGAATGAGATGTGTGATCTGGTTGATTTGGCGCTGCAGGAGATGTATGGTGTAGGTGGCTCTAGTGTCCTATTGAATGTGGAGACCCAGAAGTTGGAGCCGTGGTACTTTGGGAATCGGAGCGTTGTCAAGGAGTACGGTAATGGTTGGGGCACGTGGGGAAGGCTTGATCACTAGGAGCTCAGACTTCTGCGGTGCACACACAAGACCTATAGCCTGTGTATATGTGTGGATGGCATCTGTAGCCAGTTGCAAAGTATGTTCAACTCGGCCAGGGCAACTCTTAGTAGTCCATAGTGTGATGTCGTCTGCGTATATTGCGTGCTGAAGGTCAGGTATAGTTTCGAGTATCCGGGCTAAGAGAGTTAGGGCGATCTTAAAGAGGATGGGTGAGAGGACTGAACCCGCGGTGTGACTCGGTTGGGTAAATAGATGATCGGGGAGGTGTAGGACCCGAGTGTGATATGTGCGGTGCGTTTGGTTAGAAATGCCTCAACATAGCGCCAGATGCGTAGCCCGCAGTTAGTTGTTGCAAGGGTAGAGAGAATGTGGTCATGGCTCACGTTGTCAAATGCCTTTTGTATATCAAGTGCAAGTATGGCCCGTGTGGCATGTTTATGAAGGGTATTGTTTAAGACCGCCTCTTTCAGGTGCAGTAGAATGTCTTGGGTGCAGAGATGTGGGCGGAAGCCGAATTGAAAGTGAGCAAAAAAGGCAGTAGATTCGAGTTCAGGTTGAAGCCGTCTAAGGATTACGTGCTCATAGAGTTTGCCAAGACAACTTGTGAGAGAAATGGGGCATAGGTTTTCTAAGGAAAGGGGTTTTCCGGGCTTAGGAATGAAGTTGATTGCAGCGTATTTCCAAGAGGCTGGTAAAGTGCCCTCCCTCCAGTGTTGGTTGTAGTAAGCTGCGAGTTGTGAGAGAGATGTATCATCGAGGTTTCGAAGGAGTTTGTATGCAATTTGGTCGGGCCCGGGTGCGGTGCTACGAGCGATGTGGGCGAGGGTGGCCCGTATCTCCGCGGTGGTTATGTCCTCATCCAGCCTTGGGTTAGGTGGGGGAGGGGATGGGGGCGTGGAAGAAGGTGGGAGGGGGGGGGGTGCAAAATGTATCGCTGTGTGAGGTATTGAAGGATGTCTGTGCCTTGTTGTGCTGTAGTGTGAATGAGGCGGTGCGTGTTGATGGCTGTCTGTTGTTTGGTGGCTGCGGCCTCCCAGACTCCCACTTGATGTCGAGAAAGTTTGCTGCACTTTGTTTCCTAGTGGTTGTAGCAATGTAATTGAAGCTGTACTAGGCATAGGCAAATTCCTACTGAGCTCTATTTTACCAACTTCAGTGTATGGTTGGTTACCTCAACCTGTACCTTGTAATGGTTCTGCCAGCCAGTGTCTCCTTGAATTTTGCATTACATTACTTGGTGCAGGCATTGTTTGACAAGAAGCTCTCATACAACTGTAAATGAAAGCATTAGTTTCACTGTGACTTCAGCTCCTTCCTTGTGTTCTTTACCAGCTTTTAACTTGCAATGACAAGACAGTCCGTTATTATTTTTCTGATCTTTATATTTGTTAAGTGCGAAACATTTTTTTATGAGTAATAAATATTTTTGTTTTTATGTCAATCTTTCTCTGCTACAGCCCCGCCGGGGTGGCGCAGCAGTTAGGGTGCTCGACTACTGTGCTCAAGGATGCGGGATCGAATCCTGGCTTCAGCGGCCGCTTTTCGATGGAGGTGAAAAGCAACGCGCCCGTGTGCTGTGCGATGTCGGCGCACGTTAAAGAACCCCAGGTGTTAGAAATCTCCGAAGTCCTCCACTATGGCATCTCTCATAGCCTGAGTCGCTTTGGGACGTTAAACCCCACAAACCAAACCTTTCTCTGCTAAAATTACACAGTCCAAATTTGTATTAATATGTGGTCGCTAGAGGTCAGAAATGCACTATTCGTGCATTTTATATTTCATAACTGACAGGAAAAACTCGTTCACGATAAATGTGTTTTTTCCCAGCAAAACGGTACTTTTCATACCACCCTGCAGCTGTGGTTGGGGCACTTGGATGCTGATCTCGAGGTTCAATCCTAACCATAGCAGCCACATCCTGATCGAGGCAAAATGCAATGTCCTATGTACCGTGCAATGTCAGTGCACATTAAAGAACTTAAGGTGACCGAAATTATTCAGAGAACTCAACTATGGCATCTCTTATAGCCCGAGCACCTTTGGGATTTTAGACATTAAGCCCCGCTAATTAAACTAGCTGTCATGTTACCGCTTCCTGCCATGCATTCCAAGAAGGCTGCATTATGTAAAAAGAATGCACTTAAAATGAATAATAAAGTGGAGCCACAATGTTTCTACATGCCCTCCTTTAGTCTGTCTTTCGTGCAGCATACTTTCGTGGAACTTCATCTAGTATGACGCATGTGCACCGCACAAACATGTCCCCTGAATGTTGTGGTGACATGTCTAATGTTTGGTTTTAACGTTTTTTGAATGTGGATGAAACTTTGCTGCAATGTTGTATATATATATGCTAAATATAAATGCAATGTTGTAGACGACGTCACTGCAATGTTTCTGTATGTATGTTGTCTTGACATTGCCAAAGGGATGCTAGCCGCGTTGGTGCAAACTTAATAGGTAATATTGGTACAACGTTTCAGCCACAATTTGTGCTACTAGGACAAACGCTCTGGCTCGAGAGCTGCAAGCACATAAATTAAAGGCAATTAGCAGTTTAGCAGAGGAACGAGGTCAGCATGCCATCACCGATATCTGCACCTAAAGACAAACATCGAAGAGCCTGCCGCAGTGTAATTCGAACGTTTCTGCAGTCCCAGCTTCAGCTTTCAGTGCAACTTTCCAGTATGTGGGCTTTGTATTTCCAAAAACATTACGAGCGTGACTTATCAGCTAAATGGTGCGTAAAAAGCAAAAACCAGCTTGGGATCAACTTACAAGCTCACATGCATGCATTGAATGCAAACCCCAGCGGCCCATGCACGCTGGCTCAAGGTGCCCATCGGAAGGGCTTTTTGTGCCTCAAAGGGGCTGTTTATGCTGCCTATCCGTGTTGCGGTGTCATGTATTTACTCGCTTCAGCTCAGTTGCGTGTAAAGTTTCCGCAGAGCTCCACAAATTCGTTCGACACTCGCCTGGCTATATCGAATGACAGCGCGTCAAGACTTCGGCTCCAATTGCTGCATGTCGTATAATGCCTGCCGTTGGATTATTTATTGCCTTTTTCAAGTCATGACAGCCCTAAAGGAATTTTCAGAGCTTTAAATTCATTGTAATTCATATATAATACAAATTAAAGCGGTGAATCCATACTGACTCCATGCATTTGGATGCAGACGCTGGGGATTTGTACTACCCAGCAAATGCCTAGGCGGCGCTTTTTAGCACTGTTTTCGTGGCACCCTCGGGGCAGCGCAAGACGCCTATAGCACATTATCCCAATACAGTAGGCTGTACTCACTGCTTATCAATTGCCCAAAGAAATGTCACCTATTGATACACTGCACACCTAGTTGAAAACCTACAAAAAGCCTCCTGGTGACCATGGCCAAACTATGTTATCGTTGTGTGTTTTGGTAAGATGCCCTGGAACAAAGTAGCTAAACTCTGCACAAAGTTGGTGTGCTCGGTGCGCTGACAAATCTTCAAAAAAGCGGACACAACCATAAAGGAGGCATTGACAATGGCCACCACAATTATGAAAAATGCCACTTTTTTGATTAGCCAGATTAACTTTTCTTTAAGAAGTCCTTCAAGCTTATTGCCAAAGTGTCAAAGGCAAAAACAAGAATATCATGCAAGAGTGCACATCAATGTAATGTAAGTAATACAATAATATAACATTTTGTACTTACCCCCTGAAGCGGCCACGGAATGCAAGAAAGACAAAAGAAAAAAAGCAGAGTTAGTAAACGAAGTGCAGAACATTGAAAACTTCTGCACATAAGTGCTGCACATTTATGAGTTGTAAATAAAATTCACAGAGCAAACAAAACATGTAAGGTTTAAATCTGAAAGATTACTGAAATAATAGGCACTCCCTCCCCATAAAGGTAACTGTAAAATGTTACACAGACAAAAATTAGGTAAACAAAGTACACAGCACAACGTCAGCACAAACCAAATGTGCTACTAGTTTCACAAACTGCATAATCCTCACAGATGGCAGCTGGGACAAGAAGCCAAATTTGTGAAAAAAAAAAAAAAAAAAGGGTTTGACGCATCCCAGGAATGTAAGCAGGCCAGCAATTCACGTGTCCCAAAGCAGAGTTTCTTGCTTTTTTTTTTTCCTTTTTAATAAAATAACGCAAGTCAGGAAGCTCTACTTCTAATCCTGTGGAAGACAACTGCCCCTGGATGCATTTTTAATTATGCAACACATATACTATCGAGCTACACTTACGCAAAGAAAGGCGATACAGTGAAAAACAAAACTTGAATGCGCGAAGAACACGGCGGGGCCCATTCACTTTTAATTTGGATATCGTGTCCGTTAAAAACAAAAACGAAAGAAAAAAAAAAGTGCGAAGCGCGCGCTGTCGCCAACAGCAAGGCCTATGCGGGCCGTCAGCGACCGTCCGTCCGCCGCCGACAGCGCACGCTGAGCGTCCGAAACGGTACTTACGTGCTAATCCGACGAAAGGGCGCGCCATTCCGCAGCAGATGGTCGCGGGTGGAAATCGACGTGACGAGCGTGAGGCCGGCGCAGCACCAGGTTGACGTGAAGGATACCCCGGCAGCCGCCACGAGGATGAAAGAGAACAAAGGAAGAACGCAAATCAGGGCCGTCCGCACTTCGCAAAGAAAGAGAGGGCGAGAAGAAAATACAGGAAGAAAAGTGCCGAAAGCCATATTTGCACAATAAAAATAAAAAATAAAAAAGAACAGTAAAACTTTTCTTTTTTTTTTTTCTCGCAAGCACTCACAACGGCCGCTGTCCGACTCAGAGGCAGTAGCCGCGCCATTCCGCGCCGATGACCCCCCACAATGATGCAGCGCGTCTCTCGTCGTTTCGACGTCAGCATCAACAAATATTCGGCGAAACGACACATGAAGTTGCCACGATTACGCAATAGCGACGACTCGGTTGAATTAGTTCCATGGAGAACCCGGTTTAGCACAATAATTACTCTACATAATCCCATCTCTTCCCGCGCGCATCGTGTTGACTAATGACACATACTGCGAGACAAGACAAAAGAGTGGCTCACCACTGAAGGCCCAAGGGTTCGAGGTCCACAACCAATGCGAACGCGCGTACCGCAGACACGAGCGTTCATCAAATGGACGACCTCCGCTACGCTGGATTGGATGCGGTTCATTCGGTTATCTGCACCTCATACACTTGGCATCGCTCGGTGCCTGCGACTTCGATATGCACGAGGAGTTACAGATCACCGAGCTCGCGTGATCCACGCGGAAAAAGCAGAGCGCACAGCAAATTCCTGTATTTCAGATCGAATCTAGTGCTAGGCCGGCAGGCGGCGCACACATTAACCGCTCTAGTCCCGTTCATCCGGTCACTTTCTGGACGTCCCCTATTAGGAAGGGCGTGTAGCAGGCCGAATAGCGCTTGAAATGCGCTAAACTACTGTCATGCATGTAAACTAAGGTGCAGTTCAACCCAAAGCGAAGCCATTGTGCCCTCTTCACTTTGCACAGACGTGACACACAGTGAACGACTGACGGTGAATTCGTACGAAGCGAGCGCTTCGCATTGGAAGACGCGCCGCTACTCGTCTCACGACATCAGCTGTGGGTTGCTTTACCGTTTCTCAAAAATCTCGGGAGGAGACAGCCGAGCGATGTCTTAAAAAAATACACTTCCCGGAGAAAAACAACCCGCCGCGATGACGCTGTGGTTAAGACGCTCGGCCAAGGAACCGGAGCTCACGGGTTCGAGCCCAACAGCGGCGGCCGCGTTTCGATGGAGGCGAAACGCAAAGGCTGTGCGTGCGATATCAGAGATACCCAAGTGGTCGAAATTACTCCGTGACCCTCCACTACGGTACCTCTATCTTCTCTTCCCTCGCACCTTTTTCCCTGCGTGGTTATCGAAAAGTATCGCTATCCTCCCGACCTCGAGTCATATGATTGGTGGAAACGTTGGAACCGGATATACCGGTTCTGGGGTCTGTTGTGGCATCCGAGATTTCTTCAGCCCAGTTAGGTTCCCTAGCCCCGTGCACCGCTTAGGGGGCGCCACTGAAAGCCGCCTGGCGGCCGTTTTCAAAACTACTTCCGGGATACGAGTTGCCGCTGTTCATACGTCGCTGCGAGGAATGCCGATGCTCGCGGCGGAATTTTTTTTTTTTTTTTCAGCTCCTGTCGATTTTTTCTATGGCAGCCTGAAGCATAAAATTAAGGTTGCCTTTCGCGTACAAGCGAAAGCATTGTTAATGTTGCAGCCATCCCAGAGAAACTAATGCGTACACGCGCCAGGTGCCTTTTACAAACAAGTGCTAAATGACCGGCTGCATTTTTGAGCTCTGCTTTTCTGTGGGTATGCTGCGTCGACTGATCAATTACTTCAACAGAATAATCGCTGCTTTTTTTTTATTTATCTTGCTTTTGCTTTGCAAGCTATTTTAACATGTGCTCATGGTGACGCACCTTGATCCAATATACGAGACAGTCTGCGCCACCCGCCGTTACATCGTGCCAGCACCGGCATATCGCTCCATCGGCCGAATTCGGAAGACTCCCATGTCGCAGAAAATTCGGCGTCGTCGTAATTAGCCGTGGGAACGAAATACCTGGATGGAATATTCATGAGCAGTTTGAAATGTTCATATTGACGCTAAATTTCTCAAGGAAGTTCCGTAACTAAATGAAGATAATTAAGCGGAAATGAAAACTGGGTGAACTTTCAGTGGGAAGTCGAACCCAGGACGTTCGTACTGCGAGACACACACACGCTCATAGGTCGCGAAGGCTGGCTGTTCAAGCTGAATAAAGGTGCGCCTACTAATTCGCGATGCGAACGGGGTCCGACAATGCAATCGCGTCCTGACCTCAATGGGCTTAGCCGTAACGATGGATCGGACAGCGGCGATGACATTTAGCGTAGCAAGACTCCAAGCTGGGCTTGTTGGTTCATAGTTACTAAAAAGAAAAGCGCTGCAAATCTTTTTAGTAACATTTAGCGTATTGTTATAGCGTGGTGTTGTATCGCGAGTAGGACGCTCGCTATGCATTGTCGTGGCTAATCGCGTTCGTCATGTCTGCGCATGCGCTGGCAGCTCACGTAGGTATAAGACGGCGCGCGTTCTCCAGGAGTTGTTGGTTTGAGGCTACGAACTTGCACCTCGGAATAAAGCCTCCTGTTCCTGTTGACCTGGCGTCTGGATACAACAATAGGCGACGAGGATGGGATAATTGGCCAGGCTGCTAGGATGACCAACACCGTCAGAAAGCTACCGGAGTTCCAGCCGGACAGCGGCGACTTCGAAGTGTACCTGGAACGCTTCGAATTATTCGCTGCTGCCAACGACGCTACAGATGACTAGAAACTGCAAGTTTTCTTAACGGCTATAGGCGAGAAGGCCTACGTCACGCTCCGGAGCTTACTGCTGCCACAGACGCCGGCGAAGTCTTCATTGAAGTCACTACGTTCCCAAACGCTCGCTTGTCACCGAACGCTATCGGTTCAACCAGCACAGGCAGGAAACCCATGGGAACATTGCGGACTTTATAGTCGAATTGAAGAGGCTAGCGGCAACCTGCGAATTCGGCGCGTTTCTTAGCGAGGCTCTACGGGACCGGCTCGTCGCGGGATTGCGTTCCGAAGCAGTACGATGCCGACTGCTGGCCCTTCCTGACGATGAAAAAACAAACATGGGACCGAGCGTGTAGTGTGGCCATAGCCATGGAAGCCACGAGCCAGGACACTTAAAGACATGCTGCAATTGTCGAGCAACCAAGCAGCAGCGTCCGACCGCGTCGAAGTCTACTGGAAGCCGGCGACAGAGAAACAACGGAACGCGCATACCGGAGAAATGGCTATCAAGCAAGGAGCAAGCGTTCGTAGGAATGAGCCGCAAGGGACGAACGCAGCCTGTCGCCGATGCGGAGGCGAACACTCACCTGTGAGTTGCCCTTTTGTACACACGTATACAACACGTATACAGTCGGAAATTGAAACGCGATAAAGCGAGCGCTTACGACCACCGATTCGTGAAGGTTATGCGCTCCATGTAAAAGGTAAAAGGACAAAGTATTTAGATGCGGCTCTTACCAATTAAGCACAGCTTATAATATGTATACATGTACCATGCGCTTAGAGCACCGTGTTTAATTCATTAAATCTCGCTCCTTGTCATCATGTCCGTCTTAACTTTGCACTCAGGACCTATGAATGGCTTGAAAAATTAGGCGCTACAAAAATACGCATCACTGGACTAATTAAAGTAACTATTACAGGTTTACGCAGAAACCAACATATTTTGTTTCCTATACCTAAACGCGAATGGTAGCAATCGTCAGAAAATGCACGATGATGTGCTGATATTGTTTCAAGTGCTTCCATATCGAAATATAATATAGTACAGGAATGACAAGCCGCTTGTTGTCGCGAAGTGAACTCGAACAGTACGCTCGCGGTCGTAATGCTTGCCGAGATGGGGCGAGTAAATATGACACCCAGCGCGTTTTTTATTTTGTATTTTTATTGCAAGGAAAAACTATTGTTGGAGATGCCCCATAGTTTGTGTCACAGCGTATTGGCAGCGGATGCTGTGTGTGGAACAATGCAAACGCCGCGGGAAAACGAATTCATGACGCGGAGACCGCATAAGAAACACACGGCTGGCTAACGACGCGGCCGGCTCCGCTCCCGGATCTACTTTCAACTCCGCCACCAGCGGCGTGGCCGTCGCTTTGAACGGGGCGGAAACAGGCCGGCAGCGGGCAGGGTATTTTCTCTACTCATACCCTGATTTGCAGGACGGAAATGAACATGGCACGAACATTCACAAACGGCACCATTGCTGACTTTCACGAAGTCCTAGCGCAGCCGAAGTGGAGAAAGGACACGCTACTGGCAAGCCCTCAGCGGGCGTCCGCTTTGGTACTCGTTTCGTTGGCGTATCAAAAAGGCGGTTAAACGGACGCCTAACGTGGGAAAGCCAATTTTAAGTAACACCGAGGCAAATTCTATTCAGTTATCGTTGCCAGTTAGAACTTGAAGGCCCGCAAATGCGGCTGCGACACTGAAATCGATATCTGATTACATGAGTGGACAGGGTGCGGCGGCGGCGCGCGCTTCGTGCCGCTGTCCTTCAGTCCGGCTGAGGCGGATTATGTTATTCTATCGCTAAAACAATATTTTCGATTTTCTTTCTTTTACACGTCGATTTTTTTTTTTTTTTTCAAGCACAGTAACTGGAACGGAGAAAGAAGGCGCGCACGGTAGATCTTTCCCCGTATGTAAACCGCATTAGCGAAAAAGAAATGAGAGTTGAAGAAAGGAATAAAGCATCGCGAGGCAAGACGGGACACAACCAGCCCGTATTCGCCCTCTTCTGAAATGCGAGTTATACACCGCAGAATGCAGTACATATAAGCGCCAAACGTCCAATCTGTGGCGCCAATTTTGGCTGCTCTATAGAAGCTGCCCCAAAGTGACAACGGGCAATTACATCGCTGCACAAAATGAACACACAAACGGGCGGACGCTGCTCAACTTGCGCCGGTATACCTATAGAGTACGTTTGCACTATAAGGATACAAGAAAAAAAATAATAAAGCAGCAGTTTCTAACTATGCACCATGGTATACGGCGTGTGTTACTCCGCTGAAAAGGAAATATAATTATTTCTCAGCCCTTGAATATACCAAAAAAGCCAGAGACATCAAAATGTTTGCGCTTATAATGTGGTCGGATGGTTAGCTAGCTCAGCGCTTCCGCTTGCTATATTTAGGTAACCAGAAAAACTTTAGTAGCGGACTGCCTTCTGCCAAATGTGTGTGGCGTTTACCGCAGACTTGAATTGTATGCGACTATAGTAGCCGACTACTTCGAAAGAATGTCATTGTTTAGCCAAGCCTGCCTTTAATGGCACACATCCGCTTGCCCTTTCCGCGCAATCAAGGGAACATGGATTCGAAAGCAGCAAGCGGTGGCAGCCACTCGCCACACGAGCACAATGACCGATCAGGCATTCTCATAATTAAACAACAGAGCAAGATGTGCGCCCAACCGCTCGGGCGACGCAGCCAGCGACAAGAGCCACACGCATTGCAGCGGCTGGTCTTGCTATACCGCGAGCGGAGCCTGGCCGAGAGGCGAGAGCTGACCCAGAGCCGAGACAAGCCTGGGAACAGCGCGGGGTCCGAGCGGGCGGCAGCCTCAGCCGCTGGCCCCGAGTCACGCTTGGGCCATTTACATAGCTTATTTGATCTGCATGTTCAAACACGGCTCCCGGCCGCCAAAAACAGCAAAGAAACGAGAGCCGTGTCCCGCCGAGACAACACAAAACACCCCGGGAGATGCGACCCGCATCGCGGCGCTTGACACGAGGATTCCCGCTGGCAGCCCGACGGCGGTTTTTTTACCACCGCGGCTGACAGCAGCGCGCGGGGCCACCTCCTTCCGACAACCGAAAACACCGCGGCGTGCGTTGTCACGACTGGCGTGACGCGGTTCATTTAGAGGAACAAGAGGCGCCTGCCTCGGCCCGACGGTTTAAGACCGCTGCCGTCTTTTGAGAGAGCTCGGCAGCTGCAGCGAACAGCGCGCACGCATCGACCCCGCTTTGGCAGCACTATTTCCAGCCGAGAGATACTCCGCATTGTTCCAGAAACGGCGCCCAGAGGGAGGAGCGTCCCGACCTCCTCCCCGCCCGCGATGACACAATTTTCGCGACCACTGGGCCGAGGGAATTTAGCTGGAACAACCCGTCGGCTAAGCCACACACCGTCCTGCCGGGACTGTCACGAATCGAGCCCTTTGGACGTTCGCTGCGCGCGCGCCGCCCCGAAGCCGGTCACGCGGCAGACGCCACTGAGGTATACATACGCAGCTTTGTGGCGTAGCCATTCTGGTATGCTATACCGGAACGGCACTCCGGTTAAGTTTGGGCAGGTATGCAACCAACAGTCGCTTGTGACGTTCGCCTGGAGCCAGAGGTGGGTGAGGACAGTCGAAAAATATTTCGCAGCGACAGGCTTGAACAGGTGACTTTCCTCGAGGTAAAATGGCATCGCACCTTGCCGCAGCCAGGGGCGCAATCTTTTCCCGGAAGCCACTTCTGTGCGAATTTTCAACTTCACCCGCAACCGCGAAGTAAAAAAGAAAAAAGAGCAAACCAGTACGAGCCCCGCCGGGGTGGTGCAGTGGTAAGACGCCCGACTACTGTGCCGGAGTTCCCGGGATCGAATCCCGGCCTCGGCGGCTGCGTTTCGATGGAGGCGAAACGAAGAGGCGTCCGTGTGCTGTGCGATGTCAGCGCACGTTAAAGATCCCCAGGTGGTCGAAATTACTCCGTAGCCCTCCACTACGGCCCCCCTTTCTCTCTATCCACTTTCACTCCCACCTTCCTCCCTTTCCTTACGGCGCGGTTCAGGTGTCCACAGAGCAAGTGTGACAGATACTGCGCCTTTCCCTTCCTATGAACCAACCAACCAACCAACCAGTACGAAAGGCCAGACAGATGACGATGGAAGGAAAATGCGAATTCTGCCGCTGCGATCATGTCTTGGCCAACAGGCAATGCCACGGCTGCGCGCAGAGGAATGTTGCGCATCGGACCTTGCTGCGGCGAGCGTTACAGCGACAACTCGACCGGCTCGATCTTGAACGCGACCACTCAAACATGGCGCACCTAGGCGAAACCTGACCACCATCATCACCGCCACCACCCGTCGCACTCGATTTAAGCGACAATAATGCGAAACAAGCAGTACAAAAACAACTACTCCCAGATTTCGCGCCTCGGAGAAGGTCACTCGCGTAGCTGGCGATGTAATAAAGAAATGAGGCGCTAGGCAGCTAAGACCGAAGCAAATGTGACTCGTATTCATCACAAATAGTTGGGAGAACGTAGCTTTTCCCAAAACGAATAGGCTTAATATCGCTGCTTGTCAAAAGCTGTGTCCAGAACAATGTCCGAAAACGTGACGCCATCGAGATTAGCGGTATCGTATATCACCTATACAATGAACCTTGACATTCTGCAAAGACCTGCGTTGTCACCGCGGGATAAGCGACAGCTGTCCACCAAAAACATTCCCCGCACAGTTGCGTATATAGACACCAACTCGCCAAGAACATCCTAAGCGAACTTCTAAACCGCATTTAAACGGTCTCCAAATTGAGCAAGTCTCCTACGACTGCGAAGGTGAATGTCTTTTATGAAACCTCGTGCAGACATCGAGGCCACCACAAGGACGTGCATTTCTCGAGCCGTCCAAGTGCGCTCATGAAGCGGAAGAAACCCAAAGTGGAGGCAAGCAAAGTGGAATTATCAACTCGGCCCGTTCTCGAACTGAATCCCCTTCCGCGAGTCTGAATGCATATCGCTATGGATGCAGCTATAATTCGAATCGAAACATGCGAACAACAGGTGACCAAAATCTGACGGAATTTACCAGCCAACAAAAGTGCCTACCTCTGACCCAGTGAAAATCAAATGCCTTCTTACTAGATTAACAGCCCGAAAGCTCGCGTCAACGTTCAACGCGGAAGAAGGCACAACGCCAACACGGCACCGCGTTCACCCGTCCATTCTAAAGAAACATTTCCTCCCAAGCTGCTGACAACAATACCGACATCTGTTCAAACAGCCTCTGCGACGATCGCGCCGAGAGAACAAGGAGAGGAATGCCATGGGGATCCGTTCGCCTCCGCTGAACGCTCATCCCGCATCAAGCGCGAAAAGCGGGCGGAGGGGGGGGGGGGGGGGGGGGGCGCACGCATGTCGGGGAAAGGAAGCGAAGCGAGAGCAGTCCAGAGAGGGACGTCAACGCCCCGACAACTTACGGCCGACAGCGAAGTGCTTGCGCCCACATCATCGCAGAAAGAGGCGATACAGCGGCGAAAGCGAAATTTCATACCATGTCACTCTCGGCGACCTCGAAAGACAAGAAAGCCAAAAATCCACTACACGCGCAACAATTTGTTTGATGGACCGAAGGACACCCTTCGCTTTGTTCCGCTCTTCCCCCTGGGCATTGCGTCGAAAGTCAGCGCATTCACTGCGCCGATTTCTGGCACATAGGTATATGACAAGCAGCTCCGCTTTATTAGGTTTTTTTTTTTTTTTTTTTTTTTTAACATCGGGGCATTTTGCGCATCTTGAACTCGACGAACTAATGCCAAATTCAGCAGAATTATTTTACGGCAGCGAAGTTTCCAGTAAATGTGCTTCGAAAGACCGGCACCTGTTTCTCCAAAGCGGAGGCGAAAAGAAATCGACAGAAAGGCGTCCTTGCTTTTATGGCGTCCATGGGCTTTGCCAGTTCAGTGTAGAACGGCTGCGGAATTAAAAACGCTTCAATTCGCGTTTTGTGTGCGCTGAAACAGACACGCCAGTTATTTAAGATATTTTATCGGCTACTGCTACGAGCGCGAAATTAGTTACGTACTAGGCCAATAAGCCGTCGCCGTTCCCTGGTTTGTGAGGGTGTTCTCAAGGACGGTTCATGCCGGCGAAAACATGTGGTACCGGCATGCGGCGGCCCTAGGAACCTCAAGCCCTGGTACGTCAATGCCAAGACAGATGGCGCCTCCGCGTTCTAGTGCATACTGTGCATACTGTCGCGCAACTCTGGACAGTGCCTATTTTATATTTACTTTTCTGCCGATGCATGCGAGGCAGCGCAAGTGCGATAGGCTCAACACTGTCATTTATTAATAAGTTTATTCATATGGTTTATTTGATCATCACGTTATACATGATGATCCAGGGGTAATGAAACAAAAGCCGTCTTTTAAGAGCTTGACAAAGCAACCGGGCCCGCTTTATTGCCTACACAGTGTGGTTAAATATGCGCTTCGCGGTCATATCGCAGGGTTTTGTGCATGCCGTTCTAGTTGAGCGGCCCTGCAGCGGGGCTAAGAACTTCCGCGGATGCCGCCACTAGTACTGCAGGGCGCTCAGATGCGCACAGCATCAAGCTTATGGTAAAAACCGCAGAATGATGAGTCATAAAAAAATGCGGATTTAGGGAAACGTATAACTGCCAACCTTCCAGCGTCGGCACTAACCGAAGCTGTGCCCGGCAGTTAAGGTATCCGACAGCCTGTGAGAACCGGGGGACTCTGGAGCGGGGACGCATAGTCTTGTTATCAATGCTGCCGACCTCTGCCAACAACTGCAGGGCTCTTCCTGACCGAATAAAGTTGGCATCGACACCTCTCCCTCCGCAGGCCTCGAATTGAATTTTCTAGGTGAACAACATCGCTTTGGTAAACATGTTTCGGCAAGTACACGAATGCACGCACGTACGCACACAACGAGGCAGTGGAAACCGCGAGCTGCGCGCTAACAAATCGCTCAATTCAGATGCTACCAACTAAACTGGTGTAGCGTGTGAGGAAGAGTGAATACGGCAACGCCGCGAAACGGAGTGGCCAACAGCCGCCAAGAATGGGCGGCACCAGGCGCATGCGCGATAACAGCAACTCGCCATATGCTTCACTGCGCGTGTGTATATTGACGCCAAAATGTTCGCTCTAGCAATTCGAATCTATAGAACATTTATGATTCTCCGTGAAGCAGCCATCGTCTTATGCGTAATGGCCCGCGGAATCAAGATTCCCAGCTTTTTTTTTTTTTTTTTTTAATGATCATCATCCTGCTTAAACTTTATTCATGAAAGCAAGTCATTGAAAGCTTACAAAAAGAACATTGCTTTGTACCTGTTGTCACTCCAGGCGTAACCATTCAATCCACTTTTACCTTCTTTTTTTGTTTGTTTGTTTGTTTGTTTTTGTGTGCGTTTTTAAGCTTTCTGTTTCGTGACCATAAAGGCGTTCAATATACAACACACTTCCAACAACCACTGAGTGTGCGCCTTCTGCTCTGGATGTCTTGTGCTCCTGAATTCGAGCAAGAAGGGGACACACACTCTTCGTCAGGCATTTATCTGCCTTTTGATCTGGCCCCTAGACAACTGTAACTGCGTTGTCTGAATAAAATACTTTGACTTTGAAGTGTGGCTATAAATGTAGCACTAGGGATCTTTTCCTTATTTGCCCCTGAAGGATATAACTGCGCTGCAGACCGAGTAAAGTCCAATGTCGTCTTGTAGTAGAAGCGCCTAGGGTGACGAAATGGCTGTATGAGGAACCTCATGAGGTTATGTTGAAACCACACGAGGTTGCCCACCTTTATAGCGAATGCAGTGAGTGGAAATACACGACTGTCAGCTATATGCAAAAACAAAACAAAATAAAACAAAAAAAAAAGCCTCCAATTGCGGTGCCATTAGCGGCAGCCGACAGGACCATGCGTATATCTCAAGCTTGTCATGAACAATTACGTCAATTACGCTTTGACGCAGTGGCATGGCAGCCATTTCCAGACTCTCTGTACAATTTCCGTCGCCTTTTGCGTTCACTTGGTTTTTCCCAGGCACAAGCTGGGGTCCAGACTTTCCTCTTTTTTTTTTTTTCCTAGCGCCTACTAATACACTTTCAGGACTAGCTGTATCATACTTTTGGTTAGCTTCTGCGCCATTTCGAATGGAAAGCAACGCTAAAACAGCGAGGTGCGAGGGTGTCTGTACATGGCCCGGTTGTTAAGTACGCACGGCTGGAGCATTCCTGCCACCAACAGGCGCTTACAAGTTACGTCTTTGTCTAACGTCTTTCTGGCCACGTAAGAGCGTTGGTAAATTAGTTCACAATCAGATCCCCACTTGAAAATAAACGTTCGCGCCACCCCTATACACTCTTGTTTTTCTCTGAAAGGGACGAGTCGTGGCGTTGCGATAATCGCACATCACGTGCCAGGGAGTGCCCAAAAGGAATAATAGCCGCATAATGCCAAGTCGGGAAGGATGAAACGACACAGGTGGGACACTGTTCTTGAAAGGCTTCTCTAGAGGTTAAAAATGAAATGAGAAAGCGCACAGCCCTGCCAAGTTAGCGTCGACTCGCTGCAGGGCCCGCCCGTGTCACCGAAGCCGGAGGGGGGGGGGGGGGGGGGGGGCAGTCCGGGGCCGGCCAGGGGCGAGCGCCGCAATCAGGCCTGCATGCCGGCCGAGCATTAATGAAGCCGGGAGGAGCAGCGCGTGATGGACGGCCGCCAGGCGCGTGTTTGCCCACGGACGAGTGTGCCAGCGCATGCAGATGCGCCCCCTCGCGGCCCGCAAATTAAGCGGCCGAACAAAGGGGCCCGGCGCATTCGCCGCTGCTGGCCTGGCTGCCCTCCTACATATGGATGCTCTGATTAAGACACCGCGGCCCAAGCTCTCCCCCTCCTCGCCCAAGATAAACACCCAGAAGTAGACTGGGCCGCCGGACGTTCGATAGCCGTGTCCACCGAGCACGCGCTGCACCGCTAGGCTCGAGCGAACCTCCCGTTTTTTCGTGCTCCCCCTCCCCGCGCCAAGTTCCAGAGTGTTCCTCTCAAGACGAACCAGCTAGCCCAAAGTGCCATCCGAGCGACGCGCGGCGTTTTCGATAACGCGGGACGGGACTCGACACTCCCCTGCTTCGTTCGAGCGAGACAGACATCCCGGCCCGCACAAAGAACGCGATAGAGTCGTTCGGATGAGATATTCACGAAAGCAATCCTACGCTACAAATCCAAAACGAATCCGAAAACGCTGCTGCAAGGGGCTCCCTCCAATCTCCTTGCACACTCAACACAGTACTCAACTGCAAACACCGTCACAGCACGAAGAATAGTTCGACGACCTATTACCAGTTCTGGCTGGCCAAGGCTTGCTAGAAATATAATTCATTACATATCTGTTAACCACAAACGCAGCGAACACGAGTTACCCTCCATGGGCGTAGACGCTAAAGGGAGCCGTGATCATGTTTCGCTAGCTCAGCTTAAAAATGCCGAATTCTTACGGCTGGCAACGGGAGCAGATTCCAACCTCAAACCATTCAGAGTTGTTAGCAATGGGAGGAAATTCCAACAGGTATTCTAGTTTCCTCTGATAAATACCGTTATGAACAGTTGACACTGGAATCTGCTCCCGTTGCCAGCCGTTGGTATTCCGCATTTTCAGGTGTAGAAGCCTAACGCTGGGTTGGAGAACATATCCTGCCCCTATTAGGGACATGCACGCAGGAGACCGTTTCCTCCCATACAGGACAGTGTTTAGTGTGCAGTTCGAATTATGGTCCCAAATGGCCCTCATCAAGGACAATCAGAGATGCGGATAAGCTGCTTTCGGTCTTGTGTTACAACCATGATGGCAATGCTGCGCCGCCGGCGAACTCCAGAAAGCGCATCACATTTCGTGTGACGTAGGTATATTTAACTGAGCAGGCAGAATAAATTAAAAGCAAACACTCACAGCCCCAGAGTTCTGTCAACCCGCCAGCTAAACTTAGCAAAGACCACTACTGTCGGCATTTTTTTTTTTTTTTTTTTGAAGACGACGCAACGGTTCTTTCGACGATTTTTCGCTGCAGCGCTTAGAGTCTCATATAGAAATTGCTGCGGGTGGTCACAGGCGGATGTGATAGGCGTAACAAATCCAGTATCAGCACCTGAAAATTCTACCAGTGCAAATATTAGCTGCACCGCGGGCGATTGGCAACCGCTAGCGTTTCAGCCTTGCCCGCAGGCAGGGCGTCAAAAAAAAAAAAACTGGATTTCCACTCGGTAGGGCACTTTAAATCGCCGTGGTGACTCATCCTAATGTTCTCTGTAAAGACACTCCCGAGCGGCTATCGGACACGTCGTGCTGGAGGGCTTCGAACTGACTGCGACAATCATACCAACATTTAAGCGCTTTCATTTTGGGATTTAAAAAAAAAAAAAAAAAAAAAAAAACACAGCGACCTATTCCGATGAAAATGCAAGGATTGCTACGGAATACTGGCACACGGCCTGTTTAACACGACCTCTCTCACCTATGCTATACAGGGACACCTTAAAAGCTTATAGCCAGCGTGTTTCGTTCCTTATTGGCCCCAGCACGCATCTATGGTGCCCTCTTTGCTTTGCCACGGCGTATCTTCTATACTGCGTTTTACGCTGTCCCAAAAGCGCAACGGACGAATGTTCGCCAGCGACCAAGTACAGGCTACAGTCGCACTAACTTTCAGAAAGCTCCTACCGCCGGGCCATTCCTTTCGCTGATAGCAACACCCAAATCCGCCCATTTGCCGACTTCATTGACGAAGTACGAAATGCAGTTCTTGATGAGGGGGAAACCGCGGCCTTCTTTCGTGTGAATCACTTTCCACTATCCATGCAAACGTGTATACGGTGCAGAGCGCCGCGATTACACAATTCTTTACTTTAATTTTGTAGCTCATCACCTTGATTTGGTGACGAAAAGTTTCCAAAAGGAAGTTACAGCCCAAGTTGCATTTACTTACCGAAAAGCTAACCGATCACAAAGATAGCAATGGGGTCCACGTATTGCCCAGAAAACCGCAGTTGGAAAGTTCCCTGCCAAAAAAATACAGGCCGCGACGTTCAGACCTAAAAGGACCCAGTGAATGGAGTCCTTGTGAATGATGTTACAGCACAGCCTCTAGGATAAGCGACCGAAAATCTGTCTCCGCACAGGAGTTTACTTGCGAAAACCGCCGCCGATGGCTATACCTGTATTTCGTTTGCTGGTATTTTCTTGTCATAAAAGCGTCATTCTCGCTTTACGCAGTCTTTCCGAGCTTAAAAAGCGACAATCTATCGCCACAAGACCAATCCACCTTGTCCTCAGTGTCCACATAACTTCTTGCGATCATTTCAAAGTTCTGGTCAATGCAGCTGCGGGGCCCTGCTGACGCAAAACGTCAAAACGCCTTGGCTTTACTGTTCTCGTAAGGCGAAATAAGGTTGTCCTTTTAAATAAATCGTAAGGTTTTAACGTAGTTGACCCGAGTAGGACATGCTTTTTTGCACACAGGTGAAAGTTTGTGCAGACGACTATTTGTGCAGACGACTATGTGCAAGCACGAGCTGCCAGGAGCCATATATTATGCACAACGTTCGCTTTATAGGATCCGTCTACCTCGACTGACCGGCACCCAACTGACCGCAAGCAATTCAGTGCCAGAAAATGCCGCGCAGGCGCTCCACGAACCGTCAAACCACGCGTGATCGAAGAGATCAGGCCTCGTTTTTCCCGTTACACCGCGATGGTGAAGTTCGCCATCACTTACCGACTTCACGTTCGGGTTCAGTCCATAGGAGCCGGCGACGAGCTTTACTATCTCAGCGCTCCCGTACTTGGCCGCCCAGTGGAGTGCAGTCTGAAAGTTGAGGCAAAAAATAAAATAGCAAAATTTGAAATTGTAGGGTTTAACGTCCCGAGGTGACCCATGGGCTGATCAATAAGTCCCAGTCAAATGTAACAAAGGTTTTTAAAATGACCGCGAGTACAAGCCCAGAGAAACCAACTGAGAGCTGCCGAGGTTCGCGTGACCTATAGTTTGCAGTATTTTTATTTTTTCGCTCCTCAAACTTTATTAGTTAAGGGACTAATTTAATTAGTTAACATTTACGCAAAGTACTTTTATTTTACCGGTCTTGAAAGCAAACTCGCACGCTATAGGAAAACTCTCCTCATGACAGCGGTGTCACAATACAGCGTGCCGAAATGCGTCTGAGAGAAAAAAAAAAAAAAAAAAAACTTTTCCCTCGAACGCTCTCCTCAATGGGACTTTGCGTGGGCACTGGTAAAATGAGCCGTTAACTGGTCACATGACGACACTCCCGCGTTTTTAAAAGCTCGGCTACATTTAGCTGATATACGTGGCGTCCAAAGCACGATACCTGATATCGTACAATGAACGGCACAGTGAAGGCCCCACATTAATTTGGACAACCTGCGGTTCTCTAAACTGTCTTGACATCGCATAGCAGAAAGTTTTCGTAGTTTGCCTGCATGTATCCAACCCACGATCTTGAGATCAGCAGCAAGGGACCGTGTGGCCATGTGCAGAGCGAGACAGACACCATTAAACGCAAGATTACCCATCAATACTGTTAGATTCTTAGACTGTTAGCTGCAATAATGTCAAACAAGGTCTTCGAGGAGAGAATTTTGCAAACATTGAGCGATAAAGGCCCAAGAAAGCCGGCGTCTTACAAAGCCTGTTAGCCGTGATAGCAATTACCTTGCACATTTTTTTTTTTTTTTTTTTACTGCAAAAACTCACAGTTGCAATAATTGTTTAGGCCTGTAACATCCACGCTGTCGCTTGACTGAAATATTTACTGATCATTTAAGACAGGCAAAACAATGACAAGTTCAATGAATTTAGGAGAGAAATTCCAATGCGAGTAGATTTCAATCGGAGAGTTAATTAAACCTTAATTAAAGCAGCGACAGCTGCGCGAATACCCCGGCGTCACACCACATGGTGACCTTTTAGCGGAGCGGGGACCTCTTAGCACTGGCAAGCGTGCATCCGGGTGGCAACCATGAAAAATGAAACCAAAAATACAAAGAACATCGAGGGGGGAAAAAGGTGGAGGGGGGGGGCGCTACCGAGGAACAAGCCTTGCGACCGTGTTTGAAAGAGTTCGAATCAGAGGGCGCACATTACGCAACCAAGCCCAGAGGAGGACAGCGACACTAGACAGCCAATAACCGAGTCCGTATATAGGGCCGAAAGTTGGCGCAAGCGAGAAGCGAGCAGTGTCCTGTCGCCAACTGCGCGCCGCTCTCGCGGAAGATTGCAGACTGCCGAGTCGTACACGCGTGCTTCCGAATAAACGTCGAGCTATTGCGAAAGCACTCTTCTGTCGACATGCTGAGGCGTTAATCCCTTGTTCAGTCGCAGTTCACTGAAATAAATGCGCCTGAGCTTTCACGCCGGAAACTCTCTTTCAAGCCAAGGTCACTAAGACGATCGTGTATATAGAAACAGCAGAATCGCTAGGCTCGTTAAACTAAATAATCCGAGAACGCACACGCAAGCAGACTTGAGTGCGAGCGGCGCTTCTATTCCGTCCCCGCTCATCACGCGTTCCTGAAGAACACCCGTCGAGCCATCGGGCACATCTCGCTGCAGTCCGAGCAAGTTTGTGTTGTGAAACTAAAACCTGGACAAAAAGAACTCGGCTAGTAGTAATTGATTATTTTTTGTAATTGTTCAATTATTTCCGGGGCTGTAACTGATCACAGCAATCAGATTTCGGATGGAGTAACTGTAATCGGCGACTTATTTTCTGTAACGCGTACAAGACCCTGTCAGTGCAAAATGAAACGTCAATTGCGTCATAACTTCGCCGCCCACTTTCTCAGCTGTCGCGCCGTATAACGTCGGATCCGCGAGGGACCTAGATGCCTCTTGCGATCCAGAGCCGCTATTTACCCTCGTTGACTTCTTGTCAGCCGAGCAGGAAAAAAAATATCCCATGGCGGAGAACTCCCTCATCTGGTTCGTCGTACGCACAAATGAAGTGTGTCTGTGCTACCTTTTTCATCGGTATAATCGCCGAGGAGCCGAACAGAAACAGAGACAGTCGTGACTCAATGAGCCTGGAAAGGATCTAGCCGTTCCATCCTGCAGTCCAGAGGGTATATCAGTTTATGCCACATACAAAGCCAGCCCTCAGAAAGTCTCTGCGGTGCGCGTATCGTGCACAACAAGCTCGAAGTGCAGGTAGGAGGAGAATTCGAGGGTAGGAGTCGGTGCTGCCTTTAACAGCGACTATGAGCTCGTCAGCCATGTCCAGTCACAGACTTATTTCTATACACAGTGGCCAGTCGAATATGCAGTCGGTGGAGGGGGAGCACGACAGCCTTCTCGCCGGGGCCTCGCAGCGGTGTCCGGCTGACGTGCCCCTTCTCCGTCGCTCCCACGGCGGCCCGTCAGGCGACGTAGCGAGAAGACGCATCACAGCGGCGGCGAGAAGAGTGCGATCTCGAGGCAAACGGCGCCTGCGAGTCTCTATCGGGCGCGACCCAACGCTAAACAAATCGATGGCCACCCTTTCGAAGGTGGGGGAGGGAAGGGAGAATAACGACCGCGGACGGGCCTCTCACGAACTAGTACACGCGGCGGTCGACAACTGGAGAACACGAAAACCAGCGTGTGGTCGGACCGCGCGCGCAGTTCGTTTTCCTCTTATCACGACCACGTCAAAGCGGCTGGCAGTGGGGCCGAGGTGGAGGGGGGGGCGAGGAACAGGACGACTGGTGTAACAACCGCGAGCACGGGAATCGAGCCATGTCTGCAGCCCAACACCACGATACAACTTCCTCTTTTTCGAGACCGCCGCCTCCTCGCGTGCTGAGGCAAGCACACAACATGGCAACAAGGGAGACACTGTCGGATACGCGTCGCAGCCCATTAAAGCTGCGATTTTACAGCGCCGATGGGCGAATAAAAATAAATGGAAGAAAAACCTGAAGGGACGCCTTGCGCAAGCCTCCTCCCCTCCCCCCCCCCCCCCCTCCCCTCTTTGAGGCAATCGCACGGCTAGCGCGTGTACCGGACATCGCCAAGAGAAGCGCGGCGTTTGTGTACGTGTGTGCTCGCAACACGGGCTACACCAACCGTGTGGCGACAAATCACGGCAGTCCAACACGGAACACTGATCCGTTATACTGTCACGAGGAGAGCGAGAATCCCCGCACGCGCCTCCTCACGCTCAAATCCTCCGGGCAAAGCTAGCGGCCCATAGGCAACAAATACGTCAAGGGCAAAAACGAAAAGCCAAGAAGAAAGCCCTCTGGCAACAGCTTTTTCAAACTTTACCCGAGCCGTCGTCTCTCGCCGAACGTCAGCGGTGGAGGCTTTAATAACGCATATAATACGCCGGGCGCCAAGCTGCGAAGCAGGGATTCGGGGGAGGGCCAGGAAGAAAAGAAAAAGGGCCAGACTGGAGGATGAAGGTTTACAACGCAAACACGGCAGCTTGCGCCACCCAAACAGCAGAGCATCGGCGGCCTCCTCGCTTAGACGACTGCGCAAAACTCCAGAACAAGTCATCTAGAGCCAGAAAGTAATCACAAGGCGGCGCGGACAAGTGCGCTAGGTGTCGATATAATCTTACAAGCGCGGGGCCAGGAGCACCGAGGGGTGGAGAGAGAAACGCCACGCGGAGCGAAGGGCGCGCCACCCGCGAAATAACTAAAACCTATCAGTCTTCGTACCTTTTTAATTTGCTCTTTACACTGCCACCCTCCATCCCACGCACTCGACAAACTCGCCGCGGCCGTTTGCCGCCCTTCCTTTTTTTCTTTCCCTGGTCGTGGCGCGCGAACAGTTTCTTCGAGTGAGCAGGTTCCGGTACAGCTGCTGCCTAGCCCCCCTTTCTCCCTCTCCTTCGACTGCACTGCAGCAATATCGCCCGGCTTCGCCTGTTTACGCCAACACGGCCGCTTCTGCTCGATATCGAACTCGAATAAATCACCGGGAGAAAGGCTCACTTTAGTAGCGACGAAAATTCTGATGCAAAAACCGAGACCACCGGGCCAGCTCTTTCTCGCAATTGTCGCGTTAATAAGGTCGCACTGCCTTCTGGGGTGTTTGTTTTCTTCTTTACTCGTCCAAGCCCACAAATCAGAGTGAAGGAGGTCTCACTACGGAGGATCTGAGGGATCAGGATCTAAGCGGCACACAGCTAAGAGTGAGAGGGGAACAGGGGTCTCACTACGGACGATCTAAGGGATGAGGATCTAAGCGGCATTCCGCGAACCTCCGCAGTCTTTCCCATACAAGACTGCGCTGGACAGCCGAACGCAAGTGCAGAAGCCACCCTGAAACTGCGCACAAGGTGTACACAGCTTTGAATTTTACTTCTGAACACTGCTGTCGCGAAAAGCCAATCGAAAGGCAAATCTACGTTTCTCCAAACGAAAGCGAACGGTACACAATAAAAATAAAAAAAAAAGAAGAAGACGCCCGCAAATATCGCCGTCAATCAGCAGCGTGCGGGAGGGGCCAGACGTGGGGCGATGGTAAGAAGAGACGTATACACTACGCGAACAGGCGGAGTTTTCGGTGTGGCTTTCGCAGATTAACGCCGAGTTGCCTCTGCCTGAAACAGCAGCTGCTGTTGCCCGGGCCTCATTCAAACAATATCGTTCCGGCCAACAAGCACCGGACGCAAAATAGCGCGAGGCTTCAAAAGCGGAAGCGACGCGGCGGAGGCGAGAGAATGGGCGTGTGATTAGTACCATCAACGCCCATCGCGAGGAGGTATTAGTCTGCCCGCCAGCGCCGATGCAAGCGACCCGGATTCCCGCGCGCGCCGCCCCAGCGGAAGCAAGAAGAGCGCTGACAAGAACAGCCGTGGACCACGGGTGGAGAGCAGCCGTAGGCAACAAAAGGAGCTCGCGCGCCTCCATTCTGGGCTCGCTCATAAACGCGCACGCTGTAGACGCACGCACGCGCGCCGATTAGCGCCTCAAAAGGCCTATCAGGGCGGGAGAGCAAGCCACCAGCACGAAGCAGGCAGTGAAGGGGGAAGCAAAGAACAAAAAGAAAAGACGCGGCAAGAATGCTCCAACGCAACTTTGCTCCCCCTCCAGCTCAAGCGAACTCAACAACGTCCCAGCGCGAGAAAGAAGAAACAGCCGCGAAGGAGGGTGCCCAGGCGGGAAACAAACACTAGCGACAGCTGGCGGAGTGTGATTCGCGTAGATATAGAGATGGATGGATATCAAAAGTGATATTTTTAACGCGCGCCGACAAGCCATCGAACGCCGGGAACCCGGTGCGTGCGTGTGTGCGCGCGAGGGAAGAACGCCTGCTGCAGCGATGCCTTTAATAACACCAAATAACGGTTCAGCCGTGTCTCGGCGGCCCACGGGGGAAAAAGAAAGGCGCCTGCCTGGAAAGGGTGCTCGCTGCCGCTGCCCGGAGACGCCGCGCGCAGCACACAACACAAAACGGGGCACTGCGATGGACGGCACGGCCGGGGACTGGCCAGGAGATATTGGAATCCCGCGCAGGCCTCTGGGCCAGCGGGTTGTTTCCAAGGGCGCGCGTCTCGGCCGCCACAGCGGCAGGGTTCAGGGCCCGCGCTAATAACGCTCGCACGCGCGAAAAAGCTGCGCCGGACGCCTGCGGCCGAAACAGCGGAAACGAGCCCGCCTAGACATGCGGCTGAGCAACGCCACCGCGGTGCATATGCATGCAAATGAAGAACCACTGGACACCCGGCGCCTCGGGCACGACCCCGTGGGCGCGCTGGAGGAGCCTGCTGGCGCCCAAAAACTTTCTTGCCGACCGCGCCTCAGGAACGCGAAAGAATGGAAAGCTCCCAGACCGGGTACAAGCGGCTGGAGAAGTGCGCTGATCGCCAGTCGACAGCTGCACAGGACGAGCAGCGTCTCAACTTTATTGCAGATCGAGAGGCAGCCATATGCGAAGATAAATCATACACTGCCTTGTAGCGACGTGCAGGAGCTCCGTCAAATAGGCTACACAGCAAAACCACCTGTGTCCCGCGATTTTAAGCTTTACTTTACGACCAAAAAAAGAAAGTTGAAACTGTAAACTAAAAGCGGAAAGAACTAGCACTGCGATTGAAAGAGCAATTTCTTACGCACAGAAAAATAATATTAAGGGGCGATCACACATTTGATGCAACAATTATTAGAAAGTCGTTTGATTTAATCTCGATGGCCAGTAACATCAATACTTTCCTTATAATGATTGCGTTTTTCCGCTGGTGGTGGGCGGCTATTCTGAACAGTGATGGTGGGGTGCGAGCGGTGGATCTCCTCGCTGCTAAGTGGGTGAGGTGCAGAGGTGGCTGGTGGGTTGTGATTCTGGAGAGTCTCCGAGCCTACCGACAGATACCGGTTTTCTTATGTTGCGTAACTAGTAGTCCTCCTGGAGCAACACAAGCCGAAATGAAAATCAAGCCGCAGGTATTTTTGTTTCCTACTCGCAACACGTGCCCTCGTTTAAAAATAAAAACAAAAAGGGCACACACTTTCGCAGATGAGTACAAGACACGCACTGCCATACTTCGTTGGCACTTTCTACGACGACAGATTTTACAACGCGCGTGAACAGTGCCTGGAAGCGAAAAGGGGACGGACCGCCGTCAAGACTGCGCACCGAGCGAGGAGGACCAGCAGCGGCCAGGCTCCTCCGGGCGCGTGCGAAGGGATGGAGAGCCGGGTGACCGGCGAACAAACACACGGCCGTAGCTTACAAGCTGTCAAAACTGGAAACAAGCTGTCCGAGGGACAAGCAATCAGTTCGTAAATTGTCCCGCGCCCAAAACAGAAATGGTAATGCCGGCAGGGCCGCATGACGTACAGGCAAGCGACAAGGCAGAGGAAAGCCACGGAAGCAGCAGGAATGCCACCACACGAACGGGGGCTCCCGCTGGCGAGCGCTCGCCTCCTCCGCGGCGGCGGCCAGCGCTGGTAGTGCCAGCCGAGCTCGCAACTTATGCGTCCGCATGCCACCGAGACGCGTGCCGGACATTCCGCGAGATATCGGCACACCGGGGACAACGAAGCTTCGACAACGGCGCCAGCGATCAGCGAGGGGAGGCTTCTCCGGTTAATGAACCAGGGAGAGGCCAAACCGCGGATAAGGAAGGGGCAAACCGCCACCTGCGGTATCACTGGCGCCGTGTTTGCAACAAACAGCGCGATGGACACGCCATTTCTCCGGCTTGTCCCATGTCCCCCAGAGGCTCTCGCCTGGGATCGATCCTGGTTTCGGTAAGCTTCGCTACTGACAACGTGCTTGTGGAAAAGGCCCTTATTTCGCACCTGCGGGGTATCCCACGTACACCGCCCGGAATGCGGACGAACGGCGCAGTACGGCACATTAGCTGTGTCAACTTACGCGAGGAAACGAAGGCAGGGTGCGCGACTCGGCGTGCTTCCCGAGGAGAGACCAGGTGGCACTGATCAGTTAGACACGCAGCGGGCAAAACAAGGCCGGTGTCGTCCATCACTCTAAGCGTCGGTGGCACGTATATTTGACAAGTGGACCCGTGCCAGTAAGTATAAGGACCCTTACAAGCCATATTAACGAGGTGCCAAATAAAGATATCCTTCTCATCGAACTGCTTCCATCCACCCTTCAAAGGTGAATTGCGTTTTACGCCTAATCAACCCCTCCCCGGCCAACAGTGACTAGGCAGTACCGGCAAAACACTATAATCCAACAACAGAATATTTGTTTGCGGTTTGGCAATGATTAGTTCGTCAATTAATCCCCCGACTGCTCTCTCGTAGCTCGTAGGAGGTGGACCTTTACGCAACTCCCTATTACAAAAAACTAAACTACATTAATCGCAAGAATCAAACAAGAATTACCCGCTCCCAACGTGGTTGCAACATATTTTCGAAAGGGGCTGCCGAGATGAATCTCAGTCTCAAAGCAACAAACACAGCCCGTTGCAAAATAGAAGAAGGATATTGGAGGAAAGACGAAGCGTTCACTACTTTTACCTTCCGCGGATGGATTGAAAAATGAACGACTGCCATCTGAAAGGTACAAAAGTAGTGTGGTTACGGTACGTGAGGTTTGACATACCAAAGCTGCGAACTGGCTGTGAGAGACGGCGCAGTGACGAGCTCTGAAATAATTTCGACCACCTGGTGTTTTTCAATGTATGCTGAAGTCGCGCAGCCCATTTCCATCGATACGCGGCCGCCGTGGCAGGGATTTGATCCCACGTCCTTGATCCGAGTAGCCGTATCCACCAAGACACCGGAAAGGGAGTACAGGGTGAAAACAAAGCTACCCAAGCAGATCTCGCGGAGGGCGGTGTTGCTACGGCCAGCTATATACTTAGAATAACAGGTTGTGGGGAGAGTTGGTGCATAATACGCGTTTGTCTACGTTGCGCCGCAGTTCTGGGATCTACATACTTATTCCCCTCCCTCCCTCCTTTCTTTCTTTCTTTCTTTCTTTCTTTCTTTCTTTCTTTCTTTCTTTCTTTCTTTCTTTCTTTCTTTCTTTCTTTCTTTCTTTCTTTCTTTCTTTCTTTCTTTCTTTCTTTCTTTCTTTCTTTCTTTCTTCCTTCCTTCCTTCCTTCCTTCCTTCCTTCCTTCCTTCCTTCCTTTCTGTCTTTCTTTCTGTCTTTCTTTCTGTCTTTCTTTCTGTCTTTCTTTCTTTCTTTCTTTCTTCCTTTCTTCCTTTCTTCCTTTCTTCCTTTCTTCCTTTCTTCCTTCCTTCCTTCCTTCCTTCCTTCCTTCCCGCCATGTTCTCGGGAGGCAAATCGGCAAGAAAGGCGGGCTCCCGACGGTATGAAAGGGGGAAGAAGCCGTACGCGGCAAAAGATGCCCCGCAGCAAAGGAAACGCCAATGCAGACAGCGTTCAGAGATGAAACGGACTGCACGCGCCCTACTCAGCTAAGGCAGAAAAAAACTCCGGCAGGGGTCTCGAAGAGATGATCCTGCGGCCTACGCTGACCGCCGGCTTCGACACCACTTTGCCCCTGAAGGGAGCAAGCAAGCAACTACAGTATCTGCCATCGTTTTCCGTAGACACCTGGACAGCGCCGTCCGTAAGAGAAGAGAGGAAGAGGTGTCGTAGAGGAGGGCTCCGGAATAAATTCGACCACCAGGGGACCATGCATGCTTTATCCGTACGAGTCCTCGTCGCCAGTACAGCTGTCTTCGCTTTCTCCACTTAATTGCTCCTCGAATTATTTTGTTTTGTATTTTTGTTGAAACGCAGCTTTTTTTTTTTTGCATTTATTTGTTCAAGCAGCTCGATCACCATACACATCGTACCTCATCTCGCTTAGTGCTTAACGTCCACTTCGAGTAACATCGTCGCGCCAATGGCCATATTACACTGTACCTCATCACCTGTTGCTCGTTAGGATCATTTTTCTTTTTGTTCGAGCTCATTTTTTGCACTTGGTACCTCTGGTCAGAGGCCGATCAAACGTGGACCATACCAAGGTCCCATTTCACCTGCGAACGCAGGGTGGACATATTCCTCTGTCCATCCCCTACAGGTTACGAGAGTGTAGTCGCAGCAGATGAACTGAACTAATCAGCACCAACCGCCTGCCAACCACATTATGAGAGAGGAATCAGAAGAAAAGCTACTTCACTAAGAAGTGGTAACCCAGCTTCCATGAAAAAGAGCGAAGGATCGAAAGATGACATGTTCGCTGCTTAAACGCGTAGAACAGCGATGACACGACGGGGCTTACGGCGATGTCATGAAGATGAAGCGGTGTAAGAGCGGTGTAAGAGACACGTCGGCTCTTATATAGCAACAAATTCTGCACAAAACGCGGAGCCGCAGAAATACGCGCACGGCACGCAATGTATGAACAGTTACTGCGATCAGCCAGTGTGAACAGCGCCGGCTCAACGCGAACCGCTCGGACACAACACGACTTCAGAGGCCGGACCCGATTCTCCTCGCACTTATGACAGAAATGCCGGCGCGCTTCTACTACGAAGTTCATAAAGGCTGCGAGTATTCGTGATGCGACGCCTGATGTCCCGATCAAGGTAGCACAAAACAAAACAACATAACTAGGGGGAGGGGGGAGGCGGGGACTGAACAATTAACGTTTGTCCAAACGTTTACCTCCGTGAGTTACCGCAAAAAATATGTCTTCACCAATTGTACTGAACAATACGATTTCCCATTTCACAACCAATATATAGTGTAAGCATGACAGCTAAACCGGCAATGATGCGATCTACTTAGAAGACAAACGTTGCGTGAGCCGCGAACAAATCCGAAACACGCTGCGCTGTTGAAGTGTCAATTGGGGAGTGGTTTCGTTCAATTGGCCAACCGCTCGCAGGAGCGCTGCGCCAGAATAAGAAACCGCGGCGAGACACCGGCGGGGAGAAAGGAGGAGGAATGATGTCCTCTCGATACTCACGTACTACTCGCAGCGGCGGCGCCAGCAAGGTCCACCGGGGTCGAGCCATCCCGCAAACGAGAAGCATGGTGTTCCACAGCGGGGAGCACGGAGCCAGGTCGCAGTCGTTGCAGCGTCCGATCCAGAGGGAAAGAGTGGGGAGAGGGCGCGCGGCGTGAGCCAACACGAAAAAGAAAGCAAAAGACGTGCGCCAACGAACAGCCCAAGCAATCAAAAGAAGCACCGTACGGCGTGCGGACGGCGACAACCCGCAGCGACGGCTGGCGGCGCGCACTCACGGTACGCATCAACCGAAGGTAGCAGCAGCCGAGGTTTACGGACAGCGCACATCGGGAAGCGGAGAATGCGCACGTATGACGATAAACTTGCGCGCGCGCAGACTCTGGCCCACCAGTGCGCTGCTACCGAATGGCACTGAGAGAGGCTCGCCAAAGGCCCTTTCCTCCACCTAACGCAAATGGTTAAAGGGTTGGCAGCAGCAGGCCGCGCTGACAAATCACGCGGACGCGTGCAGGAAGCGACGCGATGGGACAGGTGAATGAAACGTATCGCGTCGAGGTGAACGATAAAAGAGCAGATTCGGGATCACCGCCAGTCTATGGTGCGTACCTGCGGCAGTTCAAGAACGTGAGGAGAATACGAAAGTAGCACCTTCGTACAGCCGACGTCCTTGCCCCCCGTGATGGCCGCGATACTAATACTCCGACTACAGATTTTCCAATTTTCGGACAAGTTGGAACATTACAGTATTTCAACGGCCGCAAAAAAGAACGCGAGAAATAAACGCTGTCACATACGACGACAACAAATAAAAAAAAAAGAAAAAAAAAAAAGAATCCGGAGACGAACTGTGCAACGAGCGTCGCAAGTTTTTAAAAAGTTTCTGGCACTCCGCATCATATCAAACGCGAGGGTCGTAGTCCTATACTCTCCTGAAACACGTTCACGGGAGCAGTAACGTTCTTGCATTTTGCCTAGACTCTTCGCGCGCCAACCTCGCAGCATGTTACACCAAACATGCACACAAGTGACATACATGGCTATAGCTACGCACCTAAGAGGTTCGCGAGATTTATAACAGAAAAGCTAAAAAATAAAAGCGAATGTGCAAAGGAGCTCCGCATTTTTACCTTGTTTTTTTTTTTTTATTATTAATCCGAAGCATTTAGCTCATTCCTGTGCATCCGTACTTACAAAAAAAGCTAAACCACAATTTGAAGCCTTCACCCTTAGACAAGCAACACCGTGCAAACAGGCGGATACTGAATTCATTTTTATGAAAGATGAGAGACACTAGGTAAGCGGCTTTATTATTATTATTATTTTTTCTTAAGGAGAAGAGGCATCCCATTTCAAGGTTACAACAATATCGCCGAAAGCTTCATGCGTGCATAAGGAGGTGCCAGGCTGTATGAACGGAAGGCAACGCAGGAAATGTATTTGATTATAAAGCACAAACCATTTACCCTGATCCTTTTCCGAACTTATCACTATCGCATTTTTGCGTTTCTCCAGTAGTTTGGTTTTGGTTTTATGGAGTTTAACGTCCCAAAGCTACTCAGGCTATGAGAGACGCCGTAGTGGAGGGCTCCGGAAATTACGACCACTTGGGGTTCTTTAACGCGCACTGACAACGCACAGCCTATGGGCGCCTCGCTTTTTGCCTCCACCGAAAAGCGGCCACCGTGGCTGGAATTCGATCCCGCATCCTTGAGCACAGTCGTCGAGCGCCCTAACCACTGCACCACCACGAAGGAGCGGTTTCTCTAGTAGTGCTGCACGCGTTACATAGGTTGCATTTCGCCAATATCAGAACTTAAATGAGCGCAGAGGTTATGCGGCATTGTTACCCACGGCGTACTACTGAAAAGTACACCACGTTTCAAGATTACTGATGAACTAAACTTCAGAGCAAGAAAATGAAATAAAACAAGAGAAAGCGACCCATAAATCTAATACCTCCACGGATGCTTATAGCACGACTATTGGCGATTTTCATGAACTATGTGTACCCCAGTCAAAGGTAGCGACTATATCAGTAACAAGTTTCCTCGATTGTGTAACTAAATCGAGTCGTTTCACTGAAGGAAGTTAGCTAAGAGCTTCGTGTTAGTCAGTGCAAAATATCAAAGAAGACAAACTGGAGACAGCCAGTCTCTGTCTGCAAGTATCCACCATGCGATCGGAACTGAATTACACGATCGACGCCCGCCTCCAGGGCGTCAGGGTTGCGGGTTTCGCTTCCGCGTTATTCTGGATGGCAGAGGCAAAACGCAGCTTGCTCTGACTGCAATACAAATATAATCTCCTAAACTACAGAAGCACGGGGCACAATAAATTTATGTTCACAGGTTAATTTCGGAACGAGCCACACGCACATGAAAGCAATTAGTTGTGAAAAAATTCCCTGTTCTCGTGACACACACCTCCTCCAATCTATTTGAACCGCCAGCGGAGAGAGCGGCGAGTAGCGGCTCGCGCAGGCACCGCGGACCATTAGCTTTTTGAAAGTGAGAGGGGAAAGCAAGCAACTTGATGCCCTTGTGTTGTGTAAAGAAGCTGTGACCCGTACCGGCTACTAAGAATTGCGCGCGTTCTTCTACAGTTTACCACATGTATTATCCCCACTTCATCTAATACCGTTAGCGAAACCATTACAACCGATAACGAAACCGTTAGCTACCTTAGGCAGTGACCGTTGCTACGACGGAACTTTCAAGTGTGTTTATTGTGCGTTCGTTAAGTGAGTTTTTCTTTGTATGCTTCTTTTAGTGGATTTGTTAACACGATTACAGTGAAAATGCGGATGCGCTGCAGCTTCGCGAGTTCTAGCCTGTTCGTTGTGAACGCACCAAGTGCAGTCGCTTTCGCAACGACACATATGCACAAACACCTCATTTTTGTACGTGCACTGTCGAGCGTGATGTTTGAATAAAGTACGACATTCGTGCAGAATGTTTTGTGTGTCTGACCAGCGCGCGGTCGCTTTCGCGGGCGCGCTGCAGGTTACGGGGCGCTTTCTGCTGTATAGGTTTGCGAAACGAGCGGTTGAGCTGCTACAAGAGAACAACCGATAAGCGAGAGGTGGGAGCTCAACAAAATATGCGGAAGCGCTTGGTGAGAGCAGCACGCGACAAAAAGTATCAATAAACGAGTCAGCGGTACAAATACGGTAGGCGCCCGTTTTAGGTGCAGCAAGAGCTTGTTGCAGAGCTTGTTGAGCTTGCAGCTTGTTGCAAGAGTCGCTTGCGCAGTTTTAAGGCCAGCATCACTGCGCTTCGGTCCCCGGTAAAACCTGACGTTTTAAATGGGCGTACACACTGCTAATAAACTCTCCATAAGAGGGACCCTATTGATTACGTGAATAGGGGAATAGCGGGGCGCCAGAGCCCATGCCCCCCCCCCCCTCTACACACACACATACACATTGCCACACACTCCGCCATGTCATCGCAGCATTCCGCGCATTTGCAATGGCGCACCGCTACTCCCCTATCCGCATAATAGCCTGAAACCCGCTTTGTTGCTTCGATGACGTGAAAATCGCCAATGTTTAAATAAGTAATCTATGGCAACAACGTATGAGCGTGGCGACGAAACACTCGCAAAGGAGCACACAAACTATTCCGCTGCAGCTTAGAGTCTACTTCGTGAAGATCGCCAATAGTGTATAGTTTAGTTGCTCAAGCCTACAAACCTAAAAAAGCTAAGACATATTTAAGTCATGCTTCTTCCTCGAGTACGGAGTTGATGTACTCTTCTGAAGAGCCCTTGCAAGTGAGCCTATAAATGGTAAGCGGTGGCCCATATTTTTCCACGGTTGGGTATTTCTCTATCTTCGGCACTACTTTTCTCTAGCGCGCCAAGCGCTGCCTAGCAACAAGGACGCCATTGCCACCGAAACTTGGCTATCACCAGGCGTTAACGAAACATCGCTCAGATGGATACGAAAACGAATAGTTTACCATTTCGAGCCATAAAAAATGAGACAGCCAGTATACTCACGCCCTGGGTATGATGACGGAGCAGAAAACAATCCCCATGAAAAAGAGAAAGAACGTGGATACGCAAATGTTACGCAATGACAAGATATCACCTAATAAGCAAGATGAAGATCGAAAATCGCTGCATCATATAGCACACACAGATGGAGCAGCAAAACAACAAAAGGCTTGGGACGTACCGATGTGAAGTCCTTGGGGAGGCGCACAGATGGACAGCACATGAAAAAATGAAAAAGGGGAAAGGACAGAGAGAAAGAAAAGACGAATTAAATCCTCATGACGCAAAAAGGTAACACAACCAAGTATTTCGCGGCTAGACTTTGTCAAACTTCGTACCTACCACGTATACGGTATAGCATTTTTCAGGTGAACAATGGTTGTTTCGGGACTACTAAAATCGCTAATGCCCGCAATTATCACATGAACCAATGATTTCAACGTTTCACCACGCTAACATAGTAAGGCAGTTGACATAAGAAATACCCCACCCGATTAAAAAAAAAAAAAAATGCCGGTCGCACCTAGATCTCTCCACGTGCCCGTATGAGGTTGTGGTTTGGTTTATAAGGTTTAACGTCCCAAATCGACTCAGGCTATGAGAGACACCGTAGTGGAGGGCTCTGGAAATTTAGACCACCTGGGGTTCTTTAACGTGCACTGACATTGCGCAGCACAAGGACGCCTTGCTTTTCGCCTCCATCGAAAAGCGGCATCCGCGGCTGAGATCCGTATAAAATTGTGTTCGCCTGAAGTGTACTATATGAACTGAATGGATAATAGATGGCAGCAATGAACGCAGATCACTTTATTAATATATATATATATATATATATATATATATATATATATATATATATATATATATATATATATATATATATATATATATATATATATATACACACACACACACACACACACACACACACACACACACAAACACACACATACAGCTAGAGACTTACGAAAGCGGGCTCATAAATAATAACAAATAAATGATAATAAATGAAAATCCCAGGGACGACACAAATCATTACTTGCTCGGATGTAATCACAATTTGTGTGTTGGTTTATGTGAGGACATCAGCAGAAGTGGGTACTAAACGAAATTCTGTCGGCAAATACACACCAAGTAACACGTCTGCAGCCACCAGACAAAGTCTGGACTAGGATAACATAATTGTATCCCCATTCGATTCCTTTTTCGTCGTTCACAATAGAAGCAGCACCGTCACGCATTCGCTATCTCAGTAACTATTAAACCGTGAGGCATGTCAGATGTATAACGATGCAACGAAGATTAAGTGCACGCCAAAGCGTCCCAAGCAATCGAAATTACCCGGAGCCATCCACTACAACGTAACCTCATGGCATGAGGAGTCGCTTTGGTGCGGTATCCACATGCAACAAAACCAAATCAAGCCAGAATGCGAAAAAAAAAATGTTACATTACACAGGCCCAGAAGATATACACCCAAAGGGAACAATGGTCCCCTTTTCTTCATTCACTCCTTCACGTTCGAAATGAACGCCACGGTGCGTTTACTTCGAACGTGATGTAAAGGACACGGTGCACAAACACGCTGACACGCATAAATGCAAGCCGTAATATGACTCATGGGAAAAGGAACGTTTGGTTTGGTTTGGTTTGTCAGGTTTAACGTCCCAAAGCGACTCAGGCTATGAGAGACGCCGTAGTGGAGGACTCCGGAAATTTCGACCACCTGGGGTTTTTTAACGTGCACTGACATCGCACAGTACACGGGCGCCGTGCTTTTCGCCTCCATCGAAAAGCGGCCGCCGAGGCCGGCATTCGATCCCGCGCCCTTGGGAACAGTAGTCGAGCTCCGTAACCACTGCGCTACCCCGGCGGCGCAAAGGAACGTGCAAATATGTTGCTTAGAAAGTGTTTTTTTTTTTTTTTTTTTTTTTTTTTTTTTTTTTTTTTTTTTAGAGAAAAAAAATACGACATGCCGTTATATATTACTTTCAGCCACTGAGAGCAACGATCAACAAATGAGCCCTGTAAATATTTCTCAAGCTCGTAAAACACAGTTATGCAATCGCCAGGACTCTGCAGACTCTGCAATTTCCATGCCACGCGAAAACCATACAAACAAGCAAAAGTAGAGTAACTAAAAAAAAAATGGTTTGACAGTTACGTGTGACGTCTTTACCGTGCTGTGCGGGGAACAGCCGAAGACTGCGAAGGTCAACGACGTCAGGAGGCACGGTGTGAAATCCTTGATAACTTTAGATGTCACGATCGGGTAGATAACTTCAAGAAAAATTTACCTCGAGCAGTTATGCGCAAGGCGTAGCAATACTGTAAGACACCACAGGTTCGGATTTTTTCCCTGCTTTTTATGAGAAACGCACAAAAACAAAAACTTACACGAAAGACGATAACTGTAAGTAATCACTTTATATATTCCAGGGACAGCGTAGTACACAAACACAGCAGAGAAATCGCAGAAAAAGGCCATTTACCGTCGCTTTTGCCGAGAACCTAAAGTGGAGATTCAAAGTAATTCTGACTTCTTGAGATCTGTTCGTGAACGAGATGATCACCTTGCGGCTACGGTGACGGCGTTGGCAGCTGATTCTGAGCAGGTATTCGTCTTTTCTTAACGAGGCTGTTTGTGACGCAACCTCCCTCTAACTGCCTAGCGATGGCTGCAAACGTGACCGTAAGAGCAAGAACCGGCAAAATTTATTCGACCGCCCTTGCCTCAAGGTCACTAATATGCGACCTATGAGGGTTAAAGGTATACCTGAAGGTACAAGAAGTTGTCCTCTTAACATTTTCCAAGGTTACAGCGATTTTGGCAGATAACACGTACAGTATTTTGAGCAGTTCAAATTTTTTCTTGTCACTCAGAGGTAGGAAGATGGTGTACCGCCCTTTGCCGGCACACCATAACGCGTGATTCTGCCAATCGCGCAGCGACGGCAGATGGCGCCTTGCACAGAGAGCGTGGCCATACAGTGTCACGGGGCTCAGGCATCGCAGAGTGGTCTATTGTTCAATTGCTGCCTTCTTTTACTTTCGAGAAATCGTGTTTATCCGAAAGCTAATGATTACAATCACTGTGGCGCTCTTTTACTTTCGTGTGACATCCTCGCAGACTTAAGGCAACGGCCTTTTGAAAAAGCAACCACACGCGCACAAATGCGGGACCGACTACTAACAAAGGCCGCGAACGAACCCGCGATTTAGTGAACACTTCTCGGGCAGTGCAAAAAAGCCCCTTCACGCGCTGCACCGTGGAAGCCGCCTCACTGCCACCGAGGACAGTGGCGCGACGACGCCGGGTAACGGCGAGAGTCCCTGGGGGCAGCTACGCACACATGCGCCCGGTCGAGAGAGCTGCGCTCCTCGGCCTTGCCGACCAGCGGTCCGGGCCCAGCGAGGGGATTCATTGCACTCGGCCCCTCCCGCCACTCGAGGGTGCCAGCCAGCCACTTGATATCGAGTGGCAGTTTGATTAATAGCCAAGCGAGGGCTTTATCTTCCAGTCGTTACGCCGCTCCACGCCCATCCCGACCCCCGCACCTCCCAGCCACTGCCTTTCTCCTTTGTCCGAACGACTTCCCCACCCGGCCCATATACTCATCGCGGCGCTCAGACAAAACCTGGCGCTCGGCGGAAAACAAACCCCGAGCTGCACACGTTTCATCGGCTGTTGTCCACCGGCGGCGAGGTCACCCCCAGTTGCAACAGACGCCAGTTTCCACGCAGAATTTTGAGGCGCAGGAAAGAGCAGGTCCGTTCGCGGCGCGAAGATGTGAAATGAACCCATCAATGACATGTCAACGCGAAAGCGGAAACCTACAACTCCAACCATCCTGCACACATGTCGGCAGGAGGCGCGACACGAATTGAGACACGACAGGAGTGACTTTGTACACAAAGCGACAGTATTTCCGATGCTGTACTACAAGCCCAAAATGTAAAAAGAGAGAGAGAGAGAGAGAGAGAGAGAGAGAGAGAGAGAAGGGGGAAGCAATAGCAGCAGCATCGGCCCATGAAACTCTTGTCAATGTCATCTTGGTCCCTTCCTTCGGGGCGCAACGAGGAAATTTTCGACGACTTGTACTCGACGAGGCAAAAGGCCACAAAAGAGAGAAAACTAAAAGAGCAGCGACCTCCGAGCCGAGTAAGCGGTCAGGTCGCGCTGAAAAGCGCAATCGCGCGTCGATCGAACTGCCTTCGATATTTGATTCGCGGCCCCGGACAGCGCGTGGAAAACGGAGCAGGCTGCGTCGGCCCATATCTACCGCCACCGCTTTCTTCCTCCCCAGCGCGCCGAGCTCGGGCCCGGCAGAACAGCGCCGCGGACAAGCAGGAGCAGCAGCAGCACAAGTAAGCGAGCTTCTCCTGCGAAAAACAGAGTCGCGAAGGGCCGCGCACAGCTGGTCAAGGAAGAGAGCGAGCGGTCAGGCGCACGAAGGCTAGTCACGCCGGAGACAGCTGCCAAAAGTGTCACACTGGGCGACGTCAGGACGCTCCCGCGCGAAGCCGGCGGCGCGCGCCCGTGAACCGCCGCGCATCCCCCGAAACGGCGAGACGTGCGCGCAACAAAGCGCTGCCCTCCAGGAAAGTGACGCCAGCGTCACGACGCGGCGAGCGGACACGCGAAAACCGATCCCCGACGTACAAGACCGGTCGGCCTACGAGCGGCACGTCGCGTCACGCGATGGGAAAAACAAAGGCGGCAGGAACAACGGCCGTCGACGCCGCGCGCAGCCCCGAACGGCTTCGGGAGGAAATTCGGCGGCCAAAGTAGAACGAGACGCTCGGCCAACGAGCCGTGCGGTCGAATACTCGGACAAGCGCTCCTCCCGAACGGAGACAGCGCAGCACGACTGCAACGCTCGAAACAAAGGAAACCACCGCGCGGCTCTATGAAAATAGCCACGCGTGCGCACGCTCTGGGCCCGAAGGCGAGCGTTCGCCAGAGAAGGTTTAAAGTCACCGTTCTTCACAGCTACCGAACAGATAGTCTGCGCGCCCGGCCCCTGCGGACGCAGTGGCGGTCAAGCGCAGCGCTGGGAGGGGTGGGGCCGCCCCCGCACCGGAGGAGAGGCGCGTGCCGGCACCCACGGCAGCGCGCCTGCTCATCCATCACGCTGCCCCCACCGGCTCAACAATTAAGTCTTTCCTCGGTTGTTAGCAGCCTTATTTACACTGAGCCACCCGCTGAAAAATAAAAGAGCTCATTCCACCTGCTTCGCCCGATGCGCCCGCTTTTGTCAGGCAGCGCTCGAGAGACTGCTCTTTTAAATGGTGCAGGGCGGCCAGCGAGAGCGAACGAGCGCGGCGGACGGCCCAGAGAGGGACACACGTGATGAATGGGTGAGGAGCGTCAGTGCATGCCCCCCCCCCCCCCCCCCCTTTCCGCGACCCGGAAGCGCACCCACTACTACCATGCACGAAGTGCCTGTGTTGAGCGATGGAAGACGGGGAATCTAAGCAAAACATTTACCAAGAGATCAGCATGTAGACGGCATGCACATCGCCGGACGGTTCAGCAGCATGGCCAGCGAATAATAAAACCTCAGAACAGTAAAACAACGCTAATGGGTCAGTTGTAAACGTAACAATCTGGTGCGTCAGAAGCGACTTGTAAAGCATACGGAGCACCGTGGACACTTTCTTTTTTGTTAATGACCTGATGCACCGAAATAACGACCGAAATACGCCTATCACAATGAAAGCAGTGATTAGCACAAACGTCACCTAATACTACGAGCGTTATACCATAGCCTCCTTTACACTGTTATACCCAAGCCATCCCACACAGCTATCTTAGGCAGCATTTAATAGAAATTTAAAGCGCAACTTTTCATGTAACGAAGAATGCATACGCCAGCCGAGGACCAGAGATGATTTCATCAACCGTTTTGAGTATCAGAAATAACAGATAACTAAATATAAGTACGGAACAAACAAGAGCATGGAGGAAGGTTCAGACAGACTGCAGAGATCCGTAGTGATAGTTTTACCAAGCATCTTCACTGGCAAACTATGAACAAACAAATGAGCAATCCATGTTACTGTTTAACGATGTTCACGTGCCAGCAATCATTCCACATGTTGCTCTTAATGCACTATCTTGTACTACCAAGCAAATACGCATTCTTCGACTCATACACCTACACTCCTTACCGTTTCTATACCGCGTCAGACATCCTCTTGCATGCCCGAATTGTTCTGAACACTATGCAAACTTAGAACACTGCACGTTTTCCTGCCCTGCTGCAATTCAGTCACCTCGATTTCCACAGCCTCCTCCCCCAACGTGTTGGGCTTGGTAGGCCTCTGACCAGATGAAAGACCAGTTGGCCTTGGTGACCCTGGCCCAGGACATTCTGGACGCTTAATAGTGCGCTAATTAAAGTTGCTTCTTCCTCCTCCTCTTGCAACAATCACAACTGTCAAAAAGCATAATTTTCCACGACTTAAACTACAACTGGCGCCCACAGTTCCATTTGTGTACCTGCCATACCAATATGAATTAGCGGGACGCTTAAGCTTAAAAGTAGACGCGACAGCGCCTTTATCACCTCCTTTTCAAACCGCACATTTTCGGCATTGAGAGACTGGAGCAAAGTTTAGCAAACAAAAGCTTTAGTTGCTTTTTGTTCTCACAAGGAGATGGGGGGGGGGGGGGGGGGGGGGGTGCAGTATATGCCCCAATTTCTCGGTGAACACCTGCACTAACAACGAACTTGGTTTGTGAGGTTTAACGTCCCAAAGCGACTCAGGCTATGAGACGCCGTAGCGGAGGACTCCGGAAATTTCGACCACTTAGGGTTCTGTAACGTGCGCTGACATCGCACAGCTCACGGGCGCCTTACTTTTCGCCTCCATTGAAAAGCGCCCGCCGAAGCCGGGATTCGATCCCGCGTTCTTGGGCACAGTAGTCGAGCGCACTAGCCACTGCGCCACTCCGGCGGGGGCTAACAATGAACGGCACAAAATTGGAGGTACATATGTCGTCTCTTGGGATCTCTGTAGGAGACGACATAGCAGATGGATGCCAAATGGGAAGCGAAGTGGCATGACGTCACACTGAGCGCTGCACAAAGAGCGGTTGACAATTTTTATGCGAAATCAACTGACATCGCGAAGCACACTGACGCCTTTGCGTTTCGCCTCCATCGAAACGTGGCCGCCGCAGTCGGGTTCGAACCTGGGTACTCCTTTTCTCAATTCTGGGTTACGGTGACGGCGACAGCTTTTCGACCGAACAAGAAAGATGTATATGCTATCGGGTGAACGGAAACTTTTCGCACCACCAGCCCTGAATTGTGGCAGGCGTTCTTCGGAGGCAGCGGCTGATGTTACATGTAAGTTGCATAAGACCGTCTTTTTTTTTCTTTTTTTTTTAGCTCAACGCGGCATTAGAAAGCAGGCGGGCGCCACTGAGCATGCGTAGTACAACTACCAAGACCGAGCGGCGGTACGTAGCTCAACGTAGAGCCATCTAAAAACGTCGCGCATAAAACACGAAAACACAGAGAACAGAACGGACTAGAATGAAACACGAAAATACAGAGAGAACAAGACGGGTGCGCAGTTTTTACCAACTAGCCCAACTTTCTACTTTGCTGAGCTCTACGTAGTACTACCGAGGAACGAATACTGAGGCGACGAGCTCACCGTAGCAGAGTGCACTTATATTAAAATCCGAAAACCCGGTTTCCGCTCAAAAGTTCTCAATACCTGTGTAGCGAGCTTCAAATGCTATTCTTCGAGTATAATGCGCGACACAGAGGACGCCAGGTTATCCTCATCAGCCTAAACACCACATCATCATCACCCCCCCCCCCCCCCATCACTCTATCAGCCGACCACATGACATACTTATTAGACGACCGCTTGTCCCCAAACCGTGCTTTGCTTGGACTATTCTGTAGCACGTTTCGCTAGGGACTCAAGGGTTGTGGGTTGAAATAACGCCTATAACGCAAAATTTGTCTTCAAAGCAAACTCAATCCCCACTGCATGTAATGTTTTGACCACTTTCCTTCCAGGCATCGCACTGTCATGTCGTTGTGACGTCATGATGTCACTTAAAGTTTTCGCATTAATATGCTAAACCTCTCTACTGTTTAAGTGAAATACGTGTACGGCTACAAAGCTAGTGCACATGCGCAATGTAGCGGAGCGCGGACAGCTGTGCCTATACCGCGCCACGCTCTGTACCATGTGACCACTTCCGGTTCCTACAGTAAGGTGCGAAAAATATTCAGCACTCATTTCAGCAACGTACTTAAGCTGTGAGGTCTATCGTGGGCTGCTCCACTCTCAGTATGTCCGGAGGTCAGCTTGGCGGACAGTGAGAGTGAACCACCGCCCATGCAACAGACCGACACTAACGGTTGCTGCGGACCCGCAGCTACATATAAATGTCAATATGATACTTTGCGCGACGCTCACAGGCTCCGAAAAGGGGTGATAAGTTTTTTGAACTATGCAAGAAGCCTTTTTTGTCGTCTTCCGTGACGCAAATTACGAGCGCTGCGACGGAGAACAACAACGAGAGAGTCATTACTCTCTCATGTACCAACTAGCTCAACTTTCCGTATTACTTCCGTGACGATATTATCAGCACTGCATCTGACTCCACTTTTTACTATATAAAAAAAAATGATTTGATTGCGATGAGAAACGTTAACTTTCCCAATAACGACCATAGCAAGTGCTTCCACTAGCAGTCAGCGAAACTTGTAGACTCAGTCTGTCATCAATCCCCCTGCTCCAGCGACGGCTCCGTGAATGACACAGATACGTCGCTCAAGGAGCATCCCGGAGCTTGTGCACGGCTAGGAAGCTTGCACTACTAGAACCGTCACGCATCTTTAGTACAGCGCAAGAACGGAGACGAACTAACTGGCAAAACTGATTCCATAAGTAATCAATCGGCCCTTCTGCTTAAAGGAAATTTTCGCTGCCTTTATGTGCTATAATGTGCTGTCAAATAAAAAAATTCAAGCTCAGTTATTACGCCCTATTTAAACCCACAGACATCAAAGAAGCAAGAGAACACTGTGTGCTAGAAAAAGAAAATAAAAGCGATGCAATATACAGCACGTGTAGAAATAGACAATTCGACACAAGTCAGCGAGGAAAAACCACAGTAAAAAGTTTACAGACGCCGGCCTGCACAATAATTTGAGCTAGACGTGTGCACCGCCGCAAGCTGCGTTACTCTCGTTCGCATTGCTGTTCTTTTCTGTCTCCTTTTCGTCCCTTCCCCGTTACTCTTCCGCTACCACCTGCAGCTATAGCATGCCTTCACCCCATCGCCGCGGGTACACAGTGCCAACGGAGCACGGAAGGAAAGACACAACGTCAGCACACATCGACAACGAGCAAAACAGCCTCCACAAGAAGCGTCCGCACGCATGTATCATTTTCACTGCTGCGCGGAGTGATGGCTGCCGCCCCCGGATGACCGCGGAGCTGGTAAGAAAACACGCCTCACGCTCGAAAGATGTCATCGCGGTCCAGCGCGCCCCTCGGGGCCGGTCGGAACCCTTGCCTGTCCCCGACGCGACAAGCGTTGCACCGCATACAGGGAGGGCGCCATGCGCAGCTGTCTCTTTGCCCGAGGAGCACAGCGAAGAAGGTCCGCGAGGGACGGACAACGACGCGGTATTAAAACCCGTCCCCCGTGCACCGGACTCGGGGCAGAACGGCCAGCGATCGACAAGGGCAATATGAAAGCAAGCGAACAGAGCTGCGCCGCGGACATGCCGAGACAGCAAGGGTAATGCGGTCATTTCCATGCGCGTCCAAGGCGTATGCAAATGTAAACCGCCAGAGCAAGGAAGCCACGCCGGCGTCTGGCAGGGAGCATCATGCGCATCCCCGGTTGCACTCCGAGCCTGGGCGGCCAGCGGGTCTCCCTGCGAAGGCCACGCTAGTCTGGGGCCACAGCGCCGCCTTCGAGCCCCTCCCCGTGTCTCGCAGTGCCGTACACCATCTGACGGCCGCCACCCCAGGGACAGGTCTGGCGCTGTCTGGGAGCAAACAGTTGCGTCGGTTTCCTCCGATAGATTCCAGAACGCCCTTTTCGCATGGCACTGGCATAAGGCTACCAGTCAGTGGATCATTTAGCCTCGCCCTAGAGTGATACATGTATGTGACGCAAATAAATGCAAATAAAAGCTCAGAGCACGCGTGGTGTGCTGAGAGAGGTCCTTGCCATCCCGTTGATCACACAGCCGATCCCGCAACATGAACGAGCGATGCTTTATATCTCCACGGCTGCAGCATTCTAATCTATGTAGCTGCAATGCCAGCAATTAAAAGTTTCCAACCCTCTCCCTCCTGCGACATTTCCATTAGCAGGTGGCTCCCCCTGCGTCGAAGGAGAAGCCTGAAAAATTGAGGATTACACGAAGGCATGGTTCAAGCAGCGTGCCACAATCAAACTGCTGACTGCGAAAAGCATACAATTTATGGATATATACACAGCTGAATGAGTTCGTGGGCTACTCGAGACGAAACAAACCCCGACTCACCGACAGTTTTAAATTGGGGGGACGCAGTCGTTGGGATCAAAGGAAGACTGAGCCCTTGGGCGGCGGACGCGCGCATCGGTATCTTTCAGAATACATACACTGCAAGAAATGTGAGCAAACCTACAGGTAGCACTTTTACAGAAACTATCGGTTCTTCCATAGAGAATATCCGCTAAAGACCCTTAACAAAAATATTTTCTCTCTCTCTCTCTCTCTCGCGCACACACACATAAAGCATTTTCGGGGCATCTAAGCGCGCCTTTAACGGCACTGCGTGACAGCGTCAACGGTTCCAGCTTGCAGCTCCCCTTGCGGATGCCTGCACGCGTACATGCATTTTGCTACTTGCCTTAAGGGGCGCTGAAGAGAAAATGATATTGGTTTGTACTGATGCGATACCAGCTCCTGATCTCCAAAACACCACTCTTGATGATAAAGAGAAAAAAAAAAAAAACTTTCGCATGAACTTCAATACTTGTGCCGCCGCCACCACCCATTCCTGCAAGTATACACGTGCCGTTACGCATAAGGGACCTCGAGGGCTGACAAAAATGAATTGCGGTTATATTAGTTTGAATTGGGAATCAAGCTTTGTTTATAAAATGCTAGCGCACGTTTACCACGCGAAGACGCCAACACGAGCTAATTGTTAGAAGCCAAAGAAGACCTACACATGGCGGCGCCACTGGCGCCGAGTTTCGTTTCGGCACGGTTCGGTTTCGGCGCTTCACGTGTGCACAAACGCCTTGCGTGTCCGGGTGATATCGTTTTCGGCATGCCCTTTTACAAGGTCGGAGCAGCACAGTCGTCGGACGAAGGTCATGCCTCGGCACGCGCCTCCGAATTGAAAAATACGGCATGAAATTTACAAGGGATTGGGTACACCGGTTTCTTGTAGGATGTACAGTCTGTCAAAAGCAGGGCCCAAAGGGTTTGCTTCTGAGCCGCACCGTTTCAATTAGGCAACGCGTGAGAAAGGTATGAAGGCCATGGCGTGCTTCGTTTACTTTTGTCCGCACCTGTACGTCGTGTGAACTTTCAAGTAAAGTGGTATATTAATGTTGCATGCTAATGAGTACGTGTGTAAGGAAAACTACAGACCGCTCTTGGGTCAACCCCTTAAAAGAGTAGAGACCGAAGTTTATGAACCGTCTAATTTTCTTTTTATTTTCCTTTGGAATAGTGCATAAGACAATTGTGTACAAAAGTCGCGACCGGGAATTCACTTACGGCAGCTAACTTGTAATCATTTTTGTTTATGCAGTTACGATTTTTGGTTTCGACCGTGACGGCTGTGAAGTGACAGCCGAGTTTAGGTCAGTCATGAAAAAAAAAAGAAAAAAAAAAAACGATATAACCTCTGCTAGTTCACTTTATGCGATGCCAGCTCATCGGATGGCTAGTGTAAGGGTTGTTGCGAATTAATGTGATCAAAGGTTCTGCTTGGTTTTGATTATGGGGTTTAACGTCCCAAAGCGTGTCAAGAAATATGAAACGTCGTAGAGGAGGGGCTCCGGAAATTTCGACAGCCTGGGATTCTCAAACGTGTACCGACAACGAACAGCACACGGGCACCTTGCTTTTGGCCTCCATCGAAAAGTCACGACGCGGCCGGGATTCGATTCCGCATCCTTGGGTACAGCAGTCGAACACCCTATCACTGAGCCACCGCGGCGAGGTTAAAAGTGATCAAATCATGTAGCGGCCGTACTGCAGGTTTTGTATGCCTCGCGTGATCTCATGTCTTCTGTAACGTCGCGGCAGCGTTCGGCGGTTGAAACAGAAAAACCATGGGAGAAATTATTTGTGAATAATTCGCCGCTTTTCCGCGCAATCCGCACGGCTGCTTCCATACCCTAATGTGGTGTGGAGATGAACATCAGACACACTTGTCGTCGGGTCTCTACAAATATATTTTGGCAGGACCCGCTGTGCCAAGCGGGAACGGGACAGCGAACCACCGGCATTCAATCCTGCTGCCATGCTGCCACGTAGAACTAACTGAGCGTGCTTGGCAGGCGTGCTGAGGCTGTCGTCTGCTTGTCTCCTTCGCCGAGACGACGATGGCATGCCACAGGGGCATACCAGGCCTCGTAACCAGGGGGCGGGGGTGTTTCGGTGGTAGAACAACCCCTGAAATTTTCCAATTCCCTCCCCTTCCTTTCGGTCTTTTCATTTGCACTGCCCCCCCCCCCCCCCCCCCCGTTTTTTTTTTTTTAAGAAGTGTCGCTTCGATTCTTTTGGGGATATTTCGTTGGCACTGCGTAAAACAGAACCGTTCCATCAGTGTCGTCTGCTACTGCGTTTTAGTCTGCTGTTTTTTACGGTTTTCGCGCCTCGAGAAAGTCGTCTGCGCGTGCCAAGTGGCGGCTCTCACCATGTCCTGGCGCAAGCGTATGCATTTTGCAATCAAAAACATGAACTAGCAAGCGGAAAACTGTGCCATACCCCGAGTGACGGTCGTGTTCATACCGACAAGCGCAATATGCCGGCATTCCCGTGAATGAATTCTCGAAGTTGCTTCCGCGCTGTATTGCGCGGTGAACGCCTGGCTTCGAAATCTGCGGGTAATATAACTGTCGCTAGTCGAAGTACCTTGCACTTCTTAAAAAAAAACACTTCGCTTCAAGCACCATCAACAGCCACAGCCAAAGAAATTCGTACACGGATCCCTAAGAGTGGCTCATACATTCGCCATTCGCTGATGAATCGGTACGTCGACGCAAGTATGCAAGCGTTTTCGGAATGAGGCATCTGAGTAATGCCACCAGCCCGAAAAAGCCTCACTGCCCCGCTCCAAGTAGCACACCGGCCCGCGATGCTTAGAGCGTGCAGAGCCACCAGCTTTACCTCTAAGTAGCAGCAAAAGACTATGCCTTCTATACGGACGCAGCCATTTTGTTCCAAAGCAAAGAGACTGTAGGGCGCACACTGTACACGTAGTTGCAAATTAACGTTCGGCAGTAGCGCGAAACCAAGACGTGAGGCGAGCCTTGGGTACTATGCCGGTACGTTAACGACACTCCAAACTTCACTAGACCCCAGGCACTGAGGCCCGTTATTAAGCTCTCCGACGTGCATCTTGCCTCCCGACTTTAATGTCGCTTTTTTTTTTTTTTCCCCAAGGCCGATTGGTGCATGAACGTGCCCGTCGACAGAATCAAAGCCCGCTTGGATAACGAATGATTACAGGTCGCATAAAGCCTTACATGTTTGGTTATGGTTGAGAGGGTTCAGTATTCTAAAGCGATTCAGGTTATGTTTGAGGGCACCGAAAGTTTGGCATTGCACAGTAGACGGACGCCTTTACTTTTGGCCTCCATCGAAACACGACCGCTACAGCAGGGATCGAACCTGCGTCTTCGGAATCAACAGCCGAGCGCCCTAACCACTGAGCCACAGCAGCGGGACGGTGCATGTTGCGAGCGCAAAAGAGAAGCGCGAGAGAATGTACGGACGATGCACATGCTGCTGCTTCGCTTCCTCTCGTCCGTGTCTTGTTGCGCTCACAACACTGTCCAGCCAGTATCAACAACACAGTATCGCAAACTTTCATTTTTAGAAACACTGCATCCAAAGAAGTCACCCGGTTCAGTTGCGAGTAAAACGGGCCGTATCCTTCGAACAATGTTCTGAAGGAACGCCAAAATAAACCAGAACAAAGTGGAGGAAAATGAGTGCGGGCAATTTGGTTTATGGGGTTCCCAAAGCGACTAAGGCTATGAGAAGACGCCATAGAGGAGGGCTCCGGAAATTTCGACCATCTGGAGGTTCTTTAATGTGCACGCATTTTACTGAAAACTTCTCGCTCCGCCAGGGTGGCGCAGCGGTTAAGGCGCCCGACTATGTGCCCAAGGAAGCGGGATCGAATCGCGGCTTCGGCGGCTGCGTTTCGATGGAGGCGAAACGGAGTGGCGTCCGTGTGCGTGCGATGTCAGTGCACGTTAAAGGACCCCGGGTGGTCGAAATTTCCGGAGTCCTCCACTACGGCGTCTCTCATAGCCTGAGTCGCTTTGGGACGTTAAGCCCCACAAACCAAACCTACTGAAAACTTCTCATCATGCTGCCGCATGTTTCATTGCTTGAGCTACAGACAAAGAGGGGCTTTGAGCTGTCCTTTTTGCACATCTGCCCCTAAATCAAAGATAATGACTACTGAAAATGCGACTTCCCGGGCTTGCGAAGACCTCTTCGATTCGAGAAACTTTACGATATCTGCCTGAGAGACGGACACAAATTCCATAAGTTACCAAATTGAACAAACTTATTCTGAACGGCACGAGTAAACTGAAATGAAAAAAATTCCGAGAGCACTACAGAATCTGCAGTGCAGAAATGCGAAAATCTGAACATTGTTGCTGTACACGATACATCGGGCTCCCCTAGTCGAACACAACGAGCGTTCCGTTCAGCGCATCGAAGTTTACCGGCGTTCTATAATTGGTTTACAGGAAAGGAAAGGCGCTGTATCTGTCACTCGCGGAATCCTCCTCACGGTATACAAGGAGAGTTATGATGCGCGTTTCACGATCCCGGGCGTGGCGCAGTTGGCTAAAGCGCCCGGCTGGGGAAACGAGGGATGGAGGTTGGATTCCCGGTGAAGACAGTATTTTTGTTTTTCTGATGACATTATCAGAATGATTGATAAGTGAAATCCCGCCGTATACCGCGAAATCTCGCGAAGAAGTGGGACACCTCTCGCGGACACACGGACTGACACGCTGGCGAGTCATGAGCGCTTTCGCCTTAATACGTCCTAAGGCTCGAAAATGGCAAAAGACGAGCCGAGAGCGGCCGCCGAAACCGATTGCAGCGGTGACAACAAGGCCCACTATAATGCAGTTGGCAACGTCTGACGCACAGGAAGCTATATTTTAACAAAATACTGCTCATAGTGTCTAAATTAAAAAAAAAAAAAAAAGTAGCCCGATAGTAACTAGATGCAATATCAAGTGATTATATAGCACGCGAATGATACACGCGCTCCATAATACCCTAAATCAACACGTTATTTCAGTATCAGTCAACTTTAGCTTTAGTTTAGAGAACCATCCGGCTATAGGGTCGAACATGTCATATTTCCTATAGGCCTGGACAGGCACACGCGATCGGTACTGCGTTTTTATGAAGGCCAGCCGGCGGTGAATCCGCATACGCGCACAGTTGTATCATTCTTCGAGCGTCCTCTCCCACAGCTTTCTCACTAGACGGACTTCGTGGTTAGGTTCGCACCCACTGGACCAAGGCACAGTTTCCTTCACGACCGCGTTTAGTATTAAGTCCCGAGCTGCTTGAACCGCGCCAAAGAAAGTGTGCACATTTATTGGACGCAACAAAGCCAAGCATTGTTCGCAGTCACAGAATGCCTGCTCCGAGCATTTAATCATCGCGGTCCAGTGAAGGACAGCGGAGATCGCGCACAATCTCGTGAAAGCCGAAGCATTCGGCGAGACGGCGCGTTGGAAGACTGATTGCATTCACAGGCGTATGCACACTGGTGCAGCGCCACGCCATTCTCGTCCACGTTTCGCAACCTGAGTGAATTTTATTGCGTGAGCACAAAGCGCGACGCCGAAGATGCGGTTTTCCTTCGGAGAGAAAACACAAGCTCCGGTTCCCCATGGGCAGCCGGAGCCAACCTCGGTACCCGCGCACGAGCGCCGTACATGCGGAAAGGAGAGTTGACGCGCGAAATACGGCTTTCGGGCTGCAGCCCTGGCCGCCAGCTGCTCTCGTGTGTAATGCATGGCCAGGCGAACTCGGCCGGTGACGAATGCGCCTGCCTCTCCGGCGAGCTCATTGGTGAGCCGGGCACAGCGCTCGGGTTTCCGGACATGCAAAAATGCGCAGTCTGGTTGGCGCGTACTAAAAGGCTGGCTGGATTTATCGGCGGCGGCCCGGCAGGGAAGCCGCGCCGAGTCGCGCTTTTGCGGCCGAAGCTGGCGCGGCAGCGAAACAGGCGGAGGCCATTGGACCCGCGGGCCATCGCGGCCGTCCCGCGGAGACGCTTGCACGGCCACGGAGCGAAGCGTGCCAGGCATCCGACGCCGTGCGGTTGCGGAACCGCATCGCGCGCAACTGCCTCCGCAGCAACGCGGCAGCGAACTGCACGCTGTATACCCCGCCAAATGGCAAGGCTTGGAAAGCCCGCTTCGGCCTTGCTGCGCCAAAACCGCGTTTCCAAATCGAAATGCAGAACGTGACACGGGCCGAAACAGAACCCTTGCGGCCGAGAGCCTCCGAGCTGTTCGCCATCGTCGCGCATCCTTCGCGCCGATTCCCGCGAGACGATTTCGCCTTGGATTTCGCCCTTAAATCATTAGCCTTAGTTGCCAGTATGAACCCTAAACTGAAATGTCACCAGCCTCAGTGAAAGTTAAAATATGCGAGAATGGGCGTTTAGGGGCATGCCACCTTTCCCCGATAATTTCATCCCAGAAGAACCGAGCATAAGGTCGGGGGAAACCTTGTACCCATTGAAAACCGGTGGTTGCTCGGCAGCACCACAGATCGAACCTGGTACCTTCCGAATGCAAAGCGGATGCTCTACCGCAAGGCCCTCGCTTCCGACCCTCTTGATCTGGTCTCGATCTGAGGGTATACCCATGGGGCAGTGGCATTCGATTAAATAACAACGTCGAACCTGGAAGATCGTGTGTCCGTTGACCCGCCTCTTGTGTGCGTCAGTGACGCCTCTAGCGCCAACTAGCAAAAAAAAAAAAAAAAAAAAAAAGAAGAAACCGACAAAACAAACAACGTCATTCCGCTCGCTCGAATAACCACTGGGTAGCCGCAACGATTTACAAACTCTGCACGGTGGAAAACCAGTCTGAACAGATCTTCTCATTTCCTAAAAATTCCGGTGTTCTACAACATATAAATTTATACACTTTACATATGCATACACCCTTGAAACTGCAGACAACGAAGAACAAAGCGAAAAAGGGTTGAGGGGGGGCCTCCGACCGCTAGCCAACGTTTTGACAAGAGGACCTGTCTTCATTCGAAAAAGTCCTGTTGTCGTAAAGCTCGCTAGACGACTTAGACTCTCTTTCCATCATTGTTCCTTTTTGTTTTGCGTTGTCAAGAACCTCTCACATCGTCGCGTAGTAACTCACATAGAGTGCAATTCCGCAATATGAGGAATTAACTGAATACAAATCCAAACCATATCACTAGACCACACCCCGAAGCAATCCCATCCTAAAAACCGCCATTTCTCGGTTTCTGTACAGTGCTGACGCTTGGAGTTTTTGTTAACCGAAAAATTGTGCAGTTCTGCAACGCGTGGTTACGACCGCATTCATAATGGCAGGATAAGTAAATGCCAAGAATGCACACTTGTTAGCTAAGTCCCGAAGCCTCAAACTGCAATTTTCAAACTGATACAAGGTTCAAAGGAGCAGCGACAGATCAAGCGCCAAGGTACGAAAATGGCAATATCAGCCCAAATAACGCATTGAAGAGCATCCCGAACGTTGCCGTAGTGTCCTCGCTTTGCCGCCCCGCTACACGTACCCAGGAGCGACGGACGGCGCGCAGACGGATGTCGCTATGTCCGCCACACCGCACAGAGCTGACCTAGACCGCGCGCGGGCACTGCGGCCACCCAGCCGGCAACAGATCATCGCGGAAATGAAGGAGAGCATTACATAAGGTGCGCGATCGGGCCACGGACGAGTCGCGCACGGTCCGAAACGCGTCCAGCGCGGTCCAGTGGCGGCGACGGGCAGCGCCACAAGCGGCGCCATAACAGTAGCGGCCCTTCGCCAGCCCATTTGACCGGACAGCTCGAACAAGATTCAACACGGCGTACAAATCATCGGTGAGCGCGCCCAGCGCGCTGTCGCGGCACCTCGGCTGGCCGAAACCGGTCGCCGCGCGCCCAATGTAAAGCGAGCAGTCCTGACGCGGTTGACAGCGGGCAGGCAAACTGATTACCGAACGGCTCGATAATTATGCGCGCCAGAAGGATTCCCATAGCTCGACCCCGCGGCGACCGCGAGGCGTCCCTCGCCGAGAGCGCAATCACCGAGCATCCCGGATCCCGCAGCGGGGCGCGGAACCCCCGCGGCCCCGCTGTTTGTTTTAACCGCGGGGGGCCCCACGCCGTCGCGCAACGAGGAAGGCCCCGAGGTATGCGCGCACGCCCCCACCGGCGGACCCCTTCGCCGGCCGGACGTCGAAGGTGCCCTGCGTAGTCCGGTGCACTGCCAGTGTCCCATACTGGCAGCCCGTGAACAGTGACAGTTGCTTAACAGGGCGCTGTGCGGATCAGCGGATAAGCGCGGCTGTGCTCATGCGAAAGAAGCACGCCCGCAATATAGCACTCAACTGTTCGTCAGAGAGCAAGTTACACTGAATATATCAAACAGTGCATATACATTACAGGAATTGAAAGCACCCTACGCATTGCCACGTCACCAAGATATAGTATGCTGTTTTCGTCATTAAGCTGATGATAGTCTAGTGATTCGAGCATCCGCCTCGAATGCGGGAGGACGCCGAAATCAAGTCCCAGTGTCACCGAGTGCACACCGGTTTCCCAAAGGGTACGCAGATGCACTGCTCAACGTTAGCAAAGGGGTCTTGGGCCAAGCCGTTCGCATAGTCGTTCCGCCTTGTAAGGCAAGCAAAACTTGAGCCATTGCAAGATCAAGAATGCAGCAGCGAACGACCGCTAAGCTGTGTTCATTCTCAGCAAGACAATGGTTTCACAGTGCGACGGGGCAAGTGCCTCACGCCTGAAGGTAGCATGCCACATTCACCCTCCAAAGTGGAACTCTCCGTTTCTTCTGCTTTTTTTTTTTTTTTTTTTCATGGCAATGATGAGCTCCAAGCGAGTCGCGAAGCCACGCCATGGAACTGCCGTTTCTGCAGTTATCTGAACTACCGGAGTAGACCCCCAATACTGCCGAATGCCAGCGACCCAGTTCCACAGCAAGCACACGTCCAACCCTTTTACCTCTCCCACCGCTGCCACTGCTAAAAAACTCGACGCGTCATTTATGCGCAACAACATCGTCGTCAGACTTTTTGCAGCGATGGCAGCGATAGGAAGTGGATATGGCTCCCCAACGGGATTGCCGCAACGACGGAAACGTTCTGAGAGCAATAAAACTCCATGTCATGTGCGGTTAATGAGACAGCGAAAGAAATAGTTCGGGCATATTAGATCCTCCAGTCTCGGACTACTTGCTGACAAGTCCCGGCTTCCCCTGTGACGGGAAGTACCTCCACAGTCACATTACCTGAAGAGGCATTCAGGACGTGACTATGGCGGTACTTCAACAAATTCAACGAATGATGAAATCGAAAAAATTCAACGAATGATGAAGTCAAGTTTGGGAAATGCCTAGCCTAAGAGTTGACGTGACGGCGTGCGTGTTTTTCCGACACGTCTCGCTACTGCTGGCGCGATGCCAGGCCACGCAATTGACTGAGAGCTCCATGCACGCGAAAGCTCAAACGAACGCGACGACGGCAAGCGACGAGCGGCGTCGTCGAGCGAAAGTTTTGAATGTGTTGCATTACCTCATCGCTCGGATTTCCTGAAACAAAAAAAAAAATCGCTCATCACTTGAAAGTGCAAGCGTGAGTAGCAAAGCTTACGCTCTCGCGTCATACCCTTAAAGGCTGAGTGTCCCCGATAATGTAGCATCTTACACTGATAAGGCGTGATAGGGGAATAATGTAGCAGGCAAAAGAAGCTTCCGCCGTTGCTATCGCAATACAACTAGGGTTAACCAGAGCTAAACCCCAACTAATTTTCACATGGCGCTTCCCCGAGTTCTGTCTTCGCCCCTACAAGCGCGTGGTCTTCGTCATTGCCGCTGCTGACGCACCGCGGCTGAAGACCACACCATGGCGATAGGCAAGTCGAGGCTGCAAGGGTCATCGATTCCCAGTGTCGCTGCTCTCCAACCCTAGCTACGAAATCCCTCGCGGCGCATATTCTTACTTCCACAATTTCTCACAACCAGATCAAGAAACAGTTTACTGGTGTAGTTACTATACCGAAGTGCGGTACTGCACGATACTGCATCTCCCCCGTGAATACACGGCCCGCCTTCGCCTCTGCAAGCGCGCCGGCTTGGTCATCGTCGTTGTCACTACACCGGCGCCATAATTTCCTTTCGCCCCAGCTAACAGGATAGCCCGTAAACTTTTAAAAAAGAAAACAATGTGCAATACTTCGTTTGCACAGAAGCCTGTTTCTAACAAACGTGGGGGGTTGCGGTGCAAAGACGCCTTGCGGCTGGCGCATGCATTCGTGACCAGTAGAATCCTGTATTCGACTACTTACCTCCACCTTCGGAAACAAGACGAGGATGCACTCGAAGTCATCCTGCGCAAAATTTTTAAGAAGGCCCTCCATCCGCCTGTGAACACCTCCAACCAGCGTCTACTGGGCCTGAGCATGGTGAATACGTTCCGGGAGATCCGAGAGGCTCACTTAACCAATACACACGTCTTTCTAAGACACTGTCGGGTCGCCGTCTCTTTGCCCGGCTACACATCCAACATTCCACCCTTATGGAAGAGCGTGTACGTCTCCCTTTCCAGTGGAGATGCGCCTTCCACGTACGCCCTCTTCCTAACATGACACGTGAAGACCACAATGGCCGGCGCCTGGCGCGGGCGGAAGCCCTGGGCCGCCATGATGGGTTGAAACCCGGCATTTATTACGTGGACGCCTCCGGCCCCCACCATGGGGGATGGTGCACGGCCGCACTGGTCCACCAGTCTAAAACTGTTAACGGGCTTACATTTCGCGCCCGCGACATAACTCACGCGGAGGAGGTCGCCATTGCGCTAGCACCTACCCACACTGATTCCAAAATAATTATCTCCGAATCGCGAGGGGCCTGCCGGAACGCCGAGCAAGGCTGGGCTCCATACTTAGCCTACCGACTACTTCAAAATTGCACCTATACCCGGGGACCCCGCTCACCGGAAGATAGTATGGGCTCCTGCTAATATGGTCTCGATGGGCAGCCGACGCCGCCGCCCGCGCGCTTTCTTTCCGGGCTTCCCATCTCGACACCATAGATCAGGATCTCGAATTCGAACTCGCGCATTCTTTTTAAGACATTGTTCTTTATTATCAATCTTGCCACATAGCCTTTACCCTCGCCCGAGTAAAGGCCTATCTAAGACGGAGGAGCGGCTTCTACTCCGTCTCTATACCAACACTCTGCTGTGCCCCGCAGCACTCAAACATTTTAATCCTTCCTTCACGGGCAGTTGTCCGCACTGTGCGGAGCAGTCTTCGGACATCTACCACATGGTATGGGCTTGCCCATCCAACCCAGCTATTTATTTCTCCTCCCCCAGCCCCACTCGGGAGGACTGGGAGGCGACCCTGCTCGGCTGCTATGACCTGCAGGCCCAAAAGGCCTCGGTCGAGCGCGCCCGGGCAGCGGCCGACGCCACTGGGGTCCCGTACTAGGGACCACACCTAGTATTTGTAAGGACCGGATCTTCTCAGATCCGACTCATGCATACCTCCACCTCTTTTGCGTCATTAAACGTTTTTCACCACCACCAGCTCGTGGCTCCCTTGTTCGCGCACAAGGAGTTCACTCTTAAGCCGATTAAGACATGCGAAAACATTGTTTTGAAGGGTTTAGCATGATCTTCCGTGATTTTCCTCGGCGATTTGGTATTGAATGACTGGCACAGACTTTGGCAAAGTGTCAAACGTCTTTCTTTAGGTAGTTTGGTTTTGAGAGAAACGAAAAACAGAGTATCCGTCTCACTTCTCGGTGGGCAACTGCAATAATAATTAACGGCATACAACTGGAGTATATATATAGTCCTCGCTTCGAATCCCTACTGCAAACTAGCCTCCAACTAGACTAGCATATGGACGCTAAAAGGGAGGCGAAATGGTATACAGTCGTGCCTCGTTAATATGGCCACCTTGGTTTCCGCACAAAACTGTCCATAAAGCGAGTCATCCATTATAACGAATCGGAATTGTTTTCTAAAAAAAAAAATAGCTATAAGGATAAGGTCTGCTTTAGACCATAATGTAGGCCAGCGAAGTTAGCATTAGGACTACAAGAACATTATCCAGGTCACCGTTATGCTTCAAATGCGATGCAATTGAAAGTATTGCGATGCAATTGCATATTGTTCTCGATGGCGTTTCATTAAAAAATGGCATGATTTCTACTTTTCATCTCCCATGAACCCCTGCAACGTATCAGCATTCAGTCGGCTGAAAGTTGCTCAATCCAACTTTCTACAAGGCGCAAGCTGCTATCAGAGTTTTGTTCAAGTGAATTCATGCAAAACAAAAAATTGTAAGGTGCATCGACTGCGCAACTTCGCAGTGTGAAATATGAAACCACAAGCGAAAAGGGCTATCAATCAGTCATTGGCACTATGTTCATGTGGTGCCTGTCAAAAAAATCTAGAAGAGAAATTATCTTCGAACCAGTCTAACAATTTTGTTTTCATGAGTGTTCATATTAATGCGACAAAAATACATAGACACTAATGGTATCTGTGCATTTTCTCCTTCTCCACTGTCCGGAGAGCGAGTTTTCATACTAACGAGGCAAGGCGCAAATGAAAGAAAAATGTTTGGTCCCCAGAAAAACTGTCCATAATTCGAATCATCCATATTAACGGGGGTCGTATTAACGAGGCTCGACTGTATACGACACCACCCTGAATGATGCACAAAGAACGGCTGCGTCACAATTTCGGCACGAAATCACGCGCGTACTTTTTGCGGCACAGTTTTTCCAACACCTTCCTCTCCTTTTCGACCGACCGATCTGTAAACGCTATCGCGTAAAATAGGGTCTTCTAACTTTTCCAATGTGACAACAGCGTACAGTAACAACATGCGATGACAAGATCATTCGCGCACGCGCGTCACAAACGCGCTACAATGAATGCTAATTGGATTTGCACTTTGTCGCGACCTCAAGAGAGCGCGTGCATCAAAACTGAATAAGCTTTGCCAGCTTATGCCACCGAAGGCTGGTTTAACCTTTAAAATGCCCTATGCTTATCACGTGCTACACAGCCCGTACAAATTTTCTAGGTCCACTCGCAAAAGAGTTAATCCAACAGCATTAAGCAAAAGCTGACTCCAAGGCAGCGGGTTCGACCCCGGCAGCCGCGGCCGCTTTTCGATGAAGGAAAAACGCAAGGCACCCGTGTGCTGTGCGATGTTAGTGCTGGTTAACGAACGCCAGGCGGTCGAAATTTCCTAAGCCTTGCACAAACACGTCCCTTGTGGCTCGAATCAGGCTAACCCCTATAAACCAAACCAGTATTGCGCAAAACACATTTGGCAATACTGTGAAAGTGTTAGCTATCATAAATTCTGGAAGCGCGTGCCAACAACACTCACTGCAAACGTTCACGCTCCTGGCAAACCATCCTAAAATTTGAATGGGGCGTACGTACGTTGGCTGGTGACGGAACGATTATGATATATATTTGTGTGCCTGAATGCGCGGTTTCGTCGTTTCCGATGGTAGTCGTGGAGTTATAATCCTTTACAAGCTTCCTTTCACCAACAAGTCTTTGCGTTCTCGCGTGCGTAAAGTACAGCGAGCGAAACGACAACACTGCACCAGAAAGTCGACGACGGAGCGAGAAGAAAACAAGCGCTTCTCGCAGTACACTCAAAGCGCGCACCGTATAGTTTTTACTCGGAAGACACCCGCACTTCTAAACTCTGTCACAACAAACAATATCATTAATGTATAATATTAATGTACAATATTTTTTTGCCGTGATATCTCCACCCCTCATGTAATGTCCCGAAAGGGACCTTTGAGGAAAAATAAATAAAAAAAATTAAACCTTACGGATGGCTTCCCTGTAGATTATAGTTGCAATACACAAGCTCAGGTCGGTAATAAGTTTGATCCTGACTGCACCACAGGCTATCACACTTGTTATCGCTGGCTCGTATAACGAAAAACTGAAGCTGACTTTTTGAGACAAGTGCGTACTTTTCTCGCTTGAAGACCCATTCCATCTAACCATTCCGTAAAACGCTAAACGATCTTCGCAAAGAAAGGCAGCAGCGGCGGCAAATCCTCGGCAGTATAGACCACACGATTCCTTTATCAGGGGACGTCGCTGGGCAGTCATGAATACTGCCACAACTTTTGCGTTGAGTTTATTACGTTTTGAAAGCGTTCATTTTCTCGTTGTGAAGAGCGTACATCTCGAGACAGGCCATGCACCCTTAGATCGCGCTCTTGCGCCCTCACAGCCATTGACCGCGCATTAGGCCCGTGACGTGACCACAGTGAGACAAAGCGCAGGCCTTGCTACGAACAAACGAAAATGAAACAGCCTCTCTGCACTGAGCGCCAGGTACAACGGCTGTTCTCATATGTGCCGTAAAGGTTTATAAACTAGTTGAAAAGTTGTACCATTCTTCATTCAAGTGGCGAATTAATAACCTACATTTCAGTATACCATATCCCTCTGTAAAGTAAGCGGTCGCCAAGTAATTATTACCTGCTGTCTACGAAAATTAGCGCTTTTTCCCATCAAATAAACAGTTCATTCTGAGAACTTGAAAAAGTACATTCGTCATGACACCATAGACTGCAGAATGTCGCCTCGAGATACAGGACTCGACATTCATCGTAAAGAGGGCACTTCACGAAAAATCTTCGCGGAAATCTGCCACAATCCACCCATGACGGAGTACCCTTTATTGCATTGGACATTTGAGGCATCAACCATAAGTAAACTGTAACCGGCTTTAAATTCAGGGCGAATATTAAGCGATTACTTTTTAGCCTGCGAAGGCCTGCGTATAGTGCTGCGCACGGTCCAGGACGCTCCCACAGGCCCGTGCGGTCAACTTTTCGCCCTCAGCGCGCCTGTCGGTGGCGACGAAGGGCACCAACACAGCAGCCTCCGTGGTACCGCGCCGCATAGCGGAGGAGTCGAACGCAGAGCTCGGCGTGAAAGGGAGGGCCCGAGCGTCCGCTCTTGGTGGTTATGCCACCAGTGTGCACTGCGAAAGCGCGGCAAGTTCAACTTCGCCTCTCGAAGCGCATCGGTATCGCACCGTGACGAGCAATATGCCCGCGCAAGAAAAATTCCCTCCGTCTACCGTTTAGTGCGACGTGTCAAGAAGGCCAACATTAGCAACTTTAGTATTATCAAGACGCTGTGTCACCCCCTCCCCTGCCCTAGTAGAACGTTTGGCGCGATTGCGGCTCGGTTTTAAATAAAAAAAAAAAAGGTGGGGGGGCGTGGTTTAAAACGCGTTTCGCTTTAGTTGAGCGCGTTACCGGCGCTGTAGCGGGAGCGGCACATGAAAGACGGGAATACGACGCTCGTCCAAATCAGTCGAGTTTAGCCCTGATGCCATGAATACGGCACGTATATAAACTCGGAATGCGTGAGATCTAGAATGCTAATTCGGCAGCCACTTACTATATGTACGCTTCGCTTGAGAGAGCAATGACCCCTCTTGGCCGTTCTATGCGCCGTTCCTGCCCTAGTTTCCGTGCGACTACATAACGCCGCTAGAAGCAGCACCGCTACTGCTGCAAATGAAGATTGAGAGGGGCCTCACAACACGCGCGGGACTGCTGGCGCAGACGAGCACAAACTCCTGTCGCTCGACCAGGCACGGGCAGCAAGCTATAGCACTGGGTAAGACATTTTGAGACGTTCTGGATTGAAAGTGCTGCCCAGCGCCACGAAGACAGATCACAGTGACTGTCCGAACTACTTGGCAGATGCGCCGCACCCACAGCGGCGGACACTGAACGGGCAACGATGGACGCAACGCTTACCTCGAAACGATAGAGGTCAGGGTCTTCTCGTAGAAGGCGCACAAGGGAGTGGTAGTCAGTTTGAGCAGCCCTAAGCAGCCACTCGCGTCGGCGGGGATCCAGCTGCAAAGCATTATCGTGCTTTCGTTTGGAACCGAGCGATATGGCAGGCATAGCGAGATACAACGAAACCAATGACGGTTCTGCATCTGGTGCGCAGCTTCACCGTCTCGCCTTCGGCAGCGGTGCAGCGCCCGTGAGATATGCCGGCGGCACGAACGCCGGTGCTATAGAGAACCAGCCTGGTTCCCGACGCTTTCCCGCATGGTTTATTGCCAAACTTGCCAGCGTCAACAACGGCTGCCACTACGCCAGCGGCGACAGCCTAATCATCCCTCGAGCACAGAGCGTTCCCGAAGTGCGAAACGCGAAAGATAAATGGCTTAACGCTGCCTTCACGCTGCGCCATCTCGAGTTCGCAAGCGTCGCTCGGTGAACGGAAAGGCCCGCTTAGCGCCTTCCACCGAGGGCCACCCGTTCACTTCCGTGAGCGGCCGAGAAATGAGATCGAAGCGGCTATAGCCACGCGCGAGCGGCAGAGCAGCTGTGTCCACGATGTTCCCAGCGCTACCGCTGCGCGACAGAAGGTAAAGAAATACGACGCCCAGCCACGATACAGCTGCTGCAGCGATTGCAAGACTCGGGAGCACGCGCGGTTCCCGGATATTTTCCTTTTCCACTAATGAACATGCACCCAATATTTCCTATCCTCGCACGCGACGACAATTTCTGGGGAGTGAAGATAACACGCGATCGCGGAGCTGTCGAAAAGGGAAAGCGGAGCATCGAAAAATAAATATCAAATATACTCACAGTGTTGACAGACGTCGTGTCATCGTCGGGCGCCTGCAAGAAAAAGAAGGTACGCAAACTGTAAACACCGAGAGAATAAATGAATAAACGTAGAGAGAACGCGGGCTGCTTGATGAGGCCGACCCACTCGCGAAGCGCACAGTCACCGCCGCGCAGCAAAGAAACGTATAGTAACCTGTCACCAGCTGGTTGACATTGCAATGCCTAGTGCAAGTGTTCAAACCGTAGGAACACGAGCACAGCCGTCTCGAACCCTGCAGATTCTGCTCGACTCCACTTGTCCATTCGCTCCGCGGAGTGCCGCTCAAGGGCCCCAGACCACGGCTGGCGAGGTCTATCTATGCATGAATGTTAAACAGGGCAGATTTCGCGGCCTTCGTACATACAGACATGCAATGGCACGCTGCGACCACTTAGGATTCCTTCAAATGAGCGTCCCGCTACCCGGGAAACGTAAACAGCAATGGCGAAGGAAAAAAAAATACGGTTTTAACGCGATAACGTTAAAGACTCCATTCACCGAAAATCAGGCGTTGCGTGAGCGAAAAAATTAGTTGTGGTTTAACTCTGGTTAACTAACCCTAGTTGAATTGCGATAGCAACGGCAGAAGCTTCTTTTGCCTGCTACATTATTCCCCTATCACGACCCATCAGTGTAAGGTGCTACATTATTGGGGACACTTAAGCTCATCCTTTAAGAGTACGACGCGAGAGCGTAAGATACCAGCCCACATATAAATGAGAAGGGTTCAATGCTGCTGAACCGAATGTGGAGTGAAAGCATTGGCTGCCGGTGACCGAGCGTTCTTCTTCTTCTTCTTCTTCTTCTTCTTTGCCGTCTTCTTCCTCTTCGTCTTCGCAGCTGATCAAGGTCAAACGTGGCCCTTCCCGGGACGACGCGACGGGGCGAAACCTGGCGCAATAAAAATCACCAGCATGGCGTTGGCAGGAGGGAGCTGGCAACTGACATGGTCACGCACTGACTGGACGTAGGGTTGCCTGACGTTACATCTGGCAGGAGCTGCCAACTCGGGTCCCTCATTTAATATGGGAGGGTCATAAAATCAGTCTGCCAGGCTCTCTGTATTCACGGCACGCTATACCCTAGACCACGCAGGCATATTCATACGGCTTGGTTAAAGTGGGTCTTTATGTGTGGGCTGCTAGCCCACGCTATCGCGTTATCCTTTTTTTTTTTTTTTCTCATTTGCCCACGCTCAATGAATAATTTGTGATTGAATACTTCTTAATCAACAGTTCATGGTTTGTTTCAGGCTAGATGGTTGTGACGTCACAAGTACGAGATCACCTGAGGCACATATATCTACGCCCCCAACTCTACCCTAGCGCTTAACTGCTCCAGATGCCGGAATAACAGCTACTGAAAAGAGCTGTTATACCTGTTTTTCGGTGCCTCACGTGGTCTCATACTCACTTCAGACGTCACTACCATCGTCCGGCAACCTGAAACCGAAATTATACGGAGGAAGAAATTCAACCATAAGTTACTTAATTTGCGGAGACGAATCTGACGAGGTGATTCATGTTTACCCGTGTTTTGCGCGCAATCTCACAGCAAAAGTAACTAAGAAATAAATGGCGTCTCTGAATCCGGATATCCGAGCCGACCCCGGCCTGAAACGCGTCTGCGATGCGGACTTGACGTGCTCATTCGAGCTCTGAGTATAGGTTTCAAGGCATCTGCAATACAAAATGTGGCACACTGAACGAGCCAGCAAGGTTTCTTCAATATTGGCCAATATCTTTATTAGCCTACTCCGCCAGTGAGCAGCCGAAAAGCAAGCTACATAGGAGCTCCACGCAGGTAAAGAGGCCGAGAAGATTCCCAGTGTTTCCCCCGGAGTTAAATTTTCGAAAATACCGAGTCGCACAAATGGGCCTCGGACTACAATAGCGCTGTTCGCGGTGTCTTGTGTAATAAAAGGCCAGGCAACATCCGCACAAACCTCATTTATAAACAGACCATCTCGACGTGCTCGCAGTTGCCCATTTAGGAAAACCGCGAGCAGGCAGTCCAGAACTAAACCCAGAGAGAGAGGAGGGGAGGGGGGGTTCACAATTCGGGCATTACCGGGCAAGCAGATAACCTTCGGGTGCACGGGGAGGGAGTACTCACAGCGCGCGCTCCGGGCCCTTCCCTGCGTTTGGAAGCGGCCGTTCCCAAGCTGCCGGATGGCAACGCCGGCTTGACGGGCACACCGCTGCTCTCGGCCATGCGGTTGATGATCTGCGTCTTCTCCTTCACGGTGCCGGGGCTCACTGTGACGTCCTGAATGGTCTTCTCCTTGGGACTCGCGTTTCCCTGCGAACAAAAGCGTCATGCTTATTTATAAACACTGCAACGTGTGTACGAAGTCGCGCTCAACGCAGAAGAATCATGTTCACCACTGTTTAGGGATCGCTTGCCACAAGTATCACGTACTTCACCACGATATGTACATACAAAGAAATCACGCTACGCAAAGTCCGGGCAGTAGGCGGAGTCGGTAATATATCTTCACTGGTGTCCTCTTTGAAACAGTGACTGCCGTCGGATGTCCCAGAAAGCCCCGAGCTTCTCGGACGTTTACGTCGGTATTTTTGAATGACTGCCGACAGGAACATAATGGCACATCATCATTTCCCAAAACATTGCCGACCTTATTTGGCCACTCCTCTCAAGCAATCCAGTGTTCCCCACAAAGGTTTTAAAAATAGTATCATCCATTCTTCCCTGTTCGCACAATCGTGAGAGGGACTGCAATTTTCGCGCGGACTAACCTGAACAGGAGCGTACCATTAATTATGATAGCATCACAATGTCGACCGTGCTAGTATGCGAATGAACTCATCTAGTGCTCGTAAACTGTAACAGTGGAATGCAACATCCGAGGATGTTCTTCGCCGACACAGACTGCAGAACAGCATAGTCATCGTGCGCAGACTAACCAGTAAAGCGGCGGCGCTGCTGGTGCCCTGCAGACTTCCCGCGCTTTTACGAAACGAAACGCAGACCGTATGACAGCCATCTCCATCATCTAGACCTGCAATAATTAACTTTCAAGATGCGCGAAGATGCACTCATTCTTTCCGGACACCTGACAAAAAAAAAAAAAAAAGCTAATAAATATCGTCCACAATTTCCTTTCCGGGCAAATAAGGCGAACATGGTTGCAAAACACAGACGAGAGACCAAGAACAAGTCCGTCGCTGCCATCTGCGTCGAACGCGGCAGCGCGATGTCAGCGCCAAAAAGCGGCTTACGTATATATATATAAAAAAAAAAAAAAACGACCTTACAGTCGTGTCTGATGGAAAAATTAAACAAAATTCCCAGTTACGCGTTTAATAACAAATATAGTACAAATCAACCTTACGTTCAAACGTAATTTAACGTGATCTCTAACGCTATAGTGACATGTTTCAGTTAAAAGACACTGCCTCACAAGAGTTTTTCGATATGTGCTTTCGATTCAGATCTTTCATGAGAGATGAAAATGCTGCGCTGACCGCGGTAAGATTACCAACATTTCGAAAGGAATTCCAGCATTTAAACCGACCGAAAGACGAGAATATCAATGCGAATATATATATATATATATTTAAACCAGGCCCATCGGGCTAAATGGAATGTTCGGACCGACGAAAGTTCGCAGCTTACAGTTCTGTGCCATATGGAGACCAAACGGTTACATTTTCCTCTTATCCTCCGAGTCACGGCGGAAGTGATACGCTTCCGAGAGAAAAAATTTGCTGGTGCGCTTCCCCGAAGAAATTAAGCAGCATGCTCTGCTTTATGCAGGTGTCGCACTGTCACACTTGTGGACCGAAACGCGACGTCCCAATACAACGGATGACAGCGCAACTGATCACAGAACAGCGTTTGCGTAAACACATCAGCACCTTACGTCGCGGCCCGTATACCAACCACCCTTGCAGGCAAACTAAACTTCAACTCTATTCCAATGAACTGCGCACGAATCCCATGTTCACAGTACGAGAATAGGGTGCTGAACTATATATCAAAGTCGGAGCAACGCCGTTGCTAAGGCTTATCATAATATACATGGAAAACAAACCGAGTTCGCCTTAGTTCATCGGGCTGCAAATGCAGGGCACCGGTCTAAAATCGGGCGCACTTATACCTCCAGTCTACTTTACCGCTTATTCTTTATACCACACTGCCATTCTGCCCCTATATCAAGCCTGTCCATCCAGGCACAATTTCACAGTGCACTAATGAGACACAAACTGGTGAACGTAAAAGATTTTCTTAGCAAAAATATAGATGAATTCTTGGTAAAATTCAGGGGTAGAAGCAGGCTCAGCCTTTTGGAGCAGCTCAGGGAGCAGTAATAAAGCCATTTTCGAGCTAGCTGCTTTGGAGCAATAAAGCAAGAGTTTTGGAGCGCTCGAATTATGTTTGGGAGCATGTTTCCAGGGTCAAACACTTCTAATAACTGCAATTTTCTATTCCAGACATCAAAAAATATCCAGTTTCATTCCTTTCTATTTAATATTCAATGCTTTGCTGAGTAGACATGAATATCTGACAAGGCAAGACAAATAGCACAAGCATGTACAGGTGCTTAAAATAACCCAGCTGACCTGAAGCAACAGCTTGGAACAGACAGGTAGCAAGCAGAATGCGTGCTTCTACACTTCATATCTGAACATTAAGTTTCACCAAAGGTATACTGACTATTTTGAATTGGCAAATACAAACTTGTACCTCTGATACACTCATGCATCCCCATTAGTTAACACATCAATGGGCAGCACGTTTCCCTTTCATATCTTGTGCATATACTATTTATTCTTATGTATGAGCGGATAAATTCCTGGGCACTGATCAGTAGTGCCTTCAGAGTGGATAGCTGACGGGTACCTTTTCCTCCTTCAGGTTCCTTATGGTCTTCTGCCAGTAGCTCATTTTTTCGCTTGAGCGATGGTGGGGGTTCCTTAATTTGTGCACGTTAGCAATAGGGTATGCTTTCCAGCACTCTTTCCCACTTGCAGCATGCCACTGCCCCATGTGCTTCTCACTGTCAATCAAATTGCATCGAATCATCGGATCGAAGGAAATATCAATAGCCCCATGTGCAGCAAAAATCCGTGTTCTGCTAAATTTTATGGCAGAACATCGAGGCAGCTGGTTTGGAGCAGTTCTGGAGCAATATTGCGTTTTGGAGCAGGATGGAGCAGGAAAAGCAGTTAGGAGACAAATGGAGCAGCACTTCTACCGCTGAAAATTGCAGCATGCGAATATCCCATCGTCTAGCACCTCCAACCACAGATACTGTACCGCGTCCGCTTCATCGCAACTGTTTGGTTTATGGAGTTTCAAATCCCAAAGCGACTCAAGACTATGTGAGATGCCGTAGTGGAGGAGTCCGGAAATTTCGACCACCTGGGATTCTTTAACATGCACCGACACCGCACAACACACGGGCGCCTCGATTTTCGCCTCCATCGAAAAGCGGCCGCCCAGGCTAGGATTCGATCAAATTCTTGGGCACACCAGTCGAGCGCCTATAACCACTGCACCACCACGGAGGGGCGCTTCGCCGCAACTGTTTGCATGATACCAGTGACGGTGACCCATAACAGCGCGACAGACGGGACATAGAAGAACGGACCAGTGACGGGGCGGTCAAATAACACAACACACAGCCTTATTTACGCAACAACCGAAGCTGAACTATTAATGAGACGCAGTCGATATCGCGTGATTATTCCGCGCAATTAGAAGGCGTTTGTAATGACGGACAAGCCTACCAGCGCCTTAAATAATCAAAGCTTTACTACGTACGAGTGCAGGCTGCCGGTGGCGTGTTCGTACTCCACGGAAGGCATGGGGGATTCAGCCAATTTCCCGGAGCACGCTTCTGATAGACCACCGCATACAAAAGCAGCGCGACATTTCTACCGGATGGTGGCAACGCGGCTAGCCGAGCGTGTCCCCTGTGCGCTCATCAGCAATCGGGCATGCTCCGGCTATTCCAGGGCGACCTATGCGCGATTCAGTGAACTGAGACAGTAGCCGCACTACTCCACACTGACCGGCGCGTGACGCCGGGCCTGGCCGCAAAATGACACACATCGGCATAGCGACAGCAGCACAGTAACAACACTGAAGCCAGGCAAGTCACAACAGCTCCGCAATGGCCTCCCTCAAAGGCAGTTTGCAAATATGAACTGTAAAGAGGTTTCAGTATTCGCGCTGCGGAATTTGCCGTGCTTTATGCCCTACATGCAGTACAATTTTGAATGTCTCTTTTTACCGCGGATATAAGGTGACCAACGTTATTCCATTTTTATTCGCGTTTTACGAGTCTCATGAAAATTAGCTAAACCAGTTGTTCAAAAGTCAACATTTAACGTCTTTGTTTCCAGTATGTGAAGTCATACGAAGAGCTTAAGATATTGCTTCAAACAAGGCGTGCTGCTAACCCAAAGAATACATTCGGAAGTTGTAAGGGTCAAGTTGGGAGAGCTATAGCTAAGTACACAGGGGACGGGGAGCGCAAAAGTACATTCAGCCCGACCAGCAGCTGGTAAAAAAAAACGGCAGCCGGCGGAATTTCACCTAATGGGACTAGAAAACCTTTCGCCATAAAATACTGGCCTCAATAACTGCTCACATAAATTTATCAAAGAATGTTCAAGATGTGGCCACAGCTGATTAATATAGCACAGACATGTGACCTACACCGAAACCAATGAGAAATGATATGACGACAGCTTAAAACCTGCTTAATAGCTCGACACACTGGAATCTGGATTAGGACGACGCGGAATATAAACTAGTGTCAAATAATTAAACTATGGAGGTCGAGGAAAAGCGTCCGTGTGCTGTGCGATGTCCTGCACGTTGAAAAACTCCGGGTGGTCGAAATTAACTTACATCCCTCCACTCCGGCGTCCCTCGTGGCCCGTTTACCAATTCTTGGTGTAAAACCAAACAGCACAAAACAAAACAATCTCAAAGCTTTCAGCGCAGTGTGGCTCTCTCTTAAGGTGAATACCCGCAACGAAATCGAAAAATTACGCTAATCTGGCGTACCGCGCGCGACGTTGTTTTACATGAGGATACAATAACCGGCCGAAACCGAAGGCTGTTTGTTTCGCCCTCGCCATATGAAATTTAAGCAATGCGCTTTGCGTCAGAATGCAAGTACTAATAACCAGCTGCGCAGAAATTACGAAGCCCGCTGTACTGATAACATTCTCACACCTTGCATATGCAGAAAACACGAAACGTTTAAAAGCCAATGCTATTAATGGCACTCAAGTTTGAACTAACTACGAGAGTTCGTCTCATATTTCACCAAGCACACTTCTCACAGGTAGAAAAAAAAAAGCACATTAAAGGCCTCCGTACGAATACCGCAGCCACATAATTATTCCTATGCAAAGACATGTATAAACAGTCCAAGCAGGAGCGCCACCAAGGCTCCCTGAGCGGCTGCCTGCTCGGAACAATGTTACAACGAGCTTCGATAAGCAGCAGGAGTGTTCAGGGCCCAACTCTTCCCCCCCTCTCCCGTTTTCGTCCCCTACGGCACCGGGCCACGACAGAGACGGGGGAAGCAGTTTTTGCACATAAGTAGACGGGGCCGAACTCCAAGTCGACAGCTTCGAGGCGTTACTCAGTTCATGAGTCACTCCCCGCGCTGCGGCTAACCCTGCCCACTTCCGGCGCCCGACAGCTGTGCAGTGCGGTGAAGCAAGAGCGCGGGCTGAAGAGATCCCTTACTTCTAGAAGGTGACGAAGACAGCGGTACACAGTGCAGGTGCAGTCTACGCGGGTCAGACGGTGCCAAGTGCTGGTATACGTACGCGGCGCGGCCTGCTGCGAGGCAAGCACGAACCGCAGCTGAGGCGCGGAAACCTCGGGTGGAACGAACCAGCACAGCCGACGCACATCCTGAGTGCGGCGCATCGCCCGTGCGGTGCCGACTGCGCGCGGGAAAAGCTTACTCGATCCGGGGCAGATGTTTAAAGCAACGCGTGCCGGCGCAGGAAAGGCAGCCAGGTAGCGGTATTCGCGCCGGGGTTTACACAACTGGCCCCGAAGCGAGCGAGGCTGCCGCCAACGGGCACGGTGCGCGCACACACACTGGTTCCACACTAAATCCCCCCTCGGCATTGTCGGTACGCCGTCTTCCTTCCCACTGCGGACGGGGAATATAACGCGATCAAAATGCCATCCACCTCATGCGACGCCGCTGAACCGACAATCGAGCGAGCTTTGTTTCGAGACGAGAAAAAGTGTCGCACCATTCAATTCGCGAATACGACGCGGCCCCAGCATCACCAAAGCAAAGGTAAGGGAGGGCTTGAAAGCACAAATGTATTTATTTCACAGTCCTTAGTTTATAGTCCTTGGGCCAAGCAAGCCGGTTCCTTCTCGACATGTATCGTCGGCGCGAAGTTATTAATATTGGTAACAGTCGTCGATGTACTTATCGCAGTCATTTTCAATATCAACCATTAATGAGTTATTTCCTCGAGCAAATTTTGTGAACAGTGATTAATAAAATAAATGATCTTCTTTCAGTGAAACAGTTTAGCCTACGAGAAAAAACACTTACTTCCGCGATGTGCGAAATTTATTCAATATTTCGGAGATTCCAAGTCCGAAGTCAAAAACGCCGGCTCAACGGGTGAATGCGAAAGCGTGCTCCACGAACCAGCTAAAAAGAGTGCCGTGTTAGAGGGGCCCTGCTACAAATACTTACGGTGAAGTGTAATTATTACCAGTATCGAATGTGGCCATAAATTTCTCCGCCGCGTACTGCCCAACCGCGTAAGGGCATACTAGCAGCATGACAATCGAGCGATCAGAAATACTAGCCGGACCTTAGTTTCATTAAGAACGTCCGAAAAGCTAACTGCTGCACTCGCACGGTAGTCAACCTCGGCAGCGGTCATTACATCCTAGCAATTACGCTACCGGGTGCCAGTTTACGCAGGCAATTGGAACTGCATGCGTAAACTGGCATCCGGTAGCGTTTATTGGTAGGCTAAACTATTTCACTGAAAGAAGATCATTTATTTTATTAATCACTGTTCACAAAACTTGCTCGAGGAAACAACTCATTAATGGCCGATACTGAAAACCGCAAACCTATTGCATACAGGGAAAAGTTGCGCAAAATCCGAGAACAAAACCCGGCAAAACAAAAAAAAAAAAAAAAACATTCATGACCGCAAAGACTGGGCTTCTAAGCTCCAACGTGACGTATAGCTCTAGGGGACAAGAAGAAAAAGAAAGGCCAGGCAGAACATACGTCTAACCAGTAAACAGCTGGCAGGCAACCCCACCCGCAAGAGACCTATTAGAATTTGGAGGAACAATGGCAGAACACAAAACCATAATCGCAAACTGAAACGGAAAATGGTGCAAATATTCTAACTCGTCACCGACACGTGGCCGAGCTTTCGTCACAACAATGGAACCAGTTATGCAATCGATAAGACGACACTTTACGCATGTACTCGTGGTCCCTCCTAGGGGAGTGCAGGGCCTCAATCTGAAGCGCGAGCCTGGCTCGTGTCCTAGACCCAAAGCCAGGGCCCATCCCGGGCCGGGCCCGCTAAAATATCGCTCTACGGAGCCAGCCCCGCGAAACTCTGGGTGAAGCCCACCTCCAGCCCGGACCCTTTCTCAGAGTAAAATGCACAAGGTAAGTTGCTATGAGATCGCCTTTCCATAGAAGCGAAAAGCAAGAGACTTGCGTACGTCCCAAGGCGACTCAACCTATGAGGGGCGCCGTTGTGGAGGACTTCCAATCATACGGCTCACTTCGGTCTGACGTGTGCTGACACCGCACGGTACCCGTACAAGTGTCGTGCTCTCCCCACATTCTAAACGCGGCCGCCGCGGCCAGGATCAAACTCGAGTACCCTGGCTCACTTGTCGAGCACCTTAACCATTGAGAAACAACGGGAAAACAAATAAATAAATAGACAAGTCACTAGACCTATACTTCTTTTTTTCTCAGCGCGCACCATGACTTTATTTCATCCGTGTCACTGCTGTAAAACGCCCTACATTAATGAATGAAAAGCCTGACATCGACCCTTTATGTACGGGCCCAAGCCCGACTCCAGCCCGCAGCCAATACCCGGGCCCGGCCCAGACCCGACGAAATAGCACATGTCCCGTCCCGGCTCAGGCTCGTGCATTGCTCTGACTCCCTCCGCCATATGTCCGCCGCTTTGGTGCAGTGGTTATAAGGCGCTCGACTGCTGCTCCCAATGATATGGGTTTTATCACGGCACGGGCGGCCGCTTATCGACGGAGGCGAAAAGCAAGGCGCTCGTATACTGTGCGATGTCGGTGCACATCAAAGACCCCCAGGTGGTCGAAATTTCCGGAGTCCATTCCCCCCCCCCCCCCCCCTAAGGCGCCCCTCACAAACTTAGTAACTTTGGGACGAAACCCCATAAACCAAATCAATACCAAACCAAATTCTCTACCACATGCTAAACCCGTGCCCCTCGCAATCGAAAAACAATAAACAAATAACCAAACTCCTGCCCCAGTTAGAGAAATAACGGCAAAACCTTGAAGGGGCTCTTAAAGCCACATTTCCCCGACCTAAAGCAGGAAGCATCACCGGCCTACAAAGGAACCTCAAATTCGGATTTGGACGCGCCCATCGCAGAAGCGGATGTAAGGGGAGCAGAGAGGCAGTTTCGCACAACCGCTCCAGTCCAGGTGTAGACAGAACCACCAACAAAGCGCTCCGAAATTCAGACGCCAAATCATTGACCGCTTTCCTTAGTTACATGAACCAACAGTGAGAACAAGGCACGCTGCCCTTGAAATGGAAATCAACTTTTATTCTTATGCTTAACGAACATTTTGATATTAAGAAAATTAGACCCAGCTCCTCACCTGTGCGCAGACAAACTCGTGGAGCATGTAATCCCAAATCGTCTTATCCGTTATTTGGAGTAAGAACAACTCTCCCCCGATCCCAGCATGCATGGCTTCCTAGAGGGACACAATCCACAAAGTCACGCCTTCCCTCACATCCCCGCAGCTTTCCTAACAATGGTCTTCGCCAAGCCTTTTGACAGAGTTCACTCCATTTCAATTTCACAATCACTCAGCGACCCAGGCGTGAGCTCGCACGCATGAGTATATAGCTGCCTTTCTCAGCTAAAGCCCCATCTGCCTACAATAAGGCACCGTCAAAACCAACCTTTTTACGCCATAGCAAAGCAAGGGAACGCCCAAGGGAGCATTCTGTCCTCCCTTTTAGCATCACTATTATCCCGTTAAGATATAGAAATTATTCGAGTTAATGACATACTCGTGGAAATCAAGTAGAAATGGGCATGAGCAGGGCATGTAGTGCGAAGAGAGGATAATCGATGGTCGCTCAGGTATCAAACTGGATTCTAAGGGGAGGAAAGCGTAGCAGGGGACAGTAGAAAGTTGGGTGGGTGGATGAGGTTAAGAAGTCCGCAGAGGTCAAGTGGATGCAGCTAGCAAAGGACCGGGTTAGCTGGAGGAATATGGGAGAGGCCTTCGCCCTGCAGTGGGTATAGTTCGGTTGATTAATAAATTATTATTATTATTATTATTATTATTATTATTATTATTATTATTATTATTATTATTATTATTATTATTATTATTATTATTATTATTATTATTATTATTATCATCCCTTAAGCGGGGGACCTACACCGAAATCCTTTCGGCCACTAACCCCTTGTACGCGGATAACATCTGGGTCAATACTGGCAACAAGCGAAATCGATTCAATCTACAGCTGGCTGCTAACATGCACGGAAAGAATTAATGGGTCTAAGCTGCTTGGCGGCAAGATCGGAACTCCTAGTCATATGGACTCCACCCTTTTCAAGAAAAAAGAAAATTAGCCACACTATAGACGACAACCCCATGCGCAAGGTCAATAAAATCAAATTCCGACAACGGCTACAGCGATGAGACCATAAAATAAATCCGTACTGCGATGTTTAATACCATTTCACCAATTAAGCGTACCCAAAAATCGTCATCGAGACATTAGGGGAGCAGACACATGTCTTCGCATTCAGCGTTTTCGCCTATGCAGAATCACTTACTCCATCATTTGCCTCTACCTCACACCCACAGAGACAGAGCAACTCAATTCGCTCATCCGCGCAGCCTATAAACCGTTTTCCTTCCCCCTAAATCAACGCCCACTGAGGAACTCATTTAACTAGAGATGCATAACACCGTAGAAGAACTGGTAGACGGTACATCTCATAAGTGCATACCATAAACCCCAACACACCGAAGAAGGCCACCTGCGCCGACGCGAACACCCGGGCGGCACGGCCGTTCATACCAAAGCATGAGTACTCCTCAACCGGGCTGATAGTGACCTCACTCGCCTTCGTCTGGCAGCGCCTTCCACTACAACGACTTCGCCCGGTCCTATAGAAACTCCCGCCAAATGTACGCTCCAGCGCATAAATCCCTTGCCCAGAGCGACCAGGCTTTCCGGCGAAGGCTTCGCACGGCTACAGTAAGGTCCCACTCCAGTATAACTCACGGCGAAGCCATACTGCCACTTGTGTCATAGCAGCAGAGCTGTGTTTAGTCATCTTTTTAAAATGCGTCAACGCAAGCTCCGTGGCAAGAGTCAGAACACCAGGGAGAGCGATAGAAGGCTGCTCCGAGCAGTCCCTTCAGACAGTGGGATGAGCCCGAGGGGTCCTCAAAGCACAAAAGTGCCCGGCTATATATAGAGCGGCCCGCAGGCCCGTCGTCGACTTGCAGCTTCCTCTTCTTTCCCCTTCCCCCCACTTGATTCTCTCGTGAGTCAATAAAGTTCGTCACCTTCCTACCACCTACTGCAGTGAAACGAGAACGAGCAGTGAGAAAGTTAGAATCTGGGCTAAATAAACTAAATGGGTGCAGGCGAAGACATGAGAAATTTTGCGCATGAGACATGAGGGACGAATTTGAACTCTTCAGAAAGCTCAGCAGACAACGTCGGTATGGAACAAAAAGAAAGTCAAGTTTAAGTGAAGATTCATAGTAAGCTCGAATAATTGCGATTCGCATGAATAACCACGACGGAGGCAATGCTGATTCTTGATGGAGTTAGAATATGTGCCTCAGTTTGTTCACCGTGCGCTGACATCGCACTTTGCCTCCATCGAAATATGGCCGCCGCGGCAGCAAGAACAAGTTATCCAAGCGTTCACGGCCGGATCTTTAATTTCATTACTTGCATTGTTAACCCGCTAATAGCCGACAATATCGCAAGAGGTCGTACGCGCGAGACGTAAGAATAGGAGCCAGTCGCGTTTGGATTGTGTTCGCCGCTCGCGACCAGATTTCAACCAAGCAATGAAGCATTTCATTTTAAGCGCGGCCGTGTTGTAAACCGCGTAAATTAACTTAATTCACAGTCTGATTTACGCCAACCTAAATAAACAAAACAGAAAGCATTGCTATTAAAAGGTAAAACAAATAAATGTAAGGACACGTGATCCGCTTCTTGAGCGAGAAAACTTGTCTGAAATTTCCGCGCTTTCTGAAGTACCTGACGATGATGGTAAACTTATCGGGTGGAAGGTACCCTGGTTCGAGCGCCGTGCCTAACGTGTTATGTGCTCAGCTCGAGGTAAGGCCGTAAACCCATTTTTCACCCCGGAGAAGCCTAGATACCAGACCAGGGGAAAGCAGGCCACCTACTGGAAAACCGGTGGGTACACCTGGCAGCACTGGGTATCGAACCCCGTACTGGAGGCGGATGCTCAAAACCAATGGTCCCGAAGCGTCAGCTCCACGATGATCTAATGCGCATTCGCGACACCTGTATCCAGAAGCAGTGTAAAAGTTCGTGGCGTTTAATCGCCCCTCATTATTTATTTATTTAATTTGATGCAGTCGTCTGAAGGGAGAACAAAACCTTTGTGCGCTTTGTAGTTGCTGCGAATGAGAAATTCGGAGCAACGGCGACGACGACAAATTGGTGGTGAACTAAGCGGTTTCTGCCGCAGCCACTGCGACGGACGGCGCCATGTTGCCCAATCGTACCTGACAATAGGGGGGGGGAAACACAATTCGCAAAGTATACGTTAGCGGCGGCCGCTAACACAAAGACACAAAAGACGCTTAGGTTGTGCGCACGCGCACAGGAGACCCGCTGTTTCACACTCTAATACGCTCTCCGATATTACCCTCAACGATTAAATGATTTTTCTTTTGCAGTTAATTTTACTCTACTCAGTTGACGGCCGTTTGTAGTTATTGCGCTTATAAGTTTTCGAATCTTCTTAACAATATCTTCTTAATTTTGACCAGAATTCATTAATACTTTCCCTCTGCCCTCTCTGCATTAATTTTTCCCTCTGCCCTATGCCACTGAGGTATGCGCAAATGTAGCTCCCTTTCCATAACTTATGTTCTTCTTAGCTGCACTTCAATTCTAAGGTAGTACATGTATTATCACACTACCATTCAAAAATGATAGCTATAATACGACTAACGCATTTCAACGCCTCTGCAGCCTCCCCCATCCGAACATCTACCAGCGCCTCAACACTGTGCCCGGCTCTTTATTTTGCTTTTAGAAAGCTTGTGGCTGTGGAATTTTCGTGGCCCATTTTTGGTTCTTTCGCGTACTTCAGAAGATACGCAGCAATTACAGGACTCACCCATTTTACTCTAAGCGGACTCTGTACCTTGAAATTGTTTCGCCGACGTAGTTCCCCTTTTTGACTACCTCATTTTGAGATCTGTGCCCTTTTTGCGTTTCTATGCTCTCTCGACGGCCTCTCTAATTTCGTTATTCCGCGAGCTTCGTAATGAACTTTTTTTCTTCCCTGCAGTTTGTCTGTCCGACTCGCACTCACTTGAGCTGTCCCATCTCATTAGGATGAGACTTTTTTCAGACAGCGATTACCTACCTCTTTCTGAAACGTTTGCTGCTCATTAGCTGTTCGCTGGTCATTTATATTTGCGATTAAACATTGGGCTCCAACTATTTCTTTACTAACAAAGTGTCCCTCCTTCGCCCATCTCCACTCCAATAGAAACTACTTGTGACATCAAATAGTAGTCAGTGGTTATCTCCCGTTTCGGAAGTCCCGCATGGTTTACCTTTTACGTTTACGCTCTCTATTCACGATAGGTAGGCTGCAGAGATGACAATAGCTACGTCCCTAGATCTATTCACATTTAGCCAGCCTGTTAATCCAAATCTTCAAAGTAGACATTCATTGATCATTCTGGCAGTATGTCTAAACATATTTTTGTTGTTATTATTGTTGCCAATATGTGACTTATAGAATTTAACGCCTCAAAGCGACTCAGGCTATGCAGGATGTCATAGCGGAAGGCTGCGGATATTTTTAAAAACCTGAAGTTTTTTTACGTGCACTGACACCGGCGGAAAGAGTCAGGTGGGCGAATTAGGTTAAGAAGCTCACAAGGGTCAACTAGATTCAGCTAGCACAAGATAAAGTTAATTGGAGGAATATGGGAAAGGCCTTTGCCCTGCAGTGGGTATAGTCTCGCTGATGATGATGGTGATGACATCGTACACAACGCGGATGCCTTGAGTTTCACCTGCAAGGAAGCGTGGCTACCGCTGCCAGGATCAAACCCGGGTAAATAAATACTTAAAGCCTGGTTCCCCTGTCTGTAGTTATTATCCTGCCATAAAAATGCTACTTCCAGCTGCGTCCTTCTGCCCAAAGTGCCTAACGACCAAAGACGTTTTCATGATTTTACCCACTGCCATTTTGTTCCCTGGTGAATCAGGTGCCTTGCAGAGTTTAAAGTTTCATAAACAGCGGTTCTTCTGGACAGACTCCTCCACCGCAACAAGCTGAAAGCATTTGCAGCATGTCTACATTTCGCTCAATGCCTGTTTGTAACGTTTGGTGCCACAGTCTTTGTAATCGCTGTAACCAAGGGACGCACCTGGCAATACACTTTCCAGGCATTCTGCAGCGCTGTGGCATAGCTACATCCACATGCAGAAAACTTTAGCAAGCTGAGGTCTGCGTATCCAGTGAAACGTCAACGCATACGTAGCGCAACATCACAACACAGCCGCAGCCGTTAACAAAGTTTTCAGAATTAGAACAGTAAAAAACAGCAATACCTTTAACTTAGCCAGCCCTCTAACATGCACCCGCATTTATGAAACTTTGAGGGAAAATGTTTAGCCGAGAGGCAGAAATATAACAGCCAAGAAGAAAACATTTTTCTTCTTGCTTACAGGTTTTGCAAACTTTCCTTGCTGAAAATCCTGACTTCCATTATGGAGCAGGATTTTCCAAGCACTTTCAAGGATTCAAAGAATACCAAGCACTTCTGAACGCCTTGGAAATAATATTTTCAAATGCAAGTGTTTTCAAGATGTTTAAGGACCTGTATGCACCCTAATTGGACACACTCAGAGTCCAGAATGCAAAACAGCAGAAATTTTTATGGCTTGCTGATCAAGCCCGTGTTATTGCTACATGCTGTTACTGCACATTTTACTCATACATGCAAAGAATCTGTGGCCTCTGTACACAGTATTAGCTGGCATCCTCCCGAAATCAAAGTGCTATGCTTTTCATGCACCAAATGTATGATACTACAATACTAAAGCCTCATCTCTGCACACTTCGAGGCTATCAAGTCAAGCTTCTTGGCAACGTCATATACATCGAGTAAAGAATTGTAAAAAAAAGTCCACCGGTGAAGTATGGGAGAAATGGAGTTGATAAGAGAATGTCAAAGTGCATTAAAACTGAATAAGCATTCCCCTAATAAGTAACTACAGTCTAGACCCTAGAGAGCGAAAGAATGAAGGTTATAAACTACAGCAGTGATGAGCATGCACTGTTCTCATCAAGTGTGTCATCACTGCGATCATCAACATCCTTTCTATAATGTCTGCACAATTTCTACTTCTGTAACCATGTGCTATATGCAACTTCAGCAATACATATTACCTTCTCCCAGTGCATGGCAGTAGGACGCCTTTGTGGCTTACCCACTAACGAGCAAAAAATTTAAATGTGGAAATAATGCCGGGCCTACTTTTCAACCGAAAAATTTGGTGGACACTGAAGCTCCACCTTTAAGACATGATAGTACTAATGGCTCCCATCTGCAGATCCTCGTTAGCGTACATGCACTTTGCTACTTGCTTAATCACTAAAACCTTAATTTGTGCCTCTATTATTTCTTGCAAATTCATTAGCACGCTGTCATAAGCTACCCAATTATGTGAAAGACCACCAGACATATGTACCTATAGAGCCTCGCTTAAACCAAGCGGTAGAAATGTGCTCCCATGGCCTGCGAGCAGAGTGTCTTACTCCTCGCCAAGGGGTCCTGGAAGGTTCGATTTTCATCTCATCCTCTCATCTCAAAAGGGAAACCCAAGCTGGCAGCGCCTGCCATGTTAAGTAGACTCATGATTTCACACAGGTCACGACAAAGAGTACCTGCCCATGTCACCTGCCAACTACCCCTTACCGGAGCCATGCCCGTGATTTTTCACTCGCAACCTTGACAATAACAGATTTTAGGCCTTTAACATTGTCACATTTATTAAAGAGCCAGTGGCTGTGACATTCAGCTACTGAGCTCCCGATTGCGGCATTTATTCTTAGCTGCAGTGGCTGCATTTTGATCAATGCAGAGTACAAAAATGGGCTTATATTATATTATACTCCTTTAACTTTTAACCTAAGCTATCCTTTCTCCCTGTCGCTCACCTATTTGATTTCTCCTACCTGTCTCCTTACTATCCCTTTATTTCCGCCGCCCCAGTTCAGGTGCTTCAGCTCATTTCGATAGCAGATACCAGGGCAGGCAAAAATCTTTTCCTTCCTTTATTATTTTTATTTCATTCTATTATAATAAAGAACCACTTACTACTACTTGTCCATGGAATGCGATGTCAAGGCCCATTAAAGCACACCTAGTGGGCGATATTTATATGAAGGCGTCCATTATGCTGAGTGTCATAGCTAGTTCAGGGATGTTAAACCCCATGCACCATTACTGCTACTTATTGTATGTTAGTATGTTCCGTTTGAATACCTCCAGAAAATCTGGCATTGGCGCTGCAAGAAATAAATCACGGGCCGGACATAGGTCTAGCAAGTGGTGGCCAGCAGCTGACATAACCAGGCACGAATTGGTTACAAGGTCATGCGACATCACATGACCACATGGCGTGGCCAATTTGGCAGGAATTACCAACTCGGGCTGCTCATTTCAGATGAGAGGGTGAGGGAATCGGAACCTCCAGAACTCTGGCATTCCGTGTCAGACATGCTGCCCTTAGGTCATGTACGCATGCTCGTACAGCTTGGTTAAACTGGGGCTTTATATCCAAGTCCACCGGTCTTTCACATAATGTAGCCATTTACAACTTTAAGCTAAAAGGTTTGTGTGAGATAATAAAGGCAAAAATTAAGAGATCAGCAATTGAGCGATTTGCAAAGTCCGAGCATGCAAACGAGGATCCACAAAGGGAGCTGTGGACAGGAGCCTTAACGCTGTTATGTCATGCCCTTAAAGGCGGAGCTTAAGTGTTTCCCTTCCAAATTTTCTTCCTCTCTCTTCTTAAATCATGGCCACTCGCATCCCCAGTTCCACACGCCACTCCTAGAGCACGCTGGCATGTTCATAAAGTGGGGCCATATATCAATGTCAGAAAGTCTTTCACATAATGTGGTAGCTAACGACTGTATGTGAGCGAATATAGAGGCCTGAATGATGGGAGCAGTGATTACACGAGTAGCAAAATGCATGCTGGGGAGAGGGGAGAGTACATGAACGAGGATCCGCGAGAGGAGCTGTAATCAGCAGTCATTAATGCTGACATTTCGCATACTTTTAAAGGAGTAGCTTAAAGCCCTCCCAAATTTTTTATCACAGAGTTACTGCCTGTCAACAGTGCTAGGGGATACTCCCATGCATGCCAATTCATTAGGCAAACTTAAAATGATGAGCAAGTTCTTCCAGCCCTTCCCCCCCCCCCCCCCCCCCTGTCAATCAGCCCCTCAAATCGCAATGGAGGTGAAATGCAAAAGGAGCCTGTGTGCTCTGTGATATCACAGGAATGGGCTTGTTCTGTGTTGCATATTTAAAAGCTCCAAGTGGTTGAAATTAGTCCTGAGCTGTCCCATATTACACCTCTCCCTTCATTTATTGTCCTTATCTATTCCCTCAAAAGCATGGTCAAGCCATCCAGCGAAAGCAAAATGGTTACTCTGCCCTTGCTTTTTGATAAACAATTCCAATTTTAAAATGTCCAGCAATAAAAGGTAAAAAAAAATAAGCAAATCATGAACCACACAGCTGTAAAACATTACCAGATGTGTTAGGTGACGGTTTAATGCAACACGAAGATGCCAGTTTAAGAACGATAAATACTGGTTTAAGCCTTGCTCTTCACATCGGTTTAGGCAGGTTAGAGCCCACATTTAAGAGTGGCCTCTTTGTCCACGCTGCATCCTGCCCCCCCCCCCCCTTAAAAAAACTTTCAGTGCAGAGTCCCTCTAAGCATAACACAGAAGTGCAAACACGACTGACTTTTCATGAACTGTTTCTTCTTTGTTCTGCATCCACAATAACATGAACAGCCCTGTGTTATTCAATAGAGCTCCCTAAGTGCACTACACTCACTTGAGATGTTGGGCTATGACAGTTCTGATTCTCCCTATGCAAGCAAACAGTGGAGGTGACAAGATAAAATAAACTATAAAGTAGCATAAAAAGGTAGTGTTCATTTTTGTGCTCATCCTTTTTATTCAATGAAAGACAAAGCCACGAAGCCCTGAAGCATGCACCTCAGCATATCCCTAACCCTGAGGCCAGATACAAAATCAGTGACAAAAGGAGATGGGAAGAAAGGAACATACTGACATGCAGTAAAGAGCAGTGGTAGTACTAACATCACACAGCTGTGTATTGGCTGAAACAGACACCATAATGGATGAGTTCATATAAATTTCAGCCACTAGGGGCTCTTTAATGGGCTATAAGGTCACACCAGGCAAGCCCACTTTTGCATTCTGCCTCCATCAAAATACAGCCACTGCAGCTAGGCCAGCAATCCTCCATTTATTAACATTTTTTTTTATTTTTTTTTTCAGGTAAGCTTCCTTGGCACGCAAGTACACAGATATAACTGGAAAGAGCAGTAGGGTAATTTTCCTGTAATTATGGTGGGAAAAGTCTGAAATTCTGAATACCAGAAGACAAAAACAAACAAATGGTTATTATTACTAAATATCGGTCTTTTGCCCTAAAAGACCGATATTTAGTAATAATAACCATTTGTTTGTTTTTGTCTTCTGGTATTCAGAATTTCAGACTTTTCCCACCAGTGCATGTGAAAATTGTAACTGGTCTAAATGGTTTAAGGAAAAATTCCCAGTTGATACTAATTGGATCCCAGTTGAATTCCAGTTGGATCCAACAGAAATTCAACCGGGATATTATCAACTGGGAATTGTTCCTTAAACCATTTAGACCAGTTACGATTTTCGCCTCGCGTTTCGTTTAGTATCTAGCTTGCGAGCAACACAGCGAGTTGATCTTTTTTAAAGCAGGGGAATAATGAGTAGGTCACTTGGTGCAAATTGCCTCAATCGCGTATATCGATAATCAGACACCCAACTGTAATTATATCCGTGAGCGCCGATCAAGCTTTCCTTGGATTTATCCATCTTTCAATCGCTGTTTGCGGCTATTGAGAGTTTGGTTCTTTATTAACAAAGACATTTCCATTGGACGGAACCTTCACTAGACTAGAAAATGATACACTTTGCTGACTTAAAAAGCAGGAACTGTAACGGAGTGACCATTTCTCCCGAATATTTCTTTGTGGATACAAAACAACTTTTCTAATCGAAGTAATAGGGAAAAGTTATTGTGACATAGCAAGCGTAACACGGTGCTCTGCCTGCGTGGTAAATACTACACACTGTCAAAAATCCGTCTTCCTTCGTCACTTGACGAGGCTGAGCGATTCTTGCTGTTGTTTCTGGCGGAGATGTATGGTGACGCACCCAGATGCAAAACAATACGTTTGGCAATTGAAACGTTTCTCCGTTGTTGCCCATGTGCTCAGGACATATTATATATACGAAGGGCACCGGAATAAAGAAAACGCTGACTGCTAAAAACGCAACGAGAAAGCCCCGAGCAGCACAAATATGCGCGCGTGCAGCTTTGAAGCACGCTTGCCAGTCACCGAGACCACGGTGGCCGAGACCAGCGATTGCCAAGATACATCTAAATGGCAACGCGCGCCCACCTCTTGGTAGCATGAATGACTGCAACACACGCTGGCATGGGTGGCCGGCCCGCTGTGATGCTCTCACCTCCCCTTCTAGCCACCGTACCCCTGCCCACTATATTAGGCACAATCCCCCCCCCCCCCCCCCTCCAACAAATCACTCTCCTATGCATAGTATACAACTGCACCCGACTACATCCGAGCACCAAGGAATATCTGTCCACCTAACATGAACTCACCCTTCACTATCGGTAGTCACGCCTGGTTTACCCTCCTTCTCATAATACCCTACATGAGGCCAAGCCCGTTGCTTGGAGTCAATCGCAAACTGAAACTCTTCCTATGCCCTATCTCAACTCATTGACCTTAGTGAGGGGCCACCAAATTGCCACTTATGCAGCCACCGCAAAGTCGACTTTAGCAACACCGATCGAACCTGAGAAAACCCATGCCACCTTACGTAGGACTCCAACTTCTGCAGCCCTAAGTGGGGTGGCCGTACTGCTCAACTCACATCCAGAGGTTTAACGGCGTCTGGTGCGCTGGCCCACAGAGGTCGCCGTAGCCTAAGGGTTCATGGCCCTTTAATGCAACAGTCCTGAGGGCCTACCTAACTTTCTCCCCCATGTACCCCTCCCCTCAGATGACCCTACTTTTGGTGTAAATATAGAAGTTTTTACTGCCACCATTCCCCAAATTCATGACTGGCACATTATCTCCGCAACAAAAAAGTAGTCTGTTGTTGGCTTTTTTTTTTGCTACTCAAACAAAAAGCTAATCATGAGACAAGATTTTTAAGACCAAGAATTTTGATGCCCCTGACAACTTTAATACACAGCTCTATAGGGCATGGCCCATTAGTATCAACTGCTGCTTTTCAAGTTGTATAGTAACATAATGATCCTGCATGTTATGAGAGCACAATATTCTTTTTATCGAAAAGTAGTTAAAGCTAATTCTCAAACTTTTTTACTTAAAAAAAAGAGTTTCTAATGGCACCTATTATTTATCACATCAATGCTCTTTTGTTCCTCATCCCAATGTCTTGACTGCAAGCAAATGCAGGCCGTTGACAAACAAGCATTGTGATGACTCCTTCCCAAAAAGTTTTTACCATACAACGCATTGCTCAAACATTCACCGTATTTTCTGGTTTATAAGATGCAACTTTGTATAAGACGCACTCCTCATAATTAGAGGCTAAGAAAAATAATTAGCACATAAGACGCACCTCAATTTATTCTGGTTATGGCAATAGGACTTGACTATGCATACTTACTCGGCCATTGCATGCTATGTGCCTGAAAGAAAATTTTTTGCGTGCGCGTGCGAATGATAGAAAAGAACATGCAATGCCTATGTGCGCATGTGCGAAAAACTCGCAGTCAGTGAGAGCAGAAACACTTTATTACTCAAAAGCTTGAAAAGCTTAATCTTGGTACGCGGTTGCAGATTTCTCGCGACAGCGCTCAGGCGTCCTCTTTGCACTCATAATCATGGCGCTAATCATAGCTGTGCGTGGGTGCTCTGACGCAAGCAGCAAAGCACATGCAGGAAGGAGAAAACACACATGCAATAGCCACCAAACAATGTTGTAAATCGTAACCACAAAACAGAATTGGCTCGATCTGGCTTGTCTTGGCAGCATGCAAAGGGTGAAGAGCATAGACATCGCCACTTTATGGCATTCTGCCAATTCTAGAACATTACAGCGGCTGTAAATATTGCAATCATAGGCATCACTACTGTTACCATTTCACGATAAAGTTCAGCCATAAACATTGCGCAAAATGAAAAAAAAAAAAAAAAAAAATGCACACAAGATGCACCGTTGCATAGGACGCCCTACCGAAAATTTTGTAAAATGAAACACGTCTCATACACCAGAAAATATGGCAAGTTCTTAATTCCTATTTCTGCTCTGCTAGTCTAGCGAATCAGCAGCAATACCCAAAGTTGTTACAGTGAACCAAACCCCATCGCACATGCGCTAAAGCAAAAAAAAAAAGCACGCAGGGCTTTCTTGTTCCCCTTGTAAGTATACCTATATTTCAAGACCGCCCACTTTTAATTAGCTTCGATGCCAGCTTCACAATGAGCAAAAAGAAATTGAGTATGAAAGAGTACCAAAATGACTCGCACTACCGTAGAACACCATTTTAAACACCTCCTGTTTTTACATTTCTACCTTGCCCCGCTAGGGTGGTGCAGTGGTAAGATGCCCGATTACTGCGCCGGAGTACCCAGGTTCGAACCCTACCGCGGCGGCTGCGTTTCGATGGAGGCGAAACGAAGAGGCGTCCGTGTGCTGTGCAATGTCAGCGCACGTTAGAGATCCCCAGGTGGCCGAAATTACTCTGTAGCCCTCCATTACGGCTCCCCTTTCTCTCTTTCCACTTTAACTTCCACCTTCCTCCCTTCCCTTATGGCGCAGTTCAGGTGTCCACAGAAACAAGAGTGACAGATGCTACGCCTTTCCTTTCCTGTGAACCAATTATTATATTTCTACCACTGATGCAGGCTTCACCACGAAATAGAGAAGTCACCGACTCTACCATGGAAGAGGATTCAGTTAAGTTCTCTCGAATATGACGCTTTCAAAACGCAATGATGGTAAAACAACTTTTAATTGTGCTTGACATTTTAGAGCTTTGGGGGAAATTGAACTGAGGTTCCTTTTAATGCAGTGTACAAGGCGGTTAGACGATCTTCATTTCCTACAAAAGGTTTTCATATACAAGCGAAGTCACTCACCTCAAGTTCTTTCTCCACGCTGAACTGCCGTACCCGTTCTTCAACCTGTGACCCTCGTCGTCCATGGTTTTTCCTGCCCCTTGGAGGCGGTAATGGCATGTCAGGCCTTTTCGGTGAGCCCCCAAAGGAATGTTTTTTTTGAGGTAATGGTGGAGGGACGTCTTCATAGCAGTTTTCTTCGAGAAGGCACGGGCTGGAGCGAATGCGGCTGACACCAACAACAGGCGAATGGGGCGGACATTCATCACCCACCATTGGGTAATCCTGAGAGTATTGCCTCCACTGCAGAGGCTTTACAGCTTGCCCCAGCGGAGGCGAGAAATACTCGGCACGATCTTGCTGCATGACACTGTTGTCCGTTTCCTCCATGGTTCCATAATGTGGCACTGGCACTGACAATTCTCTCCTGCTTGACTGCAGCTCTTCGGCATACTCATTCCTGAGTATCAGGTACTTTGTGCCCTGCAAAATAATAACAAGTAGCTCTGATGTGACATGTCCACATAAACAATGCAGATGCTTACATGAAAGGCAAGCAAGCCTGAGCTTATCACTGCTGTATATGCTACTTTTATCGTCACACACAACACAAGATTGAAGCCCCTCAAGCATGGCCCTGCAACCGAATGCATCAATTTATTGTCAAGATGCCACATTCAAACACCTGGTACCTGCCAGCCCCCTGCAACGCGACGTTAACAGGTGCTAGGAAGGTGACCACAATGTTATGACAATACGTCAACAACATTGGTTGGGGGGCCTCATATGAGGGGCAATGACCACGTCATTTTTTAAATGTATTCGAGCAGAGCAAACTATTATTGCACAACAGGGTCTGAAAATCTAAATTTGAAAATTATAAGAAAAGCAACCCTAGAGCACTGAAAGTCACTATTAACACCATAAGTGTGAATCAGAGTGGCAGAGTGGCAAGCAAAAAATACAATTATACTCCGAATTGCTCAGAAATGAAAGTGTTTTGCTGCGAAAAAGCATCAACAAAGATATATGCCCAGCTACTGAACATTATTGAAAACAAAAATTCGATGCAGCAGTACTCAGTCACTTGAACACATTCATGCCAATAGCTGCAAATTCACAACATATCGTTTGCCTGCAGTTTATAGATTGCTACATGAAGACTGCACATAAAATTTACTGTCACCATGTCTTCAGCAGCCAGCGCTCCCCAATCAAAACTTCTGGTGTCACTGTCGGGAAGCTGTGTCGAAAAAATATGGGGTGCAACTTCCAGGCATCATTCAACTCATCTCTCATTTTCTGACCAATGTTGTGGGAAAATAGACATTTGCTGGGTTAAAAACTGTCTGCTGTCATTGAGCCTCCGAGATGGGCTTTTACACAACTTAGGCCAGCACCAAATTGAACCAAATGCCAACTGGCCCCGGCGCAGTGTTTCAGTGGATAAGGTACTTGACTACTGAACCAAGAGACCTGGATTCAATGCCAACCATAGCAGCCGAATTTTGATGGAGGCGCAACACAAGGCGCCTGTGTACTGCGTGATGTCAGCACTTGTCACAGAGCCCCACGTGGTAGAAATTATCCAGAGCCCTACACTACGGTGTCCCTTATAACCCGAGTCCCTTTAGGAATGCTCCCTTTAGGAAAACGTTAATTTCTCAAACTTTAACAGTGCTACCAATTCTTGATAATGGCTCTTGAAAGTGAGCCATTAGCTCGCATAACATAGAGCCGCTAATACTTTCCTTTGATTCCTTCATAAATTAGGCACTAAAGGATTAAGTACAGAATCCTTCAACCATGCTCTTTGATGCATGTCTGTGAATTTATAAACTGCTACAAATTTTGTTAATGCAGCTAACTCATACAAAGTGATGCAGTGCAACAGGCTACCTGATCAAACTCGTGCCTGCGAACAACTGCTGCTTTGTATGTCATACAAAAATTCAACACACGCCCACATACTTCTCTCCAAAATGTAACAAACACATATCTGGCACTGAGGTTTAACAATTAGAGGGGGCATCTATAACAGCTCCATCCAATTTCTGTTCTAAGTAACAACTGATTCTATGGCTCTTTCTGCATTTGTCTATGCCTGTCCAGAAGCAACATTTACAGCTTTAAAAGCTGAATTTAAAAAAAAATTGAACTTTTTTTTCCCCTGCTGCTTGATTCAAACACATGACATCAAAGCCAAACAGGACTCCATAATCGCTGGTTGGAAATTAATGGTATGGCAGCCTAGCCTCAGGGATCAGAGTGAAAAAAAAAAAAAAAGCTCTCTTATGGTGCTTCAGTTTGTCTGAGAAAATGGCTGATGGTAGCAATACCTGCATTTCACTTTTATATTTTGCTTTTTCTCTAGCTTGAAAAAATCTCCATTTTCAGTGAAGGCAATCTCTTTGTTAAGAGAGCGGAGTAGTCTATCGATGTAGACAAATTTCTGCACTGCCACAGTGGCTCAGTGGTTATGGCATTGGCTACGGAGCCGGGCAGCCGGAGTTCAATCCCAGCCATGGCAACCTGGCAACATGTTTCAATGGAGGCCAAACATAAAGCACCCCTGTACTGTGGGATGTCAGCGCACGTTAATGAACCCTAGGTGGTCAAAATAATCTGTAGCCCTCCACTACGGCGTCCCTAACACCCTGAGCCGTTTTGGGATGTTAAATCCCATATACCAAGCCAAACCAAACCAACTTTAATTTGACCTTCGTGTCCCATTAAGAAATTGTAGATAGTAGTGTCCTGAGAGGCAAATGCAGAATTTTTTTGCACAGCGTCTCTTGACAGCATGCAAATGAAGACTGTACCAACCTTTCACAATGTTTGTGCTTCACAGTAACAGTATTTTCAGGACTAAGGAACAACAATTACATTGCAACAAAGCAGCAAATAAATTAGTACTAATTCTAACTATTTTTAAAGCAAGTGATGCAGCTAACAATTCCAAAACCTAAATGACCATGAAAACAGAAATCTTGGCATGAACATGATGGTAAATCAAACAATATTGAGCATGAAAAAGGCAATGGAAAAACCGAGAAATAACAAGACTTTCATTCTTGAATCTCTCAATGTCCTCATATTCTCCAAGCTCATGATTGCAATCCATGAAAATACTGGCATTCAATCTTTTATCTGTGATCATGTCAGCTAATACATGAGAAAAGTAACACTGGCCAGCAGGGAGTACACCAGAAAAAAAAATATGTACAGCCTATAACTAAACTTCTCTAAGATGTTAGCTAGAAGCAACAACATCAGTTTTCTGCTTGTATTGGTTATCAACAGGAAGAGCTCAGAAATCAACATAAAGTTGTCAGTACAACTGTCTACAGTGCTAAGGTGGTGAGCAGCGGAGCAAACAAAGTGAAATCTTGGCTCAGCTGCTCTGTAAATGGTGCGGTGCAGTTGACAGAGCAAACAGTATGACTGCATGTCTTCATTCTGGCACCATCGCTATCTCTGCGATCAGACACCTCCTCGAAAATTTCACTTTCTTTGTGTGACAGGGTGGTGTGTGAGCGCTCTAGACAGGCGTGTTGACGACTGTGCACGGCATTTTATGTCTTGAAGCAGTTAAAGAAACCAATGCTAGATTCAATAATGGAACATTTTCAAATTCTCACATCAAGAACACAGCCGAAACTGCCAAGCACTGCTGCATTTAATGAAATAACTGCTGCAGAAGGTCACACCCTGCAACCTTACAAATTAGTCCAACACTTCAGTTTGCCATGAGTAAAGAAAAAAGTCGCGGAGAGACATTAACATACTAACAAAACAACCCATATTCAACGTTTAATGTCTACATACCAACAGAACAGCATATGTAGGCAATAACTTTATATTACGAACAGCACCGAAAATACGAGCATTAGTCGGTGTCTGTTCTGCCGGATGCTTCATAAAGATCACAAACATGCTGCAGACGTAACCTACTTCACAGCAGTTCGACAGAGGAGCGTTAAACTGAGCAAAACCGCAAGAACTACGAGAAGCAGAATAAGGTACCTTAAAATACAAGTAACAAACACAGAGATAACACGCACAATGCTGCCGCACAGAATAGCTCACGTTATCACTGGAATTTGCTGCCTCTAAATCACATATCGATTTGCCTTTGAATGTCGCGCTAGTCTCAACGACGACAAGACCAATTCGACAAAACTGAAGGCGTTCATAAGCATAAACAGGCTTCTAAAGTCGAGCATATGCCCACACTTTCCTTCAGACAGTGCAATTACGGTTAGGAGGTCAAGGACCAAAATTGATTGCTTGGTGCAGATTTTCCGAAAAGCCTAGCATAAAAAAAACCTCAGTTTACTCACGTTCTCTTCTTTGACACTTGCCAACCGGTTGACAAAATCCTTGAACCTCTGCCGCACGTGATCTACAAGCAAATAAGATCGCATTATCCACGAGTTTCAAGGGAGTGCATGTATGACAGTATCGCCAATCGTACAGTCTCCCCGACACTGCAAAGGAGACCGATTCATTGGCAAGTACTTTACACTGTTGTACAGCGCATTACTTAGCATCATCAAATGAACGCCGATGACAACACAACACGGAAATAAAGTGGCAAGACACGTCTGACAACGGCAAGAGCCCAAGTTCTTACCTTTATGAACTGGGTCGTTTAAATAATGCCGGAAGTGCTTCACAAGTTCTGGGTTCGTAACTTTTCCTCCTCTGTCTAATAAGAACTGTTTTACGAGTTCGAAGTTGAACTCCTCTATGTTTGTCATTGTGAATTGAAATGGTGCCTCGCTGACACCTGTTTACAGCCCTCGCTACCTTGGAGGCCGCCCAGGCCACCGCGTTTACCGTTGCTTGCCTGTTGCCAGACGGAGACAAGAAAGTTTCGCGGTTTCGCGCTGCGAACGAGAAAAACAGGTTCGCCTTGGCCAAATCTAGCCGAAGTGTGTCGCGCCACTAGTTGCGGTTTCGGTATCGGCGCCTTCCGTCAACGAAGCGCGTAGATCTATCTATACGCCATTAGCCATCCTGAGCAACAGTAAGAGCAATGCGTGGTTATTTTTGCCTCACCAGAGCCTGCACATTGGCAAAGAAAAAATAACAAGCAGCTAGGATGGAAAGGAAAGTTACACAGCAAAACGTTAACCTAGTTTCCCATTTTCATGACGCCAAATAAAGAGAAGCAAGCGCAAATTAAATAAATATCTAAATAAAAAAAAATAATCTTACTTCCATAATGAGCCAGAAAAAAAAAGATATGAATAAGCCGCAGAAAAGGTAACTTTATTTAATCAAGCCGAAAAGTTTCAGTGGCGCGCTGCCGCTGCTGCTGTCGCCACGATCCCGAAGCCAAATTTTGCCGTGCGGTCGTAGTTGCCGCAGTTAGCGTATTTGTCATACGGCGGTGCTAATTATCTCAATAACCACTGATGCAGCAAAACTATTCAAGCATGGCTTTATTTTTTGCTCGTTGAAACCATGAATTGCTGAAGCTTCAGTACTTGCTCTGCAATATATTATGCCTTTTTGAACACGGTGTTCGGCTGTATACATATTTAGCGCGCATATTTCACTAAAGAAAATTTTAAACCTTTTACGACTTCGAGTAAGCGCTTCTAGGAAACAGTACAGCTTTAATTTATTGAATTCTACACTTGCTCATGTAAGCAAATTTTTTCGCAAAGTACAGAATGGCATGCCTCGCGTCAATACCTATTTCCTAAATAAACAAATAGTAACAAACTAAATAGCAGTAAGATAGCTTAGTCGATTAACATAGCCTGATCAAAAAGTGCATGAGTCGCATAGCGCAGAGGACGGCAAAGCTGTGTGGTGAAATAAATTTATTCATGCATTACGTTTCTCTCTTATTGAAGGGGTATAAGCCATCTAACTTGAAGAAATGAATAGCTAGTGTTCCAACTTGGTTTATGTTGTTCTGCAAATTAACACGGAAACATACGTGTTTTATGGAAGAACTTGCTTGATTAATCGATGCATGAGTCCAGCTAGATTCGTCACTAGCGCTGGAAAACGAAAATTTTTAAATCAAAGAAAAACATTAGTTAATGCCCCCACTGACGAAATTCATACGTAAATTCCTCAGTTCCAAATTCCCTTTTCCTCTTGGTGAACACAGAAAAAAAATTAGTTGTGATTTAGCTCCGGTTAACCCTAGTTGAATTGCGAAAGCAACGACGGAAGCTTCTTTTGCCTGCTACATTGTTTCCCTTTCACGCCCTATCAGTGTAAGGTGCTACATTATTGGGGACACTTAAGCTCATCCTTTAAGGGTATGACGCGAGAGCGTAAGCTACCAGCCCACATATAAAGTCACGCTTCAACCAAACCGTATGGACATGCCTACGTGTCGTAGGGGTAACGAGAATGCAAATGGTTCTGGAAAGCAGATTCTGATATCACCCTCCTATATGAAAGGAGCGACCCGAGTTGGCAGCTCCTGCCAGTGGCATAGGGGTAACATGAATTCAAATGTCATGGCAGGCTGATTGCGTTTTCTTTTTTTTTCTTTTTTTTTTCTTTTTTATCATGATGAGACCATAGCTACGCCTCTTCACGGAGTAACTGCGGCCACTCGAGGTCTCGCTTCGGCTGTCGTAGTATTGCTCTCGCAATAAAATTTCAGAGACGCAAACAATTTAGATACGAGCCTTCCCCGTTTGGCGAACCTTTCCGTCATAACTAATTTACCTGGATTTTGAGCTGCAGCTACACCTACCGCGCGCCAACTTCTCAAAAAGCGATTAACTGCAGAGTGCGGTATTTATTTGCATATTTTTTTTTCGTTACTACCTTCAAACCTACTTTATTTGTTTTTTTTTTTTTTGCAATTTTAAAATCATTTTGATTCTTTCAGTCAGAATGTCAGTAAACGATACATAACAATTGCAAAATAAGCGTTAACAATTGCCTTAAACGCCGAGCTTAAAAAAAAGGGTAGCTTAATTTCATAAAAATATATATATTCTTTACTGACCAGATATGCATCACATGCAACATACACACCTCTGGAGCAATGTCCCCAGCATGTATCATACAACAGTATAAGACACAGTATCACAGCATTACCATACTATTGCCAAAATTACATAGGGCTGTGAGAATAATCGTTTTTCTCAACCAAGTCGAATACGAATAGTGTAGCAAAACAATGAACCGAATGCGAATCAAACAGCGATATAACCGAAGTGAATACGAATATAATACTTTCAGAAATATTCGCGACTACGGCTAATTATATTCGTACAAAAAGAATAAGCGCACGAAACAGCGTAGCACGGCGAAGATGCGATGCGGCAATATCACTTATGAGCAGACATGGCACTAGTTTAGTCACTTTAATTGAATTAATTTTTCTTGTAATTTGTAAGGTAATCTATTATTTTCCAATCTCGTAATTTAGTAATGTAATGAATTACTTTAGGGCAGTAATTTCGCAGCTAAAGTAAATCATTCCTTTCAAAATTACTTTTACCAAAATATACCATTGCTCTTTCTATATACAACACTGTGTACACATATACAGGGTATCCAAGCTAACTTTAGCCGAGGATTATAAAAAGGAAACGTTTGAGGTAGGCCAAAGAAACCACTTGTCTAAAGCTGCCAGCTATCTGGCGCACCACAAGGATTTTTTTTATTTTGTGATTAACTAATTAGCAATAAAATATGTTTTTCTAATTTACTAATTATTGCCTTTAGACAATAAATGGATTTGAAAAGTTGGACAGCATCTTCTGAAACCTCCATTACATCTATTTCCGATAAAGAAACCCTCACGTGTATCGTTTTTTCAAGCTTTAAAGAAACCCGCGAAATACAAAAATATCAAGTGACTGGCGGATTTGTGCGCCACGATTATGCTGCGCTCAACCTGGGTTTCAGTGAACGAAATCAGCTGCGGCCTTGGCTTCAACGACCCCGTTGCAGCGGCAGGCCGATCAGTCTGTGGTGGTTTCTTCGTCCGCTTCAGGCAGTCGGCGCACGTGACAGTGCAAGTCGCAGCGAGCTCACAGCGCTGCACCGCGCTAGCTGCAACCATCGCCAACATATCAGCCTACCACCTGGACTGGGCTGCCGAGTCACGGCCGCAGCTAACTTTTGTTCACTCAAACCACGATTGAGATCACCACAATCGCGGTGCACGAATGCGTTATAGTCACGTAATATTTTTGTACTCCGCGGGCTATTTTTAAAGCTTGAAAAAAAAAATTCTAGAGGGCACTTTGGACCACTAAAGAAGGCTTTGACTAAAGTGCGTTGAGGCGAAAGCCATTATATCGCGGTGAATCGTAGCCCTCCACACCGGCACCTCTATCCCGCTCTCTTCTTTCACTCCCACCTTCCTCCTTTTCCTTTACGGAGTGGTAGATATGTCCGCGGAGAATTGTAACATATACTGCGCCTTTTCGATCCTGTAAATCAATGTCAAACGCGACTAATACCTGCTATACTAACGCCTCCTAGACATCTGGATCTGCTGCTGTTAGCTGTGTGATGCGGCGTTCAAGGAAGCGGCAAATGAAAGGCACCGCACGGACGCCTGGATCGGACACCCGGCGGGGTCAGCTTCGTATACGCATGAATCGCCTGGTGACGTCATGACCTTTCATGACGGTACATCGCGCGCCCCTTGTCGAACTCAACCAGCATTTCATTGAACGCATCCAAGTTTCCCGGCGTTATATAATTCGTTCACATGAAAGGAAAGGCGCAGTATTGGTCACTCGCGGAATCCCGCTGTTATCCTCACAGTAGACAAGGAGAATTATGAAGGTCATTTCACTATCCAGGGCATGGCGCAAATGGTAAAGCGCTTAGCTGGGGATCCAAGGGATGGAGATTCGATTCCCGGTGGAGACAAGGTTTATTGGTTTATTTTTAGTTCTCGTTGTCGAAAGCGTGGCCCCCTCTGCCGACAGCCTCTGTCGACAGCTCCTGCTGACGGTGAAAGCTTAAAGGCTTTCGCCTTAAAACGATACGATGACTCAAGCAATATGCTACCGATGATAAAAGATATGCGTAGCGGCGGAAATCAAACGCTGTTGTAGCATAATTAGCTTTGTTGGATGTACAGCTTGATCAAAATTGACTACAACTACTTAAAAACTTCTGCGTTAATGCGCGCTCTGCGCCATGACATAAAGGCGCCCAGAGGCACAGAAACTGGCTCCGGTTGACAATGCACACTGTTAGTTGTTACCTTTATTATAGTGGCGCGCCAATGCGCTAGCCACGTGATATTGTTTTGTATTTCGCGGACTTTAGAGCTTCAAAAACGATCACGTGAGGTTTCCTTTATCGGAAATAAATGGAGTGCGGGTTTCAGAAGGTGCCATCCAACTTTGCAAACCGCATTTATTGTCGATCTAAAGGCAATACTTCGTACATAAGAAAAATATCCTAATTACTAATTAGTTAATTGAAAAAAAATTCTGTGGTACGCCAGATGGCTGGCAGCAGTATAAAAGTGGTTTCGAAGCTACTGAACCGAATGTGGCGTGAAAGCATTGGCTGCGGGTGGCCGGGCGTTGCATCGATCACAACCAGCGTTACGTTGAACGCATCAAAGTTCACTGGCGTTCTATAATAATAATAATAATAATAATAATAATAATAATAATAATAATAATAATAATAATAATAATAATAATAATAATAATAATAATAATAATAATAATAATAATAATAATAATAATAATAATAATAATAATAATAATGATGATAATAATAATAATAATAATAACAATAATAATAATAATAATAATAATAATAATAATAATAATAATAATAATAATAATAATAATAGTAATTGGCTCACAGGAAAGGCGCAGTATCTGTCATACTTGTTCTGTGGACACCTGAATCACTGGCGTTCTATGCAGAGCCCATTTTCATGCCTGTTATGAACATGCCTGCGTGGCATAGGGGTAACGTGAATTTAAATGTCATGGCAGGCTGATTCTAATGTCACCCTCCCACATGAAAAAAAAGCCCCGAGTTGTCGCTCTTTCAGGCACCGCGGTGAAATGCTCAATGGTAGCTTAGTGTACCTTTCACTACAAAATTATGGTTCACACTTCAGCTCCGCCTTTCAGGGTAACACGCGATAGCGTAGGCTACTAGCCCACGCATAAATCCCCGCTTTAATACGCTGCTGAACCAAATGCGGCGTGAAAGCTTTGGCTGCGGGCGACCAAGCGTTGCATCGAACACAACGAGCGTTCCGCTGAACGCATCAAAGTTCACCGGCGTTCTATAATAATAATAATAATAATAATAATAATAATAATAATAATAATAATAATAATAATAATAATAATAATAATAATAATAATAATAATAATAATAATAATCAATGGCTCATAGGAAAGGAAAGGCGCAGTATCTCTCACACTTGTTCTGTGTACACCTGAACCATCGGCGTTCTATGCAGAACCCATTTTCATGCCTGTTATGAACGTGCCTGCCTGGCATAATGGTAATGTGAATTTAAATGTCATGGTAGGCCGATTCTAATGTCACCCTCCTACATGAATGGAGAGGCCCGAGTTGTCGCTCTTTCGGGCACCGGTCAAATGCTCAATGGTAGCGTAGTGTACCTTTCGCTACAAAATCATGGTTCATACTTAAGCTCCGCCTTTAAGGGTATGACGTGATAGCGTAGGCTACTAGTCCACATATAAATCACCGCTTTAACTGAGCCGTATCAACGTGCCTGCATGGGATAATGTGAATTCAAATGTCATGGCAGGCTGATTCTAATGTCACCCTCCCACATGAAAGGAGAGACCCGAGTTCGCGAAACCGGCTGCTGGGCAAAGGAACGCTCTTTGAGGCACCGCCGCACTTTTCCAGGCATTGGGTAGCATATTGTACCTTTCGCTAAAAAGTTGTGGTTCACCTTAAGCTCCGCCTTTAAGGGTATGACGCGATAGCGTTAGGCTACCAGCCCAAATATAAAGCCCTGCTTTAACTAAACCGTATGAATGTTCCTGCGTGCAATAGGGGTAATGTGAATTCAAATGTCATGGCAGGCTGATTCCAATGTCATCCTCCAACATGGAAGGAGAGGCCCGAGTTGGCGCCCTTTCTGGCACAGGCGAAAAGCTTAAGGGTAGCGTAGTGTGCATTTCGCTACAAAATTATGGTTCATTCTTGTAGCGCCCTCTTGGGTGGCGCCGGGAACCCCGGATATCGAGCGCCACCCGGCGAAGAAAATAAAGACGCTGCTGATTGGGACTCGTGCAGTTTCTGCAGGCAGTCTTGTTCCTTCGCTTCTGAGGTGTTAGGCCTTCATCTGGTGACCTAGGACGAGAAATGACCGATCCCGCAGCATCCACGGAACAGGTCACTGCAGGTTCGTCTCCCACCTTTCTGGCACCAGAACCTCCAAGTATGGTTCCACCAGATCTAGGCGCAATGTTGCCTTGCCGGCATCAGCTCGGAGATGACGCGATACTCGCCCCGAGCCTTCCTCTCGACGTTGCCGGCGAGCTCTCCGACGTTCTCTCCGCCCCCATTGGTGATACACCATATCAGCACCTGAAAATCAGGGTGCTGAAGAGTCGGAGCGCTCCCGCCTCCAGCAGCTCTTTACCGAGGAAGACCTTGGCGATCGCCGCCCTTCCTAGCTTCTGCGCCGAATGCATCAGCTTCTCGGTGAGAGTGATACCTCCAACCATTCGGCGTTGCTTCGACAGCTTTTCCTCCAACGCCTTCCTAAGCCCATCCGCCTCGCCCTTGCGGCGTCCGGTGACGTCACCCTCGACCGCCTGGCTGAGCTCGCCGATAACATTCATAAGGCGACCTCCCCATCCGTGACTGCTGTTTTCCCGCCTACAGACCTGGCGATTTCGCGCCTGGAGGCCCGCCTCGTTGAGCTTGTCGCCTCAGTCGCCGCACTCCGCAGCCTACCCCAGGAGACCGAGGAGACCGTGACGACCCCGGTGCCTGTCCCTGGTCTTACGGGGCTGGAACTGGTAGGTCAACTCTGCTTGCGGTGGGGGCTATACCTTCCCACCGAATTTTTATCTGTTGTAGGCCGTCATTGCCCCGCCACCGCTTCGGTGGTGGACGACGGCTGTTGCGACGTGCATCTTTCTCTCCCTGTTTTTTTTTTTCTTTCTTGTCTATTTTCTCTTCTGTCCGCACGAGGCAGCGGAGGTGGCTCAGCTACAGAGCCAGTAGCAGGCCGGTGCTTTTTCTTTTCATTTTTCCTACTGTCGCAACAATACCCTAGGAGACCCCCCCGCCCCGTCTCGATCATCGCGCTCTTACGCACACACGCCAAGCTCGGAGTCCCAGCCCTACGGCTCTCTGCTGATACCACCGGCGTTTTCGACACTGGGCTACGAAGTGTACACAGCCCTGTTCGTGGTCGGGAAACGGCCGCCGGGATCACTAACGGCGGCGTGTGGCCCCGCCCGTCGTCCGAGCCGCCTATTTATGGTAATTGACACATTCTCCGGCACCCGGTTTCTTATAGACACGGGCGCAGAAATCAGCGCGGTTCCACAGACTAAGGATGATCGTTTCAAGTCGTCAGGGCAGTCGCTCCGTGCTGCCAACGCCTCGTCTATAGCCACGTACGGACTAAGATCTCTCACCCTCGACTTTGAGCTTCGCCGCACTTTTCGATGGGTATTTATCATCGCAGATGTGGTTCACCCGATAATCGTCTCGGACTTCCTCTCATACTTCGACTTGGATGTCAGCGTGCGGCGTCGTCGCCTTACTGGCGGTCTGACTCATCTCTCCATCTCGGCAGTTTTGACCGACCTTGCTCCCATGGGCATTCGCACGCTGATACCTTCCTCCAAGTTACAAAAAATTAGGCAGTGGCTTTGCTCTGGTTAAGCCTGGGTATACAAGCTAAGAGCTTTAGTTATTATTGGTGTAAGGTCATGGTTATGCTGCGTAGTTAAGGTGGTATTGTATACATCTCTGCTCTGCCTTTTGGCGAAAGAAAGTGAACAGTTTACTGAAATCCGCCCTTAAATCACTATTACATGGTAGGTCACGTGATGAACACAGTAACGTTTTTGAACTTTTACATATATGCCTGGCTTTTTCCATCTATTTTCTGAAACAATAGTTTTTAAACACATCTGGTCAAATGATTTTTGCACACCTTATGTTCATGTGAAACATCTGCGAAGTCGCGATCGTTTTCTCGTGCCCTAAGTGCGTACAAGCTATGGCGAGCATCTTCGAAAACATTATGCTCCCTCAGTTCTTAACCGGTTACCCAAAGAAATATTTTCTGCTAATTCCAAAAAATATAGTGAAGGATTGACTTGTGAAATTAAGATGTCGGTTCCAGTACACAGCTTTGTTACTTGTGTTTTCACATGTTTTCTCACCTGGCGTGTATAATGTTTTGTTCGCTCGTTTGAATCCATTTTCTTGTCTCATTGTTTCTTTTTTTTTCTTTTTTCGTTTGTTTTTTTACATGTCTGCTCGGTGCATGGCTTATATGCTGTCTACTGCTGGGCACTGCCATTCAAGCCTTCGGAGGCTTTGGCAGGCCTGCATTTGTACTGGAAAAAGGAAATAACTTTTATTATTATTATTATTATTATTATTATTATTATTATTATTATTATTATTATTATTATTATTATTATTATTATTATTATTATTATTATTATTATTATTATTATTATTATTATTATCTATAGGCGTAGACTTGGTTACTCAATGGCATGGAGGAAGGAAAGCTTAGGAGAGGCACGTCATTTTTTTGAAGCCGGCGCGGCCGCGCCGCGACCGGACGCTGCAACGTCTCCCCTCCTCCTCCTTTACCCTTTCTCCGCGACGCTCACGTACCTAGCTAGGGCCCTTAGCAACGCTGTTGCTAGTGGCCTGAGTTTTCATAGCAACGCGTCGCCGTTGCTAATGTCCCGACTTGGCTAACCCTAGTTGCAGCGGTGGCGTAGCGGTAGAACATCCGCCTCGCATGCAAGAGGACCGGGGTTCAAATCCCGGTGCCGCGCAATTCTCCACCGGATGAAAAAAAAAAAAAAAAAAAAAAAAAAAAAAAAAAAAAAAAAATCCGCGTGTCGATGGAATTGCATATACAGGTTTGGGGTGCGACCTGATGCCGGTGAACACCTCCGGCAACGCACTCCCTCACCAGAACAGGAGTTGGCCACCCTGGTGCAGTAATTGGCCACAACCTCCTATGATAAGCTCCATAATACCCCGGCCCTCAGTCACCAGCGGCTGCGGAACAACTGACCACGGCGGCGGTCAGACCTGTGACGCAGCAGGGGGTGCTAAGAAAGCCTGGCTCCGCTGGACAGGCCGCCATTGGAAACTGACCCTGGCAACGTTTAATGCTAGAACCCTTGCTAGTGAAGCTAGTTTAGCAGTGCTGTTAGAGGAACTAGAGGGCATGAAATGGGATGTCATAGGGCTTAGTGAGGTTAGGAGGCCGAATGAGGCATATACTGTATTGAAGGATGGGCATGTACTGTGTTATCGAGGTTTACCAGAGAGGCGACAACTAGGGGTAGGTTTTCTTGTCAATAAGTATATAGCGGGTAATATAGATGAATTCTATAGCATTAATGAGAGGGTTGCAGGCATCGTAATTAGGCTTAATAAGCGGTATAAACTGAAGGTTGTACAGGCCTATGCACCTACATGTAGTTATGATGACCAGGCAGTTGAAAGCTTCTATGAAGATGTAGAATCGGCAATGCGAAAAGTAAAGACGCAGTATACTGTACTAATGGGCGACTTCAATGCCAAGGTAGGGAAAAAACAGGCAGGAGACAAGGCAGTAGGTGACTATGGCATTGGTTCTAGGAATAGCAGGGGGGAGTTACTAGTTGAGTTTGCAGAGCGCAATAACTTACGAATCATGAATACCTTCTTCAGCAAACGGAAGAACCGGAAATGGACATGGAAAAGTCCTAACGGAGAGACTAAAAATGAAATCGACTTCATAATGTGTTCAACCCCCGCCATTGTGCAGGATGTAGAGGTAATCGGGAAAGTTCGATGTAGTGACCATAGGATGGTGAGGTCCCGAATTAGCCTAAATCTGAAGAAGGAACGCAATAGATTAGTAAGAAAGAAACCCATCAACGAATTAGCGGTGAGGGGGAGGGCAGAAGAGTTCAGAATCTCGCTACAGAATAGGTTTTCAGCTCTAACTGAGGATGGCGACATTACCCTAGAGGCAATGAACAATAATTTCAGAGATATCATTACTGAGTGCGCAGTAGAAGTAGGCGGTAGGATAGTTAAAGAGGATACCGGTAAGCTGTCTAAGGAGACGAAAGATTTGATTAAAAAACGACAGAGTATGAAAGCTTCCAATCCAACAGACCAGATCGAATTGGCCGAGATATCAAAGCTAATCAATAAGCGCAAGGTGGCCGATATAAGGAAGTATAACATGGAGAAAATTGAGCATGCTGTAAAGAACGGGGGAAGCCTTAAAGCGGTAAAGAAGAAATTGGGCATAGGCAAAAACCAGATGTATGCGATAAGGGACAAGGCGGGCAACGTCATCACTAATATGGACAAGATAGTCAAAGTAGCCGAGGAGTTCTATACAGATCTCTACAGTAGCCAAAGTAGTCAGGACCGTAGTGAGATTGGCGGTAGGGAAAAACAGTCAGACGTTCCACCAGTGACGAAGGACGAGGTCAAGAAAGCACTAGAAACTATGAAAAGGGGGAAATCAGCTGGAGAGGATCAGATAACTACAGATTTGCTGAAGGACGGGGGGGATATCGTGCTAGAAAAACTGGCCACCCTGTATACGCAGTGCCTGGTGTCATCGACGGTACCGGAAGCATGGAAGAATGCAAACATTATCCTCATTCACAAGAAAGGGGACTCTAAGGACCTTAAAAATTACAGACCAATCAGCTTACTGTCTGTTACGTATAAGGTATTTACTAAGGTAATCGCCAATAGAATCAGGACAACCTTAGACTGCAATCAAGCAAAGGATCAAGCAGGGTTTCGGAAATGGTACTCTACTATCGATCATATCCATACCATCAATCAGGTGATAGAAAAATGCTCGGAATATAACCAGCCCTTATACATAGCATTCATTGATTACGAAAAAGCATTTGACTCAGTTGAAACCTCGGCGGTGATGCAGGCATTGCGAAATCAGGGGGTAGACGAGCCGTACGTGAAAGTGCTGGAAGATATATATAGTGGCTGCACAGCAACCATAGTTCTACATAAAGAAAGCAATAAAATTCCCATAAAGAAAGGTGTTAGGCAAGGAGACACAATCTCCCCAGTACTATTCACAGCTTGTTTAGAGGAAGTATTTAGAGACTTGGAATGGGAGCAGTTAGGGATAAGGGTAGATGGAGAATACCTCAGTAATCTGCGATTTGCTGATGACATTGCCTTGCTAAGCAACTCGGGGGATGAACTGCAAATAATGATTGATGACCTAGACAGAAAAAGTAGAATGGTAGGCTTGAAAATCAATATGCAGAAGACTAAGGTAATGTTCAACAGCCTCGGGAAGGAACAGCAGTTTACATTAGGTAGCGAAATACTGGAAATAGTAGGCGAATATGTCTACTTAGGACAGGTAGTAACCGCAGATCCAGACCATGAAAAGGAAATATCAAGAAGAATAAGATTGGGATGGAGCGCATTTGGCAAGCACTCGCAGATTATGACTAGCAGCTTACCGGTATCGCTCAAGAGGAAAGTGTACAACAGTTGCATCTTGCCTGTACTCACCTATGGGGCTGAAACGTGGAGGCTAACCAAGAGAGTTCTACTTAAGTTGAGGACAACCCAGAGGGCTATGGAACGAAAAATGGTAGGGGTAACATTAAGAGATAGAAAGCGTGCAGAGTGGGTCAGAGAAATAACTCAAGTTAATGACATTCTAGTGGAAATTAAGAAGAAGAAATGGACATGGGCAGGACATGTAGTGCGAAGAGAGGATAACCGATGGTCGCTGAGGGTAACAAACTGGATTCCAAGGGAAGGAAAGCGTAGCAGGGGGAGGCAGAAAGTTAGGTGGGCGGATGAGATTAAGAAGTTCGCAGGGGTCAAGTGGATGCAGCTAGCACAGAACCGGGTTAAGTGGAGAAATATGGGAGAGGCCTTCGCCCTGCAGTGGGTATAATCAGGCTGATGATGATGATGATGATGATGATGAAATTTTGACGTCAGTTCCGCCACACTTTCTCCAATGCATTGGGAATGGCAAGGGCCTCTCCTAAGTTGTTTCCTTCCTCCATGCTCAATGGCATATGTTAGCGAGTTTAGCCTTGGCTTTATCGTTTTTTCGCTGTTGTGCAGCTAACTCCCAAGCCAGTACTTCTGGATCAGATGAATTTATTTTCTCAGCTTTTATGCGTAGTCTAGCAGCAGCCGCACTCTCCTTCCCTTCCATGTCAAGTGCGCACGCTTATTCTCTGGCAAGCGCATTATATAGCCTCCTTGCGCATGCGTAGTAGAGTGCAGAGCATCTGTGGTAAACACGCGGCCGCAATGAAAGGTCAAATGGTGGGCGAGGAGGTGAAGCGCGCAGTTGTAGCGACAGCGAGGAGGCGACGCACATGGGTAGTAGCGCGCGACTGCGCCGAAAGGTCAGGTGACGGAGTCGGCGGTGGCAGTGGCGACGGCTGCGGCAGTGGCGAGGAGCAACCGCGCAGGTGTTGACGTTACTCGGTTTCGCGCATGCGCATAACTCATCAGTTCGGCTCACGCGAAGCTCGGCTCTGACCCGCGTAGTTGAAGCTTTTCGCTTCAAAAGTGCTGGTGGGTTTCCCGGAGCTGACCAAGCCATGCAACCTCACTTAGGCGCCGAAACATACGGTGACACACTGCATCGTCACCCGGGGTCCACCCACAGCTGCTCGACCACGCCGCTTGTTTAGAGACCGTCTTGCTATCGCCAAACGTGAGTTCGACCACATGCTGTAGCTCGGCATTATACGCCCGTCGTCCGGCGCGTGGGCGTCTCCGCTGCATCTAGTGCCCAAGCGGGATCCCGGTGACTGGCGTCCCCGTGGCGACTATCGGGCATTGAATGCCAAGGCTGTCCACAACAGCTATCCGCTGCACCCCCCCCCCCCCCCCATCCAGGACTTTACGTCGCGCCTCGCCGACTGCACCATTTTTAGCAAAGTTGACCTGGTGAAGGCGTACCGCCAAATTCCCATCGAATCCGCCGATATACCTATACCTTTATTACGACGCCCTTTGGTTTCTTTGAGTATATGCGGATGCCTTTGGACTATGCAATTCGGCTCAAACCTTCCAATGGTTCATAGCTGATGTCACGCGGGGCCTGCCGCCTGTCTTTGCGTACCTGGATGATGTCCTCATCGCCAGCTAGTCCTACGTCTGAAGATCATGAGCAACACCTACGTGCTCTGTTCAAGCGTATACAGCAGTACGGCCTGGTTTGTGAACACCTCCAAGTGTGTTTTTGGTGCCTGTGAGCTCGAGTTCTTGGGTCATCACATCTCCTCGAAGGGTATCCACCCTCTCGCGTCCACCGTACAGGCCATCAAGAATTATCCCAGCCTACAACACTGCGCCATTTACGGCAATTCCTGGGGCTGGTAAATTTTTCCAGGCGCTTCATCCCACACTATGCTGAGCTGCTTCACCCGCTCACTGATCTCCACCGGTCAACCGCTAGCCCGTCCTCCGCCATTTCGTGGTCATAAGAAGCCCAGGCCGCCTTTACTGTCGCAAAACAAGCAGTCGCGAACGCCGTGCTTCTGGTCCATCCGCGCAGCAACGCCCCTATGAGATTGATGATGGATGCCTCTAGCGTGGCCGTCGAAGCGGTCTTACAGCAGTACATTAACTCCGAGTGGGGACCATTATATTTTTATTCTCGGAAGCTACTTCCTGCTGAGACCCGCTACAGCGTCTTTGGCCGAGAACACCTGACCATCTACTCCGCGATACAGCACTTTCGGCCTTTTGTAGAAGGAGGCCAGTTTCACGTGCTGAGCGATCATAATAAGCCTCTAGCATATGTATTCCGCAGCAACTCCTAGATGTACGTCTCACGCGAACTCCGCCAACTCGCTTATATCTCGGAGTTTACTACCGACATTCGCTATGTGCAAGGTGCCACCAACACTGCCGCTGATGCCCTCTCTCGTATTGCCGCGGTAGACACTCCATCTCCCACCGTCGACTGGGCCGCATTTTCTTAATTCCGCCCAACAGAATGACCCTGAGCTCGCCGCTTTTCGAAAGAATCTCCGTTCCCTTTGACTACGGCTTGTGCCCCAGCCCTGCTCGCCTGAGCCCTTGTGGTGCGATGTGTCAACAGACCTTCCCCGCCCTTTTGTTCCGGCTTCGCTATGTCGCCCCATCTTCCATTCTCTACATGACATATGCCACCCATGCATTCAGGCTACTCAGCGACTTCTCACCCAGCGCCATGTTTGGCCCGGAATCAACGCTGATGTGCACTTTTGGACTCTCCTGTGTCTGCCCTGCGAGACGACCAAGGTCGGTCGTCATACCAAGATGCCTTCCCAGTCCTTCCTACCACCTGGCCACCGTTTCGACCATGTACACTTCGACATCGTGGGCCCTCTACCCGTGTCTCGAGGCTACCGTTATATCCTGACCATGGTCGACCGCCTCATTAGCTAGCCGAAGGCAGTCCCCATTCCTGACATCACCGCGGAGACTGTTTCCCGTGCATTGATTGGGAAGAGCTACGCTAAGTAACCTTGGAATGGCCACAGACAGGGGGCAAAACGAAAGGGTTGACATTGACAGGAAAATCAGGGCGCACCTAAGAATCCCTCCCCTACCCAAAAACATGCACCCTGAGTTTAAAGGGAAAGGCGACAGAAAAGGGCGGAAGCGATAGAAACAATATATCGGAGCAAACCCCCAAATGAAGTTGCCTACGTAGATGCGGCAGGAAACAGACACAGTCGATACATGACCATAGCGGCGGTAGATGGGGGAGGCACCCTCATCACGGTGGCTACCATACTAGGGAAAGAAACCGAGATAGCGGAGGAAGCTGCGATAGCGATCGCTTGCGTTGGCACCAAAGCTAGATATATTATTAGCGACAGTAAAACTGCAATCCAAAATTTCAGTAGGGGGAGGGTAAACCCCCTCACCACCAAAATTTTAACACAAGGAGTGATTGATAGGACGATCAACATCATCTGGACCCCGGCGCACGAATCTGTCAGCGGTAACGAGGCGGCCCACAGTGCAGCTCGAGATCTCTACCTCCGAGCTGTACAGGATGGCTCGGCTCAGGCAGAACATAATAGAGAAGGGCGATTAATCTCGTATCAAGACATTACAGAACACTACAGGCAATGCCGGAGGCGTTTTCCCCCACCAAACACGGCGTTAAATAGAGGTCAGGCAATGGCGTGGAGACGCCTGCAGACTGGAGTATACCCAAACCCAGTACTAAATAAACATATCCGATCTGACTGCGAGGACGATAAATGTAAAAAGTGTGGGGCGAGAGGAACCCTCGACCATATAATTTGGGAGTGCGCTTAATCCCCAGGCAGGGCGCAAAACGTTAGCAGTAGGGAAGCCTGGGAAACCTTATTGCGAAGCTCGGACCCTGAGCTCCAACTCACCGTCGTCCAACTGGCAGCAGAGGCCGTCGGCGAAACCAAACCAGCCAGCATCTAATGCGACCATCCCGTGCGGCTGGGCCGCTAAGTCCCCTCCCCCTTAAAGGGGGGTGAGAAAGAGCGGCCCAGGCGGTGTGGTCCTTCTCTGTTGGACAATAAAAGTTTTCAACAACAACATTCCGTGCCTTCATCTCTGCGTGGGTATCTCGATTTGGTTGTCGTGGCACCGTGACAACCAACCGTGGCCGCCAGTTTGAGTCCTCCCTGTTAGCTTTCCTTAATCACATTATCGGCGCCAAGCATTGCCGCACTACTGCATATCACCCGTGTGCCAACGGCATGGTGGAACGCCTTCACCGCCAATTGAAGGCCGCCCTAGCTGCTCGCCTCAATTGAGCCACCTGGGTCGACTCTTTACCCCTTGTGCTCCTTGCTCTACGGGCCGTCATTCGGGGAGACTTGCATTTCTCAGCTGCAGAGCTGGTGTATGGTAGTGCTCTGTGTCTTCCAGAAGACTTCATTACATCACAGCAGCTCCCAGCCCAACCCAAGAATTCCTTCAATGCCTGCTGGACTGCGTTAAAGACCTCCAGCCTACTCTACCGCGTCCGTCCCGCTACCATACCCCTTTTGTGCACCCTGACCTGGCCACTGCGACCCACGTTTTTGTACTCCGCGATGCTGTCCGAGCTCCACTAACACCAACCTACGACGGACCTTTCCGCGCGTTCTCCACCGTACTCCGAAAACCGCTACCATCCTACAGAACGGCCCAGCAGAGATTGTCAGCCTAGACCGCCTTAAGCCTTCTTACATGAAGACCACACTGGACATTCTCGCATCGCCTCCTGACCTCCTGCTACACTGCCATCGCCGGCCCTCCGTCCGTTTCGACTTTCAGTCTAGGCGGGGGTCCTGTAGCGCTCTCTTTGGTGGCGCGGGGAACCCGGATATCGCGCCCCGCCCGGCGAAGAAAATAAAGACGGCGCCTGGTCGTGGCTCGTGCAGCCTCAGCAGGCAGTCTTGTTCCTTCGCTCCTGAGACGTTAGACCTTCACAGTTAAGCTCCGCCTTTAAGGGTATGATGCAATAGCGTTAGGCTACCAGCCCATATAAAAAGCCCCGCTTTAACTAAGCCGTATGAACTATCCGGGACAAAAGTCTGTGGACCCCGCACACTGAAACCAAAGCGTATAACTTTCGTATCGACCTGTAATCTTGGACCATACTTGTCGATGTGAAAGTTAGACTTTAATCGTTTATTTGTGCTAGAGAAATAAGGTGATAATTCGTTTACATCATGGTGCTAGAGCAAAATCGTCAGACATTTGGTCCAGAGAGTTTTGTCCCTAGCTGAACGTGCCTGCGTGGCATAAGAGTAACGTGAATTCAAATATAGCTTTCTTTTGTACCCGTATGGCTGCTCTTGGGTGGATTCCAATGAGTAATTACTCCCTTATTACAAATTTCCTCCACCTTAGGGGATTCCGCTAAATATTCGATCAATTCAAATGTCATGGCAGGCTGATTCTAATGTCACCCTCCCACATGAAATGAGAGGCCAGAGTTGGCGCTTTTTCACGCACCGGCGAAGAGCTAAAGGATAGCGTAGTGCACATTTCGCTACAAAATTAGGGTTCACGACGCGATTGCGCTAGGCTAGAAGCCCATATATAGTCCCGCTTGAACTACGCCGTATGAACGTGCCCGCGTGGTATAGGAGTAACGTGAATCCAATTGCCATGCCAGGCTGACTATAATGTCACCCTCCCACATGAAAGGAGAGGCCCGAGTTGGCGCTTTTTCACGCACCGGCGAAAAGCTCAAGGATAGCGTAGTGCACCTTTCGCTATAAAATTGGGGTTCACATGTAAGCTCCACATTTAAGGGTTTGACGCGATTGCGCTAGGCTAGAAGCCCATATATAGTCCCGCTTGAACTACGCCGTATGAACGTGCCCGCGTGGTATAGGAGTAACGTGAATCCAATTGCCATGCCAGGCTGACTATAATGTCACCCTCCCACATGAAAGGAGAGGCCGGAGTTGGCGCTCTTTCAGGCATCCAGGCACCGGCGAAATACTCAACGGTAGCATAGTGTAGCTTTCGAGTTAACTGCGCGTCTGACATCTCCGGGGTCCTGTGTAGCAGGATCACTTGCTGCGGTTACACTGCCAGCAGTGGCGACCATTCCTCAAAAAGCAATATTTTCTGTGACGTATGTTGTTGGGACATGTTTCTCTAGTATTTTTTAACGGAAGACAGACCTGGCGTTACATGTACCCAGACAAAAAAAGACGAGGACGGATGGATGGATGGATGGATGGATGGATGGATGGATGGATGGATGGATGGATGGATGGATGGATGGATGGATGGATGGATGGATGGATGGATGGATGGATGGATGGATGGACGGATTGATGGATGGATGGATGGATGGATGGATGGATGGATGGATGGATGGATGGATGGATGGATGGATGGATGGATGGAGTTGACTAGGCTGCAGTGGCACTGGCACGATGGTTAATCGTTCCTTGTTCCTTATGCAGTTCTTCGGCTACATTGCTGAAGCCAATGTCTGCATCACATGGCCTGGACTATCATCGACCGACTTCGTTTCTTCACATCTTGTCGGGCACAAGGATGATATCAAGTGCTTGCCCGGGGACTACCCTATCGCTTCCATTCGTTATAGCCTTGGCGCGCCCTTCTGCAAGTTCCTGCATGCAGGTCATTCTTGCGGCTTCTCTTCTGAACAACCAATCATCGATAGCTGCCGGTCCGTGGCATCAACCATTGAGAGTATAAACATCCGGCACATCGATCGGCTCTTCAGTGGGCTAGGCTGCAGTGGCAGGGGCACGATGATTAATCGTTGCTTGTTCCTCATGCAGGCATGTCCGTGTTCTAATGCAGCATGTATTCGTTCTGATGGTCGCTTTCTGCTGCTGCTTCCTTTCCCACTTAGTCATATGTCTTGGTGCTCACACGCGTTATATTGTGCCACTTGTCTCCTCCTGAGTGGTGATGTATAGAGCTCAATCCTGGACCTCTTACCCGATCTGGCAGTAGTTCCAATTCCGCATTAGAGGTGGCTGCTGAGGATCATTCTTCTGTTGTACTCCTTGAAAATGAAGGCCCTTCTATATACGAAATGTTTTCTAAACTGCTGGAGGGGCAGAATCAACTGATTGGAGACATCGCAGACATTAAGTCATTTCAACAGTCAATTGGCAACCTCTTTGATGCCATAGAGTCGCGTCTAGGTTCACTTGAGGCCACACCTATGTTGAAAGATCCCAGTTTTTACTCTGATATACGCGCTGAAATCGATTCCTTGTCAGCAAAAGTAACAGAACAGAAAACCGTTCGCGAAGAAACAATCTGATCATACATGATATTTCGAGAGACCTCGATGAAATTTCCCCCGCTTTGCTCAATAAAGTTGCATCTTTATTTTCTCAGAACCTGAAGATTAGCTGCCCCCAGTCATAGGCTCGGTAGAGGGCGCACTGAATATACACGTCCCATTATTATCAAACTCTCGAACTTCAACGACAAAACTGAGGTCCTAAAAAACGTCTCAAAACTCAAGGGTACAAATTTCGTCAAAGAAGATTTCTCTGCAAGGGTTCGGCTTCTTCGTAAAAACTTTGATTCATCAGCCTCCTCTAGGGTCAGGGGTTGCGACGTGTAGTTAAGGTTTGATCATGCTTTCATCGACAAAACTCGTTATAACTGGGATGAGAGTTTACACTCATTAGTCATTGCACCTAATCAAAGTGCTTCTTCCGAGCCTGTGCCTTCGACTTCTAACTGACCCTCTCCCTGACTTCGTTCTAATAATCTTGTCGTTTTAAATATCAACGCCCGTAGCATTGTCAAAAAGCTTCCAGATTTGTTGTCTCATTTCTGTCTATTCCCCCATGTTACAGGTATCACAGAGACATGGCTACATAGTGGTATCTACGATTGCGAGGTCACTCCTCCTGGGTTTGTCGCCGTGCGCTTAGATAGGAAATGTGGTGTCGGAGGCTGCGTGGCTCTACTCAAACGATCGGACCTAAGATTTTCCATCTTGCCTTCTCCCCAGAAGCAGAATCTGTGTGGTGTAAAATTTATCTAAATAATCGGCATATTGCAATTAGTCTCGTATATAGTCCCCTTTGATCTTCCCTTAATGTCCTTCCTGCTGTCGCAGACTTCATGAGCGAGGTTAACATTGCCTCATCGAGACTCATATGCATGTGTGATTTCAATGCTCCCGGTATCGACTCGGTCGATACTTTGCTGTCTGCAGAGAATTAATAAACATTTTCTCCTCCGATGGACTCACTCAAATCGTTACAAGAGCAACCAGGCTAGATAGATTCTATCCTCGATTTAATCTCTCTAAGTGCTAATCTTGCCGAACAAGGTTTCTCCTGTGAGGTAATTGACGGTCTGTTTGACCACAAAGGCGTTTTAATAACACTGCCCTATACAATCTCTCCAAATCTCCCTATACTTTTACTTGTTTCCATGATTTCACTCAAGTGGATGACAACGCCATAGGGATGTTTTAGCAGATAATTCGATACGTTTGGGGCGCTTGTGAAGGCTAAATTGCCTGTACCGGAACTTGGGATCGGGTTTCGCGTGTGGTCTGGGAACCACCGACCTCTCTACAATTTTCCTGTTCGTGTCGCCTTTTGTCCGAAAACCGGATACGAGAAGGGTCGCTGAACGACATGCTGGAATGCGGGGAAGACGCGCTAATGATGGTTACACGTGCGCTGCTGCGGGGATGGCAAGGGTTCCGGCAACGGGAACAAAGGACCCGAAGTGACAAGGAAAGCAACAGAAGGACGGTGGGGCAGAGAAGAACGAGAGACGCTCTAGAGCCGGTCAACCCAGACTCGCCTCCCGAGGGACGACTGCCTGAAGATACGAAGACGGCTCGCTAGTCCTGACGGCGCGCCTTTTGAGCTCGCCGTGTACACCGTCACCATCAGCGCTGCCTGCTGCTATGGCCATCATCTCCCACCTCAAGCACCGGATCATCGCAGTGGCGTCCAGACGCAACCTCAAGACCGTCGGGTGAGTGGGGGCATCCAGCTCTGATTAAATCTGTTACTGGCCCTATTTCGTGCGTTATTCCTGATCTTCATCCCGAAAAGAGCCCTATAACCGGGGCATCGCAATGGTGGCAGCGGTATTTTCGGGTCTGGCATTGCTTTTAAACGGATCCCTTTGCCACGGAGAGTAGGAGGGATACACGGAATCCGGCCGACTGGCTAGACTGGCATAGAAATGAACGCGAAAGCTGAAGATCCGCTCATGGCGCATGGGTTGAGTGTACTAGCATTTAGCCATTTGATCCCTATGTTTGGTGGTACCGGACCTGTTCGCGAATTTCTGAATACTGTAGAGCAAGTTGTCAGCATCGCTTCTTGCGCCGATAGTCATGTGCTGTGTCTCTGTAAGTGTAAGATTGCAGGCGCTGCCAAAGAGTTTGTGTGGCATGATGCAGCGGCCAGGGAGGTGACAACATTTTCCAAGTTCAAAGAGGTTATGATAGCGAGGTTTGAAACGGAGTCGTTGAGATTGCGCATGCAGCGGTTTATGGATGCCCGACAGGTGCCTAGCGAAGACGTCCGATCCTTCGCAACGCGAGTATAGAAGCTAGCGCAGGCAGCAATGACCGATGAACTTGAAGTAAATGATGAGAAAAGCAAAATCAAGAAAGAACAGAATCAAATGAGATCACAGTTTGTGCATGGGCTGAGGGACCATGTGCGGCGGTTTGTCATGTCACGTAATCCGTCGACGTTTGACGATGCGGTCGCCTCCGCTGTCAACGAGGAAGTGAACGAACTCCTGAGCGGCGGCATGTCTGAGATACGAGTCGTCGACAGAGAAGAAAGCTCGCCTCGCAAAGAGATAGGGGAAATGAAACAACGATTGGGGAACATTGAGAGGTTGCTCACTGCACAACAGTCGTCGAGTGCTCCATATGGGCAGCGTTATTCACGTAGGGCATGCTCCGTGTGCGGCCGAACTGGTCACTTTGCTCGTAACTGCGTTGAACATGTACACTCCGAGGAACAGTCCATTCCAAAAAACGAGTAGGTCGCCCCTCTGACTGCGGGTTGGAAGGGGCGAAAGAAAAGCAACGGAAGGTTTCGGTGAGTAGACCCGCTGTAGACAGGAAGATAGAGAGAGTACAGAAAAAGGGAACAGCGATCTCTGGAGATCGTCTAGTAGTACGATATTCGAAGGAAACTAGTCCGGTAGTACAGCGCCGCATAAACGGGAGTGAAGCTGAAATGTTAGTTGACACGGGCTCTCGCATTTTGCTCATTTCTGAATGGCTTTCAAGAGGTTGCAAGAGCGATGTCCTGACAAAATTACTAGCGCCGTAAGCTCGCATGGGCGCTTTGTGGGCATCACTGGGAGTAAGATCGACATTGCAAATTTCCTGAGGAAACAGAACTTTCATTCATGACTGTTTTGTGATTGCGGATGGGCCTGCAATCCCAGTAGACGGAATAATCGGACAGGACATCATATCGGTCCAGAAAATTAATAGTTTAACAACTGAACACATTTTAACAATTTGGATCTACAAGAGTGCCGAATTCCTATTAAAAACTGGCGAGCTGAATCCATGAGAGAGGTCCCTCAAGCGCTAGCTGTCCTAGATGATGCGCCCGAACGCATATCCGTGAGGCTGACGTGCCCTTGCACTGTACCGGCCTTGTCGCAAATTGTGTGCTGGGCAAAGCTGACGAAACCCGTGCGCGTAGGGCAGGTTGGCGTCGTCGAGGTTGGTGCTGTTTTGGCACATGGATTGATAGGGTCCGCGACTCTAGTGAAGCCAGACGAAAGATGCCGCGTTCCCGTCCGCTTTGCAAACTTCACTAAAGATGAAATAATTTGGCCCCTAAATAAGAATATTGCTACATATCTGTGCGCTGTGGAGGAACCAAAAGACAAAAAAGTGCTTGCGGTCACAGATCATTGCCAGGCATTGACAGATGATGAGATCCCGTCTCTATTTGATGTGTCTCACAGATCTGAGGAGTTGACCCAACTGAGGAAGGTAATTAAGGCATACACTGAAGTGTTTTCTCGAGGCAACTTTGACCTCGGGCAATGTGGGGCAATCAAACACCACATAGACACACGGGGCTCATCTCCGGTGTATTAGAGGGCCCATTCCGTATGCGCAGCGCGAGGAGATGGCCAAGCAAGTGCAGGATATGCTGAAAGTCGGAATCACGGAACATTCCAAGTCCCCGTGGGGTTCGCATGCACTATTGGTTCAAAAGCCAGATGGGTCATTCCGTTTTGTAGTTGACTACAGGAAGCTAAACAGTGTCACCAGAGTGGACCCGTATCCGCTGCCAGATATCCAAGAGACCTTGTCACAGTTGGGATCGGCCAAGTACTTCTCGGTTGTGGACTTGGCCTCTGGCTTCTGGCAAATCGAGATGTATCCTTCTGATAAGGAAAAAATGGCGTTTAACACGACCAGTGGTCATTATCAATGGACAAGAATGCCCATGGGATTACAAACAGTCCTGCTGTCTGGCAGCGAACCGCCGACGTTGTGCTCGAGGGGTTGACGGACCACACATGTCACGTGTAGATGGATGACATAATCATCTATAGCTCTACGATCGAGCAGCACATGATAGATATTGAGGCAATGCTGAGGAGACTGAAAGGCGCCGGGATGAAGTTAAAGCCGAGAAAGTGCCAATTTTTGAAGGCGAAAGTAAAGTACCTCTGACATGTAGTGTCTGCAAACGGCGTGCAACCAGATGAGGAGAAAGTTGAGGCGGTTCTTCGCTTTCCCAACCCAAGCTGTGTCAGACAGGTGCGAGAGTTTCTGGGCTTAGAAGGGTATTATCGACGTCACATCGCAAACATTGCGCAAATGGCTAAGCCACTGACATTGCTAACATCAAAGCACACACATATCGAACGGACGGCCGAGGCACAAGCTGCTTTCGAGAATCTGAAAAAAAAAAAAAGCTCGTTGAAGCACCAATACTCAAGTACCTGACTTTAGGAAGGAATTTATCCTTCAAACCGATGCGTCACGGAGCACGGTTGGAGCAGCCCTGTCGCAAAGGTTAGAAGAAAACGAACATCCGGTGGCTTTCGCAAGTCGTCAGCTAAATAGGACGGAAAAAAATTATAGCGCAACAGAAAAAGAATGCTTGGCTGTTGTATGGGCGGTCCGCCACTTTCGCTGTTACTTGTATGGTCGCAAGTTTAAAATAGCGACAGACTGCCAACCGCTTAAGTGGCTTACGAACATCAGGGATCCTAGCTCGCGACTGGCACGCTGGAACCTTCAGCTTTAAGGGTATGACTTTGAAATAGAGCATAGAGCGGGTAAAGTGCACGCAAACACAGATGCCTTGAGTCGGGTGCTCTCGGAACCAGTCTCTGAAGTAAGGACCACAGCTTCTATTCCAGTTATTGATGAAGAAAAGCTGAAACAGGAGCAGCAGAAGGATGCCAAACTTCAAGAATTGAGGGACAAACTAGCTGACGACCCGGAGTATACAAGGGGATGCGCATTGAGCGCATCTGGCTTGCTCTTAAAGATGTGCCCGTACCCGACGCAAAGGCCAGGCGCGGCTACCAGAGAAATATACATTGTACCGCGCAGCTTGGTTAGAGATGTGTTACGTGCATACCATGACGCACCATACTCCGGTCATTTCGGGGCCAATGAATTGAGAAAGAAAATTGAATTGAAGTATTTCTGGCCAGAAATGAGGAAGTAGATTGCCCTGCGCTCAGTGCGAATCCTGCCAGTTACGAAAAACACTGAAAAACAGAAACGAGCTTCGCTTCAGGAGTTTGGAGAGTTGAACGCACCTTTCAAGAGAACGGCCATGGATGTTATCGGACCCTTACCGACAACCAGTAATGAGAACAAGTACGTGCTAGTATTCTCCGATCATCTGTCAAAATTCTCGGAATCTATTCTAATGATTGACCAGAAGGCGCCAACAGTGGCAACGAGCTTTGTTGAGAGAGTCGTTTTGCGCCACGGTGTGCCCAAACAGCTGCTGACTGACCAATGGAGCAATTTCACTTCCAAGGTTATGACAGAAGTGTGTGAGCTTCTAAAGGTCAAAAAGCTGAAAACAACAGCGTACCACCCAGAATGTGATGGGGCAGCAGAGCGGCTGAACCAGACTCTTAAGCAGTTGCTCTCTCATGTTGTGGTACGCGACCAGAGAAACTGGGATTTGTGGATCCCGTATGTAATTTTCGCATACAACACCGCCGTCCACGAGAGTACTCATGAGACGCCGCTTTTCCTAATGTATGGCCGAGACCCAGACATGCCACAAGAGGCATTTTAGGAGTGTGGGGGTCCCAAATACTCCGTCGTGGACGATTATCGGGCCGAGCTGGCGTTGCGACTGCAGCTATCTCACGAGATGGCGAAGAAAGCTTTGGCTTCCGCCTCCACGGTCCGGAAAACGAGATATGACATTAAAGCCGCGGAAGCTGAGTTCATGGCAGGAGATCGGGTTGCTCAACTGTGCTCAACTTGCTCGAAGTTGAGCACAGTGAAAGGGGGCTGTCACATAAACTGGCGCCAAAATGAAACGACCCCTTCCGCATCGTGGAAAAACTAGGCCCCGTAACATTTCGTATTCGGAGCTGTGAAGGGAGGCACCCAACTTTCACTGAACAGGCAAGCGCTACCAAGAAAGGGTCCCTCAATATTCAGAACAGGAAAGAATCGAAGCTTGCACGCAGTGCGCAACAAGCTCTATAGGGCCCGAAATCGTTCACGGCATTCTGACACATGCTCAAAATTTACCGCCGAAAAATGCTGAAGACGGTGATATTCAACCTAGCAGCACTGCCGAGGGTGACGTGGATAATTTACAGGCCGCAGGGTCGCAGGCACTGGAAGAGAACAGGGATTAAAATTCCGAACTGTCGACAGAGCCAGACCATGAGCTGATTTTGCATCCCAATGTGTGGGATATGTACTATCCTGTGTCTTGATTGATAACGATGTGAGCCTGCTAGTAAGTGTCATCCATGTACAAAACATAGTAGGATACCCTTTTCTGAACACTGTTCAGTTGTCTAAGCTTTATTCTTGTACACTTGTGTTTCGTTTTCCTTGTATGAATGTTATGAACTCAGTTTAATGATATGTATACCAACCTGTATGATACCATTTTCAGATCCCCTTTAGAATGTGTATCCGCTGAAATGCTTTGCTAAAGGGGAGAAAGCGTACACGCATTTTTGTTCATTGTAAACAGTCTCCAGTCGAGCCAGTTGATTCTCAACAGATGTTAGGGAGCTGTATGACCTCGCTGTTGTGTGTGAAATGCCGACTGTGACGTGCCTTCTGGATTACCTTGCTATTGTGTGTGAAATGAAGACTTCTTGTATATTGTATAGACGGTGATGCGGTTGAATTCATCTGTGATGTGCCTTCGTGGCAGTGCGCATGCAACTCAGAGTCAACAACGTATGGACACAAGAATTGATGTGACGGTGCACAGACTTCGAAAAAAAAAAAAAAAACTATGGTGAGCGATTGTGATGGCTAAATTGCCTGTGTCGGAACTTGGGATCAAGTTTCGCGTGTGTTCCGGGAACCACCGACCTCTCCACAATTCTGTCTGCTCGTGTCGCTATTTGTCCGAAAACCGGATACGAGAAGGGTCGCTGAACGACACACTGCAGAATGCGGGGAAGATGCGCTAATGACGGCTGCTCGTGCGCTGTTGCGAGGATTGCGAGTGTTCCGGGAACAGGAAGAAAGGACCCGAGGTGACAAGGAAAGCAGCAGAAGGACAGTGGGACAGAGATGGACGAGAGACGCTCTAGAGCCGGTCAACCCAGAATCGTCTCCCGAGGGACGACAGCCTGAAAATACGAGGCTCGCTAGTCCTGGCGGCGCGCCTATTGAGCTCGCCGTGTACACCGTCACCATCAGCGCTGCCTGCAGCTATGGCCATCATCTCCCACCTCAAGCACCGGATCATCGCAATGGCGTCCAAACGCAACCTCAAGACCGTCGGGTGAGCGGGGGCGTCCAGCTCTGATTAAATCTGTTACTGGCCCTATTTCGTGTGTGATTCCTAGTCCCCACCCCTAAAAGAGCCCTATAACCGGGACATCACATGCTTTCAGACAGCAAGGACATAAATTGCTTTGTTAATTACTTTGAGTGTCTTGTTAAGCCTTGTATCCAACGTTTCGTGCCTCTTAAAACTAAGAAAAAAAAAACACTAACATTCCCTGGATGTCTTGTGACATTTTGTATCTGTCCCGTCGCGTTAGAAGACTTAGGCGTTCGAAAAACATCAATCCGTTAAACTTAGATTTCTTAAATCAAAGAATAAACTTAATTATAAACTACGAAACTCTAAAGATTTCTTTTATCGCGTTCATCTGCATGACTAGTTACGGACTAACCCTCGGAAAATTTTGGTCTTCCATTTTACCTCGCGATGTTTCATCTATACTTCTTTCAGAATTGATAATGACGTCATAAATGAGCCGGCGGTTATGTCAGAAGCATGTAATATGTATTTTCAGTCCGCGTTTGTTTCAGACAACTTTATACTGCCACTTACCAACATTGTTTCTTCCATAGTAGTCAAACGTTGTGATTAATAGTGAGGGCATTCTCAACCTTATATTAAACTTGGATGCCAAAAAATGCACCGGCCCGGATGGGATACCCAATGCTTTCTTAATTCGATATTCCTTGTGGTCATCAAAATATCTATCATATTCAATAAGTCCTTATCTTCTGCTACTGTTCCATCTTCTTGGACGTCACAAAGGTGCTCCATCTTTATAAATCTGGCGATAAGCACGTGTTTGTCCAACTATTGGCCAATTTCATCGACATCACAGTCATGCAAATTGCTTGAACATGTTATTCATAAACTTATCATGCTCTTTCTGGAATCAAATAATTTACGGTTCAATAGACAACATGGCTTTAGGCATGGTTTTAGCACAATTACGCAATTAGCAGAGTTCGCGCATGACATCTCCCTACTTAACCTTGAAGTTGTTAACCAGGCCAGTGCCATTTTTACTGTAAACTTAAAGCTAAACTTAAGGCTGTACTAAATAACCCTCCCGTTAACTGGATTTTCAGCTTTCTGTCCTTTCGCTCACAGTACGCATCCTACAGTTCAACTAACTCCACTGCTATTGATGTAACATCGGATGTACTCCAAGTTTCCGTCCTTTCCCACTCCTTTTTTTAAATATACATTAACGACCTTCAATTAAATATTTTAATAATAATAATAATAATAATAATAATAATAATAATAATAATAATAATAATAATAATAATAATAATAATAATAATAATAATAATAATAATAATAATAATAATAATAATAATAATTGGTTCACAGGAAGGGAAAGGCGCAGTATATGTCACACTTGTTTTTTGTGGACACCTGAACTGCACCGTAAGGGAAGGGAGGAAGGTGGGCGTGAAAGTGGAAAGAAAGAAAGAGGAGCCGAAGTGGAGGGCTACGGAGTAATTTCGACCACCTGTCTAATATTCGTCTTTATGCTGACGACTGTGTTTTATATGAAGTGATTAATGGCCTTAATGATCATTATCGTCTCCAAGAGTCTTTTAATGGGTTTTGCAACTGGTGTAACACATGGCAAATGCGAATTACGAAAACTGTCTTGTTGTTTTTCTGTAATAAGTCTTCCTCCTCCTTTTTCAGTTACTCTTCCAATAGCCGTACACTAAAGTTCCTGTATATAAGTCTCTTGGTGTTATTTTTACACATAGATGACATAGTCTAGCCGCATCGATTACATATATAGCAAAGTACTAAAAAAATTAGGTTAGGCGAACGCTAACCCATTCTTCCAACGACACAAAATTACTAACTTTATCCACCCGGTTCTCGAGTATGCGTCTGTTTGGAACCCTTATAAACAGTTGGAAATTAACAAGCTTGAAGCAATCCAGAAAAAAGCTGTGCGATTTATATGTCATCGTTACGATCGCGACTTTTATCCATCTTCTACGCTCTCTTCCTTGAACCTAATCACGCTCTTTTCTAATCGCCGCGTCGAATCCTTAAAATTGCAGCCCATATAGTCAGCTCTTCAGTTAGGATTTCTCGTGATAATTACATTACCTTCGCACCAACATCATCAACAAAGAGTCATCGTGACTTCAACTTAGTACCCTACCACGCACGCACTAACGTGTAAAAATTCAGCTTCTTTCCCCGCTCTATTGAACACTAGAATTCATTAGTGGGTCTATTCGCTCATATCCTCGCCATAGTTTTTCATCCGCCATCCAGGATACATAACCCTTGCCATTTATGCCCGGCGCGTACTCGTGAGTGTTCTTGTATATTTTTTTTCTGCTTATTGTACTGTACTTTGATTACGTGTTATGTGATACTAGATGTATATACCTATGCTTTTGTAGCCCACTCCTGCCATAGCGCACATATGCGCTGCAGTATGTATGAATAAATAAATAAATAACGGACGGACGGACGGACGGATGGATGGACGGATGGATGGATGGATGGATGGACGGATGGACGGACGGACGGACGGATGGACGGACGGACGGACGGACGGACGGACGGACGGACGGGCGGACGGACGGATGGATGGATGTGTAGAGAATTTACGGGGTCGCAACGGAGCCCCAGAACAAAACGAGCAGCGTGGCAGGCTTCTCGAACCGAACAGTCCGTGCTGTGCGTGCGCACCGAGCACGCGCCGTTCAACTTTATTTTCTTCTTTCGCCGTCTGCGAACGCCGATCTTAGCGCTTCCGCTTCATAGCATCGCTGTGCGCTACAGGGCCCACCGCTCAGGCGGAATGGTGAAATGTACGCGCCGACGGGGAGGCATGAGGGCACCTCAGCGGCAGGCAGGTAAGCCGATAAGCCAGCAACATCCGAGGGGAGGTCCTGGGGAGGTGTCTCCATATATGCGGGTTTGAGGCTATCTAAGCAGACGATCTCCCCCCGACCATCCAGCAGGATAGTCGCCGAATTTGTCGTCTTGTTGAGGACGCGGTACGGGCCATCGTAGGAGCGCTTTTACAGCGTACAGTAAGAGGCGCTTTTACAGCGTCTCGCCTTAGAAAAGCATGCGTAGAGGACGCAAGGTCCGGATACACGAAAACCTGACAGTCAGCTGATCGAGGCGGGTTTGGGCGCAGGTGTTGCATGCAGTCCTGAAGGCGTTGAAGATACTGCAAGGGCTGGGACGAGTGAGCCGAAGGAACGAACAAGTCTCCGGGAAGCCGCAGGGTTGCACCGAAGACGAGTTCGTCCGCCGAACAGCCGAGGTCATTAAGAACGGCGTGTAGACCAAGAAGCATTATACGAAGGTGGTCAGCCTAGTGCTCACGATCAAGGCGAGCAGTAAGGTCTGTCTTGAGCCACTCGACCATGCCGTTGGCACAGATATGATATGTTGTGGTGCGGCAGTATTTAGTGCCGAACAGACGGTTGAGTGAAGAGGACGCATTCGAACTGGCGGCCGCGATCCGTGGTAAGAATGCCGGGGCAGCCTAAGTGGGAAACCCATGCTGAAACGAAGGCTTTGGAAACTATTTCCGCAGTAATGTCTGGAATGGGCACTGCTTATGGCCAACGAGTGAAGCAGTCGATCATCGTCAGAGTCAGAATGCACCGGCAGCCATTAGAGAGAGGTAGCGGTCCAACCAAGTCCAGATGAACGTGGTCAAAGCGACAGCCAGGTGGCAGGGAAGAATGGGGTGGAGTCCTCGTATGGCGGGGTTACTTTGGCGGACTGGCAAGCAAGGCACGAGCGGGCCCACTAGCGAACGTCGGTGTTGATGTTCGGCCAAACGTACCGCTGGGTAACGAGGTGCTTTGTGGCTCTTAAGCTGGGATGGCAGTGTCGTGAAGCGAATAGAAAATGGCACGACGAAAGTCCTCCGGGATGAATGGACGTGGTAGAGCCGATGACATGTCGCACCAGAGCGATCCGGTCACAAGCGGATGAGGCACGAGCTGCAGATGAAGTGAACGGGGTGGTCACGCAGGGCTTGAAGCTCAGTGTCTTCCAGCTGTGCTCGGGACAGACATTCCCAGTCTACAGCAGATGTACACACTCTGATGGAAGTAATGCTTGAAAGTGCATTAGCGGCCTCATAGTCGATGCCTTTGATGTGCCGGATATCTGTTGCGAACTCCGATATGTAGGCCAGGTGACGAAGTTTGCGGGCGACGTGCTTGGAAGAGTTCGTATGGAACACATACACCAGAGGCTTATGATCCGTAAGAACGTAAAATGGCTGGCCCTCCAAGAAGTGGCGGTAATGCTGGATAGTGGAGTAGATGGCGAGCAGCTCACGGTCAAATAGGCTGCAGCGAGTCTCGGCAGGTTGGAGCTTCCGAGAGAAGAAATCCAGTGGGTACCACTCGGAGTTGATTTTGTGCTGGAGAACACCAATGACCACGCTGGCAGCATCCACCACAATACGAGTGGGCGCGGAAGTTCTAGGCTTGATGAGAAGGATCGGGTTTTGCAGCCGTGAAAGCAGCCTGAGCCTCGGGAGACTAAGAAATTGCGGATAGAGGATTTGGTTGTGCGAAGAAGGCCGGTCAGGGGGGGGGGGGGGGAGAATCTCGGCGCAGTGCGGGATAAAGCGTCGGGAAAAATTCACTAGGCCCAGGAACTCGTGGAGCTTGCGTAGGATAGTGGGTGCTGGGAAGTCTAACAACTTGGACGTGCGAAATAAATGGACGAATTCCCTGCGCCGAGATGTGGTGGCCCAGGAACGCCAGCTCAGAAGAGCCGAAAACACATCTCTGGGCATTAACGACCAAGCCAAGTTCTTGGAGGCGTTGAAAGAGTTCCAAGAGGTGACTCTCGTGATCTTGCGGAGTACGGTTCGCCACGCAGAGACGTCGGTGTAGGCAAACACAGCCGGAAGTCCGCGTGTCACTTCAGCAATAAATCTCTGGAAAGTTTGAGCTGAATTGCGTAGCACAAACGGCATGAGCACGTACTCAAACAGGCTGAAGAGTGTAATGATGGCCGTCTTCGGTATATCAGCCGGTTCAAGAGAGATTTGATGGTACACTTTTACAAGGCCCACTTTACTAAAGATCTTGCATCCATCCAGGTGTCCAGTGAAGTCTTGGATTTGTGGAAGGGGATAGCTATCGTGGACCATGTGAGCGTTGATGTTGAGAGCCCTGTAGTCGCCGGACGGACGCCAGTCACCCGGTTCTTTCTTGGGCACCAGGTAGAGCGGTGAGGCCCAAGGGATAGGCGAAGGCCGAATAATACCCAGCTGGAGCATGTGGTCGAATTCCCGTTTAGCAATCGCCAGACGTTCACCGAAGAGGCGGCGCGGACGACCTGCGACGGGTGGACCACGCGTGACAACGTGGTGGGTTATAGCGTGCTTGGGTAGCTGGTGGAGATTACAAGGCCTCGTGACCTCTTGAAAGTCCGCGAGCGCTTGGGCGTACGGGCATTACGGTATCAGCATGCGGATGCCAGTGGAAGCGACAATCGATAGAACTCCAGTGATGAAAATGCGCGTCGTGCTGTCGATGAGACAGTGGAGGCGCATGCTGACGTCCAGATCAAAATGCGTCAGGAAGTCGGATCCGAGGATGGGTCGGTGGAGATCGGCGACAGTGAAGACCCATCTAAACGTGTGCCGCAGGCCAAGGTCCAAAGTGAGGGACCGGAGACCTAAGGTGGCAATGGAGGTTGAGTTGGCCGTGCGGAGAGTAAGTCCAGGTGACTTGGAAGTACGCTCAGCCTTGGTTGACCGCAGAACGCTGACTTGGCACCAGTGTTGACGAGGAAGCGCAGGCCTGAAATGTGGTCCATGACTAAGAAAAGGGGGCCTGGGTGAAGGGCGAGGTCACATGCCGCCTTCAGTGATCTAACAGCGCGTTTCCCGACCGGATGCTCGGTGGAGTGGATGCTTGGTGGAGTGCATTGGCGGGCACGGTGTTGAAAAGTATGGTAATACCAGCAAATACGTTGACTGCGAGGACTCGAAGCGCGTGAACCTCTCGGCGAAGAAGAACAGAGGCGAGGACTTGAGGAAAACCCGTGCTGGGCATGAGAGACGTCCGAAGGGCATCGAGAGAAGCGGCCAGCTGATCGGTCCGGGTCTCCAATAGTGAAGTGACGAAGGACTCTGGTGGACAGGAGACGGCGGCGGCGAAAGGAGAAGTCACATCATGGACTCGATCAGCTAGCTGGGCGAGGCGGTCAAGGGTCAAGTCTCGCGTAGCAGCCAAGACGAGGCGACTACGGCAAGTGCTGCAGTTAGAGCTCTCTCAACAGTGCGCCGTTCGAACCGGCGTTGCTTTCGCACAGGAGCTGCCGCACGCTAGTGAGTAGTTTGGAGGGGCAGCGGTCGCCAAGGAATTCGCTGGTGAGAAGCTGCTGGAGGCGCGCAGTCTCAGACGCCGTGGTGCGGTCCAGGAATGCACTGCTTAAGTCGCTGGTATAGAGTATCGCCTAAGGGTCTAAGGATGACATCCGCCACTTCTTGAGCCACCTCAGAAGGCAGGTTGGAAAGTAAGTGACAAAACTGAGATGCCTCCGAGGTGACGTGGTGCAGATGGAAGATGGGTTCCACCTGGGCGAACCAGATCTGTGGCTGCTTGGGCCAGAATGTTGGAAGGCGGAGCTGGATAGCTGCGACGTTCCGTGAGCACAAGGTAGCGTCAGGCGGAGGGTCGCCAGAGGGCGGTATAGGTTGCTGGGGTCGGTCATCATATAGGCCGGAGTCACCGCTGTAGGGAATTTACGGGGTCGCAGCGGAGAAACAGAACAAAACGACCAGCGTGGCAGGCTTTGCTTGCGCATGCACCGAGTACGCGCCGTTCAACTTTATTTTCTTCTTTCGCCGGCTGGGAATGCCGATCTTAGCGCCTCCGCGTCGCTGTGCACTACAGGATGGATGGATGGATGGATGGATGGATGGATGGATGGATGGATGGATGGATGGATGGATGGATGGATGGATGGATGGATGGATGGATGGATGGATGGATGGATGGATGGATGGATGGATGGATGGATGGATGGATGGATGGATGGATGGATGGAAGGGTGGATGGTGTCACGAATACGGCGCACATTTTTATCAAGCCGGCACAGCGCGAGGCCCGCGCGGCACCGCATCGAAGGATCTACGACGTTCGAGAAAAGTCTCCTTCCCCGCGCGAGAGAGCGCGTAGCTTTGTACGTGTCGGCGTCACCCTCTTTCTCATCACCCGGCGATGACGATGATTCATCAGTCCGGAAGATGTCAGCCGTCTCCAGAATTTTCGGCGGCGCCTGACCAATGACTACACGCGGCTCGACGGGAGGAAAAGGGAACGCTTCAACAAGCGAAGCTAAGTGTGTGTGCGCGCTAGCCTTGGCGGGCCTAAACAGACAGACGCGGCGCGCCCTATTTAAGGAGGGCGCGGTGCATTTGTGAATCAGTGATTGCGGTGTGTTCGCAAGTGTTACAGCTGGACTCCCGGTGATCACCCGCTGCTGGCAATCCTACAGACCAGCGAGGGAGCGGCGCTCCTCTTACATGGCGGCCACATCGTGACTCTCAAGGCGTCGGACTGCAACAGTGTCCGGTGAACAATTTGGCGTTTGTTTATTTGACTCTCTTGTATGGTTTTGTATTGTAAGCCTCTGTGTTATTAATACCTCTTTAATTGCATGATTTGCGTTGTTTTCTGTGAACCTCTCGTCTGTACATTTTAAGTGATCGTGTGTATTCTGTATCGTCTTTTGCTGTGTATAAAGTTTGTTTTGTTTGTTGCTTCTGACTCCGATCCTTACTCTGGCTTAAACCGGCGAAAACTGGGCACCAAACGGCCACCCCCTTCTGTCACTACAAGGTAGTTGAATTCCGGCTGAACCTGCCACGCAAGTCGAGGGCATTTCCTTTGCGACCGGAACAGCTACCCCCACTCACTCTAAGGGTGTCTGGGAGTGTGCGCACCATTAAGGGCGCATCGTTAATAATGGATGGATGGATGGATGGATGGATGGATGGATGGATGGATGGATGGATGGATGGATGGATGGATGGATGGATGGATGGATGGATGGATGGATATGGATGGATGGATGGATGGATGGATGGATGGATGGATGGATGGATGGATGGATGGATGAATGGATGGATGGATGGATGGATGGATGGACGGACGGACGGACGGACGGACGGACGGACGGACGGACGGACGGACGGACGGACGGACGGATGGATGGATGGATGGATGGATTATAAGACCGTCCCCTTTGAGACGGGGTGGTGGTAGTTCCCACTATGCTCTGCTTTTCTTTTTTTTTTCCTAAATCGCGAATGCTGTTATAAATCTAACTATTTCGTCATTTCAATTACTGAATTTTTCTTTCCACCCTTCTAACCTTGTGCAATCTGTTTTTCAGGCGTCCCCCTTCCAATCTCTTTTCGCTAACTTGCACCGTAGATTCATCGCCTGATAACTGGTATCTGTAAACCTATATAGGGCCACAGGGAGAGTGACTGCGCCTTCATCGATCGACATCGGGATGGAGATAATATTCGAATGTAAGATGTTGAATTGTTTCTACGGTTTACCCCACACTGCACATGTGTCATCTTGGTTAACTTTTTTTTTTAGCTGCATGATTGTGGGCTTTGAAAGGGGGAACGGTATTCCGCCCCGTCGCCAATCCGCGGATGCAACGTTCTCGCTAGCGACCCGCGGAGGGGAACAAAAGGGACAAAGGACGGGGACGACACAGTGTTAACACTCGAATGCTATTTATTGCACTTGCAAATAATACAGAGCATGCCGGCTAGCTATACATCAGCAAGGTTTTCCTTGGAAGGGCAAGGCTACGTAAGAAGGACTTTTGACTCACCGGCTGGGGAATGGGGGTGCGATTTCGGCGGCGGACATTTGAACGCGCCGTGAATATGGCGGCCGGGATCTCCCGTGCGCGCCGCAATCTTCGGACGAAGCCATACCACGGCGTTAAAGTCCCTAGATCCGTTTTTTGTTAAAAAACGGATCTAGGGACTTTACACGGCGTTTGCCGCGGGAGGAAGCGAGACGGTCGCTTCGCCGCTGGGAACCAGAAGATGGACGGTCGTGCACAACGGGTCCTCCCGAGTGCGCAGCGTACTCCGTGCCTGCTATCCCCCGGCATTTGCCGGGAGAGGCGGCGGGAGACGACCGCTCTAGTTGCCGGCTGGATCCAGAAGCTCTCTTCATCTCGCGGGAACCTAGACGTCTTGGTGGCGCATCCATCGTTGATTCTCCTTCCCCCAAGGGGAGGTATTTACCTCCTCTCCCAGCCGGCGCTGTCACGACGCTCGCCGGAGATGTAGTGATCGGTCGCGGCGAAGGGGGAGGAAACTGGTTTTCCACATGATCTAAGGCCCCCAGATCAATTGCTTCAAAAAGGAGCGCACTGCCTAATGAGTTATCAAAGAAAGATTCCTTTCTGATCTGCATTTTTCAGTTTCGATATATCCCTGCACACAGCTTCTTTTCCATATAATTTATCCTGTTTTTGCCTTCTGTGTTTTTTTATCAAGATAACACGAGAATAAATAAAACGCGGAGACAATAGGCAGACGCTTAGGGTCACTGAGCGTTACAAGAGCAAGAGCAACATGTAAAGCGCCGAGAGTCCGCTGAAGGAGCAGATGGCGCAGGACGGAGTTCAAAACTAGTCAGAAGCGCGCAGTACCACTCCGTGGGTTTCGTCGGCTAAGCGCACAGTGATGCCTGCAGGTTACGCTCGTCGCTAAGCTCCGTTAGTGATGCCGTACGAGCAAATGGCAACCAGAGGCAACCAGCGAACTGCGAGCACTCTTTTTGCTCAGATCTGACAATCGCTACGGGGCCTTCAAATTTGGGAGACAGCTCTGGGCAAGGAAGGCGCTGCAGAGTTCGCCGCTCGTTTCTGTATTGGGCGCAATGAAAGTGACTGACGAGCGTTTTACCATGCGTGCACGTTTGTTGCGGTTGTCTTATTTTTGTAATGGCCCGCGCTGTACGAAGGAGTGAGTGAATAGTTGTCCGGGGCGTAATTTTTCGGGAAGGCGAAAAAATGTGGGCATCGCGTCTAACTTTTGTAGACAGAGGTGTTCTATTGTTTACTATGTTTCCTTGATTCTTGGTGCGGATGAAAAAAAAAAATGTGGCTCCAATCCACGCTGTGAAGTGGTTTTACACGACACCCAATTACCCATTGTAACGTCACTTAAAAATTCACACACGTGACTCTCTATAAATTCTGGTGTCCTTACTTTCCGTGGTCATCCATGATAGCCTCGAATGAACTGAATGAGTTGCTAGACCGGTCTCCTTGTTATATATATATATATATATTGCTACGAAGATGAAGAAGCGGGCAGTGGCGCGGGGCGGAGCGCTCGCGCTAGGCCCGCTGGCCATTAAAGCATATTTCATCGTCATGTAATCACGTCGTTCTGCTTCTGTTGTGTCACCGTGTTCCATCGCTTGTCATGCCACCACGTAACAATGTATATATGTTTGAAAGCGTGGTAACGTCACTACGAGATTTTTATGCTGTTACGTACTTTTCCAATCTGAATAGCTTACGCAACTGTAATCTCTACCGGGAAACACACGCGGGGAGAAGAAACGGGCTTCGCATTCTTTGCAGGCGCCGTTATCATACATTATACGCTTTGTACTTCACAAGAGGGCTTCGAATGACGGCGACAACGATGGATGTTCTGAACAATCGCAAAAGTAATAACATGACGCCTTTTGGTGATACTCTGCATAGTTCCGAGCGTCCTTCATGCAGTATCGAAACGTGGTTAACAGATTGTCATCCCTATGCTGGTTGGCAGTGAACAGCGGACGACGCTTGGCGATGATGCGTATAGGAGCGATACATATACTTGAATGGACAGCTGAGCTATACTTGATCAAGCGGGACACCGTCTCACAACGCCGCTGGCTCCACGTTATTTTACATTTGTGATGAGTGGAACTTTATACTTAATAACCAGTCAGCAGCAGTGCGCATGTCAAGAATGTTGACTGTTTTCAGTTAAAATCAAATTCATAAAGTTGAGTTCGGCGTACTTTTTTTTTCTTCACGTGAATTCATGCACGAAGTCATGCGTTCGTGCACAAGAAACGGCTAGAAAAAAAACGTCATCAGCAGCTGCATAGTAAGAAGAATAGCAAAAAATAGATGACGTCATCAAGCGACCATACGACGCACACATCAAGCCAAGCGTCCACGACGTATAACATTTGGATGCATCCAGACCCATCCGCGACCGAGGCTACCGTCACTTCATCATTAGTTCGCTGCACGCAATATTTTACCAAGGAATACCTTCTTCAGCAAACGGAAGAACCGAAAGTGGACACTGAAAAACCCGACTGGGAGACTAAAAATTAAACAGATTTTGTAATGCGCTCTATCCAGGTATTGTGCAGGATGTGGAGGTTATCGGAAAGGTGCGATGCTGTGACGCCAGGATAGTAAGGTCTCAGATTAGTCTAGATTTAAAGAAGGAACGGAAGAAACTAGTAAGGAAGAAGCTAATCAACGAAATAGCGGCATCACAAACAAGAGCGCAAAAAAAAAAATGAAAACACGGATACAGAGAGACACATATGGACACAACAAGCGCTCACTTCAACTTCTTCTGACGCCAGGAAGAAACAACATACATATAAAACCAGGAAAAAGACGTCACAACAATTGACATGTCACAAATGTCACAAAGTAGAGCAATTCAGGATCTTGTTGCAGAACGGGTATCCAGCTTCAAACGAGGAAGACGACCTCAGTGTAGAAGGAATGAAGGATTTCAGAGAGATACAAATAATGAGTGTGCTGAAGAAATAGGTGGAAGGATAGTAACACAGGATAGTAACACAGGATGCCAATAATCGGTCAAGGCAAATTCAGAAGATCTGATTAATAAATGCCAAAACATGAAAAAAATAAAAGTAGCAGAGCTATTGAAGCTGATCAATGAGCGTATCCGGCATAAGGGAGTATAACGTGGAGAGAATTGAGCATGCTCGAAACAACGGCGCTATCCTGAAAATGGTCGGGAGGAAATTAGGCATATGCAAAAAACCAGATATATCAGATTGTGCTCGAAAACCTAGTCACCCTGTATACGCAATGCCTCATGACCTCGAGAGTACCGGAAACATGGAAGAGCACTAATATTATATATAGTGCGCCATTTGCGTAAAATGCATTTTCTCTTTGTATCCTGCGACAGTAATGTCCCACGGGTGCTGTAGGTATCACAATAAATAAATAAATAAATAAATAAATAAATAAATAAATAAATAAATAAATAAATAAATAAATAAATAAATAAATAAATAAATAAATAAATAAATAAATAAATAAATAAATAAATAAATAAATAAATAAATAAATAAATAAATAAATAAATAAATAGAGGATGTCAAGGACTTAAGAAATTAGACCAATCTGTTGACTGTCTGTTACCTACAAGGTATTTACTGAGGTACTAGCTAATAGAATTGGGGCAACCTTAGACTTCAGTCGACTAAAGGATCGGGCAGGGTTTAGTGAAGGCTATCCTACAATGGATCATATTCATACTATCAAACATGTGATAGAAAAATACTTGGAATGTAACCAACCCTTACACGTAACAATCATAGGTTACGAAAGCGCGTTTGACTCAATCGAAACATCAGCAGTCAGGCTGGAGTTGCGAAAGCAGGGTACAGATGAGCCATTTGTTAAAGGGGTGGAATACAGCTATATTGGCTGCGCACGAACCATATAGTTCTCCATAAAGAAAGATATTAGGCAAGGAGACACGATCTCCCCAGTACTATTCACAGCATGCTAAGAGAATGTATTCAGACTCGGAATGGGAGCAGTTAGGGGTAAGTGTTGACGAAGAATGCCTCACTAATCAGCGATTACTTCATTTCGTTGTTTACTAAGTAACTCAGGGGACAAATTGCAAATTATTATTGATCACCTAGACAGGAAAAGCAAGAAGGCAAGGCTAAAAATTAAAGACTAAAAGTAATGTTCAACAGCCTCGGAAAGGAACAGTTTACAGTAGGTAACGACGCACTCAGGGAAGTGGTAGGAGAGTATGTCTACCAGATAGTAACCGCAGATCTATACCATGAAAGGAAATAATTATGCGAATAAGATTGGGATGGAGCTCATTCGGCAAATACTCTGAGATCATGAACGACAGCTTAACGGTATCCATCAAAAGGAAAGTATATAACAGCTGTATCTTACCAGTATCCACCTATGGGACAGAAACGTGGAGGCTAACAAAAAGAGTACTATTTAAGTTGAGGACAACGCAGAGAGCTATAGAACGGAAAATAGTAGGTGTAACGTTAAGAGATGAGAAGCGTACAGAGTGGGTCAGAGAAATAACTCAAGTCACTAACATCCTAGTTAAAATTAAGCAGAAATGAGCACGGGCAGGACATGTAGTGCGAAAGAAGAATAACCGATGGTTGCTTAGAGTAACAAATTGGATTCCAAGGGAAGGCAACCGTACCAAGGGGCGGCAGTAGGTTGGCTGGGCGGATGAGATTAAGAAGTTCGCAGGGGAATGGGGATGCAGCTAGCTAAAACAGACGCTTGGGCAAGTTGGTAATCCATTGAGGGTAAACAGCGCAAAAAAGACGAAGACGAACGAAGTACACAAACGAGCGCTGACTTTCAACTCGCTTTACTGCTTGTCCCGCGAAAATATATACAGGGAAAAAACAACAAAAGAAAACGTGAAGACACTGATAATCAAAGATACATAATATCTCCAGCTGCGGATGACAACAGCGGCGTCATTGCCTTGCATTCAGAAACCTCATTTCCTTCGCTGTTAGAGCCACCGAAGCGCTACTAACACAATCATCCTCTATCTTCGAGATTTCAACGGCTTCCAGAAGAGTGATAAAGAAACACCGCAATCAGCTAACCCGTGAAATTCTGGAAGCCGTTGAAATCTCGAAGATAGAGGATGATTGTGTTAGTAGCGCTTCGGTGGCTCTAACAGCGAAGGAAATGAGGTTTCTGAATGCAAGGCAATGACGCCGCTGTTGTCATCCGCAGCTGGAGATATTATGTATCTTTGATTATCAGTGTCTTCACGTTTTCTTTTGTTGTTTGTTCCCTGTATATATTTTCGCTGGACAAGCAGTAAAGCGAGTTGAAAGTCAGCGCTCGTTTGTGTACTTCGTTCGTCCTCGTCTTTTTTGCGCTGTTTACCCTCGATGCAGTTAGCCCAGGAGCGGGTTAAGGAGAGATTATGGGAGATGTATTTTCCCCGCAGTAGGTATATAGCGCGGATGATGATGATGAGAAGGAGGAGGAGCAGGAATCAATAAATGTGGACTGTACGGCAAGGCGAACATCACTTGCGCGGTGAGTGGAGCAAAGGGGCAATTATTTAAAAAAAAATTAAGTAATCAACTTTGAAATTTTTTATTTTATGGCAGAATATTATATTGCGCAATTTAAGGCTGTCAAACTCAAAAGCTTTCCTTTTCATTAATTTCAGAATCGGCGTCGTGGTATCGAGCGTTCAAAAAATGCTTTCGAAGGCTCTTCAAGCTGGCTTTCCTACGCTGCACGGTGATAAAATTGCGCCACTTGAATTAAATACCGACGTTACCTACAACCCTTATCGTGTAGAAGATGTTTACGTAATTGACGAGAAGTTATCATGGGTAGGGATGCCATTTTAGAGGTGGGCAGTAAGTCAAAGCCAACTTATCGTCCTATATAAAAGGCGTATACTTTTCCAAGTCCGATATTATGTACCCTGAGGTGGATTGAGAACTTTACAAACTGAACTCACCTTCCGTGTTGGATGGTTGGATGCCTTAAGTTCCGCAAAATATTGTGTCCTAAAACCAACACTCAAAAAAGATTACTAATTTTTGTTGATTAATCCTTCTCGTACTGTACTTTACAGAGCAAATAATGTCCGCCTTAACGTATAATTTACTTGCAGAGACCGCACCAGCGTATCTTTCATGGCTTTCGAATTAAAATCTGTAATAGTCTGAATCACGCCGTATATCAGATGCCAGCAAAATACTGCAAGATAAAAGGACACCAGGAAAACTCAATCCAATTATTGTTGTCGGTAAAAATTGATTATTTTATTTATTTATTTATTGATTTATTTAGTAATACTGCAGGCCAATACTTTGGCCCAAGGAGAAGGGGCTATTCACAAACAAAAAGAAGTCACAGAAAAGCATATAAAATGTAACATGAAATGAACATAATGCACAAAAAGAACCACAAATGAAACGTCAACATCGCTAACTTGCACAATAATGATTACCTGGTTCTTTCTGCCTTCTTTGACGTTGGTGCGGCGCCAAAAGGTCATTTATATATAGCGGAGAAAATTGTGTTCAAACATTTCCCGTCAAACAACTGAAACTCGTGACTTCTTTACAGAAAAGGACACGTTACATTTTGAAAACTGAACGGTGATGTAGCGTAGCCTCTTTGATCCGCATCTCCAATTCTGTGTCGACGTATATGCCGTTTACTTGTGAAATAAGTCGGTTATGGCGACACCTGTATTTCGTTTTTTTTTTTTTTTTTTTTTTTTTTTTTTTTCCTGGCGTATAAAAGTCCCTTTCCCGGTTAGAGCTCTCTCTTCGTGTTTAAAAAGCGGTAACCTATCGCTACAGGCCAACTTCTATCAGTTATCACAAGCCCTTTTAGTTTTCTGCCATCCTTGCTTTGTTGCGAATCTTAATTTTACATCCTACATTTACCTGCGTTTGAGAAAGGCGATAGTTAGGAATTGTTATTTCCAACAAGTTAACACGAGCATGTATCATCAGATGGAGCTGTGATATAAGAATGAAAGTGACGTGGCCCGTACGTGTTCATGGCCCGGAACAATGGCCAACCAGAGCGGCAGCTGTGAGTGCTTTGAGCTTGCGCACTGAGGATGTTTTCTATCTGCCACCCCTGTGCGATCGTGGCGCTGTCACCTTACCCCGGCTAAACACTGGTGGCGAAATATGTAAGCTTCCTAATCCCTCCAGGACCAGCCCGCCCCACGTGCGAAGCAAGCGTCTTGGCGCTTCTGCGGTAAGTAGAGATTCAAAATTCCGGAAATTCGAGCAGTAGAGAAAAAAAAAAAAAAAACACACACACACACACACGAGAAAATAGAAAAAAATAAGATAAAAAAATTTCCGGAAATATTGGAAACATTGGGATGATACTATGAATAACAATCTGTTCACTCTCTACGCCACGGTGTTTCAAGGATCCCATCTGATCACAGTCTTCCTGAAAGCTAATCTTGTGAAGTTGTGAGATCCGATGGCGTGGTGTCGAAAGCTGAGAAGAAAGAATCGGTCCGGAAATGGTTGTTGAGCCGTGCTACAGTGCCCGAACGAAGATTCTTGCTGAGGCGATGACAGAAATGATATGCACATGAGGGACAGCTTTGTTGCTAAGACCTGATGTTAGCATGGACGTCCGCGAGCTTCGAAGACATATTCGAGCTGTCGTCAAATGCGTTAACTAACCGGACGACTCTGGGCGGTTCATATGGCACGATGAAGAGGCAAGTCAGCAGTGTAGAAACAGTCGTGAGAGAATAGTACTTTCAGATGGTGCCTGCACACATTCCAATACAAAAGAGATATGATGATCTATTCGCATTTTGTTTCGCTATCGCCACGATGCTTCCCCGCTAAGCGGCTATAAATTTTAATTCAGAAATGACGGGGTTATGACCTTGTGTGAAGACGAAAAAGGAAATACAAGTTCTTTTTTAACTTGAGGAAGCAAATTTTTAGGCATAGATACGTGGCAGCGATGAAACAGCTGCCGATTAAAATACAATTTTTTTTTTAGCATATGTAGCCGCATTGACATGCGGGACAGAACTGCGCAACATGTGCTCTTTAATAATTTATTTTATTTACAAACAGATAGGCTCGATGTTATAGCTGAGACCAGAATTATTTTGTAACAAACTCGTATTACTTAAGGCGCACTTTTTCTAGCTTTTTGTTTCTTGATTCACAGTTGGCGCTGTCAGAGATATTTCTTCGATATCATATTTATGTGCCCTGTAGACCGTGCCCTTTCTTCTATTCCCTATTCCCTATGCCCTTTTTTCTATTCTCCACCTCTCGGGGCAAAAAAAAAAAAAAAAAAAAAGTTCGCTTTCTTGGATTTTTTCGAGCCCTCCCATCTCTGCAGCTCTGAAGCCGCGCTTTTGGTTGCGTTGCAGATGAGCTTTACACTATTAAGGCTTGTATGCAGTCACGCCTGACGCCGCTGGCCTCATCTTTTACGCCCTCACTAAACTGCGATTTCGGAATCCTTTGGGATCAGGGTTATGGGGACTGATAGGTTTGTTCTCGTCAACGGGATGTACAAAACTTTGCAAGCGCGTAGATATATTCTAAGGTCATAAATGCTGCAGTGCTGACCTGTAATATAAAAGTCACCTGCGATCATGCATGGATGTGCCACAAGGCAATTTCACAGCATCAGCCTTTGTCGTGTTTGCTGAACAGCCGAAAACTGAATATTTACAGCCTAGGAGGAACATTGCAAATGAATGATTTTTCAATCTGTAAATATTCTTCTGTCCATTGGCTAAGTGAATATGGAACTTAAATATTTTTGGCGATCCAGCGAATAAGCTAGCCATGTTCCACGCTGTCTAGGAAAATAAATCTGCTCAGGGTAATCGTAGGAAACATATATTTACAGCATGCGCACTATTCGAGGCAGTATCTTCTGAACTTCGTTGAATCTATCCGCACTCAATAATTTGCGATCGCTTGAACCAATGACGCCTCCCTCTGTTCTTTGCAGCCGCCCAATATCGCTCCTCACGAGTTATATTCCGCCTTGACTTTCTGCAGCCTTGTCATTATCGTTTTGGATTAGCCTTGCTAACAGAATACACCGCTAACATCATATGGAAAATAATGTCCTTAATTCTTCCCCTTCCTCTATTTCTGAAATACGTATGTCCGTAATGACAAAGGTCAATTCTTATTTCCAAAACCGACATGTTTGAAATAGGGGCTGCTGGGAAAGAGCAGAGTGCTATGCAAGGTGGTGGTTGAAGAGGGAGGAGGTGAAGTAAGCGCGTGCAAGAAGTTGCAAGAAACAGTTTTCGCGCTGCAAAATTTGTTTGAAGTAACAATTGCGGGATATTTAGCTTAGTAATTTTATTTAGGAAAACGCTTTCTTGTTTATCTTCTGACGTCAATTTCTTGACTGTGCTGCAGCCATGGCACCTGTAACACGTCATACTCTGAGATTCGTTGCTTCTGCTCGTTTCTTAATTACCAGCAGTCGACTAACAAGCCAAAGGTTTGGCCAAGTAATGACCTCAAGCTTTAATGCAGGAACAAAACTCCCAAACATCAGTTCGGTTTATGCACGTTACTCTCACTGGTTAAACACTTTTTGCACAACGCTGCCCCTATAGAACTCAGTAAGGTTCAGAGCTCAATGATTAAGAAGCAGGGATATATTAGGCGACTGCTTGAACCGAACGGAGCCAATGAGCGAAAAGTAGTTTCGCTAAAAATGGGCTTTCGGTTCACAAGATTCGTCACGAATATGTGTGCATAATCAGTAGTACTAATTACCAGATCACTCGCATAAACAGAAATGACATTCCACCCCGCCGGGGTGGCGCAGTGGTTACGGCGCTCGACTACTGTTCCCAAGGACGCGGGATCGAATCCCGGCCTCGGCGGCAGCTTTTCGATGGAGGCGAAAAGCAAGGCGCTCGTGTGCTGTGCGATGTCAGTGCACGTTAAAGAACCCCAGGTGGTCGAAATTTCCGGAGTCCTCCACTACGGCGTCTCTCATAGCCTGAGTTGCTTTGGGACGTTAAACCCCACAAACCAAACCAAACCAGAAATGACATTCTGTAAGCGGTTAGCAGAACAAACTCCAAACAGACAGAGCATCGGACCTTTAGCCAAAAAAATAGCATCTCACGAGAAAGACAAACATTTATTCAGAACAGGCGTGAAATATTCGCCCTAGGTGGGCAGCCTCCTCAGTCCAGGAAGCCGTGGACCCGACCATCTCCCGAGTCCGGTCGACCAGACTACGCTGATTATCCAGGCTGGGGCTTGACAGCTGAGTCTCCCACTGCTCTTCGGTAAAGTCCTTGGTGGTTATGGTATCATGTGGTACCATGTGGTCCCCTGTATCCCCACACCATACGTTGTAGGGTGTTTCGTACGTTACAAAATGCGCATTCGTATTTTTAGGTGGTGGTCGAGATCCTTTGTAGTAAGGTGCCGTGGACGTGGCTGTTGGTTTCAATTTTTCGGACGGTGACTGCTTCTTCTCTGGTTAGTTTCGTGTGTGGTGGGGAATATTTTCTTCTCTCAAGTCTTTAATGCAGGAGGATGTCAGTATATTTCTTGGGTACATCCTGTGTTCTCCGAAATCCCCCTGGAAGTGGTGCCCGGTTAGCATATCCTCGGGCTGAGGCATTGGCGGCCTCGTTTCCTTCCAAGTGGGTGTGTCTCGGAGTCCATATGATGTAGACGTCTGGGAGGCGATGAGCTGTAGTACATGCGACGGAAGATTTGAAGTGCTATGCTGAAAATTCTTCCCTTTTGGTAGTTTCTGCATGTAGATTGTGAATAGCTGAGAATGATTACATGTTCTTTGCTCGTCTTTGGCAGCGTCAGTGTTTTTTGTTGGAATAGTTGCAGATGTCTTTTCTGTAAATGTGGAATCCATGACGCTAATGGAGTGGGCTTGTCTTCCCTGGTATTTTGCTGCATCAGTGTATCTGGTTTCCGGATGTGTTCCGTGCGCTTCGCTCAGGAAAAAAAAAAAAAAAAAAAAAAAAAAAAACAAATTGGAGGACTCTTCGTTTGTTAAAAGTAGACGCGATAGCGCCTCGAACACCGTATGTTCATTCTGTCATTTTTTTGGCATTGAGAGACTGGCACAAAGTTTAGTAAAGCGTTAAACGTCTTTAGTTGGTTTACTTTTCTGGGAAGAGGCGGGGGGGGGGGGGGGGGGGAGAGAAGAAAGGTGCAGTATCTGTCTCATTTCTCGGTTGACACCTTCGCTTGCAGTGAACGGCATACAATTGGAGACACGCATGTCGACGGTTTGAATCTTTATAGTAGGCTAGCCTCCAACTAGACTAGCAGATCGACGCTAAATGGGAAGCGAAACGGTATGACATACATTGAACGCTGCACAGAAAATGGTTGTGTCACAATTTTGATGCGAAATCACGTGCGTATATTTAAGACACGTTTTCGACTCGTCCGTAAAACCGTCCTTACGAACTGGGTTAGGGCGACGCAACGAGCCCCAATGGCCACATTTACATATCGACCAAAATAATTATATCCCGGTAGCCTGCTGCCATGCACCCTAGGCAGTGTATAAAAGCAACCATTCCATCTGCACAAGCCCTCCCATTCTAAGGGCCTTGCAAACGTCTGTCTACATGTATACGGTTTATTAAACACCGTGGGTTCAGAGCTCTCCCCTGTTACTGTTTTGTGCCCGATAACTTATCCCTCTGCCTGCCCCCACCCGCGGCTATTATATGCATGTAAGAATATTTCGACATTGCAGCATTTCTACAGCTTATTAAAAAAAAAAAAAAAAAAAGCACGGAAGGGGGATCGTGAACGCATTCGAAGATAGCGCTGAAATTTCACAACTCGCTGTAATTTCCCATAAAACTTCACTGCTTTCACAACACTTCGCCCTCGCAGTTTTCAGCTTATCTTTGATTTCACATCTTATTAGAAGCGTTTTTCTAGATATTTCAGTATTTCATAGTGAATTATGTTTCTAATATTAAGAAATGGCGCAAGCACTTGAAATGAGGTTGCAACATTCTTGGCGGAAATGCACTTGCGTCTGCAACCGCTTTACTCCTCTAATGCGGTACAGGCTTCGAAAGATGAAACAATGAGAGCTTCGAAACTTAGCATCGGTCCCCTTCCCAAGTGAACTGGAACTGCAGAAATATCTCCAACTGTTTTCTTAACATCGTCCGACCTATGCTTTAATTGAAAGCATTTTTAAGTAATAATCAATCAATCAATCAATCAATCAATCAATCAATCAATCTTTACTTAATGTGCACAGAAACAAACATGTGGTCTTCGTGCTGCAGCACAAAAAAAATGCACACAAAAGTTTTACACACACGGATAGAACACGAAAGTAACAAATATCACACGAGATGAAACCGAGACGAAATGAGTCACGGAGAGCAAGAAATCAATGAATAACATGCCTTGTATACACGGTGAGAGAATATTAGAGCACATCACGAAAAAAAAAGAAAAGAAACAGAAAAGATAGAAAGAAAACAAAAACAAATAAATGGCATTGACTATTGTAATAATGAAGTATACATAAAATAAACAACCACTCGAGGCTCAACAAGTGTTTGGTATCTAAAACACAGGCTAGAAATAGAGGGAAATACAATAAAGAAATAGAGTTGAACGCGGGACAGTAAGATTCGAATATAAAGTTTAAAGTTAAAATATAAATAAGAAACGGATCAAAAGCACTTCAAGATACACATAGCATTGAACAGGAGAAAAAGAAAAAAAGTGAAGCAAATACAATAATTAGGCTAGAAAGTGGAAGTTATATGTGATAAAGTACTGTTTAAAATACAACCCTACGAACATCCAATATAAATGAACAGAGCGAGTTTTGGAAGATGTCAAGGTGAGGACCAAAAGAGTTAAACAACCTCTGCATTCTGTCCAGAGGGGAATGGGAATGAAGAAACGGAGAAACTTGAAACGGTCTGAATTCCCTCATGCTCTTTCGTGGAACGCGCAGTAAGATATACTCTAAGAGCTGAGGGCACATAATGTGGCCATGAAGGAGTTTGTACGGAAAATTTATATCTACTCTGGCACGACGGCAGTTTAGAGAAGGAAGATTTAGTGGGGTACTTCAGGTGGAGCGAGAGGAGGAAGTTGTGCAGGGAAAGTGATATCAAAATATCCGTAAACATTTTTGCTGTACTTTGTCAACATTGTCCAAGTTCGATTTACAAGCGCCATTCCAAACAACCGACGCGTACTCCAAGAGCGGCAAGCATATGGACAGGTACAGCTTTAAGAATGGAAGTGGAGTACGGAACTCTCACGAAAGTCTGCAAACGAATCCGAGTGTGCGCATAGCCCGCTGAGCAATGCGTTCAGTATGAGGGGAAAAGCTGAGGGTGCGGTCAAAAAGTACACCAAGGTCATTAATTTGATCAACCCTGTCTAACAGCACAGAATTCACAAAATAATGGTAGAGAAAGCTGTGCGTTTTACGAGTAAATGAGACAACCCTAGTTTTGGAAAAATTGAGGGTAAGTCGATTCTTCGCACACCAGTCAGAAAAAGCAGGTATGTCCGATTGCAACCACAAGCAAGCTTGAAAAGAATGCATGACCTTGAATAGTTTTATATCGTCAGCATAAAGAAGAAACGAGGAGTTATAATAATAATAATAATAATAATAATAATAATAATAATAATAATAATAATAATAATAATAATAATAATAATAATAATAATAATAATAATAATAATAATAATAATAATAATAATAAGTGCCTCGACGATAAGAGCACGATTTTTGTTTTTAACTTTTTTTTTTTTTAATCCTAATGTGGAATCGAAACTTCACTGACAGCTCAGTGAAAATGGCAGGCGGCAGACAGGATCTTGGGAATGTCTAACTGTTAATTTATTTTTGCATTTATTTATTTACACTGTCAGCATGCCCCAAGAAAGGAGTTGCAGGATGCATGAATTCATTATTCTGTAACAAGATTTCAAGAAATGAGAAGAATTGTACACAGAAATATGCACTTCACTGGCACTTGCGGTGCACACAGGCTGCAACAAAACACACCCACCTGATTTATGATAAGAATAAATATAGTAGCGTTTGAATTCATGCTGAGCAGAAAAAAAAAATAATAATTCAGCAATCGTTAGGGGATAGCTGTAGTGAGTTGAAAAAAAAAAATAATGAAAGCTACGCAGCATGCTCTTAATTTGTTGTAAGGTTCCCACTAAAAGCCATGAGCCTTTTACAGCGGTGAACTGAGAGCAGTGAGAGCGAAGAGAGCATCAAATTAAGACAAGCATTTAGCAAAAGCGCAATGAAAACGATAGACACGATAACAATGACAATGGATGATATAAACGGTTAACAGTCAAAAGATCTCAGAACCCAAGTCAGTAAAGCAGTTTCGCCTGAAAAAGTTAAATCATGATGTACTACTATATCGGGACCACGTGGTGCCAAGGTGTTGTGCATGCACATCATTCGCACAATGTAGCTAACATTGAACGGGGACACGTCAAACACACGGCTTTTTTAAACAAACCATCCAGTCACTCCAAGCTTGATCAAAGAGACTAGGCGCATGTAGTTGATGTACCCATATTAAACACTTGGAAAGGATGACAGCTTCAGCGACTGCCGTCTCCTATCCAGGTCGGTTTAGTCCTAGGGCACGCAGGGCAGCCCTATAATCGTCTCGGGGAGCAGATGCCCGGACCGTCACATAACATCCTTCACAAATCATGTCTGCTCATTTTCGAGGGCTTGCGAATATGTGCGACTTATCTAATTGCATACAACCGAAGTACAGTACATAAGTTTAGGCTGAACAAGAATCCAGTGCACACGGGTCACCATGCCGATCATGAGCAGACTTCTCTTGGCGTCCAGAATGTGAGGTGTAAAGCGCAACTTAGCGTCTAAGTGTACACCTAGGTTGCAAACATCAGACACCGTCCTAATGAGCTGGTCGTTTAGAGTGTAATAAAACTGAGTGGGGTAGGTCTTGCGCATAAACAATATCACTAAAATCTTATCCCAGTTCAGCTTGTTTTACAAAAGCTGCCTGACCACAGAGAGACCACAAAGACCACAGAGACCATAACTTAAAATCCTTTTGGATTAAGCTGCAGTATAACAGCTAGGCAGCGGATTACGCAGAAAATCATTAGTTCGCCAGTATATTCGGGCCTCTCAGAGTGAGCAACAACTTTGTAAAGGTCATTGATGGATAGATTAGATAGCAGAGGCCCCAAGTTAAGTTCCTGTGAGTTATGTAACACTGAATGAATGAGAATTTGTTTACGTTGTAGCTCGCGCGCCTTTATCTAATTTGTAGGTGGGTAGCAAACCAACTGAATAGGGCCTTGGTAGAACGTGTCCTGGGTAACTGACCAATTGTCAAAAAACAGTCAGTTCAGGTTTCGGGACCCCTACGGGTTCCTTGCTGACATTGAAGAACCAATGAAGAAGTTCAGTCAGTTCAGTTCAGTCGTTCAGTCGTGTCCGACTCTTCGTGACCCTATGGACCATGTCATGCCACGTTTTCCGGTCTCTCACTATCTTCCTAACATCACATAACTTCTTCTGCAGTGCCTCGAGGATGCCATCTAACCATCGCGTTCGCTGCCTACCCCTTCTCCGGCGACCCTCAACCTTTCCCAACATCAAATCTTTCTCCAGCGACTCCTCTCTTCTCATCAGATGACCAAAGTAGCTGAGCTTTAACTTTAGAATTTGACCCTCCAATGAGCAGTCAGGGTTTATGGTCGACAATATCGACTGATTTGATCTTCTGGCAGTCCAAGGAACTCTCAAGAGTCTTCGCCAGCACCACAATTCAAACGCGTCAATTCTTCCTCGGTCAGCCTTTTTCACAGTCCAACTCTCGCATCCATACATCACAACTGGAAAGACCATAGCACGAGTTATACGGATCTTGGTTGGCAGACTAATGTCTCTGCTCTTTACTATGCGGTCAAGGCTAACCATTGCTCTCTTTCCCAGAAGCAGGCGTCTCCTAATTTCATGGCTGCAGTCTCCTTCCGAGGTAATCTTGGAGCCCAAGAAGAGAAAATCTGTCACAGCCTCCACTTCTTGTCCCTTGATGCTCCAGGACTTGATAGGGCAAGAAGCCATGATCTTCGTCTTTTTAATGTTCAGTTTAAGCCCAAACTTCTCACTCTCTTCTTGTACGCGCATCAGAAGTCTCTTGAGGTCCACTTCACTTTCTGCCATTAAAGTGGTATTATCCGCATATCTAAGGTTGTTGATACATTTTCCAGCAATCTTCACTCCAGCTGAAGACTCGTCCAGACCGGCCTTCCTCATGATGCACTCTGCATATAGGTTAAATAGGCAGGGCGACAGTATGCAGCCTTGCCTCACTCCTTTCTCAATCGGAAACCAATCAGTAAGACCATGCCCAGTTCTGACTCTGGCCTCTTGTCCTTCATACAGGTTCCTGAGGAGACAGATGAGGTGAATTGGAACTCCCATCTCTTGGAGAGCTTGCCACAATCTGCTGTGATCTACACAGTCAAACGCTTTCGCATAATCAATAAAGCAGAAGTAGATGGGTTTCTGGAACGCTCTTGCTTTTTCCATGATCCAGCGAAGGTTGGCAATTTGGTCTCTAGTTCCTCTGCCCTTGCGAAACCCCGCTTGCACGTTCGGAAGCTCCCGATCCACATACTGCTGCAGCCTACCTTGGAGGATTTTCAACATCACCTTGCTAGCATGCGAAATAAGCGCGATCGTGCGGTAGTTGGAACAATCTTTGGCACTGCCTTTCTTTGGAATGGGGATGTAAACTGACCTCCTCCAATCCTGTGGCCACTGCAGGGTTGTCCAAATCTTCTGACAAAATGTATGCAGAATGTTAACAGCGTCATGGTTGAGGTTTTGAAGCAACTCAGCTGGAATGCCATCAATTCCGCTAGCTTTGTTCTTAGCTAGGCTGGCTAAGGCCCATTCAACTTCACTCTTCAGGATGCCCGGCTCGAGATCAGTAATCACAACCGTCTTATGTTGGGTTTGCACATTCGGGTCCTTCTTGTACAGTTCTTCTGTGTATTCCTGCCACCTCTTCTTTATCTCTGAGGCTTCAGTGAGGTCCTTGCCTCTTTTGTCCTTTATTACGCCCAGCTTAGCACAGAAGCTTCCTTTGATATCTTTGATTGTCTTATACAGAGCTCTTGTGTTCCTTAATTGGCTGTTGTCCTCAACTGCTTGGCACTGTATGTTCAGGAAGGCATTCTTATCTCTCCTTGCTATTTTCTGAAAATCCGCATTGAGAACCTTGTATCTTTCTCTTTCCCCCATAACTTCTGCCATCCTCCTTTCCTCAGCTATTTGCAAAGCCTCTTCAGATAACCAGTTTGCTTTCTTGCATTTCTTTTGCTTTGGAACTACCTTAGTATCAACTTCTTGTATTATATCACGAACATCAGTCCACATCTCTTCGGGCTCTCTGTCTTCTAGATCTAATTCTTGAAATCGATTCCTCACTTCCACAGCATACTCTAATGGAATTTGATCCAGATCATACCTGAAAGGCCTTCTAGTTTTCTGCGTTTTCCTCAATCGAAGCTTAATTTTGGCGACAAGAAGCCGATGATCGGTGCCACAATCGGCCCCAGGCCTTGTTTTTACTTCTTGTATAGCGCTTCTCCATCTCTGCCGGCAAAGAATATAATCGATCTTATTCCTGTACAGACCGTCCGGTGAAGTCCATGTGTACAGGCGCCTCTTGTGCTGTTGAAAATGAGCATTCGCTATGGTCAGGTTGTTTTCTTGACAAAACTCTACTAGCCTCTGCCCAGCTTCATTTGGCTCGCCAAAACCGAACTTGCCTATAATTCCGGATATTTCTTCACTCCCGACCTTAGCATTCCAGTCTCCTATGAGAAAAACGACGTCTGATGATGGTGTGCGGTCTAAAAGGCATTGTAGGTCCGCATAAAATCTCTCAACGTCAGCTTCTTCAGCAGTAGTGGTCGGAGCATAGACTTGGATAACTGTTATGTTGAAAGGGTGACCTTGGATCCGAAGTGAAATCATTCGGTCGTTTTTGGGGTTGTACTGCTTTGCACTGCTTTGCCCATTCTTCTGTTTACTATGACAGCGACCCCATTTCTTCTCTTGGATTCGTGCCCACAATAAAAGACATAATGGTCGCCGGAGTTAAATTCTTGCATTCCGGTCCACTTGAGCTCACTGATACCCAAGATATCAATGTTCAATCTGTCCATTTCTCGCTTGACGACATCCAGTTTACCTTGCGTCATAGATCTTATATTCCATGTTGCTATGTGATATACCTCCTTGCAACATCGGACTTTCCGGTCGCTTCCCGACACAACCACAACTGAGCGTCCTTTTGGCTTTAGCCCAGCCGCTTCATTCGTCCTGGAGCTACTAGGAATCGCCCTTTGTTCATCCCCAGTAACGTGTGGGACGCCTTCCAACCTGGGGGGCTCATCTTCCGGCGCCATATCATTAATGGTATTGTGACTGGCCATAGGGTTTTCTTGGCAGGAAATACTGGAGTGGGTTGCCATTACCTTCTCCAGTGAATCACATTTTGTCAGAACTCTCTGCCGTGACCTGTCTATCTTGGGTGGCCCTACACAGCAGAGCTCACGACTTCATCGAGTTTCGCAAGCCCCTCCGCCACGACAAGGCAGTGATCCATGAAGGGGAATGAAGAAGTAGCTTAAGTAAATTACATAGTTTGATGGATTTAAGAATTATTTCTGAGGCGTGGGTAACAAGCCGGGGTTTGAAATGAACGTTATACAGAAAGCGAAATGCTTGATTGTTGCGATACCAAAGCGACAGATATCCTTCAGATGTCGCGGGAGGCTTTTATCGACCGAAAAAAGACAAACATCATCCCGTCTGAGTAGCCTTTTAGTTTTGTCTCTGCAGGCCTTGAGCTCAGCTATTACGGTATCGTGGAATTTCCACCTTACAAGCCTATGTAAGTTAAGTTTTCTGCGCACAGAGCCTCTCAGTTCGTGCAGAAAGCCAACAAGGGTAGTGTGACGGTTTGCTTTTTTGTTGTTGTTGTTGTTGTTGTTGTTGTTGTTTATGAACAAAGCGATTCATCTCCTCCTTGATACAGTTGGTGAGTCGGGTGAGTGCAACATCAATCAGACAGTCTGTTGCAATATGTATGGTAAGGATTGTTGCACATAGACTCATAAAGTCCTAAGACTAAGATCTGGCAAATTTGCCTGCACGTGCATAAAAAAACACACACAAAAAGCATGCAATGCCTCAACCGACACGAGAAAATCCTAATCAAGCAATGCAGTGTGGCTACTAATATTTGTAGGTAGAACATCCGGAGCATTTCCACACGGATTAACGGGCAAGTCTGCACGCTAGAGGCCGGTATCACTAATAAAATTAACCAAATATGTAACCTTGGCAGACATATGAGCGTAATTTGAGGATACGCCCTCATACTTCGACCAACAACTAGGAAGGAGCATTGAAGCCGTGAAAAACTGGTGGGGAAGTGTTCACGATTTGGGCCACCACCAAGAGGTGCTAGGATCCGCTCTATAACGCGTGGGCACCAACAGATAGCTTTAGATAGTATAAGCCGACAAGAAATCGTTTGCGCATTTTAGAATTACTGCAATTCAGATGTGCTCGTCGTAGAATTCTAAGCCGGGGTGGCGATCGATAGCGAGGAGAACACCACCTCCGTAACACCTCCGGACTGTTCACAATTTCTGCCACAATGGCAAACCTCAAAATCATCATAAAAATAGAAAACGAGATTAGATCATAAAGCCAAGTCTCAGTTCTAGAGACCATATTATGGCTGTTGAGGAGGGAATTCTCGAAAGAACAATCAGACTTGGTGCGGAGACCGCGAACGTAATTCTGATTGAAGAAAGACAGTGAGACTCAGCCATCGCCAACCACCACGTTTACAAAACCGGGTTCGGTGAGTTGGATGAATAGTACTGCTTGAACGTAGCTATGAAAAGACCGAACATGCATCAGGTGGGCTGAAAACAGGGTTTAGCTGGCTGAAGCAGCGGCGTCCCCATTCATTTACAGGCTACGCGGCGGACGCCTGAAAGGCCGCGTACACAGTGTCCGGTGGCCCTATGTATTCTAAACAGCGCGTGTTTGACGCCGTCTTGTCGTCTACTCCGCGAGCCAGGACGGTGGCGCTACAGATGTCCCTCTCCTATAGGGTGCCTCGAAGGTCAAAAAGCGAACGAAAGAACCAAAAGCACACATCAGAGCTATGTACAGGATTAGTCCGTGTCCAGGTGGTAGTCGGGTGCTGGCCGAGTAAGAGGTAAGCTGCACTTCGGGAGAGAGCAGCTGGGAAAAACGTAAAGGTTAGGCAAGCGGAACGACCATGCAGCATGCTTTATAGGCGGATGTCACCGCTTTGCTAAGGGACAACACAGCACACGACACAGCAAGGCAAGCTCAGCGAAGATAGTAGCGCTTCGTGTTTATATGGATGACCCGGTAGAGCGATGCTGCATGCTGGAAGGTGGATGCCAGTGGCGAAGGTTGCCGGCGAAAAGCAAGTGGGGTCGCGGCAATGAAGGTCGTACGCGGTGTTGGCGACAGTGCAAGTGACACCGCCGGAGCTGAGTTATATAGGCCACACTGGCGTCGTCGTTGTTGATCGCGCGATGGAGTGGAGCATGACCGAAGTTTACTACGAAAAGCTCGTTGTGGGGACTGTAGCGCCATGGAAATTTTAAGGGTTGCAGATGAGTCCTGATGGCTTCGGATAGCTTGCGCCCCGGAGAGAGTGGGCGAAGGAGGTCGGCAGGATGCGTTCAAGTTGCAGGAGACAACTGCTGACGCTGAATCGTAATCTGCAAATGTTTGAGGCGTCGTGGAAATGATTTGACCCAGCGCGAGGACATCTGCTCAGCTCGACCGATCTGGAAGAACAGGCTGCAAAGGGTGCACAGCTGGAGTACTATCGGTAATTGACACAGGAGCCAGCATTGTCGAGTGGATGTGGTGTCGACAAGTCCGATTTGATAGAATATTGTGGTTGGTCTCGGCAAAGATGGCAGCAGAGTGAGACTTGTTGACACAGTTAGGGTGCTAGACGACGCTGGTACCGCAGGCATGACAAACTGCGGCAGGCCAGATGCTTCAGAGATCATTACGTAGACAGGCAACTGACCGGTAGCCGAGGAGACGAGGCACTGCGATGTTATCACGAGCGGCGAGGTAGGCTGAGCTGTTGATGAGGGATGGATTGCATGGAGAAGATGTGGTGACGTATTCAAGGGAATTTCCACCGGAAATTCCCACAGAAATAATGGACACGAAGTGGGAATGCAAAATAATGTAACGATGTAAAATGAGAAAGAATATGTCATGTAAACTAAGACCATAAAACTTTTGAAGAAAAAAAGGAAGATCTTACAGATTTCCTAGTCATCTAAAAGAGTTATTAGCAAGGCAGCCTATCATGAATTCCACATCCTATCATGCATTCCTATCATGAATTCCACAAATCGTGAAGCATCTATTGTGGACCTGCCCAGCTATGGCATCCGTGAGACAGTGCTACCTATGGAAAGTTGGCCTGCGGTGGGACCTTGATTGTGACTACAGGAAGTGGACGCTAAACAATCAGTTTATCGGTAACCTAGCGATTATTTAAGGAAGACTTGTTCACACTTCTTCTTCTAGCTTCCTCCTACGCCCCGCTCCCTTTTCACTATGCCTGATGGCAAACTTCTCGAATAAAAAAAAAAGGCAAACCCATCGGCGCTCGCAACGACTATCGAGAAGAGGTAGTCGCGATAGCCCTAAATTTGAGAGAGGGACCTCCACCTAAGTCTTTCTCTGAAGTGCGAACCGCCAGCAAGAGGGGAGAAAATGTTCTTTTGGTACAGCTTCCTCGCATGGATCACAAATGTTTGCTGGTGTCCGCCCATATCAGCATAAAGACTTAAGGTGGCAATTATGTGCCGAAACAGCATCATTGACACCTGACGCAGCCTGGTGAACAAAAATTCGAATAATATGCTAAATGTTCATAACTCGTGGTATTCAGCAAGGGATCACGTAGCCTGGCCAATATATGCTGGAGTCGCATCAGCCGGGAAATCACCAGCAGACTGAAATTATAGACCGGATATATTACAGACGCCTCTTAGAGCCTCTACCTCTCTAAAAATCAGCGCCTCGTTTGAAAGCACACTTGCGTGGCCAGAAACTTACAAAACTGACTACACTTTCACAGGACGTGGAGCAAAATTTGAAGGAAATGACTCTGGAGATCTTTCCGTGAAGTTTAAAGCGAGACTAGAAGAAGACCATTTAAAATATTGGCTGGCATATGCTTCGCATAAGAGGGAGAAAATATGGTCGTCATGGAAGTCCACTCCAGCCTGCGTGTCGTCAACCCGTTGCAAGGAGCTCAATCTACACGGATCGGCATCGGCGCTAAAAGTATCTAATGTTATCGTAACTTGTGGCAACTATACCATGGCCAATGATTACAAAACAATGGGGCCGGCTGGGGCACAATAATGGGGGTACTGACTTCAGAGGCCAGGTCAATTAAGGCGCTTGCCACCACCTCGTCGTCTTCTCTGCAAGTCAAGGCGGTGGCGCTAAAAGCTTTTCAAACCTGGATGGATTCAGAGATGCATGAAAGGAGCTATAGCGCCAGAACCTGGAACAAAGTTTACGGCGAACAATGTCTTCGATTTGAAAAGTCAGAGGTGTCATTGTTTTCGGACGCAGTCTGAAGACGAAAATTGCCTTTATGAAGTGTCGGGGAAAGCGGCTACCGTTGCAACACTGTTGGTGTTGTCGTGACGCTGGGGCTATGTCGACCCGGCCTTCACTTGGTAGCGTGCAGAGACTCGGGGTTGATGAAGGATTGAATCTTCGAAGTTGGTAAAATATGTACAAGCAGGTTTAATGGCACTTTGAGAAAACTTATTTACAAGATTATGTACAAGAAAATTTACAAGAAAAAGAAGGGTACATCGGCAAAATGGCAAGCGTTAAGAGTTCATAGCGAGAAGCGACTGGATGAGCCGTTTACCCAGGGCCCAGAGCGACATTTCGTGCTCTGCAGCGTCCTTAAAACCCCCTATGTCCAGCCCCTCTCTGAAGATGCTGACCAACCAATTCCAGGGCACGCCCCTCAGATATCGGCATCCAATCGAACACATCACTGCACTGATGGTCTGAAGCACTGACTGGTCCGGCATTAATTCGTTGGGCGTGATCACTTGTTGGCGGGAAAAGCTTGGGAACGGCGAGGAGAGGAGGTACATTTCTATTCTTCAGCAAAGAAACCACAGGCTGGTTCTGACAAGTGGGTTTACTTCTCAGAAACCCAAGTGCACGTGGGCGCCGCATACGCTCCCAGCATTGTCCGTTTTCGACAATTGCAAATCTTTCCTGCATTCCTGGGAAATCACTTAATGGCTGTATGCGTCATGCTCCTTTCTTGTCCTGCACGTCAGCGGACATGTCACTCTGTCGTCTCCTTTGGAAAGTAGGCATTCCTCACTGGACGACAGGGCTTCTCGACTGGAAGGGTGAACAAAAGAAAGAAAGCACTTCCTGCATTTCCCGCAGGGGGACGTTTCTTTGTGTTTTTCCAGACGTTCTCCTGACAGGGTCAATTTGGCATTTGCAGGGTGTCCACAAAGCAAAACAGGCTTACAAAACAGGATTCCTGGAAACAGGCTCACTTAGAGCCATTGGACCATCACCACATATCCACAACACTTATCCATGCCCACAGGCGAACAATAGAGCGCGCAAATGCGGATGCACGGTCGTAACAGCCTCCTCCCCCGCCAGAAGAGTCTCGGAGGGCAGCAGTCGCAGCTGCTGCATGAAGAGACGACTTAATGGCCTGCACGTGAACGCTTGAAGTTCGCTGTTGCTTGTCGCGTTGTCTTGATTGTTGTAGGCCAAATTGCTCGAGCTGTCTGAAACTCAACCACATGTCTAAACAAGCACTCGGCTCCCGTCTGAAGAGACCAGGTTAAAAGAAAACTGCCATTGTTGTTCGAGAAAAGCCCACTCTCAAGACGTTCAGGACCCACGTATTCCTAGAAAACCAAACGTGCTGCTTTACATAGCCACACATATACAAGCGCACGAAAAAAAAAAAAAAAAAAAAAACCTGATTATCAATTTGGATACATGGTGAGGAACATCTCGGACCGCTTAGAAAGAGCGGCTAAGCGCGTCCGCATTCCCATTTAACTTCCCCTTTTTGTATCTTATTTCAAAATTGTACTGCTGTAAAATCAAGCTCCACCTAAGAAGGCGACTGTTCTTCGATGTCGCAGTTTGCAGCCAAGCCAGGGGACAATGGTCCGTCTCTACGGTGAATTTGGCCCCTCCAAGATAGCACTGCAATTTTTGAATGGCCCATACAATGCAAGCGCACTCTTTCTCTGACGCGCAATAAGCCCTCTCTCTAGAACTCAGTTTTCTGCTCAGGTAGAGCACCGGGTGCTCATTACCGTCGTCATCTCTCTGGCAGAGAACAGCACCTAGCCCTCGATCACTTGCATCACACTGGACCGTGAATTCTCGGTCATAGTCTGGAGCTCGCAATACCGGACGGCTAATCAGCACAGCCTTCAGGTTTACGAAGGAGGCTTCCTTTTGTTCGTCCCAGACTACATTTGTCGGTTCTGTCCTGCGGAGAGCGTCGGTCAGAGGGCTAGCCAAAGCTGAATAGTTAGGGATGTAGTGATTGTAGTACCCAGTCAGACCTAGGAATGCTCGAATTTCCGTCTTCGTGCTCGGCCGCGGATAGTCTGCTACCGCAGAAATCTTAATCTCGCTGGGTTTCCTGAAACCCTGACCTACATTGTGACCCAAGTAGTCCACGGTCGCCCTTGCCAGGCAACATTTCTCGGCTTTTACGGTTAGTCCAGCTCGACGCAAAAGGCTCAGTACAGCTCTTAGATGTACCATATGGTCCGCCCATGAGTCGCAAAAAACCGCAATGTCGTCTAAATAAGGCACCGCGAATGTTTCACACCCCTTTAAAACCCTATCCATGAGTCGGGAAAAACAAAATGGAGCATTTTTGAGCCCGAAACTCATCATTGTTGGCTGGTAGCTGCCCGTCGGAGTGACGAAAGCCGCGTATCTGCTGGCGCGTTCAGTGAGCGGTACTTGCCAGTATCCTCGAGTAAGGTCCAGCGTAGTCACATATGCCGCTCTACTGACCTGTTCTACTCTCTCCTCAATATTCGGAATAGGATACACTTGATCCCTGGTGAGAGAATTTAGCTTTCGGTAGTCTACCACAGGCCTAGGGTCTTTACCTGGAGCTTCTACTAAGATCATAGGCGAAGCATAATCGCTTTCCGAGGGTTTTATTACTCCTAATTCCAGCATGCGAGTTACTTCCCTATCCAGAATTTCTCTTTGCCTTGGAGAAAATCGGTAGCACCTTGATCGCACTGGCACGTCTGAAGTCAGCTCAATATCGTGCTCCGTCAAATCAGTCCTGCCTGGCCTGTCCACGAAGCAGGCCTCAAACTCTGTTATTATTTCGCCCAGATCGGACAGCTGGGATTTCTTTAGTTCTCCTCTCTGCTCCGTCTTTTTGAGAAGCTCCTGAGCGTTGCCTCCCTTTCCGCTGAGGCAAATCAAGTTGTCCCCCATCTCCTCGGGAAGGTTTAACGTTAGATTTACCACGGCTTCCCTCTGCACATAGGGCTTCATAGCTAAGTCCTCTCGGGTTCCACTTAAAAGTCTCGCGAGATTATTAGACACTGGCGGCAAGAGGTTATTCTCAAGAACGCCCTCATTCCGCGTCTCATCAAGCTCACTTTCAAGTTGACCTATCTGAGATGCCTCGCTCTCAAAGTTTTCTGACCTGCTATCTTCCGCATCTACCACTGTTTTAACTGCCGTTTCCTCCGCTGTGGATTTTTCTGGAATGAGCAGTGTAGCTAGTTCTCGCGCCTTTGAACGTGTTAAGGCTTGCACAACTCTGTCTCCGAAAAGGATGCCCCTCTTTCGCAGCAGCATGTCCGATTTGTTGGAGAACAAATACGGATAGCACTTAGGAAGCTTTCCTGAAACGGCAGCCTCGGTTGTTAACTCGCCGAAAGGGCCCTCGATGACCACGTTCGCGATTGGCAAGCACACACTCTGTTCCTCCACTACCTGGCGGATCCACGCACACTGTCCTGTATAGTCGGAAGGCGACACATAAGCCGGATAGACAATATCCATCGTTGCGGCCGAATCGCGCAGTACCTTGCAAGGCTTCCCGTTGACTACTAGGTCATGCAGGTAGGGTTCTAAAAGCTGCATATTTTCATCGCAGTCACTGACATACGAGAAAGCAATCTTTTCTTTCCGGCAGTTGACGGCAATGTGACCCTGCTCATTACACCTAAAGCACGTGAGCGGCTTCCTAGCCCCAAGCTTGTTCTTTGTGTTCTGCGCGTTGGTCACTTCCCCACTTTTCTCACTGCCGTCCTTTCTAGGGCGTTTGCCTGAAGAAGCCTTCCTTTCTTCGTTTGCAAATCTAGCAAAGTGCCTTTCCTGACGGTTATTCACACTCAACTTGGGATTGCGAGGCCTATCCACTGCTGGGTTGCTGAATTGTCGGCGCGAAGCATATTCCTCAATAAGTTCGGCAGCTTCCGTTGCCGACTTAATTTCGCCTCGGTCCTGTAACCAGTTTCTTTCTTTTTCTGGGAGGCAGCTATAAAACTGCTCCAAAAGAATTCGCTCGACTACAGCGTCCCTATCACTGTAGGAATCAGTGCTCTTTAGCCACTCGCCCAAATTAACTCTTAAATTGTACAGGAATTCAGGGTAACTCTCGTCCCTGGACTTAGTAGCGTTCCGAAAACGTTGTCTGAACGCCTCGGCGCTAAGCCTATACTTTCTCAGAAGGCAAGCTTTGACCTTCTCGTAGTTGTCCGCGTCCTCCTTGCTTAGCCGCGCGACAACCTCCGCTGCCTCGCAGGGCAGAACCGTCAATAATCTCTGAGACCACGTGACTCGCTGGAAGGACAGTTTTTCGCAGGTTCGCTCAAAGTTAGCCAAATACAGACCGATATCCCCTGATATCACATATGGCTGCATGTACTTTGACATCTTGAAATCTGCCTCCTTGTTGAGAAGAGGTACCGCTAGCTGGGGACAATTGCCCGACCTCTTGCTCAACTCTACTTCTAATTTCCGGAGCTCAATTTCTAGCTCCAGCCTTTCTGCTTTTCTTTCAATTTCAATTTCTCGCTCTTTCTGCTGTCCGAGCTGTTCCTCCTTTTTTTGTTCGATGAGGTTCCATGCTTCACTGAGCTCCTCATCATCGGCTCCCAAATCAGTGATTGCCTTTATAATCAAGGGTTTTCGTGCCAAACCACTTGTATCAATTCCCAATTCCTCACACAATAGCAACAGGTCCGGTTTCTGCAGCTTTTGTAGGTCCATGATCGCTCCGAGTGTCGGCTACTTCCAAAACAACAGTGCAAACTACCAAACCTAAAGGCGTTTCAACACTTTTTACCAGTTCTAAAATCTAACCCTGTTCTAGAACCTGGTCCACATCAGAAGAAAAGCCAAGCACTCACCCACACATGCGATCGATGTTCCGAGCTGCTCTCTTGTTGGCCGATTGTTGCGCCTGCTTGTTGCTTGAGATGCCACCTCCGATCACCAGATGTTGTGGCTTGTAGCTTCAGATCCACCTCCAATCACCAGATGTTGTGGCTTGTAGATTCAGATCCCACCGTTGGTCACCAGTTGTTGTGGCTTGTAGATTCAGATCCCAACGCTGGTCACCAGTTGTCGTGACGCTGGGGCTATGTCGACCCGGCCTTCACTTGGTAGCGTGCAGAGACTCGGGGTTGATGAAGGATTGAATCTTCGAAGTTGGTAAAATATGTACAAGCAGGTTTAATGGCACTTTGAGAAAACTTATTTACAAGATTATGTACAAGAAAATTTACAAGAAAAAGAAGGGTACATCGGCAAAATGGCAAGCGTTAAGAGTTCATAGCGAGAAGCGACTGGATGAGCCGTTTACCCAGGGCCCAGAGCGACATTTCGTGCTCTGCAGCGTCCTTAAAACCCCCTATGTCCAGCCCCTCTCTGAAGATGCTGACCAACCAATTCCAGGGCACGCCCCTCAGATATCGGCATCCAATCGAACACATCACTGCACTGATGGTCTGAAGCACTGACTGGTCCGGCATTAATTCGTTGGGCGTGATCACTTGTTGGCGGGAAAAGCTTGGGAACGGCGAGGAGAGGAGGTACATTTCTATTCTTCAGCAAAGAAACCACAGGCTGGTTCTGACAAGTGGGTTTACTTCTCAGAAACCCAAGTGCACGTGGGCGCCGCATACGCTCCCAGCATTGTCCGTTTTCGACAATTGCAAATCTTTCCTGCATTCCTGGGAAATCACTTAATGGCTGTATGCGTCATGCTCCTTTCTTGTCCTGCACGTCAGCGGACATGTCACTCTGTCGTCTCCTTTGGAAAGTAGGCATTCCTCACTGGACGATAGGGCTTCTCGACTGGAAGGGTGAACAAAAGAAAGAAAGCACTTCCTGCATTTCCCGCAGGGGGACGTTTCTTTGTGTTTTTCCAGACGTTCTCCTGACAGGGTCAATTTGGCATTTGCAGGGTGTCCACAAAGCAAAACAGGCTTACAAAACAGGATTCCTGGAAACAGGCTCACTTAGAGCCATTGGACCATCACCACATATCCACAACACTTATCCATGCCCACAGGCGAACAATAGAGCGCGCAAATGCGGATGCACGGTCGTAACAGTGTCAACACTGTCAGGGTTGCTTACTGCGTTACGAGTCCCGTGTGGTTAACATCACTTGGTAGTTGCTCCAGTCATCTAGAGACTGAAGCAGTGAAATATGCTTGTAGCAGTTGGTTCTATAGTTTAAAGTATACTGTGTATTTGATTTGTGAGTGAAATGTAATGTAATGTCTGATTTAATTTATTTCATTATATGTACCTGGCAGTATCAGGTCAGGGCATAAAAAAAAGAGTCTGTAGTATTTCCTTCCTTTCTTCAATTAACGATCCTGGCTTGATTTTTTTTTTTGTATAAACTGTGCACTGTGTAAGCATTGCAGGTAAGTCTAAACGCATTGTTCTGAGCCCGCTCGCATTACTGTGTATTTTGCTTGGTATAAAGTAGTACGACTTGGGTTGCATATGTCAAGGGCAGCACCACATTTTTTTTTTTTGTGCAGTATGTTTTACCTCTGCAACTCATCAAATACTATCTTCCTCAGTGTTCGAAGTTCACCGGTTTCTGGTCACCAGCGAAGTAGATGCTCATATACTTAAGATATTTCCCTTTAAATGAATGGCTCCAAATTTGCTATGAAACAAACATTTTTCGCGTGCCAGACAAATCGGAATTAATTTTTGACCATTATTTGTTGTTACCACCACTAAGTAATATTTTTTTTTCTAAAAAAGTTCTTCCGACTAATCTCGTCATCCGAAAACTGTGTTTTGAGATATACTACGGTTTTATTTGCGTAATGATGTATTGCAACATCTCACTGAAAGCCAATATTCATACTCAGTCACTCATATAGACAAAAAAAAAACAAAAAAAAAAAAAAAACAAAGGTCCCACAAACGATTGCGGAACACTTGATCAAACATATTCTGTAGTGCTACATAATCCGTTGAGTTGAGTGAAACTAAATGTCTCCTGCCAACATTAATCCTGCTGACAGAAGAGATAAGACTTTTCTTTTATGCATAAAACGTGGAAACTAAACCAGGCGTGATAACTGTTGATATATCCCTGTAATATAGTGTCACGATTTCGTGTGCTTACAAGGGAATTTTTTCACACAAGCTGTCGTCCTCACTGTTCTACCAGCTATTGGCTCGGCGGTCGAGAGCTTTTTTGAGAGTCCCGCGCCATCGTTCCTTCAACTTGTGTAGAGAAGCGACTCGAGTCATTCCGGAGGTTTGACTTCGTGACCCAAGCAAATGCTATGTTGTAATGTAAAAGCGCGAAGCAACACAAAAATTAAGGATGCAAGGCTTTCATGTCTTGGTTACACTCGGTTGTTGTATAGCTGTCACAGCCTGTAGCTGCTACAGAAGTGAGGAGCCGAGATCTACTACGGACAAATTTAGCTTGCACCACGGTTCGCAAGTATCCCTCTTATAACTTGCGAAAAAAATCTGTGTTCTTCCCTGCTTGACATTCATATGAAATGAAAATATACGCACTTGCCGAAAAAAATGGAAAAAAAAAAAAAGACGAGACCTGCGTGGGGATGCAATATTCCACTTAAAAGAAGAATAAGGAACATCACTAAAGTAGCATTGTTCGTAGGCGAGTTGTTTAATACCAGAGCCGTCTAGCTGCGCACAACGAAATGAGTAATGAAATCTGAAGCACCAAGTCTGGATGTTCCGAACATTTATTTCTTGGTAAATGAATATTGTCGACGCATAAACGACACTGCATGTATTAAGCCAGCACCAAATGCGTCACACATGGCATCAAGAGTGACATGTATATCCGAGCTCCTGCGGGACACCAGAGGCTGCCATCGATATTGGCGCCTTACCATAGCCTAAATGAGTTGGATGTTTTACCCCCTGGCCTCAGATCATCAGATCGTGGATAGAGCATTCGACGGTACTTAAGGCCGACAAATCAGTGTTTCCATGCTTGAACGCGTCGTGACAGATTGCGATTGTGCTCCTCATCCCTTCGTTTTACTCACTTAAACGCCACTACAATCTCCCCACTGCAGTGAAACCAACCGAGACACCCTTCTGGTTAACTCCCGCTTTCCTTATTACTCTTTCTCTCTTTTTCTCTCTCTCTCTCTAAAAGAAGAGCTGCAGTCATCGCAATCATGTACACTTTAATCAGCGGTTTGGACCGTGGTTTTGGTGTGTTTTCAGCCCCGTTCAAGCCCACACATATTGGCGAGTGGGGATTACAAGGAAGAGTCGATATTGAAGATCTGAAATTTTATTGAAAGGCGCTGCAACCCCTAAGCCACTAACGAGGCAACTACTGCGTTTCGTTGCTTTTGTTACTTTCCTAATCATCACAGCACGTATTAAAACAAATAGCAAGAAGCATGCAGGAACCAGAATGTGGCATAGCACTGTGATGTATAGGATGGCAAAATATTCTTCATGTGCATATTGTGCACGCTGTCCAAACCCTATAGAGTGCTGTCGGCATTTTTGTGTAATTCTGCCGCCCAAGGTTCGATATACGAGCTCAGTGCGCCCATTTAGTAGGATCATTTGCCGATACCTACAATATCGACAGTAAGCAATCAGTACAGATATATTGGGCAACAGCCAGAATTGGAAAGAGCCGATAAGCAACAAGAATTTCCGCCCAAAATCGCTCTTGTTTTGGCATTGAAAAACTGCGTTTCACTGATTACAGAGCTGCACAATCACACAGAAAGATGGTTTTCTAAATGCGCTTAGGAACATCAAATATCATACAGATACGATTCTGGCCATCGTATAAAAGATAAAAACATTGAGGCTCACGGTATGTGGGCTTGGTGCGGTCGAGTAGTCGTAAAAAAGCTGATTTCGTCACTGCAGCGCAGTGTCGGACAGAAGCAGCGGCATGACAGCCCACGTCGTCGGCAGGCTCACAATCGAGAAAATCAGGAGCCGCACCAGACGTCGAGTTGCCAGGAAGAGACTCTTGACGAGCCCGAGGCACATTGTGTCGAGCTGTGAGTGAATCGGCAGCAACCGGAGCTGAAATAAAAAAACGGCGCTATTAGAACAACCGTGCAAGGAACCAAAAGAAGGCAATGTGCATGTCGCGCACATTTTCATAAATATATACATACGCATTTCAAGTATTAAATTATACTTTGCCAACTCCGCTTAACAAATTCGAACTACCTAACGCTTCTGGAGGCTTACCTTCACATCAATAACTGAAAAATTATTTTTACAACAGGATTGTTTGACGTACGCAGTGCTAATTCTTTTCTGTTCCTCATATACATATCTCTATTCGCCAGCCTTGCTTTAGAACAATTTCGAACTTTTTGTTGCATTATATTTTGTTGGAAACAGCATTGTTGAAATACTTCTTTCGCTGTACAAACTTTTATATCTTATTCTCTGAAGTTTTAGATAAGCAGTGTGTGCATTTTATTGAACGATCCCAGCAACTTGTGAATTGCAGAAGTGTTTCCTTTGAAGCTAAACAGGTCTTTGTCACCTCTGCCACCGATGTAGTCAAAGGGGAGGGAGCTCCATCAACCTGCTGTACAGAGGGTTTCTATCTGTCTCGAGTACGTCTATACTGTCATTCCACCAGATCCAGATAACGTATGAGAAACCACTGAGACTAAGCAATCTCTAATAAACAAAAATATTTGCAAATCACTGCTTGTATACGATATCCACTAAGCACGACTGTCAAGAGATGGCATATATTAATGTCTCGTGTCTCATAATCAAGTGCTCTTCCAGCTTTCGCCCAGCGTATGAAAGGAGGAGGGGGGGACTTGTAGCCAGTAGTGCAAGCGAACGTCAGCCAGACTTCGGTTAACTTTCGCATCTCGCATGCATGCGTTGCCGAATCATACGCTGTAGCCTGCATTGCACATCAGCTTTGGTGATTCGTGGTTACCTTTACTGTCAGATGCAAATCAGCAACAGAGAATATATTTTTCTCAATTTCATAGCATAAGACCAAAAATAGAGCATGTATTATTTTCAATAATTGTTTTCTTGTGTGTCTAACGCCAGAAAAAAAAAATATCGTTTTAGCGCATATGTTAGCAAACTCCTCGTCCGGCTGCTATTATAGAGTGTGGTGTCTCAGGTATATGATCGCTGTAAATTTGGTGTTTACGAAAACGAATAAAGGGATGTTGCACCAGGTCTGAACTGTATTCGAAATATTTAACGCAAGAGAAATTCGTAGGCGGCTCGTTTCATTCACTCCTTTCCGGCAATGCCTTATTCAGGGCACCCAAAGCTGCCAACAGACATCTGACACGACAAAGCAGCCCAAAAGGCACGACGATCGGCGAGACGGGAGAAAAAAATTTTCCGTGCCCTCTTTCTTCTTATCACTCTTTCAGAAAAAAAGAAAATGCTTTTCAAAATTGCCAGGCACGTGGTGAAGCTATGCCACGCAGGCTGGACGCTGGATATACAGAGTTCAGAATTTTTACCTGTTTTCGCATAACATCGTGCGACATGTGCTTTATGCATAGCAAATAATAATAACAGTAACAACAACAAGACCGACCGTGGTTGCTCATTAATAAAAAAAAAAAAAAAGACCGTGGTTTCTCAGTGGTTAAGGCGCTCGATTGCTGAACCCAAGGAGACGGGGTCGAATTCCGGCTCCTGCGGCCGCTTTTTAATGGAGGCGAAAAGTAAGGCGCCCTTGTGCTGTGCGATGTCAGTGCACATTAAGGAGCCCCAAGTGGTCGAAATGACCGGAGCCCTCCACTACGGTGTCTCTCATAGCCTGAGTTGTTTTCGGACGTTAAAGCCCATAAACTAAACTAATAATGATAACTTTTAAAGCCTGACTGTGAATCGCGATGAAATCATTACTATGCTTCCCTTTTCGTCAGCTGCAATGACAGAAATTGGACAGCCCACTCAGCAAGAATGGCAGCTTGCGACGCATTCTGGACTCCACAGAATCACAAGCATATAGATCATGCTGGCAGAAAATATATCAAGCGTATTTTTTTTTCTATATGGTGGACACATCCAAATAAAAAAAAATACGTGGGCGCTTTGAAATCTAGCATATTTAGCCAAAATCAACTACCAGCTTCGCCTCAAGCTTTACCGTATTAAAAGCTGTGTTGGAGTGGAAAATGATAAGTGATAGAAGAAAAAAAAATGGAGGTTCTGATTTCTTCATTGCATTCTCATAGTCAAATATGCAAATATGCATTCGAAACAGCGTATCAGGCGCGAGCACGTGAATAATGTGCGAGAATATATGATTACACACCAAAATGTTCTCACCACTTTTTCTTTCAGAGAACTGTTACTTCTTGGTGAAGCTTGTGACCCGGACATTTGTTTCAGTATTAAATAATCATGACTTTTAATATGCAATCTATTTGTGACACTCTGCGCTTATTGTTTTGACTTTGACCTGTACGTTAACTGCGTTTAATGTCTTGTATTGCTTATTTTATGGCATATTCAGTACGCCAAAATGTCCTTCTACCTCTCCTGCAATAACGTCTCCAGGGAGACGCAGGTATTCTGTTGATAAACAGATATTGCTATGACATGGTGGCACGAATTTGCGTGCAGTTGTAATAGCAGGTTGGCATCACTATTGATCACGTGAGACACACACATAAGGAGAAGTTATCAGCACTTGCAATAAAAACTGATGGAGACGAGCCCTGCCCAATGATAAACCATTTTTATTTATTGGAGTTTACGGAAACGCGAACCAAATGGGGTCCGCTCCCTAGTGTTGTACTGACGCATCGGTTTAGAACTATAAGGATTTAGACGCGGCCAGATACACAAGATGAAAAGTTTCTGAGCGCAAGTTTCTGAATCACTATATACGGGCAGTGTGGACATTTATGTCATTGTTATGAAGGACAGCTGAATGTAAGCGCACGAGACTGCGGCTGGAAACCTCATGTGTGCATTCAGTCCAGTCAAATGAGTAAAAATAGGCATTCCGAAGACATGTCTTCGTGCTGGTCTAGCAAGATAAACACTACTCATAGAAGGTCTTTGAAAATGCGCACTTGCAGGCAGGTCGCATGACAAAGGCTGGTTTCCCTTAAGAACTGGTGGCAGTTATGGCTGAATGCCTGGTAAAAAACGTTAAAACTGGTGAACGGATTTCATGCTTGAGCGACAAGGTCAAAAAGGGGCAAGATGCCTGCCATTATTCTAAGTTCACCACCAAGCACACCTCCTTTAGAAGGTGGCGGAGAAAGGCAACTCCTGAGTCGTGTTTACTGTAAACTCCACAAGCTCTGCAAGTTGTTAAAGTTGCCACCAACACAAAAAAACTACCTTGACCAATAAAACAGGAACACCGTATATGGTTCGCAGGACGAATGTGGCCTACATGATTCCATTATCATGTAAAAGATGTTACACTGAATAAACCGGCCTTTGTATTAATGTTCGGATAATGGAGCACAGGGCAGTTGTCGAGGCGGTATTAGGGTCAGGACACTAGGCAGCATATTTCAGACAGCGCAAGCCTGTGTTCTTCTCTCTGAACAATACTCGTGTCATTTCTTTAAATGCGGACTAGGAAGAGGAGCGTGAAATAATAGAAGAAATTCAACTGATTGAAGCAAATCGTGCCGACGTACAAGTCGTTTAGTGTATTATCCATTTATGCTCGTTTCTCCTGCATATATAAATGTGCGTTCATGTGCATACAAAATCAGTTAATTCAGAACATTTGTGGTGTGTTTTTCTTCCTCAGCTCTGTGGTTAAGCGCTGGTTACTCTGCTTTAAATCGAAATAGCAACTTGTCCAGCTTTAGGGCTTAGATCACTTTGCCATTTTAGAGAATGTTGCATTTATGATACTGAAATGTAATGTTTATTCGAACATTTATTTTTAAAGTTTCAAAAACATTATAAATCAAGGACATTAAAAACAATGAAAGAAAGCTTAACACAAACAAAAAGTTAAGTTTGTTGTAACGTTTCATTGATACCTGGACCAAGCTCGTTCTAAGCAACTGAAATCGCTATTGAGGGGACATGCTGCCGAATGGAAGACGCGGCTGCCACGCAATGCTCGTTGTGCTTCTTAAAGCTCATTATGAAATCGGCAATTAATGTATGTTTCATAGAAGCAATATTGCAAAAGCGTTTGTGTGTCTACTATATTCAAATCAAGCACATTTACTAACGAAGCCTGAAGTAAGAAAAAAGAAGAGCAAGAAAAATTATGCGTAATGTTGCCATGATAAAATTGTCAAGATTGCCCCCGTACAGATGCATGTATGGATGGTCGGGAGCAAGAATTATTCCTGTATCTATGACTGGAACCTCGATAAAGAAAAAACCTGGCTTGGAAACAAAAATTTAACTTGTTCGGTTATCTTCGTGAATGCTTCTGCGAAACAATTAATACACATTTTGGGGCACCAAGGATGGTGTTTCAATTATTGTGCAGTCCTGCCGTTGGGGAGCTCGACTGCTGAATCCAAGGACGCGGGATCAAATCCCGGCCGCTTTTCGATGGAGAAGAAAAGCAAGACGCTCGGGGGGTGCGCGATGCCAGAACGCGTTAAAGAACCCCCAGATAATCAAACTTTCAGAAGTCTTCCACTACGGCGTCTATCATAGCCTGAGTCGATCGCCTTGGTACGTTAAACCGCATAACCTAAACGAAACCCCTTACCGTCCACACATACATGCAAAAACAGGCAAACATGCGCATGGATATTATAAAAGAAGTGCGGACACCAGGACGCCTCTACACTGCATTTAATTCCCGGCTATCGATATGGCGCTCAGTCTCTCTCTACCGCGCGCTCTTCCAGTGCCAAACCTCTCCTTCTTCCTCCTGGCTCAGCTTGCAGATTCTTGCCGAATCTGCAACACGCTCCACGCCCTGAGGTGAGACGTAGCTCGAAGATGGAACAGTGTCACATCAATGGCCACTATGATGAAATAGGTACTGACAATTCGATCGTGACTCGTCAATCACTATACATGAGAAACGAAGACCGCTTTCCAACTTCCACAACAGGGACACCAACAGTGCAGAACAAAGAGGGGTGTAGCAGCACAGATTGAAATTGCGCACTGTAGCCCATGCTCTGTCCAAGTTCTTCCAAACATTCTTGTGATGTACGCCCAGCAACAGACTGCGCTGATCAGTCGAGATGAGTGACCACAGTAGAACACTCAACATCAATTCCTTGGTTGGTGTAGGTGTCCAGTATGTACCGTGGCACATCGGTAGTTTTCCCGCAGCCTGTGGCACCCCTTGCTTGTGGAACCCTGCAGCGATGTCCAGGGGTTCAAGTTCTGTTAACGGAGACCAGAGCACCACCCCGCCTGGCATCAGCTGTGACACCACTTTCTCTGCGTCCATGTGACGTCCTATTTTGAGTGAAAGGTCCACTCAGCTGCTCCGCGTTTCCTCGCTCTCACTCTTCCTGGTGGCCCCCGTGTAGGGCTCTATGGCGCCAAGGTGAAAAAGTTGGCGGTACAAGGAAAAATGCGCAGAACTTGGATGACATCTGATGTTGTAGCCCTCCTCCCTGTCATGGATTTCCATGCTCAGCTTGTGAGTGGCTACGTAGTGCTTGAATAATCGTCCCCCCAGTGTACGCAATGCCTCATAACCCCGACAGTACCATAATTTCGAAATAACGCTGAAATAACTTAATCCGTAAGAAAGGAAAGGTCTGAGACTTGAAAAATGACTGACTGATAAGCTTACTGGATAGTAAGTTACGTGCAAGGTATATATAAACGTAATCGCTAAGAGAGTCATGAAAACCCTAAAGACTTCATTAAACAAACAAAAAAAAAAACAGGTAGGGTTTCAGAAAGGCTATTTTGTAATAAATCCTATCCTCACTATCAACCCATGACAGAAAAATGTTCATAACCCCTATACATACAAAGGGAGCCAACAGCCACAAGCACCAGGAAAGCATATGAGAACATATGATTTATGAATGTGAAAAATAGTTTAATCGTGGAGGGAGATGGTTGATTACAAAGTAGAGAAACAACCACATGCCGCCGGTGGGATGCGAACCTACGTGCCTCCGAATTTCTCGTCTGGTGCACTGCCACTGAGCTATACGGCGACGCTTGCTCAGTCTTCCACTTTCTCAGATATTTACGCTACGTGTAACCTATCCTTGGGAATATTCACCAGCCACCACCCTCATCCATAACGGCGCCCGTGGAACATCCTGCGAAAATTTCACCTATACCCAAATACGCAAAAGCGTGGAAATGTACATGCTCTACAGAGGCAGAACCTGGTCGCGGATGCTGTGGGTGAAGAGTAAGTACGCCACTGTTTACCAGTTTCATGAGCGCTGTAGAAACGCGTGCGGTATGCGTGCAATCACTTGCGACTTTGGTACCGCAGGTGCGTGCTACTAAGTTTTGTGTACCGATGCTGACGCGAATCTTCTTTCATCTTGAGACGTCGACAAGTGGGCAGCTTTAACTCTTCGAGCACTGCAACCATTTCCCGGTGTGAGACTGCGGCAGAAAGCCCAGCTTTCTTCCGTGTCTCACGGATGAATAATGCGCCTGGGCAGGATGTTGAATGTGTAGAGAGAGGGCTGGTTGACGCGTTCAGCAAGCGACAACTATCACAAATTACGATTCTAAAAAAAAAATCTATATGGCCAAAATCTACAATAAAAGTAAAACTCAAATAGTCTACGGCAAGAGGCAAACTATAATCGCCAGCCGCCACATTCGGTACGTTTGTCAAGGTTTTTGGCATCGTTGACGAATAGTACTCGAGAAGCCGAGATCAGTGAGGAAGTCTCTTAGAAGGCCAACTATAGGCTTCCTCTATATGTGCGCAAGGAACTTGCAATAGAACGCGTGATTATAGCGGACGTGCCGGCGCGGAGTGCACACCCATTTTGTAAGCTTGATAGTTGCCGCACTAGCTTACGGAAACGAGGTACTCAAGCGAAAAGTTACGAAATGTGCAACACCATTGTTCTCAATCGCTGATCATGTTACATATGGCACCAAAAAAAGAAGCTGCTCCTCGTCCTCCGGACAAGAGGTCATCTCCTCATTGTGAGATTCGGAACGCTGGCGGTTGAATCCTAACTAGCATGCTTAAACTAGCATCCTAACTAGCATCCTAACTAACGATGCTTAAAAAAGTACCCTCGATGCCGATACCCGGTACCCACAAATATTGCATTTCCGGTACCGATGCAACACAGAACTAAAACTGATTTCAGATACAAATACTCGATACTTCGTCGCATTACTGGAACTACCAATAACAAGAAAGCTGGTAATACGGTTAGCCAATTACGAAATTTATGCGTGATTTCTGGAATAATTAGTTTATTCGATATAGTGCACTGTTTTTGAAAGGATTTAAACGAATCCGACCACTCGGATTTTTTTAAGCTCCTATTTCTTCAAGCTACTATTTCTGTGCAGCAGTTTCATTAGTGCTTTAGCTTTGGACTGAATAAGACCTAGTAGTAATTAAGTTAGCTTAATGTAATTAGAGTAATTCAATTATCGTTATCTATAATTTATAATGTTATGAATTACTTCTTGGTAGCAATTCTGCTGTACGCGTAGTTAATTCTTGTCAAAAGTTCTTTTATAAACAGTGCGGCACTTCTTGTGTTGGCAAAGATTTGCGAATCGGGTAGCATGAAAGCACAAGAGGCACGCGAAAAGTCTGGGTCAGCCAGCCAGCAGTTAGTTGCTCACGTGGGCCAGTGATGACTGTGTACGCGGCACCTTAGCCGCTACCTTACAACTTTGAAAAAGGAAAGATACTTGGCTACTGGAGCTCACGCTTTTAGTTTTTACAACTTTTAGTTGTACACAAAGCTGAAGTTTTACTATTATTATTTTTTTTTTTTCATCCGAGAGACATTGTTGACGCAAAAGTCACTAGAATGATCATAGCGAAGTGCGTGCCCTATTTTCAAACCAGGGGAAGCATTTTTCTAAGGCCACTTTGAAGCCCAGGTGCTCTTGCTATGCAGTCAATTTAGAGATAACAAATGTTTGAAGGATGTGTGTTTACTGACCTTTTATGTAAAGGCAAAAGTTAAAAAAATATCGTTATTAAAGAGCAGTATAATGTAATATGTGTTGCGCTTCTTTTTTTATTTTCAGTTTGATAAAAGGTGTAATGATGTGGTTTATTTACTTTAAAAAATAATTTTGCCATGCATGGATTGAATTTGAATCTATGGTTACGCTCAAATGATCCCTTCCAATAGCAGCCTATAGGCAAATATCTTTTTTAACGTGATAGAGTCAAAGGCCCCGTTCTCCAGAAAATCCGGCGTCATCGTTGGGAGCGAAAAATCAGGGGCACGGCGCTGGAAAAAGGTATAATCAGTAGCCGGCAGGTGACACGGGCGTGCACTCATTGGTCGCTCGGCTGTGTGACGTCACGAGACCACGTCACATGGCCCAGTTGGCAGGCGCTGCCAACTCGGCCTTTGAGATGGGACAGCGAGATCACTTGTAACCCAGCCCTCCAAGGCCCTTGGTTCCCGTCTTAGACACGCCGTCTATAGGCCTTGGAGGCATGCTCGTATGCGGCTTGGTAAAAGCGGGAATTTATATCTATGTCGGGTGGTCCTTAATATATTGCTGTAGCTGTCGACTGTAGGCTAATGACTATGTGTCAGATAATAGAGACACAAAATAAGGGATGACAGATGAGGCGAGTAAGGAAGTGTATGCACGCAAAAGTGGATCAATACGCCTGAGCTGGGAAAAAGAAGCTACTGCGTCATACCCTTAAAGGCGAAGCTCAAGTTTCCACAAAAAATTTAAGCTGCATGCAAACAGGTCTATCACACCTTGACAGTGTAAAAATAATTTTGAAACTGTTTGTGATGCTTTCAAGTTGTTACTGCACTGTTTAACGGGTTGCCTCTGGCTTTGGAATGGGCTGAGATGTACAAGCTCCATGCGTTTTGGGAAAGCCGGACAGTTATTTCTCCAGCCCTGTATTTAAAAAAACATTTGAAGTTGAACGTCCCGCGCTAAAGACGGAGATAAAAAAGCCAAAATATTTTATTAGTCAGAGTATATCTTGGTAATCTCTTATTTAGATGTTGCCTTTACTTATCGTTATTGAACCCCGCCGGGGTGGCGCAGTTGTTACGGCGCTCGACTACTGTTCCCAAGGGCTCGGGATCGAATCCCGGCCTCGGCGGCAGCTTTTCGATGGAGGCGAAAAGCAAGGCGCCCGTGTGCTGTGCGATGTCAGTGCACGTTAAAGAACCCCAAGTGGTCGAAATTTCCGGAGTCCTCCACTACAGCGTCTCTCATAGCCTGAGTTGCTTGGGGACTTTAAACAAACCAAACCAACCTTTATTAAGTATAACAGCATTTGCTACAAGCGAAGCGAATGAAGGAAACTCGTCTATAAAGGTGCAGACGAGTACGTTGCAGAGTTTTAATTTACGAAGGTGTCGGCTATGAAAGGGTAAAGTTGACTCGAGCGTACTGGAGGTATAGCTAAGGGACTCAAGTTCACTGCTTCTTTTGAGAACTAGGGATTGTTGTAGCGCTTGCTTCTCCACGTTGAACAAAAAGAATGCGTCACCTGACTCATTTGACCCTGTCGGCGTTTGTATTACAATATTGTCCCATGGTGGAAGGGTGTGACATTTATCACGCTGATAAATAACGCAACAAATGCTGTGTGATCTCCTGAGCCTGGGGCAAAGATATGGCTTTTCTCTTAGCAAATGGTGAACCTGTCTTTTCGTCTGTTCTGTCATTTAGTTCACTGAAGAAGCGCGACGTATACGTCGTCTGCTTGTCAAACGATGAGTACAGACGTAAAGAAGGCTGACCGAACAAAGGCACTGCCGCCCTGTGTTCGTGATTCGACTCAACCTATTTATTTTTCTTTATTTTAAGTGTGCGACCGCGTGTTACCAGACCTAAGTCTGACTCATAGCAGCCTGAATTGCTATGCATGCTTCTCTCGAGTGTCATTAAAATATCAAATACAAAAAAAAAAACATATTTTCAATCCGATACTCAGATAGTTTCATTTTCCGCAAGCGATACATAATACCGATAGACAATATGTATCGAAAGATAGTATCAAAGATACATCTATCTTCGATACCGCATGTCTCGTAACGAGCCACATGGCGTGGTCCTTTTGCCAAATGCGGTACGTGTTGGTCAAACTCGCTTGTCTTCTCCAAGTAATTCATGAAATTTAGCAAACACAAATTAGCGCTGGTATAAGTTCATAACAATAAAAAACAACGCTAAGTAAGTCCACTGCATCAGTTCCTGACCCAGGAAAGAGTAGCTGCAGGTCGAGAAACCGAAAGGCAGTGCGTTGTTTTCCATGCTATATGGCGGGAGAGAAACAGAATATGAATCGATGGAACCAACGTTTTTTGTCGGATGTTCTTTCATGGATTCATCAGTTGAGTCAACATATGCATACATCATTACACCGCTTCTGCCCGCACAGGAGCTGTATTTGCAGCACAAGATGGTGAATTAGGCTTTGGAAAACTCGACATGTTAGCCGTACATTGTAAAACATTTTGTTGAAAAATACAGAAATTTTCTGGCTGCTCTCCTCCCAGAAATTATCTATTCTGCTGGGTGTTCTGTTTTTAATTTTTATATGATTGTACACTCTCTTTTCTCTTTACAACTGAACGAAATTTCTGCAAATTGAACAAAATCATTTTTAATACTGCGTTTTCTGTCATTTCACAGGTCTTTTTTTTTCTGTAGCAGTTAATTTAATAATGTATGCATAATTGTTTTCTTTCGTCTGTCATTTAACATGCCTTTCTTCCTGTAACAACAATAAAATTGCGTTCAGGTCTAATTTCTTTAATGATCAGCATTTTTAAGGCGAAATCCTTGCTAACCCCATCACACGAATATCTCTCGGGGCTGTAAATACTCGATAACAGCCGTTGTTCAGCCACCGAAACGGCGAGTGGAACGACGGCATGCTTAACAGATACCCCTTGAGCAGGGAGCCAACCTCCCTTCTCGTTTGACCCAATACATTCTCATAGTTACCAATAAGGTACCTCAATCTGGCGCCAGTAATTATGTTCTTTTGAATGAAAATTGTTACGCAGCCGATCGTCGGACAGCGTCTTCGTGGTTGTCATATCATTTCGCTTTCTATTCAGCATTTTCCTACTATTCAAGAAAAAAATCAGTTTGCGATAAGAAATAAAACAGACGACATATATATATATTTTTTTTTTCGGGAACGTATTTCCGTCAATGTCGTATAGCAGATATTCTCTGTACGGGGACATAAATTTTCTTCAAAAGTAGTTGTAATTTCACACACATTTCTTACACATTTCATAGACCTGAAAATAGAGCATATATTGAGAACACTTGGCACATGATTGCAACGGGACCTGGATTCGATCGACGGATCCCTTGCACGCGAGGCGGATGCTTCACCTCTACTCCTTTGTCGAGGGAAGGCAAGCGTATGGCGGCGGAAAATCAAGTGCACTAGGAGAATCAAATTAGAAGCTTGGCAAAATAACGTAGCAGCAGCTGGCAGGGCAGTGTTAATACGAAGTACACGTATATGGGAGGGGTCTTTGTTATGAAACGGGACTCGCTAGGGTGCAGATGGTACTGGTGGTGATGATGATGATAGATGCATACTGTCGACGATCGAATCCCGGCCTCGGCGGCAGCTTTTCGATGGAAGTGAAAAGCAAGGCACCCGTGTGCTGTGCGATGTCAGCGCACGTTAAAGAACCCCAGGTGGTCGAAATTTCCGGAGTCCTCCACTACGGCGTCTCTCATAGCCTTAGTTGCTTTGGGACGTTAAACCCCCCAAACCAAACCAAGCCAAACTACACGGTGGATCAGACCTCTTTATACCAAAGCGACTGATCGCGGCAGCGTGCTGTGTGATCAGAGTGGCCTCTCTTTCTGAAGCTGTCGTCGAGGGCTACAGCATGCCTTACGCGAACTTCATGCCAATCATCCGAAATGTAAATGAATACTCACGAGAACATTTGATTCGCTTTGGGTAAATTTGTACGAGCGCTTAAGTTGATTCGTTCATCGAATCTCATGGGAGAATATGCGATTCACTACTGGAAATTTTCGTGTATCCGAACGTATCTAATTTTCACAACTAAAACAGAAATCAAGATTTGGATGGTTCTTGACACTGTAACGAAGACAGAAATTCTCATCCTGTGGATAAGAGCCACACTTATATAGCTGATGTAAATCTAAAAAGGAGGTGTCAGAGGGCTTAAACCTTGGTGTTCTATTTGACAGCTTTAAAAAACTTTCAAGCTACCAGAAAAATACGCGTCAACGCCACCTAAAGCAACGAGCACACTGACAATGCAATGCGACGGTAGAGACAAGTATATAAATTGAATATTATATGGTTTATTACACTGTTTCAATTATCAAAACAAACTTTAGAAAGTAAGGATAAGAGCTAGGGTACAACAGGCAGATGTGATAAAGACAGAAAGTTTTGTATTTTGTGTTTCTGTTTCCTGTAATTTCCGCTTCTGTAGCTTGTGTATCTTATGTATCTACATATTTTTCTTCACTGGTAATGATATAAGGCAGTGAAATAGTTGCGTTGATGCTTGTGAAAATTGAGTGTGACGTATTTAAGTAGATGTCTTTGCAAGCGAACTATTTGTGAGCAAACAGCCCGAGTATCACGGACGCCAGTGTTCTGAATGTTATGCAAATGTGCCAACGAAGCTGCATAACTGTTCTGTTTCCTGGTAATGCAATGATGGTGATGGCATGAGTAAGATTGAAGACAAAGTACGGATGTCCAGTGCGTTGATAACAGCACGAGGGTGTGTATACCGACACATGCAGAGCTGACACGGTGACTCAGTGGTCATGATGCTCGCCAGTTGAGAAAGACTCACGGTTTTGAGCCTAAAATCTTTTCGATCATCTTCCAGTCTCAGGCGGTGATTCTTTCAGAAACAGCGGCGAAGCCAACACTAAAAGTGAAGGCGCACCTGGGGCCGAACATGAAACCAATATTTTCCTATATAAGAATTTGGAAATTATCGGCCCGAGAGGTATCCAGATGATGTTTTTTTTTTTTTTTTGCCATATTCTATAGCCCAAAACCTGCGCACAACGAGAATCTTCGTCTTCCGATGCCTTAGAACACGAGGTCATCGCCGCAGCATTTTTAATGGCAGTTTGGAGCGGCTAAATCGTCGTTGTCGTCGTCGTCCTTATATCGTTTGTTCTAAATGCGAAGAAACCGGACTGGGTGAGTTGATAGAAAGGCTGACCTGCGCCACCAACTACAGCTTCTAGCAGCCGCACATGCCGGTGAAAAACCTGTCAAGTTGGCCGAACATGTCGCTAAGCACGCGAAAAAGTGAGGATGTGTTGCATAATATCCCCACCCCTTTAGCATAGACTTGATTGGCGTGAGTCTGTAAAGCAGGCCGAATGGTTGCTGAGGTTTCAATTTATGTCGATATGGGAGAGCCCTCATTCAAAGTGTCCTTAGTTGAAGACAAGGGGGTCAGACGTCCAGTGATGGTGCTAGACCCTCATCGTAGGTGACATTGATTTTGCCTTGGAAGGGTTAAGCCCCCAACCAAAAAGTTGTTGCCGGGTGGTACATTGGTAGTCTGACGGATGACAGGTTGGACTGACATTTATGTGCAAATTGCCTATAAGCCACAAGGTGGATCTACTAGGAATGATTAACAGCCCCCCCCCCCCCCTTCCCTCGTTGAAATGAACAATGAAAACTAATTGGCCGCGCCCATCTTGTAATCAAATTAGGTATACTACTCTGGCCTTGTACGGCTGGAAGACTTGCATTCTCTTTTAATCCAGTAGATTAGAGGCCACATTAATGACTACTTCGGTAAAAGGTTGATCGGAACCCACCTGAGCAAAATTCTGAACAAGACTGGTGCTCCCCAATCAGCCCTGTTGCGGTCGCGGACCTCATGGACGTCATGACGCTTGCACTGGCGACTTTTCCTATACGATGGGCCATAAGAAGGTGGTCCTAGGCATAAGACAAGTATGTCTCCCTGTAATCTAGCTACGTGGAAGTTGTACCAGTCACCAGGGATCACCCTCGGTGTTCTCCCGAAACCTTGCAGGATACTAAGCATGAGGATTGATACGCTGTTGCAGCCCAGGAGTGGGCTGCATTGGCAAAGTGTCAGGCAGGACGCCACAGGAAACTCCCTGCTGACTAAAGTCATCGGGGACAAATTAATAAGAGGTATATGGGCGTTCCTGAGTAACCCGAGCCATTGGACCACTCGGAAGCGCTACCAAAGTCTGTCTTCACACCCCATCCAGCATAAATCCTGGGCCGACACTTGGAAATGCTGAGGGCTGTGAGTGTGTAAATAGACTAAACGCATGCTTAACCACACTTACGGTAACCGCGCGTACTGCTGTTCGCACGGCGCACCAAACCACGCTATCGAGAACTGAGCTTGGTGATCTCGGTTTGCGCCGTAAAGAAAATTGCGCATTTGGTCAGAAGCCTAATTTGTTTCGCATCGAAGTCACGGTGGACGGCGCTTCGTAACAGGCCAGCGTAATGACAGATAGTCTTATTGGCAATAACATTACTATTACTTCATCACAGAATAAAGATATGGTTGAATTCAGGCAGCTAACGTACAAGGTGACGGGGCCAGCGGCACTGAACCGGCGGCAACTGCTATGCGGCTGGGAGCAAAACCTTATTCGTATCGCAGCTATCATACCAGTGACCTTCAAGAGGAATTCGTTTTGGCGTTATTTTATCCTACACGAATAAGGTAAGCTTTTCTGACGCCGGCGCTCGAGGTATATTTTACTGTGTACGTTCTGGTGCGGACGATTAGCGGAAGGGTTCAGTAGCGGAGGCAGTGCTGCTGTTGGACAGCGCCAGCGTGCCCTGTTACCGCATCTTCGGATGGTTTTCTAAACACTGAATTGCAAATAACTAAGACATTTGCAAATGCAGCTCGCTCTATCGATGCTCACGTCAGTTCGTTAACTGCAACTAAAGGGTCATTGGTTCCCGTAACCGAGAACGGTGATAGCCCGTATGACAACGGTGAACTATAATTCGCGATAACCGCAGTTAAAGTAGGCAACTACGACTAAGAATAACTGCAGTTAGGTTGCCCTTGTGACTATAGCTATAACAAAGTGACAGTGAAGCGAAAGCAGAAGTGGTGCTGGCCCCCTTGGTGCGTCTCTGAATAGCACATGGTCGCGAGACCAAAGGGTGTAAGATCATAGAGCCCCCATTCACGCTCCCCACACGCAAGTGGTAGGTCCTAACCTTGAACACCCATGAGGCGCGTAAATCTAGACGCTTGAGTAAAATTGGGAGTGTCGGAATTTCGCTTGAAGCGTGGCGTGAAAACAGTACTCGAACTCGAGGACAGCTGCATGCGGTGTCTATAAAGGGTGTGTAGCACGAAAGTGGGCTATACAGGGTGTTTCATCCTTGCCTATCCGAAGCACGTGTGTTATGCCCATACAGCCAACGATGTGACAGTAGTGGATCAGTCCACCGTGCACTTTCACCTCACTGGGAGGGTAACCTATAGACCCGAGGATGAGCTGTACAAGAGCTACTTCTGGCGTGAGCTCGATCAGCTCTAGAGGGGGACTTGCTCTAGGAAGTAGCGGAAAGGGGACACTGGCTGGCAACTTGTGCACAACTCTCCCTCGATTAAATATCTATCCACGATGAACAGAAATCCACTTTGTGCGGTAAAGCCCACTGGGGCCCTTTTCAGAAAGCCACCACCTCGCGTTCGGGAGGTGCTGGGTTCAGTTCCATGAGCCGTCGGACTTTTAACGAATACATGAATTACATAAGAGGAATTAGCGACAAAATACAGCACACAGTATATAAGACCGATGGGCCTAGCGGGACAAGATGTCATTTGGCCTTGTGCGCGGCTTTTCTGGGTGATGCTTGAGAAAAAGGGTCGTGAACCGGACAGTGATGGAACCTGCAAGGCAAGTCTCAAGGGACGCTGAATGCTCTGCCCAGCAGGAAAAAGAGATAGAGAGAGAGAGGCTGAATGCGGCGGCACGCAAATAACCAAAAGCACTAAAGGAAGCCGAGCATGCTCTAGCTGGACGAGAAGCGGCTGGCAGAGGATGCTCCTCAAGTCGCGGAAGCAGTCACAGAGAACGAGTGCACTGACAAACTCGAACAGAAGTGGCGAAGGCGGTGGCATGTCCAGAAGTCGAGGCATGGCTAATACCCGAGTGCTGGTATACAACTGCACTGCCACGAACCGTTGTAATCTTTATTTCTTGCTGCCAACAACCGCTGACATTAAACAACAGCAGGAGGACTAAATTTATTTTGGTATCTCCGATACGGCGTGTCTCATGGACTATAGTGTTTTCTGAAGCGTAAATATTCATTAAGAGCTAAACTGTAGCTCCTCCTATATTGACAATAACCTGCGTCCCCGCCGCGGTGGCACGCATGCGCAGCACATGTGGAATGGCAATGAGGAGTCGTGGGCGCGCTCACGTATATTCAGGGATACTGGTAGAGAACAAAAGGCCGAAAAACGTCATTTCATGAGTGTCACCTTACAGCGAGCGGTGACACGCGACCCACAGAGATTAGAGACTCAGCCTCACCTCTAAATGCTCACGCTTGTAAAATGGCGCACAGAAGAGAAATATAGATGGCGTGTGATGACGACCGATAACGACCGGCTTTTGCTTGTATTCTCGCCGCCGACATGGGGAAGAGAATAGCAAAAGTGCAACCCCCACACCTACTGTATACCGACCGCGTCACTGATAACGGCAGTGAAATGGTATAGCTATAGCTATTAAATGGTATAGCCAAATTAAAAAAAAAAAAAAAAAAAGAAAGAAGAAAAGAATTTCTCTTATTTGAGGGCTACATTATTGTCCGGTACTTGTGCTATCGTTATCAAGGCTGTGCCGGGCCGACTCCGAAGTGACCTACCCGGTCCGCGTATGAACTGATGTCAAGATCAGCTATGAACCAACTAGCCCAAACCAAAGCACTTCTCGGGTATGAACCACCTTACGTGTCGAAGGCTTTAATCATTGTGCCCCTGCCTGCATGGCAGGCACGAGCTGTGCCTTTCATAGAAAGTGAGACTGACTTTTTAAGACTGTAACGTGACAGCCTCGAGCTTAACTTCTGCGGTTTCGCCCGGCCGTGGTGATGCAGTGGTCAAGGCGCTCTACTACTGTGTCCAAGAATGCGGGATAGAACCCCAGCCGCAGCGGCCCCTTTTCGGTGGGGGCGAAAAACAAGGCTCCCATGTGCTGTGCGATGTCAGTGCACATTAAAGAACCCGAGGTAATCGAAATTTCTGGAGCTCTCCATTACGGCGTCTATCATAGCCTTAGTTTCTTTGGGAAGTTAAACACCATAAACCAAACCAAACTTCGTTTGCAAGGTTTGCATAATTCAACAGTGACGCTGACTGCACGCGCAGGCGCACTTTCATGATCCCCTTCTGTGATGTCCTTGGTGGTCGTTATGCCAAAAACTTTTGGTGGACATGCTGTAGCGTATGCTGCATGAGCAGTATTAATAATTGTTTGTTCTTCCATAAGGAGCCATTGTTTTATAATCACTTTTCTGGGAACAAAACGAGTCATTTCCTAGCCGACATTTCAGGGTAGCTGTTTATCTGTGTTCGTGAAACTTCATTCAAGAAAAGCCCGTATCGTCGACTGACGCTATTTATTCGGAACTTGCAGTGTGGTCCCACCACTTAACACGCAGTGGAAGGAACATGTTTTGAATGGCCTTCGCCACGTCTGACCAGCTTTTCTTCACACTGCTGTGCAGTCCTGATCATTGATCAAAGCGTCGGGCACGCATGGGAACGAAACTTTCGCGACTAGAAGATCCTTGTACAGGTCTTCGATACTGCCGGCGATTCAGTCTGTCATAATCATCATCATCAGCCTGATTATACCCACTGCAGGGCGAAAGCCTCTCCCATATTTCTCCACTTAACCCGGTTCTGTGCTAGCTGCATCCGCTTGACCCCTGCGAACTTCTTAATCTCATCCGCCCACCTAACTTTCTGCCGCCCCCTGCTACGCTTTCCTTCCCTTGGAATCCAGTTTGTTACCCTCAGCGACCATCGGTTATCCTCTCTTCGCACTACATGTCCTGCCCATGTCCATTTCTTCTTCTTAATTTCCACTAGAATGTCGGTAACTTGAGTTATTTCTCTGACCCACTCTGCACGCTTCCTATCTCTTAATGTTACCCCTACCATTTTTCGTTCCATAGCCCCCTGGGTTGTCCTCAACTTAAGTAGAACTATCTTGGTTAGCCTCCACGTTTCAACCCCATAGGTGAGCACAGGCAACATTCAGTCTGTAGTGGCGCCTTAATGTTCTGAAATGCCCGTCCGCCATTACCGCGTTCAACTTTCCTCCACAGCGGCTCACACTGAAGCTGCTGTACGGGGCTCCCGCATTTCTTAATTTATATAATTTTTCAAAATCCTCCAGAACACTAAAACATTGCCGGTCCGGAAGGAGCAACGTCGCCGAAAGTCTGCTGGAAACACCGAAGGTATATCCAAGTCTGATTAAACCACTCATAAGTTAATACAAGAAAATCGCGCGAAACAGATTCCTTTCAATCGTCATTCCAAGCTGTGATTGAATGGCAAGTTCTAAAACAAATGCACTGATTCATGTAAGTCGGGCATGTTGAAAGTTGTCCGTATGAACCAGAAAGGGGCAATCTCCACTGTGTTTCTTGATAACGGAGCAGTGAATCGTCTGTTATACTCAGTCTCATATGACTAATTGTAGCCTTCGTATATGTCAGGTGTCCCCAGCTTAATGTATACCAAACTATTAAAGGAGATGAGTCCTACATCTTATAGTGGAAGGGTACTTGGGGCTGTTGAGAATTTACAGTATTTTTCGTTCTTCAAATTACAAAAGAAAATTAATTATTGGCCTTGAAAAGTTGTAGATCGTCTGGAAAACAACTAGCTGCAATGTATGTATAGAAGGTATCGTTTAAGAAGCTTTACTTACTGGACTTTAAAGAAAGCTATCACGTGACCAGCTGGTGGCTCATACCTCTTGCTCAGTGCGCACATAGAGCCTCATCGAACCAAGTGGTCGCGAAAAAAAAAAAAAGTGAATTTTTTTGCTGGACGTGTAACTGGGGCATCAAGTAACATTGTTGTCATTCCGTGGAAGCTTTTTTTATTGTGTGAGCTTCGTTCAAGGTCTGTGAAAGCGAAAACTATGCGCAAGCGGTAGCATGGTGAAAACTTTTCAGTCAGATGCTTTTCGAACGGTATACAGCTTGCAGGTTGACACTTTATTCCGGAAGTCATGAATTAAACTGGTTAAACGTTATTTACTAAATAATAAAGTTTGGGGAACAAAATGGAGACCAGGTCACGCGTATACAATACTGAATTGATGCAGATAACTCTGCCTTCTTTAGAAATTTGATCGCATTTGGCTCCGATGCCTGGAATTTAATAGGATTTTATTGGTTTGAGCAACGAACAAAAAGGACCTCTTGAAACTGAATCGGCCATTTAATTCGGCAGAGATAGCTGGCCACTTTCCCTAACTGGAAGCGTTCTTGAAGCGTCATGTTCAGCTTGTTTAGTCAGGAAAAAGTGCAGAAGATAGCATAGCGATGACTAGTGGTTAATTTAGATAACGGAGTGCACTAAATGATGGGAAACTTAAGCACGGATGGCAGACAGATGAAGGACAGACCTTAGAAACTGCCGGTATTAGATGACTGGCCACTGAGGAGATCCCTGCTTGTGGCTGTTGTATAGCAGAGCGCTTAACTTAATGATAATGATGATATTGGTTATAGTAGCCAGAAGGAGATTTATTTTGAAGTATATGAAACTAAGCGCGACGCAGTTACTAACAAAAGCATATAAACACAATACAACAGTATAAGCGGCGCCGTAATATCTGAACCGTGGTAACAATTTCCGGTTGATGAAAACACTTTTCTTCCTTGCCTTGCATATGAACTGTTGAACAAAAATTTTCCGCACTCTGACGAGTTGCGAATTTGGCTGTGGTAACCTTACAATCGTGTAGTGATACAGCACGAAATATAGTCTAAAACCATTCACTTCATGTAGTCACATACGTTTATAGATCGTGCTAACTCATTCGCATCATATATATATAACGGTTCGAGAATGACGATACCGCACGAGCTCGCTTAGCACAGTAACTTGAGTAAGCTATATAGGGTGACTTTCTTCGGTGGTCTGCCATCTATAGTCTTCAATAGTGGCCTGCTACAGTGTACCACTGTCCCATGAATGAGCCTGAATCAGATGAACCTCGCGACAGGCATAACACCGGCATACTTTGAGCGCCGTTTCGTTCAGGGGTCGCATTCTCCAAATTTGCAGTTGCAAAACCGTTAGAGACAGCTGCAGAGTGCATTCTGGTATGAGAGATGACGATTTCTTCGGGTATACGAAATACGAGTATACTAAGGAAAAAATGTTACGTAGGATGCTGAATCCAGTATCTTACGAAATTCAAAAAATTATATGGCTCAAAGAGCCCCTCTGTCGTTCCCTCGGCTAGTGACACATAAATCAGCACCCCGTGTATTACTAGATGCCAGTTTTATATTCACCAAAAAGGCGTCAATATTTGCATCCTGTGGAGTAAATATGACGTGTGAATCAAGCTGCTAAGAGTGAGTCTTCGGGATCGCGGTATACGGAACGTGCAAGAGCATCCTTGGCTCTCTGGCGGTTCCCTATTCCCGAATTCGCGCCGCTATTCCAGGCTCTTTCCAGCAAGCATGGACAGAACATTGTCGAACGATACTGAACTTCATGTTTTGGGATAGGCTGCATTGCTTCTGCGCGGCACGATGAAATGTAGCTTCCAAGAAGCGGCCGTATATTAGGCGTTCCTTCGCAGGACAGGAAAATGACGCCCGCCGAAGTCTTGCGTCGCAGCTGCAGTGAAAGTGAAGATTATGACGGAATCGGGTGTCCTTGTCTCAGCAAAGCACGCGAGAGCCCGTCATGTGTGGTGCACGGAAGATGTGGCTGCGGCATTTGCCGCTGAACATGCGTGGTCAAATCTCATCCGCGATGGCCATAAAAGCAAAAGCTCGAAGGCCATAATCCGTTCATTAGTCCACGAAAGGAGGTATCCCTATAAGCAGAAAGCACTCTACCAAGGCAAATCGCCGTGTGCTTCCCTTACCGGAGCTCCATGCAGGCGTATGCGTTCATCGATGACACCTCTTCTTCATTCCCTTCTACTATAAGATCAATAAAACGAATAACTTAGCTTGCTATAGATATACGCGGCCCTGTATGCAGCCTATACGCTATTATGCATCTGTATACACGGTGTACATGAGTAAATGCACGGGTGCCCCTCTCATCTAGGCTGTAGTTCCGACTAGTATTACGGTCTCGGAGAAGTATAGCAGCTCGCAAAAGCGCCCACGTATTCTATGATTCTCCGCACCCATTTACGGCGTTCTCCCTCGCCATATACTTTCTTTCTTGCGCGCCTGGATAATATGGATAAAACCAGCGACCTATACACAACTTCATGTAATATACGGCGCCATGAATATGTGCAACGTAGGCTACGCAGTGCGTGGTTATAAATGTGCCATTGCTATTCAATGTTAGCCTGGTCTGCTCATTACTGTGGCCCATGTCCATTGCCGAACTGACTGACAAAAGTGAGTGTGCACTGGGGAAAGCGGACTGGAAAATTGGACACAAGCAAGTGAAATTTAACAGTAACGTGCATTTCATGCATTAAAAACGTTGTGTGATGTCAGTGCGCGTTAAATAACCCCACGTTTATGAAGCTAACATCGGCTCATGCCCCACTGCAAACAGAATATATAGTTAAAAAGCTGTGGTGGGCAGCTTCATTGCTCTGCAATGTATGTCCGCATGCGGACATCGAAGCGAACACAAAAAGAGATTGTTAGCAGAGCCGTAATGGTGATAGGTAACCAGTATGAAAACAAAAGCCCGAAAAGCCATTCTGCGCTGGATATCACAAGCTGTTAGAACAGAATGGTCAGTGGCTCGTAATTCATTGTCTGTTAAGCCACACGCTGTATACCTTCTTTGTAAATGCACAATTTATTTTTTTATGAGCCATAATGTAGGCGATTTTGTCGTACTAATGGTGCGGGAATTAAATTCAGGGTGTCTTTTTTCCTGTTTTTGCAAACAACTAACTGTTTGTTAACAATGAAACTAATGGTTGAGGTTACATTCGTCCGTACGGTCCGTAGTCCATCTCTCTTCTCTCTTGGCAGTCTTCCTTCCCCAAGGTTGCTGCTGCTTCTTCGCCAGAGTGGCCAGATGGCTCTTTCTTTTTTTCCGCCGCGCGCGCTCGCAGAGCGTCGCGCAGTGACGGCTCGCTAACAATAATGGCTCATCCATCGATAAATTACCACAATTTTATAATTTTATAGTATTGTATAATATTACACGCACTGGACGAGAAAACCGTTCAAATGGTCACAGAAATTTCGCATGGTTGCAGGCCATGAAATTTTTAAGTAGCGAAACTCACTTCTCATCTTCCCATAACCCAGTTGAATGACATGCATAGTGCCAAAAGCCTTTCACGATCACTCCCAGACTCCTTATCCAAAGTGCGCAGAGCTGGACGAAAGAGTTCATTTGTTGATTCCGATATCATTTAGAAACAAGTTACCACTTTCTGACGTATTCTCGATATTTTCACAATAGATTTTACTTTCTTTGTACAGAAGTGATCTTTGAACGGAGGTATTTGGACCGTTTGCTCCCTTGCTCCCAGCAAATGTAGTTTCTTCAGTTACCCCTTGCAAAAATGACTTTTGAGCTGATGTTGACGCCTTACTAGTACGAGTTGAATCGACAGAAAGCCAACGTGAACACAAAGATGTTGAGTCCACTCAACAATTGCTAACCAAAAATTTAATTTGCGCCTCCTTAGCATAGTTCATTTTGAGCAATTTGGGTTGACTTTCCGTTGTGGGCTTAAAGAGCGTATAAACAGCAAATGTACGCTCACAATTGCATTAGCTGAAACATGGAAATGGGCTCCTTTGGCAAATATTCAAAAGGGTGCGCAATATACTGAATTCATATGTACCAAGGTATCAGGGGTAAAATGAAACGCAAGTTCCGCAAAGAAGGCATACTTTGTGATATAGTCGGGCGTCACTTTCCGATGAAAAGCTCCAACTAATCGCTTGATTTTCATTGTCGAAAAAGAAATGAAGGGGCCCAGTTAACAGAATGTCGCATGTCGACCTGATTAGTTTTACTGATTAGTTTTACAACAGTGAAAATAAATAATCAGTTACGAGAATATTTTATATAACTTGGCTGATGTGTAGTCGAGAAGCCCTTGTGGATGGGTATATATAGACGAACTTGATATATCTGTATGCAAAAAAGCACCGGTCTTCAAGTTCCTCTTTGCCGCAATGTCCTGTGCTGAACTGCTGCATGATTTGCAGCCCATGAGTGTTGATGGGTCGTAATTAGGAGTGTGCGAGATCGTAACGAATTTGTGTGCATGTCTAAAACACACCACGTCCGGATATAGCAGGTAACACTGAAATATTGGCTGCATCAGTGAACGCCTCCGAAAATTGATTCGGCACACGGTCATCCATTGATCTTCATATTTTTTTTTTCAGTCATTGAAGATATTCGTGTGTTGAATCAGCTGAATAATTTCAACATGGCCTCAACACAAAAATAACTAGAAATAATGTTGAGAATGCTCGACTCCAGCACGGTGGCAACTTTTCAGTTGAAATTTAACTCTGCAAATCACACCCAACCTGCATGATCCCAACATGAATTCAAGATGGCAAGTTGAGTCTATTCAACAGAACCTCAGCACGACCTTGGGATTCTTTTTTGTAAGGGGCTTGATTTCTCCGTTCTCCTTTCGTTGGCTTATTTTATTACACCTCTCATTTGTGCCCTGACCATAACGGCAGCACAAAAACGTACGAAACAATAAGATGAGCTGCACCGGGGCCCGACGTATGGAGGGTATTGTGTGACTCTGGAAAACACCACGCCTATGTGTCCAACCATCTCGATCAAAGTTTGGTTCAAATTTTGCGCGCTATGCCTCCTAACACTACCAGAGTACATTGCCACAGCAGAATGGTCCTCATGCACGATAGCGTTCGCTTTGCGGTGCACTTCTCAATGCAAGGAAAAAAAAAAAAAAAAAGCTTTCTCAATGCCCTAAATTTCCAGTGCAACAGCTAACATGGTTGTGCGTTACCCATGGTGCTTTCGATTAATCATTTATACATAATCATTTATACATTTTGCGCGAAATAACTGTTTTAAATATTCTTTCTTTCCGAGGACAATTACGGAATGGAATAAACTTAATAGCGAGACTGTAACTCAAAGTTCTTTACTAATGTTTGAAAAGTGCCTGCAAATTTTATGAATTTGAGTGCGTTTTTATGCTTGTATTTCTTTTTGTTTTTCCCACCCTGCTATGATCTGTACCAGATCGCAGTACCTATAAATAAATAAATAAATAAATAAATAAATAAATAAATAAATAAATAAATAAATAAATAAATAAATAAATAAATAAATAAATAAATAAATAAATAAATCATCCACAGCCAAATTCTTTTCTGATATGTTTGCACGAAAAGCCTGACAAAGAAGCATTCTCAATTCAGTCGCGGTACGCCCTTTTATGATGTTTACCGTCACTGATCGGTGAGCACTTTTCATTTACAAACCACTCACTTCCAACGGAGGGATTTCAAAATCAACTTGCAGTTGCTGACATCAGGAGTTAATTGTTGAGAACGGTTGCGGTTAAATGGGACGCAGCGTATTAACACTTGTGTGAATCTTTCGCAACAAAATGGACGTGCAAACATTTCACGTGAAAAATTCTTAACGAAAACCTCGGATAATTCGACGTTTAGGAGACGCAGGTTCGCGCACAGGACGCAGGAGAGCAGAAGCGCAAGGTTCGCGCTCGCGCTTGCACCTATCCCAAACCAGCGTGCTTCAACGATTGTGAATACTTCAGTGACAAGTACGCGGTGAGAACTGTGTACAGTATACGTCAGATACAGCAGTTCAATAATTTTCGCCTCTCCAAAGGTTAAAACGTCAATGGAATTTGCCCTATATGTGAAAGTACTTCCCACTGCACAAGTCCCTGCCGTATAGTTATCCACAGGAAGGCTGTGAAATCTGGAAATATGCGCAGCATAGTTTAATACTTTGTAAGCACACTGGTGAACATTCCTGTAGCAATGAATTTCTTCCCAGCCAGAAAGTATCCGTGCTGATGACCTCGATGCCCACAGCGTGAGCCACGTTTTCCTTTTCTTGGAAAAAAAAAGGAAAAAAAAAAAAGAAAAAAAAAAAGGAACACCACACTCGTCGCCGGAGGTGTAAATCGAAGAATTCAGATTTTTTTATAGTTTCGTTCAATGCTCACCTCGCATTTAGTTCAAGCCGCCAAATATATAGTTCTCAGCTGTCAGCGTCACGTACACCTTTTTCTATATAATGAGCCCCGTTTGACAGCAACGCCTGAACAATTGCGCATTTTTGTACTTTCAGAAAACAACGCATTGTCGTTGATACAGGCGTGCACCAAGCTGCAGCAGTCAGATGCTAAGAGGCAAAATGGAGAGAGAGAGAGCTCCAATATGCATTCAACAGGAGTTCTCGCTTGCATTCGTTCGAGAATAACGCCCGATGTTCAACACAGAGGTCTTACTAGTCTCCTGCATGAAATACGAAGCTTCTGACCGAAAGAACATCTCGACACGTGTCTTGCGCAGACTCTCGGGTGTAAAGATGACTTACTTCGCTCCACCGCTGCGCTGCTAACGCACGCGTGGGCACAGTCCAGTGTTGGAAAGCCTTTAAAAGCAACAATAATTATGTATCGTTCGTACGGCTCCATGTCAAATGACCTGCTACGCGTGCCTCTCAATCATCCTCTAATGTATACCGCATGCTGCTGTGCCACGTTCTGTGCGAGAGATAGCGCGACCTGTTGCGTCTGGCCAAAATTAAGAACGGCTTCCCACGAAGGTAGCGCTCGAGGGAGGACGCAAAGCACGACTGACTTTACGAGGCGCGCCGGGAGTTTTCGACCGCACTTCGAGACGGCCAGTTTCTGCCGCAGCGATTTGTTTGCACCTACCACTCAAAGGCGCGTCCGATTAGGCGCGCGGGGCAGGAGGGTAAGCTGAACCCAACAAAGACTGACGAGCCAGCAGATCCTTCAAGAACGTTTTAAAACCTCCTCCAGATAGCGTACGTGGCGTGCGCGCGCGGGCGTCTGCAAACACAAACCAAGAGTCCGTAATGGCCGTCCAGGGGCCCGCGTCTTGTTCGGAGTCGGTCAGACCCGCCGCAGGAACATCACCGAGAGCACCCTTCGGTCGGAGAGCGCGCTCCTCTCGGCCTGACCGAGATAGCAGCGGGATGCCCTCTTCGCGCGAATTCCTATCTGTCGTCTGCCGAGCCAGTAATGGCGCCGCCGGCGGCTCCCGAAACGGAGGCGTGGGCAGGGCGACGCCATCTTGTCGAGCTAGCGGCGATAAATGACTTCACTCTGCAATTTCCACCCGTTTATTTGTTTTTAATTGGCTCCGGCACTCTCTTTTAGCGCGGTGCCCGCCCCGGTTCGTTCTCTCCCTTCTTTGTTTTGTCATTAGCCTTTATCCTTTTCGCTTTCTATCTTCCCGTCCGAAGCTGTCTGTTTTACGACCCCCAACACGACCTCAACGATGTTCGTATATCGCAGAAGAAAAGAGGAGGGAATTTTCAAAGCGTCATTTTCATTTTTCCAGCTTTGTTTAGCCGAGGGAATAAATAAGGGGGGCCGGAGGAGAGAGAAAAAAAGCGCGTTTTTAGATTTATGCCTACACGCTTCCACGAAGACAGGTAATACGTGACGCTTTTCCGGACGAAGAGAAACGTTCACAATGTTTCAGACGCGGAGCGTTGATTAAGTGCCTTGCTTGGGGACACAGAAGCGGCTGGGACAGATTTATATATTCGCGCGATTAGAACGTTATGATGTATGTAATATGGAGTCCCGGCGTCCTGTTATCTCTGCCGTGTATACGGGCGTGGTTCCCGAAGACTTGTGCCGACCCCCCCTGCTCCGCCCGAGTCGACACAATCGCATACTGGCTTTTTTTTTCCTCTCCCTGTCGGCGCAGGGGAGGGCGCCCCCTTTCGTCCGGTGGCCGGCCCCAAGCGCGCCTTCCCCCTCCCCCCACAACGCCGCCACCGCTGCTGCTGGTCTCGAGGAAAGCGGTACTTCGCGGCGTTACGACGGCGCCGCATCGCTAGCAACGTCCGGAGCATCTTTCTTCGGCGCAGAGGCAGGAAGTGAGATATCCAGCGCTCAAAAACCGGCCCGGGCGGTTATGACAGCGAGCCGAGCGACGCTGAAGCATTTCGTTCTTCGCAGATTCCGATGGCCCTACCCGATTTCGACGGCGCGGCAAGAAAATACACTGTCACCAGCCAGAACCAGCCCCAAGCCAGCTCGCGGGAGGCTGTCGCTCTCAATGACGGCCTCCTCTGCGCGGGACGCGACGGTGAATGAATCGTGCGCATCACAAGTGAATGCATATCGTCCCGTTAGCATTCGACGCGTCAAGTTTGCTTTGCCGTGTGCTGGTGGCATGACGAAGACAAGGTCAAGATGAAGCTTGTGGTTGCGAAACATTTCGGTCGTTACAGTCGAGTTGTTTTAGGATGTGCACTTCCTTATTTTTGCGACAAAGTCCCAGATGCACAAGAAGTCATTTTCTCTGTGCTGCAAGACCCTTATTCGGTTAGTCGACGGGCCACACCGTGGATATTGCCCGCCTAAACGCCCTCTCATGTTTTTTTTTTCTCCTCCACTTGGTGTTAACGTTCTCGTTTCAAGGATTCTTTCAGGGATATCTTTCTTGCTCTCTTCAGTGTAAGCTGCTGCACGAGAGACCGCTACGTGACCAAGACTCCCCTCCCTGAACGCGTTATGACAAATTCCAGTCGGCGGTCCGGAACAAGTTTTCTTCCTCCACGAAACCGAAGAGCCGTTTCAATGGGCGGTTTTGATGCAGATCACCAGCTCCGATTGCACTGCGACGGTACGGTCCTTACACTACCTAGAAGTGCTCCTCCGCGGGTTCAAGGAGCGCTCCAAATCGCCGACTGGAATATGCCATTAGAAATGGATCAGTTATTAAACGTGGATACCAGCAACGATGACCGAGACAAATTTATCTGAAGATAAATACATTCCGCACTACCTGAGAAGAGTATGCGAAATAGACGAGAACAGACTGTCCCGAAAACGTCGCATTGACAAGTAGCAGAGCGAAAGTGACTGCACAACAAGACGGGTTCCCGTTTCTACAAATGCAACCCACAGTTTTGTCCAAGCAATATAGCAACTGTTTGTACGACATTAATTGCAAATATAAAGGTATTCGAGTTGGTTATCCAAATAACTAGGTACAAAATCGCCTGAATGGCCATTGCCACGAATTCGCGACCTACTGATTTCCCAAATTTTAGCGGCACTAACAATTTTACTTCATTGGTTTAGCATGTGAGCGCACAATAGGTAACATAATTCCAGAGCAACACGCGAATTGTACGAAGGGGGTGCTTAAATTTTGCTTCGATTCCCTCATATTACGGGCTTTGAAGGGATGCAATGGGGAGCGTCTGCGTGGTGTAAAGTCCCACACGAAAGGTATGGGCAAGTCACGCAGACGCAGTTCAAGCTTGGCCGCGCGCATGAACGAAGGTAGGGCAGTCATGGTGCTTGTACAATTCGAGCGAGCGCTGTCAGGTAGCTTACAACAGCTTGAGTGCAAGACATGATATATAAGACTCTTAGGCGCATCAGATCGTCGCTTACGGTTACTTCAAAGGGCTGTATTTGTGTATCAAGGCAAGGACATTTGGTTTGGATAAATGCTCCTAGTTTACACGGCTGATCGCCAGGTGCTGCATGCATGACACTAAAGATAAAAAACTACTGTGGGAATTTCGAAGGTTTGGTATAGTCCTCATTGATTTCTTACGGCCGTCCGAAATTTAGTCGCTACAACCGCAGGAAGCAGTTTGGAAATCAGATTCTGCAACGCGAAGGAAGAGTAGGCCACAGTATCGACGTCTCCGCGCACCACTCAGTTGTCCTCTTGGGTATACTCTCAATCGCAAGTGAGCGTAATCTCTTTGCACTCGATGCTGTTCGCTACTGACAGCCGATAGATGGCGTTGGGTAGAAATGTTCAGAAAAGCTGGGCATGAATGCGATGGAATTAATGTTACTCGCCTTGGCCATGGTATCGCTATACGACCGCACATTTTGTGCTCGTGCCCTGAGGCATTAATGCCTTCAGGCAGTCGCTGGCTCCACATCGCTGTAATATATCTCATATCACGGTCTTTGCTCAATGCAGAGATCTAATAACCGATTTCTTTTATATATCGTAAGCTGTATTTTACTTGTTGCTATTTATTTCAGTTATTTGGGCTGTAACAGTCCAGAGATATCGTCTGGAAGAAATTAAGAGGCGCGGCAATATCTCATGTCAATCACCACACAAGGGATACCCATATACAGAAAAAAAGAAAAACAAAAACAGAAGCACGTAGTGTTATATAGAGGGGCAATAAATAAGACTGTAGATGGCGAGATTAAAATACGATAATATACGCTTGCAGGAAACGCACAATGCAACGATTGTTCTCATTTTACTTGACATCTTATCATTCATCATCCCCTTATCATTCGCTGCACCGAGTGGGCGATCCATGGCACCACGGTGGCTCGGCGGAACGTACGGGCGCAAATTCATGGTTGCCAAGCCTATAGGAAGAAAATAAAATGAATCGATGCTGTAATTCTACAGCAACGTGCGAAGTATACGAAGAAGGCGGATAATTGCAGTCAGTACACGAAGGCTACAGGCGGGCGCACGGGCGGGGCCAAGCGGACTGGGTCCGCAGTATATACTCCCAGCCCGCCTATGTCGAAGGGGAAAGGGAACTGAGAAAGTCCCAGCGATAAGGTGGTCACTCTCCCTCCATAACGAAGAGCCCCGATCGAAAAATATGTCAATCTAGTAACGCGCAGCAGCAATACGGCGCGTTGGGCAAGCTGATTGGTTGATTTCATGCCAAAAGTTTTGCGTTGGGCGCAAGAAACACGATCTTCGATGAGGGAGTATACCGGACAGCTTTAGCATGAAGAAACGGACTGTCTGCGGTCTCAGGGTGGAATAGGAGCAGAGTGAAGAAAGGGAAGTACAAAATAACGCGCCGGGATGCCGGCAGTGACAAGTAAATCACTTCTGTAATGGATGTTTTTGGGCTCAATTTGGTTCAACTCCTCGAAATAATTCCCGTCTAGCAATTTCTGTGCGTGCATCTCATGCAGTGACAAATTAGCGCATGAAAACAGCCTCACGCTTGTTTGTCTATGGGTTTTTATACATATATTATGCTGAGGCATGCAAAAGGAAAGAAAAATAAAGAGCCTTTGCCCGTGCCACAATGGGTTTTTATACAATCATAAAACGAATGAATTCAAAAATAAAGAGGCGAGTACAGGTTCGAAGGCGTGCCCATGCGTCGGGTCAGTTCGTTCAGCGACACCGAGAATCGAAACACGCAGTTTTAGTCTGGCAAGCTAAGCATACAGTAGCTGCTTATTACCGTCGCTATAAGGTTTACTTTCGCAATAGAAATCAGGAAACTAGAATTTAAACCCTATTGAAGAGGCTCTAGTTAGTAACAATAGCATGGAAGGTCATGCGCGCTGAAGATGTGTACACCTAGCTGCATGCATGGGCTATACGCGATGCATAATTGCGCAGCACCGGGCAATTCAGATTTTGCAGAGCTCGTCATGTCACTCAAAGTAAGGCCGCTGCGTAAACTCATTTGGGTTCGTGTCCTCTGCTAAAGTACAGCCGCCAGCACATTAGAGCTACAAAGCACTGCAGACGTGCATGGTTGCTGACCGGAAGTCTCAGCATGCATCCTCGTTCAGGCCCTTCCTCCTATGCAGGCAGAAGTATCCTCACGAGACAAGGAACTTGGCAGTCACGTCAGGAAATGCAGGCGTTTCAAAATACAAGTGCTGTCGCGATCGCTATACGACCTGCAAAGCACTATAGTATAGCTGCTATAGTAACACGAATCGCGCTGCAGTGGGCTCTACGATTACAACTACCAGCCAGAGGATTAACTTTTCAACAACACCGCGCTTCCTTTACCTTTTCAAGGGACCTCCACGACCAGTTGCAAGTCATGGTGAGCGCGATTTTACTTTTAGCCCCCGGAAATACAAGATAAATATTGCTTGTCAGACTCGATCCGCTCCCCCTTGAACATTAGTCATGACGCATCGTTTTGTATTCGCTTGCTGATTATGCGATTTGTTAACATCGAGAGTACCCTCCGGATTCCTCTGAAGCGTCATGTTCACTCATGTTCACTCAGAGGAATTCATCTGATGGCTGAGCTGCAGCTTCAGATTCATAAATAAAAGCGCTTGTTTCATGTCAGAATACTATATTATCACCTCAGACAAGGTAGCTGATGCAGTACATATATCCGTGGATTGCGGCAACGACGTCGCCAGTCTCACTGCAAGCGAGCAAACTGAACGCACATACAAAACTGCTTTACTTCGGCATTACTGGCCACGCGCGCATTTTCGGGTCATTTAGCGACTGATATGTACTAGTGCAACCTCTCTCAACGACATTACAGATGCGTAGATTGTTTACGATGCGTAGCGACAAGTTTACCGGGATGAGAAGCGGAAAGACCACCGTTTATCGAAGCCACACTTCCCACGCAGCCCTTCCTTTCAAATCTGGCAACATTGGTAGATGTGGATATATAATACGATGAGCGAAATTAAATTGTAGAGATTAGTTCCTTGGCGGGGAAAGGTATACGCTGTCTATTCCCCCCGAAATTTGAGAATAAAGAATTAATGTGTGTATGGTAGCAAGTGGGATATGAGGGGCGCAATAATTACAACCACATGGGGTCGCACAGCACATGAAAATCGCGCAGCACTGCAGCTGTGTTTTTTTTTCTTCGCCCCCTTTCAGTATGCGACAGCCGCGGTTAATGTTCGAGTCAATAATTACTTTAAATTTAATTAGCGCTATGAAAGCAGTAAGGTTTCACAGCTATTCTGTTAATAATTTTCACGAAATCGACGCCATGCTGTGGGGCCGCGAACAGCAACATAAGAAAATTTGGCTGCGCGCGGAACCTTTCGGCGGCTGCTGAGTTCATTATCGAAGGATTCAGACGTATTATTTGTCCTAAATTTTCAACGAAAATATTGGCAATTTTCACGCAATTGCCGCCATATTGTGGCCGCGATGCGATCCCATCTGTATTGCGCAGAACTCGCAATACACATTCGCGCTGCTGGTACAGCATATATAGCAAGCACTTTCGGAAGCCCTCCCAGGTGCGCTGGAGCGAAACGAAAGCTCGACAGCACCGCTGCGAGCCTCTCCGCACGTCAGTGAGATGAAAAAGCCTGGAAATATAATTACATTGTTTTCCCAATGTCGGCAGCCTAAAGAGGAGGCAGCTTCGGCTGTAAAACCTGCGGATTGGCAAACCAATCACACAAAGTTGATGGCAGAGTGTTCGCGGTACTTTCATGGAGACGACCTCTTCCTCCCCGGTAAGGACTCGGTGATTTCATTATAGCTTTGTTAATTAAACTCGGCTGGAAGATTTAATTTCGGCCACGATACAACTGTAAACGCTCGAAACATTGTACCTCGTCGTAACCCGAGCTGCAAATAAAGTGTCGGCGTATTAATTCGTAATATGACAACGTTGAAAGCCCCGTTATCCATAAATTCCGGCGTTGTCGATGCTGTGAGCGAAAAATCGGCTCGAGCACGGCTTTGGCAGGTGGTAGCGGACAGGTTACACTGCTGGGTACTGGTTGATGGATGGGTTGTGTGACGTCACTGGAGATCACATGGCGGAAGCTTCCAATGCAGATATAACTCCTTTGAGATGAGAATGGAACCCACAGGAGACCCTTGGATTCTGACAAAAGCATGCCCCTATACCTAAGGCCACTCAGGCTCGTTCTGCTCATGTCGTATGCCCGTATGTCGCATCTGTAGCGGGCTTCCTGCGCATCTCTTGCTGTTCAGTTTTGGTATCGTATGAAAAAAAAAAAAAAAAGAAAAAAAAAAGCCCCAGATTTGCTCACGCTGCAGGACTTTAGAAAATGCGTTTTTCTTCGTTTCAATAACTTATTTCATATAAATCCCGTAGGAGTCAGCGGGAAGAAGCAAAATAAAACAAGGAGGCACGTCGAGCTAACTCACTGGTGAAAGCTAAGTTTACACTATAGCCCCATTGGCAAATTTCACTTCACCCGTTTCGCTTACTGCTTTGTGCTCCCAACTGAGACTAAGCACCTAAGTACGATAACTAGAGAAAGGTAATTAGCGGCTTTCTGTTCATTAGCTGGATGATTAGAGCAGTTTTGCAGCATATTTTATCAGCATCAGTAGACAGTTCTTTTTTTCCCTGCAAATATTTTTTTTCGAACCCACTGTACTTTAAAAGTTATTTAGAGTCGGCATGGCATGCTCCTAGTTTTTTGCTATTAATTTCAAGAACGCTCCAATTAGTTTTCCACGGTAGTCGTGTCATGGTTTTTACGAGAGCAGGACAATTAAACTACAGAAGCAAAATTTTACTAAATAAGTTTTAAAAAGCATCTCACAATGTTCGACAGTTACCTCAAAAATATTTTCTAAACTTCAGCCGCCGTTGGTTTTATATGGCGCTTTTAACTACTAGTTGGCTGGGAGAGCAGGCAAAACTTTAAAAGCAAATTTTTTCCACGAATCAGCCCCGCCGTGATGGTGCCGTGATTACGGCGCTCTACTTCTGTTCCCAAGGACGCGGGATCGAATCCCGGCCGCGGCGGCCGCTTTTCGATAGAAGCAAAAAGCAAGGCGCCGGTGTACTGTGCGATATCAGTGCTCGTTAAAAAAACCCAGGTGGCCGAAATTACCGGAGCCCTCCACTACAACGTCTCTCATAGCCTGAGTCGCTTTGGGATGTTAAACCTCACAAACTAAACTTTCCACGAATCAGAAGTTTGGAAATGGCCATTTAACAGGCGCATAAGAGCATCTCACATTATCCCACGGATTGCCTCACAAATAAAGGTGTCCCGGAATCCTCGACCTGATCCCATTCTCGAGCACAAAGTATGGGCAGGAATGCTTTTCACATACATCACCTGTCATGCTCAGTGATTCATTTTAAGGTACACACATATGATATCGTTAACAAATCAATGCATTTTTAGTATTTTTATTAGTGAATAATTTTTATGATGGTTCCTTATGTCGCTGTATAACCCATTCGTGTAATATATACCTTAGCGTACGTGGCAGATCGGGTTAGTTGGTGCACGCATGACATATCGAAAGCTTTCGTTCTGCTCTGCGTCGTTCTCCCTCGTCGTTCCGTCAAGCTCGTTCGATATGTCAATCATGTAATACATGAATGGCGTTTCAGCTCTAACATTTCCTTTGTATTTGCAATAAAACGGAGAGTTGAGCTAGTTGGTGCAACATTTCTTAAACACGCAGCGCTACGGCCGAAGGACAGGCGAGTAGACGGGAACAGCGCTCCCGTAGTACTCGATTGTCATTCGTCCGTCGCGCTGTGTGTTTGAAAAATAAGATAGCTTTTATTTACGCTATATAGGTGTGTATGTTTATCACGCTGGTTTGAAGATAATATAACGTGCGTGCATTGTGATCAATATATTTGCCACTGTTGCCTTGGAGAGGAGACCTGGTCAAGTGGTGCTCGCACTCCTCGCTTATCCATTTCACTTTTGTGAAATAAAAACGATTTGACGATGATAGAGACGGGATGTCGCGTCGTATTCTTAAAAGCGAAGCTCAATAATCTGAAAAATATTTTATCTCTCCGCGCTTTGTAGTTTCGCTCTGCTCCTTGACTTCTTGTTTATTCTCAACACTTGTGTGTCACGGTCCGCAAAACAGAACACCGAAGTTCATAAAAAGACCGGAGCATGAATAGACGAGCGTATTTCATAAATCACGTATACGAGTCAGCGGGAAGAAGCAAAATAAAGCAAGGAGGCACGTCGAGCTAACTCACTGGTGAAAGATATAAGATTACACTATAGCCCCATCGGCAAATTTCACTTCAACCGTTGCGCGCCTACAAATTGCATAACCGGCAAGTGAAAGCAGGAACAAAGCCCGCGATTACGACTCGAGCTGTTACGCCTCTGAGTACGCATGCCATATGGTTCAGGCCGGTATGCAGACGTGAGCAAGGTTGTCTCGAAGCCCTCGAACGATCCTCTGCAGAAAAAACTAAGACCTATTTTATACAGAAGATGCGGCTTTCATGGCCTTTGCTCGCACTGAAGCGATACTGCATGAGAATAAAATCAAGATAGGAGCACATTGTTCTAAACGCAGCGGTAGCGCGCTATATGATTAGGATTTGCTCTGTATATATATAGCACACCGTTCCAGCGCCATAAAGGCGTCTGCTCAAAAATACTCAGAGCCGACCTATACCAACCGCATTTATGACGTGCGCTCGATTATTACGAACAAAACTGGAACTACCGTCAAAATTATAGGGCTACGGCGAATGTGCCTCAGATGAAACGTGCTTCCAGCCAGTGTGAGGATGAAATATCTCCCAAGTCCAGAGATACCCCTTACCCCTTGCAAGAAAGCAAAAACAATAAAACTGCGCACTGAATTGACACCGAATTTCACCGACGGCTAGAAGGGCAAGAGGTAGTACGTGCGTATATATATGTATGCCAGCTGGTAAAAGCTTCTATATAAAGAGCAGAACCAGAAATGCGGTAAGCGCGAAATAAGGGAAGCGTTGAAAACGAAGATACTGCAGGCAATCTGAAAAGTTTGAATACTGGCCACGAGGTATGCGTTGATGACATACCCAGTGAAGTGGCAATAGCGTCGTCTGGACAATAGAATCTCTGCACTGCTTTGCCACATGCAAGACAGCGCGCAGATCGCAGACAGTCTGCATCCCACTCGTTTCAGCAAGCAGAGCGCAACAATTAATGAAGGCTGATGTCAGACGTTAGCTGATGGTTTTCTGGTAAACCGCTGGTTCCCCCCTGTTTCTTGCGTCTCTACTTCCGCTCAAACGTTGCGTCAAAATCATAGCAGCTGCGAGGAGTTAACTGTACCTTAAATGAGAGACCAACGTACTGCTGGAGCAGTTAACACAAAGGTGGCTCGCAATGAGCGTTCTAGGCGGAGATGCATTGTGGTAGCTTCATCGCTGGATTTTTAAAACTCAGGCGAGGTTCGGAGACCCGATTCTAGACTTTCCCCCAGATGCTGTAAACGCCTCGAACGCCACTGCGTCCATAAAGCGGCCTGTCCGCAAGAAGGGTCACGATCAGAAGCATATAACCAAGCTCGAGAGCTTATAAAACAGCTTGGTAGGGTCTGCTTCGAAGTAACAAACGTGCACAGCGAGATTTCGAATAACATAAACATCACTTTTGTCTGAAACCACCTTTTTGGCTGTAATTATAGGATTAAATAAACTTACTATGAACTTCGGATGCAACGAATGCAACCAGCGTGACCGTCAGGTTCGTTATAAGCAGGCTTGGCTGTACCCATACGAAGACTTAGCTTGCTCGACTCAAAAGCCCAATATCAGCTCCCTGAAATGAAATGCATTCTATAGTACAATAGAAAGCGAAACCATCATGAAACATTTTACCCTTCAGCGCATGCAATGATTTCGCATAACTTTGCTCTGAGAACAACTATGCAGTATTAAACCATCCGAGACATGCTCGCATTTTTTCTGACTTTTCTGATGTGTAATGGACATTTAACTGCATATATATGTTGTAATAGTTCCGACAACAGCAGCTCACGCGGAACATCGCATGTCGGCGAAGAAGTCGAAGAAGTGGAGCCGAAAGCCTGGTGAACATTTGAGAGCTGGTTCGAGCTACGCGGTACAGTAATCGCCTACCGTCCTGAAGTTCCAATAGATACCATATACTTAGTGGAGGCGTCCCGGTCCTTGTGAAGATTATCACCCTGGAACTTCGTAACCGTACTTTATACGCTCTTCGGCTACCAGCAAGAAGCTCCGAGTCATCGGCGCCCATCCTTGCCAACGTTCTCTGTTCTTCTACAGGCCGTTCAACCGTCCGTCTGTCCTTCGCACTTAGCGCGTCCATCGCGCCGGTTATCCGACAAGTCATTGAAGAGAAAGCCGCCGAAGTCCTCCCATCGAGTGGTCCGCTTCATCCTGTGCAAGAACCACTGACTTACGCCGCAGTAACCGCTAGGACGAGGGTCCCGCTTCCCACTCCGTCGTACCAGAGCAGCCCTACATTTTATGGTGCTCCTCCTGCCATGCCTCCTCAGTATATATATATATATATATATATATATATATATATATATATATATATATATATATATACCAGTAATTTGATTTGACTAGTGTACCATGCAGGAAAACGTCTACACACAAAAGGAGGATCGAAAGCCGTTTAATGTGATTTACATCCTGATTGAATTTGTCTTCAAGCTCGCTACTGAAAGCAGCGACTGCACAGGCATCTACTGTGCCACGTTGGGCGCCAATTATTTGGGAAAAGCCTTGATGTGCCGTGGACAGTGGCACTTCACCCACATACCGCGGGTTCGGACCAGATCAAGCCGAGGACACAGCCAGCATTCACAGCGTGCCTGCGCTATCGCTCTGAAGGAAGGATGACATTTTAATAACGTCTTTACTCATGCATTGAATAGAACAAACCTTGCGGCAGAAATAAGGGGCTCTATGGGGGTGGAAGTGGAGGGGGTTCGGGGTGCGGAAGGGGAGCGATGCCGTCTTCCTTGAGCTGGGGTATAGTCCCGAGGTCGGCTCTGCAGAGAAGCGGCCAAGCTCTTCTTTTCCCCTGAAATATTTTAGAAAAGCGCTTCAACGCCAGAGTGATCCATGGGTCCGATGTAGGTTGGCGAATCGACCCGCTCCTACAGGGTGTTAGGTCGATTTCTATGCACGCAGGGCGTGATGTGTTCTTTCACAGATCGTGTCAAACGTAGTGCAATTCCACATAATATGTGCTGCCGTGCTTTGACTGGACATGCTAGGCTCTTACGGCTCAGGTATGAGTCAGGGTTTAAGAGGAGTACCCTTGCTGGCGACAGAAGTTGGCCAGTCTGGGCTCGGTGAAGAAGGACCCCCTCTATTTTCGGAATGTCCTGGATGGGCGACGATATAGCTTCTCAGGATTGGCCAAATGCTGAAGAACATTGCGGCGATACTACTGTGCGTGATGACGTCTCGGCGAAAAAAGAGGGGGGGGGGGGGGGGGGCGGAGTACACAACGTCAAAATTTTTAGCACCGACCGAACCGTGATGAAGGCTGAGAAGGCCGAACATGCATAAATTTTATACGTCGCACGCTGGCTTATCCTAAAAACGTACGGCAGTCCCACAAACAGTCGTTCATACGATCTATGTTAACCGGAACTACAATTTCTCCAAAGATGGGAGGCTTTCGAATCGTCCACACTAACATGCGTGCTGCGCCAGACAGAAGTCCAACAGAAGATTCGTTTGGTTTGCTTTTATAGGGTTCACATTCCCGAAGAAACTTAGGCTTTGCGGGACGCCCTAGTGGAGGGCTCCGGAGAATTTCGACCACCTGGGGTTTTTTTAACGTGCATTGACATTACAGAGTACACGGACGCCGTGGTTCTCGCGTCCATGAAAGAGCGACCGCCGCGACCGGGATTTGATCGCACGTCCTTGCGTTCAGCAGCTGAGTGCCCTAACCACCGAGCCACCGCGGCGGGACAGAGTCGCTCTATGACAAGGAAGGTCGACCACAACGTGCCATGAAATGCTTTTCCTGCAACCAGGGTGCTCACACATCGTACACAGATTGTCGGGCACGCCCCTTCGCGCATGTACTGCAAAGCATAGCATGAGATCAAGCTGCGCACTGGGCTGGCAGTATGTATAGTAGAAACCGACAGTTCTCATCAACACAAGCAAGTCACCGATACATGTTACAACCTGTTGAGAAAATTCTAAACGGGAATGACATTTCTAATATTTAAAATGGAAACGGAAAAATAATGTAAAATACCATTTCGAAGTGTTGGGGCATCTAACCCTTGAAGTCTGACGTATAGGTAAAACTTTAGTCAAGAAACAGCGGTATTGGAGCTGATCGAGACATAAATTGATATGAGCAGTAAAAAAGACTAAAAATGAAATGGCCCATCCGGCACTGCCCAAATCACAACGGGCCAGGCTGAGTAACTCGCAAGAATGGGCGATCACCCGGAGGGGAAAAAAATGGAAGTATCAAAACAAGGCTCCTGACTGCGCACAAAAAAAAAAAAAAAAAATGTTCGTCGACTGCGTTGTGAAGGGCTAGCGACACTGGCGATTTATGTGCGCTTTCGTTTAATCTAGGTCCGCATAATGTAAAACAAAAAGGGGGGGGGGGGGGGGGGGGGTATGAAGTAAAAGAAGCGGCAAGACTGAGGGGGGTGCGGCATCTGTCATCTACCTAAGCAAAGATAGCCGATACCTAGCTCTGAACGCTACGACTGCAAGGCTTTATTTGCTTATACGGATCGGACACTGCATGACTACAGGTTAAAGGAATAGGCAGTGATTCAAATCAGCACCAACGGGGGAATAGTTGGGACAAGACGGATCTAGATGGAAATGACAGAGGAAGAGACGCATCGGTGTGGTGAGGGCACCTGTTCGCACCTTACTTAGGATATGAGATTCATTGAGAGAGGGAAAGATGGCTGCCGGAAGAAGAATGAGTTCAGCCCAAAGCCAGCTGTAGTATCGCTTCACTGAACAACGATGAAGAGCGTTGAACTGGGACACATGAAGAATTAAAGCAATAGAGAACATTATATTGTCACGTAGCAATTGGAGTCATGAGCCCAATGAGTTCATATGAACAAAGGACAAAGACAAAGAAAAAAGGAGCGCAAAAGGGACGACCAGTTAAAAGGAGAGCACATGTGTTCTCCTCTTAAGGGATCGTCCCTTTTGCGCATCCTATTTCTTTGTCCAGTATGAACCAACTCACCCAACAGCAAGTTCTAATGGTGTTCATATGATAACGAACCCCAACCCAGTGTTACAAACACAGATAAAAATGATCAGCACACTGGCGCGCCAACACTACAAGACATGCAATGGCAGAAAAAAAAAAAAAAAAGAAAGCACGCTGTGAAGCAAAAACGAAGAACGTTGGAAACTAATTTAATTCTTTATACTGGATATTAGCCCAAACCCATTCACGCATTTTACACTTCGATTTTGCAACCATGTTATCTACAGATACACAGCAAACTGATTGAAGCAAAATTGAAAGCAAAACTCATTTGTTCCTTACCGCATTTTGTGAAGGCTAAGCTTAGCGAATGTTCCACCATGAAGGTCGCAAGCTTTAGATTTGTAATTTGAGCTACCGCGAAAATTGTTTAGTGCATGTGATGTTTAATAAAAGTTTCCGAATTGAGTAATAAATGCTGCCTCATGAGATCATCAATTTTAATGCTACTCTTCATTAGTTTCATGTCCAATGTTTCATTTTATTAAACAATGCTGTGTTTAAGACATTTAACTTAAATTGTCCAGCTTACCAGAAATCTACTGCACCATATATCTAAATGTAATGTCCTAGTGCACACTGATCTTCGTCGGTATGTAATTGCAGTAATAGTCCTTAATGACTGGTCGAGGTATTAACATGGTATATGCTCACGAAAAGTTTTCTTCCAAGATCAATTCTAGACGCTGCACAGTTTAGAAACATCGACGTTAGTTCATATACAATTCCGGGGTTAATCACTGCGCATTTAAAGCTTGGTTGTAGTAAATTTCTACTGACTTTTCTGTTTTTAACGTAAATAAACTTTATAGACTACGCCATTACTTTACAGACATCTTGCTGCATCAAGTCGACCTTATAGTTTCGTCATATAGCTTCGTTCAGACAGGATTAATGCTGTATCGTCATGCATATATACCTGAATGCAGGTTCATATATGTGCAAGGTCATTTGTGTACACATTAGAATAAGGGCCTTAAAGCTGATTCATGTTGAAGTTCATCCTTTAGATGTAATTAACTGTTACCGTCGTTTATGGCAACGACCTACTGTCCATTACGGAAACAGTCACGGAATTTGTTGGACATATATGATCCGACGACTCCTATGAGCGAAAACTTTAATAATGGTCGGTAGTATAATTTTTCCTGTCTAAGAGTAACGGTTGGGCATTGGCCACTTTAATTTTTCCTGTGTGTATGCTTTCAACTCGCTCCGTCATCATTTCCACCGCTGCAGGACTATGAGCTGCCCAAGTCAGGACCAGCGTGCGCGTTTTTCATTCCTTGCCGGGCATGTCGAACAGCTCGCTTCAGCCGGAGGCGCTGCTGTGGTTTAGTTTCGTTCACAGGGTTTAGCGTCCGGAATACAGACTCAGGCTATGAAGGAAGCAGCAGGGGAGTGCTCCGGAAATTTAGACCACCTAGTGTTCTTCGACGTGCGAGCCTTCGGGAACAGTACACTTTCTGCAGCGAGGAGGAATAGCGTACAGTGATAACATCCCTCTACGTTCACGCATGATATCTTGGGACTCTGCAGGCAGTTTTCTCAGATCGAAAAGTTTAAAACGACCCTGCTGAGATATGCGGTGTTCGCAAATAGCGGTCAACAGGGACGCTAGTTTCTGATCGTCCAGGAAAGCTGGTGATCAATAACATATCATATATCGTATGGCTATAAGGCATCAGAAAATGGCTTGACCTTACGTCTGTAGTGCTGCCCTTTCCTTTTTGGGTCTCGCTGGTAGATGAATAACCGCGCATTTCGAGCAGCTTAGCCGAGTCGGGAAAATTTACTGGAGCGCCTGTACTCGTGCCAACTCGCTTTACACCGCGGCTGAGTCGGAGCACACGCGGCAGGACCACGACTTTCCTTGCCGTGTCATTTGTGTAGCGTTCGGGTGGTTCTTTTGTCCTGCGTCAGTTTCTTTCCGAGTATGCACCGAAATCTATACGCAGAGCGGTCCGTGGATACAGGAGGTTATCAGTATCTGATGCGCACACACATTAAGGGACGGGGAAGAGCATGAAGAGAGAGAGAGAGAGAGAGAGAGAGAGAGAGAGAGAGAGAGAGAGAGAGAGAGAGGGGGGGCAACTTCTGGAGTGCATTCGTGAGGCACCTGTTTTCAATACCTTCGAATGAACGGGTTTAAGACGCCGGGGTGCATACCTGCTCGCTCTATGGAACAATATATTCCGTTTTATAAGCTGTTTGCAGCACAACGAAAGGCAATTGTGACCTGGGCCAGTTGAATGATGGTTGTGTTCCTATGTACGCGCCTGTACGTAAGCCATGGTGTAAAGAGTATGGTAGAAAAATGGGCATACAGTGTGCGTCATCCTGACGACCGAGGACGTCCTTGACATCTGTAGTGTTCCAAAGCTCGTGACACGAACCATAGTCCCAATGCATGCATGTGTCTAAAATTTAACTGATTTTAACCTCCCATTTTCCATGATCTCAGCCAAATGCTGCCACGAAACTGACGCGAAGTTCAGGTCTAAACAAATGCCGAAAGTGAAGGAGGAGCTGAAGAAGAAACGAGCGCGAAATTCCGCTGGATGCCTTTTCATGACCAAGCAAAATAAAATAAGAAAAACTGTTCAGAGCTAAATACGCTTTTGCGCACCTATACCGCGGTCGAATGGCACCTAGACCACGTCCTAGACCACTCGGATATCGCTGCATCATTTCTTATTTACTGCGTGAAAAGCTCCTCCTCCTCTAAACAGGCTGATATGCCTCATAAGCGCAAAGGCAGTTCCGCAGTGAATTATCGGTGTTGACTGAGCGCTGTGTACTTCGAACAGGTATTTCGACACCTGCCGCCCTCGAACGCACAAGAGAATTAGTGCGCATAAAATGCTGACGCAAAGGGGAAGGGAAAAAATATGGAGACACTTAAGCGTCCTTATTAGAGTGAAACACGATAGCATGAAAAGCGACGTTGCTGCTATAGGTCTCTTGTATAGAAGGTCGGAGGGCCTGTTGCCCCTTTCTGTGGGTTTTCGCAGATCAAACCTTCGCCACTGCTCTCGGCACCTGCAAAGTTGGTCATGTCGCGCAATCTAATGACATCGCACACCTCGGTGACAATTCACGCTCGGCCATATCACCTTCTGAGGCATCTGCCAGTGCTCCTGCCAACTCGGCCAGTTCACATGATGTCACACGATCAATTAGTGCTCGGCTATGTCATCTGCAAACTGCCACCGAAGCACCGCCCAGCGGGAATCACTTAATCTTAATCTGCCACTTGCCAGCGATTAAAACGACTGCGGAGGGCGGCTGTTGGCAGGTGCTTTTATGACGTCCCTTTTTGAGGAGGACGCCGCTTTGCAATGGCATACGTATATGTGGTTTTGTGACGTACGTCCGTTTACGGACACCGCGTTTGCTTCCCAATGGAGTTTTAATGCTTTCCCATATAAGTCATTTAACAATCCCCGAGGGTCGTATACCTCCTCTTGTTCCATGTTGTACGCGCTCCATTATCGTTCAGCACGTCTACGTGTGGAATAAATGGACGTGTTCAACCTAGAATACATGGAACACAATGCGTGCGTTTGTGTTATGTGGAATACACAAACACGCACACACTGAATGCAGTACTAGCAGAAAGAACTAACCCATGTGGAAAACCTCACTCGAGCACCGCAGCGGTGGCTCAGTGATTAGGGCGCTCGACTGCCGAACCCAAGGACGCGGGATGCAATCCCGGCTGCTGCTTTTCGACAGAGGCGAAAAGTAAGGCGCCCGCGTGCTGTGCAATGTCAGTGCATGTTAAAGAACCCCATGGGTGAAATAAATTACTCGGAGCTCTACACTACAGCGTCTCTCATAGCCTGAGTTGCTTTGGGACGTTAAACTACACAAACCAAATCAAACCCAGTACTGTATATCGGACGGCCCATCTCGTCTGCAACAGAGTGACAGTGCGCTTGCAGGTCACGTGCCACGCGCCTCGTCAGAATAAACTAGACATTAAACGCTGTGGAAACAGCCTACTCTTCCTTATACATTGATATTGTCACAAAAGCGCACATAAAGTAAAGCATGCAGAGAACAGCCAATACCAAAAAAAAAAAAAAATTAGTCCTGCAGTATGCTAGCTTCGTCATGCGATTAGCTTGCTCTATATAGATGGGACAGCTCAGTCAATATTTTTTCCGATATATGTACTTGATAACTGCAGGGACGTGGCTTGCATAGCAAATTTGTAATACACTACATCTAAGAAATCAGTTTTGATAAGCATAGCAAGCGGGGCTGTAGCAAAGATAACGTAAAGACGAAACCTTATTCCGGCCCTTGTGACAACTCGTGCACGGACGAAATGAAAGTGTTCGCGCGGAAACTCTAAAATGTTGAATTCAAAAGCTCAAAAACCTGTCCTTCATGAAACCATGAAACTGCCGCGTCCGTGCTTGCGTGTATGCTCGAACCCAAACGAGTGCATTGCCAGCACTTCTCTCGTATGCCGGCCCAAGCTGACACCCAAATCGAGGCGATAGTCCGAACACGCAGCTGGGCTAAGCGTTATCAAAAGGCATTTAACGAAGCAGAGCCAGAATGGATAGAGGGTAAAGGCTTCAACGGGATGCGCTGGTGAGAACGGCAAAATGTAACTTTAAGAAACTAATACAAAGCGAGTGAGCTTAACGTGCCTCAACCACTTTAAATACATGAGCAGTGCACCTTATTGAGGTTACCCGGAACCGAACGGTAGCGGAAGTGGGTCAGGTGTCTCTCTGAGGAGTTAGTGGTTTAGCTCAAGCTTAGTGTGTACAGCCATTCATTGGGCACTGTGTATCTATAGCGAGCCGTGTTATATTAATGCATGCTACTAAAGTTCACCGATTGGATCACACTTCACGCTCAAAAAATAGTTGTCTCTCTTCTCAATAGTTTGTAGTGCCTTCCTCAACAAAACAAATATATATAGTGACACCCAGACTATTCCAGAAAGAAGCAGATGAGGACACAGGCCAGCGCCCCTTAAATAAAATACACCCCGCATGTTATGCCCGAACGGAAAGAAATCAAAAGTGAGATCAGGGCAAATCAGATTATTCCTTACATTTAGGACAGCCAGAGAACAGGAACTAAAATCGATTGAGAAGAAAAAATTACCATATGTGATGGGCACGCCACTTCCTTCAGAGTAAAGTGATGATCCTCTGCCCCTCCATCCGCTTTTACATAGTCAAGGAAGGTAAGAAAAGTTCTGCGTAGGGAGAATCTTTTTTAATATTTCAAGCAACGTGTACCAGGAATAAAGACTGCAGCACCCTCTCTTCGGTCCACATGCCGCTCCATTCTGTTTGGGCGGCGAGCTCTCAGTTGGCATAATACAACAATTGCCCCTACAAAAGTATTACATAGTTATTGTTGTAAAAAAGAAAAAAAAAGAATACCCGATACGAAGACAGTGCGCTATCTGTGACAGACCTGCAAGAAAACGAGGCATGAAGCTCTGTTCACGTAACACGGCCGAAAGGTGACAAAAGCCGTGAAGACGAGATCGTTGGGATATGAACCGTACTATTATGTCGTTCTATAGCTACAGGGAGCCATTAAATGCTTGTTCACGTAACACTGCCGAAAGGTGACAAAAGCCGTGAAGACGAGATCGTTGGGATATGAACCGTACTATTATGTCGTTCTATAGCTACAAGGAGCCATTAAATGCTCATGTTACCTTCCATCTAAGCACACGGCGTACGCGGCACGAATCTCTTATTTACCAAAAGAAGCCGCTCACTGACACGAAAGTCGCAATCAAGGCGCGAGTTGACACACCTGCTATCTCTGGTTTCTATAGTAGAAATTTAAGGGAGCGGTGATTTACGCCCTTTGGGACTGACTACGCACTCGCTTCCTCATCCGGCAAGAGGGCAGATTATGGCGTCGATTGCACCGGGCCCTTCAGGGGTACATGCACTTGTACATTATGCGTCGTAAAACTTACTGGTTGCGTGTTCCAGAGCAACGGGGGCTCGTAAAAGTATGGCATACCTGCCTGCGAGCAACAAGTATAAAGATGCGCGACAACTCAACCCCTCTCGAAGGGTGGTCGATGGCGAGGCACAAAACAATTGACGAAGCCTGTTTTTTTCTGTTTGAGATAAGCCCTCGAAGGAGTACACGTGAGTAAAATAAGCCGTGCACTAAAAGCGCAAACTAGTTATGAGGAGCTACCGTAAACTCCCTCGTATAATACGAACCCGTATATATAATACGAGGTGAAATTTTAGAGACACAAAATAGGGGGAAAAGGATTTACCCATGTATTATACCATTGACGAAAGGTCAATGAAGGCATTTATTCAAATCGCACCCTGCACTTTACTTCAATCAATTTCGTCTTCAGCAGCGCTTTCTTCAGACATTTCTTCCCAAAGGTACTCATCTTCCGTGCCATTGAGCGCTTTCGAGATGCCGCACTTCTTAAAAGAACGACGCGCAAGGTCTTCTGGGATGGCCGCCCACGCGTCCACGATCTATTTGCACATCTTAGTTGGCGATGCTCGCTTCAGCCGCCCGGTTGGTGTCACTGTGGGTTCACCTCAGTGCATCCAGTATGCGTAGCCCCGCTTGACTACTTGACTGCGTCCTTGAAGGGCTTGTTTACACAAACTTCAAGACGCTGTAGCTGTGAAGTCATCCCGTCACCCGGGATCACAAATATTTGTTTGGTTTTCTGGGGTTCAACGTCCCAAAGCGACTCGGGCTACGAGAGACGCAGTAGTGGAGGGCTCCGTAAATCTCGACCGCCTTGGGCTCTTTAACGGGCACTGAAATCGCACAGCACACGGGCGCCTTGCCTTTCGCCTCCATAGAAAAACGGCCGTCGTGGCTGCGGGATTCGATTCCGCATCTTTGGGCACAATAGTCGGGCGCCCTAACCACTGCACCACTGCGGCGGAGCGGATCACAAAGAATTCAGTGCCGTAGTCGCGTAGCAGCCTCTTCAGAGAGTCGGCCAAATGGTAACTAAACGCATCGAGCACAAAGAAGAACGGGAGAGACAACAATGCACCAGGCTGCCTACACCACTCGGACTTTACCTAGTCTAGGACTTAGATCCTCACTCGTCCAACCATTCTCATGACATCTCACGGGGGCATTTTTCGGCAGCTCCTCACCCTTCGGCATTGTCTTCCTCTTGAAGATCATATAAGGCGGGAGCATTCTGCCATCTGCGGTGCAGATTAACGTAACTTTAACTCCCGTATTCCCGTTGCCAGGGGAGCGGACGCTAAGTTACTGAGAGCCCTTCTCGTGCACGGTAAGGGGCGATGGTATATCCAGGTAAACCGGCGTCTGGTCGGCATTGCCTATTTGGCCTAACAGAAAGTTCTTTGACTTAAGCAAAGCAATAACGTTGCGCTGAAAACTCAGAAGCAGCTCGTCGAACGCTTCAAGCAGCCTTTGTAAAATCGAGGTTCGCCAGCGTAGTGAAAAGCCAGCACGGCCCATGTAGCGATGCAGTGCTCACTTGTTTTGAAGGCAGAGCGCGGTATCCCCTTTTTTCTTGCATTCTCCCCAGCTGTTCCACGTTCACAGCTAGATGTGCGGCTCGCTGTTTCCGTGCGAACTCCTTGAGGCCGAGTCCAATTTCTGGGAATCATTCTTTGGACCGCAAAGCTTCGCTTAAAGTTGCGGGCCCGGGTCGGGTTTGGGTCTGTACATAGAAGGCTGATGCCTGGCTTTTGCTTTGCTACGGTAGGGTGAAGTACACTTGGGTGTTACACCAATGACACGGATGAACTAAAGCCACGGTGCGTGCTGAGTAAAAAGGTAAGGTTTATTGACTTAGTTATTTACTTGTTAGCCCGTCGCTGTGGCTCAGTGGTTAAAGCTCTCTACTACTTGAGCTGGAGTACCCGGGTTCGATCCTGGACGCGGTAGCCGAGTTTCGATTAAGGACGAGAGCATGATGGCCATGTACTGTGCAATGAAAGTGCACGTTAAAGAACCCCAGCTGGTCGAAATCAACCGGAGCCCTTTACTACGGCGTCACTCATAGCTAGAGTCGCTTTGGGACGTATGCAAAATCATTTGCTTGTCGCCTCTTTTGATAGCCTACTAATTCGGCCATGAAACCAATGCGGGAAATCGTTTCCATTAATGAAGGTTATTAGAGCGCCTACGAAGGTTCTTTATTATCGCTAAATTAGCGATAACTTAGCGGGCCCGGGCTGAGCCCGAGTTTGAAGCCGCGGGCCTGGGCCGGGCTGGGGCTTTGTTCCTCGGGCTCGCTGGGCTCAGGCCTCAGATTAAAGCCCGTGCAGTGACATAAGCCAAACTGCGAATTATGTTTCCCATGAATCTCATCGCCTCGAGATCGGGCAGAGTCGCCACCTTGCGGCGCAGCGGCGAACCCTACTCAGTGTGGATGTATGTTCGCGGCGTGTGCCAGCCAGCAGTAACTTACGTGCACGCGTGCGGCGTTTACAAGCGTGCATTTTGTTTGTTTCCCGGTTCCGGAGCGCTTTTGCTTACCTGTCTGCCTCTTGCAAAAGAAATGTGAACGCTTCATTTAAAGAAAAAAACAACACTTGTCCATATCGAGCATATCATGCTGGATAAGGACATCATTAGTTGGTCTTCGACGCTTAAGATTCTTTGACGCACGACCTCTCAAACGAAGCGATGCTGTCGTTAGGCGCCATGCCAAAGCAACACAGGTCGCTGCCGTCAATACAACCTGATGCAAACACTCAAAATTCGTATAATCCCGTTTCTGTTCGGAATTCGACAGCTAGTGAAGCATGTGAGCGCAGACTGCTCCATCACAGAATACAGTTTGAACAGGCCACTCTGTGGCTTCTGTATGCACTATAGTTATTTGAGCACCTTTTTTTTTTTACGTTAAACAAAACAAATTCAAAGCTCTTGTTGACATACATGCACCGTCAAAAGTGGTGTCCTGCAAGCAGCGAAATGATAAGCCATAGTTCGATCGGGATATTCGTGCACTCGTCAACAGGCGCCACCGCCTTCTCATCTCGTACTCAAAAGGCCGTTCATCACGTACGTTTCAAGCAATGAAGGTCCTTTCGAGCGATATCAAAGCTAAATTAGAGGCTCAAAAAATAAATTATTCGCTTCTCTGGGTGAAAAAAATTCAGCGTAACCATAAGGAGGTATGGAGTTTTTAAAATCCCATGGAAGGGAACATGTTGGCGTTCCACACCTATCGTTTGACGAAGCTGACGTCACTGATGATTATGACAAAGCTTGTTGTTTTAATCTCTATTCTCGGTCTGTTTTTAGAGCTCCCTTTTGCGCAGGACTTCTTGAAACTGCTTAAGTGATTTCTGTACATACGTATGTCACATATTACAGTCACGTATAATGGCATTTTGAAGCAACTGCAATCGCTCATTGTTCAAACCGCTATTGGTCCTGATCGAGTACCATCTTATGTTCTGAAAGCATGCGCTGAATTGGTCGCACATTATTTGGTGGCGCCGCATAAAAAGTCGTTAGACTCTGGTTGTCTCCCCACAAAATAGAAAATAGCTAACATAATCCCAATACATAAAAGTGGCAGCAAAACAGAGGTTTCAAACTACCGACCATTTTCTCTCACAAGCGTAAAGTGCAAGATTCTAGAACATATTTACAGTGATGCATGCCGTTATAAAAAGCACTTGGAAAATAGCAACTTCTTTGCGAGTGTACAGCATGCTATCAGGTCTGGGCTTTCATGTTCTACACAGCTGTTGGAATTCAGTCATGATATTATTTCGTGTTATGACTGTCGAAATCAAGTTGACTGTATATTTTTGGATTTAAAAAAAAAAAGCGTTTGACTGCGTACCGCATGATAAACTTGCTTCTCTCGGGATCCGCCACGCTATAACTACACGGATTCGCGGTTACCTCTCCGATAGATAACAATTCTGCAGATATTACTTCCAGTGTATTTCAGGAGTCAGTTTCGGGGCCATTGTTGTTTTTTAATTTATATTAATGATATTGCCGATACATTTCCTGCAAAATCCGCTTGTACGCCGATGACTGCGTCGTGTGTACAGCCCCATATAGTACCACCGAACATGATGTTCGCATCCTGCAGCAAAACCTAGACAGCATCCATCAATGGTGCATCAGCAGCGGAAAATGACTCTGAATTCAAATAAATGCAAATATGTTGCTTTTACACGAAAGCATAACCCTATAAACTGTGTACTGTTTAAACTCTACTCTTTTAAAAAAAGTTCTTGAATTTAAGTACCTCGGTGTGTATTTCAGGGAGGACCTTACATGGAGAACCCACATTAACAATACGCAAAGCGTCCAGAATGTTGAATTTCTTCCGGCGTAATTTCCATAAAGCCCCAACAAATATAAAAGGATTGTTGTACATCACACAGATTAGACCTATTCTCGAGTATGCTGGCGATGTGTGGGATCCACGTATGATTACATTATCGGATCGTTTAGAACGCGTACAGAACCGTACAGCCCGTTTTGTCGCCAATGCATTACGACTTTCGACACAGCGTTTCAACAATAAAGGAATCATTTAGCTTGGAACTTCTCGGTAATAGGCGCATGCCCAGTAAACTATACAAATCTTCTAACGCATCTATTTCAGCAAAACCGAAATCGATACACCCTGTATGTGGCAGCTGCCACATACTTTTAAGGTTCGAGAAATCAAATTCCAATATAACGTTTTTCAGAACTCTTTCTCTCCGCATGTCATATCCGTTTGAAACAAACTCCCCAAAGATGTCGTTAACTGAACATCTGTGGAAGCGTCTCGTGCTTTTATTCATGCAATCCCACAATCTTAACTACGCGTGTGTGTGCCTGATTTCGCTGTATTTTATGGCTGTTCCGTGTGTTGTTTGAATGTCTCCTAACCTGACTATAGCACTTGTAATGCTTTATTTCGTTGTACGTCCCCCCTGCAATAATGCCGTCGGGCACTGTAGGTATCTGTGAATCAATAAATAAAAAACCTCCGTCGTGGTGTCTCAGCGGTAAGGCGCTCGACTGCGAGTTCGAGAACGGGGGGTTAAATCTCGGCAGTTTCGCAATGAGCTCCCCTGCAGTGGGATTTGACGTTGAATAAACCCATGTGGTCAACGACACCAAAGCCCGCCGCTCCATCTTCCGTGATAGTCGATGTCGCTTTGGTACCTTAAACCCACATGCATTTTTTTTTCTTTTTTTGCTGTTGAAGGCTTCTGCGCTACTGTAACAGGAACAGTAAGCAACCTTTGCTCAAATAAATGCTCAAACGTTACATAATACATTACATAATACACCTAGATCAATGTACTTCACCGGTAGCCCATTAAAATCCATTTTCGTCTGAGTGGTACTGCTTTGTCCCGAGCAAACTCATTGTTTCGGACAATGGGAGTAAAATATAGCTTCATACGCTGTTTACTTAGGAAATAAATACACCTTTATAGTCGCACGATAAGACGAAGTCCATTTCTTTCGGGACAGTTTTATATCCGGCATCTGTTTTGCAAATAATCCGAATATTTTGCTTGGCATAAGATTGAGTTACTGCTCAATAATTACAACTATAAGAAAATCTTCAGCCTCTCAAAATTCCTTGCCAGAACATGACAGCGGCCATGCGCAGTGTTTTTACGATGTCTTTGCAGCGACTGATTCGTACCTTGCACTTTAACGTTGTTGAAAATTATTCGCTGATAGTCCCAATTTCGCCAAGTGTGTAAAACTCAAACAGTGAAATTTATTGTCCCTTGTAAGCAAATTATTACACTACTAATTTACCATTTATCAACCTCACACACATAAAATCTTTTAGAATCATGGCGCAGTGCTTAAATACGCAGAACACTATCAGATTCTCCGGCACTAGCTGCATTCGCCTCGTGAGCTCGGTAAAATCAATCCACTGGCCGCACAGGAAAGCTGACGTGAACAGTCAGCTTTCCTGTGCGGCGAGGTTTCCTGCACAGTGTCGGCGTAATCTCATTTTCGGGGAATAGCTGTGCCTGGTTGTGTCTATAGCCAGAGTTGATGTGCACTCAGTCTACGGCAAGCTGCCGGACAGCACGCTGTCAGTGCTACATTTAACCTGCCTAATCCTTGCATTGCGTGGGCTTGACACTAAATTTTCCCCTCTGACACTCGTATAAGACATGCGCACACTGCTTAAAAAAAGGATACGAAAAACAAAGTTTTCATTAGGCAAGTGTTGCACAACAAAAATATCAGGCCCGTGAGCGCGGTACAAAGCAAAAATCGTTTGAAACGACGCCAGTAAATCTAAAAGACCGGTGGTTGCGTGCTCTGTTTTCCTCAAACCTGCGCTTTTTTTTTTTTCGCAGCATTGGCCAACTCCACAAACTTTTTTTTCTGCAATATATGGAACGCTCTTAACAGTAAATCACCAATGCGTTGCAGAAGGCGCGTTTTCTTCGCCAACAAACCCGCCGTAAACTTTGAAGCAGACCTACGCCGCGTGGAGCGCCGCCGGCTGCCGATCCACCATTGGAGCGACGGCTCGCGACTCTCATGGGTGTGTTTCAATACCCTCTAGTAGACGTCTACTTAGACGGCTAGCCGGACAGCCGCCATTTCGGGACGCGTTCCAGTCTTCGCGAAGCGGTCTCACGAAGACTACTTCGCCGAAGTTAACATCGACGCAGGCTACTTTGCTGTCTAAACAACATGGCGGACAGTGCGCGGTTCGCGCTGAGCGAGTCGTGCTTACGGTGGTTGCAGTAGCTGTACGGTGGTCGGGCTCTTTGCAAACGCCGGGGTATGCATATGCACGATCTTTCGAATGTGAGTTGTTGCGTCAGTACATATGCTAGCTAGAGGCTAATTTAGCTGCCTGTATGGTCGTGAGATTCATAGCACTGCAGATTCTTGAATCGCGCTCTAAGAGGAAAACGCGCGGTTGAGATTGTTGCTTGAGAGTTGGATGTTGTTGTTTTTTTTTTAACTTGACGACGAGTTTCTTGAGTCTTGATGTTAGCGACGAACTCGTCCCTTTCCTCCTCGCTGTGAGCTAGGACGGCTGCTGTACGGCACGTGTTTCTCTCTCGCTGTAGTAGCCGTGGCAAACTCTTTCGTGCATTTTCAGTTACTCTCGGCAGAACGAACTCACCTAACGATGCCGGCTTGTTGGGCATTTATTTTAGTGTGCCTGTAAACTATTAAAACGAGTTGCTGTTTTTGGGGTTCCTCGCCTAGTGACTGCAGACGAAAGGTGTAACGGTACAAAGTTTTTCTTTTGCTGTAGCCGGTTATCACCTTTCGTCCCTAATCCTAGCAAGTTTACAGCCTTTTGCACGTTTTCATGCTTACAGCTGTGAGCATGAGACATCCGAGAAGCATGTACACTTCAGCATCAGTAATAAAAAAGTAAAAACGGACTAACATTCTCTTCCGACAAGCCGTGAGAGGGCCCATTGCGTGAGAAGTCGGGATGGTCTGCCACAAGTCTATCTGCGTTGTGCCGGTTAAACACGCAATATTATTGCTGCAAAAAATCGGCGAACGGTTAAAAATGTGATGTTCACGTGTATTGTCGTAATGTTTTAAAGAAAAGCAACGTTATTACAGTTATTCAAACGCTTTGATTCAACCTTTATGTCGCGAGGTGACGCCTGGCGTAAACAGGTAGACGCGTTGAATTACGCGAACGTGTAGACGTCTACGATAACGTCTACGAAGCAGTCGTGCTAAACGTCTAATACCGTTGTCACACGGGCATTTGGAAGGCCCTCGAACCGACTTCCTATCAACTCGAAGGCCTTCGAAAGCTGCCACATGGGCGTTTTCAATGGCCATTGAGTCGATAGTCTATCGAGTCGACGGAACAGCTCAGAACTCAATCGAGATCTCGAAGGCCTTCGAACATCGCGCAAGGTTGCTAGCGTTGACCCGAGGAGCGTCACGCACACACTTGCACAGCGCCTTTTACGGTACAAAAACGTTAACAAACGTCAATATTTTATATATTAATACCCGAAATAATTTTAAAATAGCATCGCTCTTTTTTTAGGCGTATTATTTATGTAATCTCGATTATTGTAGCATGCGCCGCCGAGAAAAACAAACACAATGACAAGCACAGTCGTATGAACGCCAACGCGTTAAAGAAAAAAAAAAGTTGTCCTTGAATAACAACTAAACACCTGCAGTTACTAAAAAAAGGTAACAGGGTAACAGTTATGTTTTATTTTGTATTTATAGAGATATTTTAGTTCTTTAAGCAAAACCGAAAGCAACGATAGTGGCGCCATAAAAGTTTGGCGCCAAACACCAGAACTATTTCAATAGCCTTCGAGTTTTGCCGTGAGCAGCGGCACAACTCCTTCGAGTTCGATCGCGATTGAAAATCTCGAAGGCGCTCAACTCAATCGCCTTTGAAAATGACTGTGTGACTGGGGTATAAGAATTGAAACGCACCCTCTGTCATCCGCGCACGCACACACACACACACACACACACACACACACACACACACACACACACACACACACACACACACACACACACACACACACACACACACACACACACACACACACACACACACACACACACACACACACGCGCGCGCGCGCACGCACGCACGCACACGCACACGCACACACACACACACGCGCGCGCGTGCGCGCAAGCACACACACACACACACAAGCACGCACAAGCACGCACATACACGCACACGCACACACAATTACCTGAGCTGCTCTGGACTGCACCTACGCGGGAAGCGTAATGGAGTGGTACAATGAGCAACTCCAGCGTGTGAGACTTTCGCTGTGACCACCCAGCAGCTTTGCCCTCCACCCCCCCCCCCTCCCCCTTTTTTTTTTTGTTAAAATTATTGTCTTTTTTTACATGTTACCCATTGTTTATATGTTCAGGATGGTATTACGACCAGAAAATCTCCAAAAGACGTCATGCCATCAGCTAGTCAGTGCACAGATAATGTGGTAGTCTCCAAACAGCAGGCACAACCGGCGGCGTCATTGCTTCCATAACTTTCTCTGCTGCGGTTTTGATTTAAATGGAGACTGAGGAAAACTTCAACAAATTGTTTATTCTTTTTGTGGCCCTGTTGGCGTTAACTTGGAAACGAAAGTCAAGTTGATGGCTGATCAATTAAAAGACGAAAAAAAAAACATTTTCCCCGTTGCTCGACTGAAACTCATGACGTACAGGTGCCTTCAAAAGCAAATGGGCTCAATTAATTGTTTCGAATCCAGCGTAAAAGTCGAAAATAGTCGACGCACTGTGTCAACCTCACAAAGATAATTAACAAGAATAATGCATGAGAAGAGGGCGACGAAATTAATTGTTTTCGCTGACATTACCTGTCCTTCCCTTCTGACGCCGCAAATTGTAAACTTGGTGATCATGCATGATGGGAAGTGCATGGCGGGTTGATAAGATCAAGAAAAATGAAATAAAGAAAAGTACGTGACTTGCTTGCGAAAACGGGTACGTGGCTGCGACGCCTGTATTTAATGTTCTTTAACTTTATCTGACCCATAAGAAGGAATATATTTCAGTGGCATTATTCGCTTTGCGATCAAAAGGTAGGAATCAATCGATACAGCACAACTTCAATTTGTCCTGTCGTATTTCTTTAAGAGAAGGTGTATATGATTAGGTCATGGGAAAAACACACGGGATTGTTCGCTTTATACTTCAAACCCTGCATGAAGCATGGGGCCGGCGCTCTGCATAATACGAAGAAATATGGGGCACCGGTCAATTCTTCTCAATTAACAAGAAATGAAAATGCATTTCAGATGCCTGCTAGCCCCTCTTCGTAACATACAAGCCTGTACTGTAAATCCCACCTTTTATTTCGGTCTATATATTTTGGCCGCATGATTAACTGTTTAACAGCTAGACGAATAATTTTCACAGAGACATGTTAGTATACTGGCGGCAATAAATTTTGGGACACTCAGGCTCCGGCTTCAAAAGTATGGCGCTCCCCTCTACGACGCCACTTGAGGATCTACCCCCGCGTAAATGCACTTCGCTACTTGTTTAATCACTGGTCCCTTAATTTGGGCATCTGTTATCGTACACGCACTAATTAGCATAGTCTTAAGCTTCCACATTATATGAAATACCACCATAGATATAGAAGCCTGCGTATGCTTGCGTAGCATACACATAAGAGTACGCGTGTTTGACTCGGGATCAAAGGGTCTCGGGTTCGATCCTCATCTGCACCTTCCCAACTCAAAGGAACCGCCAACTCGGCCATGTCACGTGGTAGTGTGACGTTAAACCTCCCGCCAACCTGTCAAGTGTCCTGCCATGACACCTGGCAACTACCATTTTTTAGTGAAGTTTCGTTTGCAACGGCCGGCGACAACACCAACGCTGACGCCGGATCTTCTGCAAAAAAGGGTCTTTAATGCCTTCGCGCTAATACTGCTATTTATTTATTTATTTGTTTATTTATTTATTTTACCCTCAGGGCTCGAGGGCATTACAGAGGGGAGTGGGATACATAAAAGCACAAGAAACACAGCAATGACAAAGAGAAAAAAATACAAGTATATAGAAATATTCGAAATGCAGCGGGATAACTGCAACGCATTTTTAGAGAGTAAAAGGGAAATATTCATATAATTACGAGCATAAAAATATACAAAGGGAGACGATAGTTTTACGAAATTAGTTATAATCAGATATACAAACGATATTATGGGGAAGGTGATTCCAGCTGACACAAGTTCTGGGTATGAATGAATCATGAAAACATTTTGTGTGAGAAGATGGAACCCCAACTTTATGACGGTGATCAATGCGTGTCGATTTGTAAGATGGTCTTGTTAGTAATCTGTCGTTCAGGTAGCTGTTGCGATAAATTTTGCGAGAAGGGCCTAATGACGCTGCTGACATACGGTGAGATAGAAGTGGAAAGGACAAACTTGATTTCATGGAAGTTACCCTATTTGTTCTGTGATAGTTAGAAAGTATGAAACGACAGGCGCGGACCTGCATAGCCTCTAAATCGCAAACAAGTGAATGTAGGTTTGAAGGTCCTAAAGTGTCAAAAGAAAAGAAGCCTCCAGTTGCGCAGAGAAAAGTTTCGCCACTGACTGGCAGCACACAGGAACGTATACACGCGACGAGATACGGGCGGGACACGTACGCACTCGAAGCGAAGACGGCCAATGTGTTCGCGACCGCCGATTTCGTCGCGAGGCGAAATTAACTGTCAAAATCGCCGTGAAATGTAGCGGGTTGCAAGACCCCCGAGGAACCGCAATAATTTGGGCGCGTTTCCATAGCTGGGCACGCGGGGGAGTCGGAAGAGCCGGTCAAGTTGGGGGCCGACGGGGCAATGCGGGAATCGCACACGTCCACGCTCGGCGAGACCGTGGCGCCATCCATCTTTTCCAACTGGTTTTCACGAGCCGACTGACATGCGCGAAGGTTTCAGACTTCCGTTAGCAGGCAGCCAGGGCCATGGCTGGGTCAGTGTCAAGTTGCACCGCGGACAGTTCCGTGTACGCGCTTCGGGCATCACGGCACCCCGCGGTTTGAGTTCGCGCGCTCACTCCCTGTCTCTCCGTTCCCTTTCGTTTTGCTTTCCTCGCGCTCGTTCCTGCGTGCTCCGCGGGGGCCCAGATGTGTTTATTTAGTGTCCACACTAAGCAGAGGGAGGTTGTGGTTTCGGCTTTGCTCGGATGTTTTCGCGCGACTGAAACAGATACGGACCACAAGCTTCGATCAAGCCGCGATAGCAAGTGACAGTTCATGTGTACCGCTCCACAGGCATGTCGCGTGAAGACGCTTCGGGGAAAGTCACTGATATAATATTCATGCAAAGCAGTGCTGCCGAATAGCACAGACGTTCCGTCAACAGGAGCGCGTGTATTCGGGTTTTAAGCTTCACACGTCTAGTATTATACGAGCGATCGGATCGGCCACCAGCTTTGGATGCTGACCCGTCTGTACAAAGGTAAAAAACAGCGGTGCCGCCTGAAAGTGTGAATGTGGTTGGGGTAATGCATGGAATGAAAAAAAAAAAAAAAAAAAAAAAGAGGGGTATTAGAACTTGCGTGTAAACAACCGTATGTCGACATGCATCATTTCGTCTGAATCCTTCTAATATTTTTGCATAAAGGATTTATTTATACCGTTTTCTGGCATACGAGCTGTTAAACCAGCCAACGTGCCTCGAGCATGAACTCCTACGTAACGGCAAAGATTTGATAGCTGCCTAGCTAACGACTCCCGAAACCTCAACTTGGATATTGTCATAGACGAATATGACGTCTTAGCGCTCATAGTACATATAGTGCTCACATATCAAAGGAAAGTCCAATGAATAGGGCGTTTCCGGAAAGAGCTGCAGTGAAGATTAACTGACAGCATTAATTATACTATCACCTACAGCACCAGAAGAGCCCTCCTATATATACATTTGCATATAGTCTCCGGCTGCGGCGCATATTTAGCTGTGTTTGCATGAACTCGGCAAAAGTCGAGTTTCAGAGGGAAAGTGTAAAAACACATAGGAAGGCGCACAGAGGACTAGTCCCTCGTTTCGTTATAAAAACTCCTTTTTCTCTCGAATAATCAAGGAGACCCGCATTTTGTCGAGTTCGAAGCTGACAGTCCCCCCTCCCCCCCCCCCCCCCCCCCCCCCCCCTCCTCTCTCTCTCTCTTTTATCTTATCAATTTCTGGCTTACACTTATGTTCCAAATGACAGTGTTGCTATTGATGTCATCTGTCCGGGATCAATTAAGGCTGAAACGCGTTTTAAGGAAAAAGTTGGGTCAGTGGGGTTGAGAAAGGAGAGGAGGCTGTTTCTTATAGTTTCCTTCGAGGTCGTACATAAACAAACAAACAAAAAAAAAAAGCTCTATGCCCAAACCTGAAGACTGGATATTCACAATTTCAAGGAAGTTGCGTCATCGCTGTAAATATAGTGGAATCCCGTTACCCATCCCTGCTTTTTCGAACAATTGGCAGCAGCTTTGTATACAGTGAGAGTTTAAATGCCAACGAGTAATGGATCGGCTTTTCATATCGTTGTGGTAATACTGTTTAGTTCGTTGTCGCACCTTACCCTCATGTGCTGAAATAATCAATATAGGAATTATAGGGCTGAGGCGAAAATGCAGCTGTCCGAGTTCGACTCCAGATTGTGAGACCCCCCCCATCGCACTTCCAAAATATAAATAAACCCGTCAAACGCTGAAATACATCTTATCACCGCTGTTCTTTCCTTCGAATCTGTGCAGTGAACGTTCGCGCTCATATCTCGGTCTGATACAGATATCACTTGTGCGAGGAGTGAATTGTGCGGGTTAAAGAATTTGATGAATACGATTATGCTTCAAAGCATATATATAAATGCTTTCTCGATTTACTATAGACGGCTATTCGGCCAAGCCAAGCGCTGGTGGCACGGGCTCCACGCACTGGAGCACACGCATTGGAGGAATTCACGCATTGAGCACAGCTATACTTCAAAAGCGTCGCTATAAAATAAGTGCGCCTTGTGCAGTGCACAGCATATATACTCACGATGCACGCGTGACAGGTATCGCTTTCCTGGAGCGTGCAGAACGGCGGAGTGAACGCACGTGGCATCGAGCGTATATACGTACACGTGGCTGAGCAGCTGGAGAAGGTGCATGCGTTGTTTGCGACCGAATGAAAAGGGGGGGGGGGGGGGGGGGGGGGGGGGAGGGGGGGGGGCACCGAAATACCTTTTCTCTCAGCTGCTGTTCTTTGTCTCTCGGGCTTCCCACTCGTCTCGGCATCGATAGCGCGCTCGCGTGACGAATCGTAGAAGCGAGTGCTAACGGCAAGGTGCTATTAAGTGAAGTCTCGAGTTTCTATGCCAATCAAGGATGCACGAATAACGAGTGTGTATAAAGCGAGCGCCGACAGCCATTCTCCAGCTGTATGCGAGTAGATCCTTTTTTTTTTTTTTTTTTTCGATGACAGCGCCTTCGAATAGAGCGTATACACGGTTTTGCGTTATAGCCGACCATGCAAGGCCCGTTCCATCGCCTGCCGCAGTCGTGGAGAGAGCCAGGGTTGATAGGCGCGCCTCGAAGCTGCTCTCCGAATAACACAGCCGAGAACAATTGGTTCAACAGACACAGCGGGAAAACAAACTGTTTGCACCCCGCCGGGGCGGCGCAGTGGTTAAGGTGCTCGACATGTTCCCAAGAACGCGGGATCGAATCCCGGCCTCGGCGGCCGCTTTTTGATGGAGGCAAAAAACAAGGCGCCCGTGTGCTGTGCGATGTCAGTGCACGTTAAAGAACCCCAGGTGGTCGAAATTTCCGGAGTCCTCCACTACGGCGTCTCTCATAGCCTGAGTCGCTTTGGGACATTAAACCCCAAAAGCCAAACCAAAGCAAACCAACCAAACTGTTTGCGGTCTGCACAGAAACCAAGGGTTGCGCGTATTAGCATAAATTTGAGCTGGTATTCATTTTGCTTTGTCAGCGCACCAAAGACGGGACGAAACAGCGCTTGTCTGTTTCCCTGTTTCGTCCCGTATTTGGTGCGCTGACCGAGCAAACTGAAGGGCTGACTGAGCGTGTACGCGCCAATTAACGGCTCGGTGGGAAAGGCTGCTTTGCCTCCAAAGATAAGACCTGAAAATATGACGATGTGATGCACTACCCAGTCTTCATGACGTCGGCCCAGTGCTGCGCGCACCGTCGCTTCGGCATACGAATCCGACCATGCTATTTTTCCGAACATGGGGTTACTCCTTTGCACTGAAAACCTGCCAGAGCATGGTCGTGATTTTTTGTAAAAGAAAGAAAAAAGAAAGAAAGAAAGAAAGAAAGAAAGAAAGAAAGAAAGAAAGAAAGAAAGAAAGAAAGAAAGAAAGAAAGAAAGAAAGAAAGAAAGAAAGAAAGAAAGAAAGAAAGAAAGAAAGAAAGAAAGAAAGAAAGAAAGAAAGAAAGAAAGAAAGAAAGAAAGAAAGGGGTGGATTGAGCATTATTTCCCTATGTAAAGTTTCTTGTTTTTCTATCTGCCATATTAATAAGGCGTAAATATACATTGGAAAAATTTGCTCCCCGAAAACAATGACCATTATACTAGTCGGTCATATTAACAAGGATCGTACTAACGAGGCGTGGCTTTAGGCTATAAGTGCACGTAGTTCCCTTTGAATTGAACACATGCGGCATATTCATCTTGGAAGGCCGCACATAATGGGCAGTTGAAGTCGTTTTAACCGATTCTAACATAGGAAAACCAGTATATACAAAAGAGCTGAAGCAGAAGCTTAGAACAGGCATATTTGACGATGGAAACAGACAGTGCCCATCGAAGGCAGGAATTTAATAAGCAACGACTTAAACGTCAAAATTTGTAGCATTCGCCCCAGTGGCTCAATGGCTATGACATTCCGCTATCATCATGAGTTCAGATCTCCGACACGCATGTAGCCCACATTTTGAAGGCGTCGAAATTAGAAAACACCCGTGTGTCTATAGAAAAACTTTAGCTTGAGCTATAGTTGGGGATTTTTAGACACCTTTTATATAAAAGAAGCAACTGGTGTGAGGAAACATGGACGCAACATACAAGAGAGGACTGACGCCAATGGCCATCTGACTTTTTCTCCTTTTTTTTTTTTTTTGCAGTAAATAACTGTTTAGCCGAGCAGCAAAATACATAGGCAAAGAAATTATCAAAAAAGAAACGATTGCCTTCATTTTATGTGTTGTTTTGTGCTTGGTTGGGTTTTATGACGCGGCATAGGCACCGAAGGCCATCCATGCGCCAAACTCAGGGTAGAGCATTTCTTGTTAAAAATAAGTCAAAGTTTGTTTATTAGTTTTACTTCTTTTAAAAAAAAATCAAACATAGAAAAAATTTCAACAATGGCATTCTCTCCTAGCAAGATGCTTGTATGAAATGGGATAAAATGTGATTTCTTCATATTTCGTGCATGATATTAGAATGGGTGATTAACTGTCAGTTGTTCATTGCATTTCTCACATGTAGGTTTTTCTTGTCCGAGGAGTATGAAGTTGTGTGTGAGATGTGTATGTCCAATGCGGAAGCGGCACAGGATCACTTCAAAAAGCGCTCTTTATGACTCGATGATTTCCATTCTTGAATCATACGCTTTAGTGTGGCTTGTTATTTATTTCATTATCCCATGAAGCCTGCCATTTAGCTCTTAGTTTAGTCATTATAAATTTAATGCAGTCTGTACGGGTCTTGAAGTGATTTATTTCAGTGTTATGGGGGGGGGGGGGGGGGGGGCGTGATGCACATTTGTCCGCTTTTTCCTTCCCCCTGATCCCCATGTGGCTGGGGACCCAGCATATGTTTATAACCTGTCTTTTTTTATCGGTTTTAACAACATTGTGGATGATATCTCCAATTAAGGCCTCCGTTGCATTTTTGTGGAGCAGTGCTGTAATTACACTTAAAGAGTCAGAGTAAATAACACTGTTTTTTTATGTTTTCTTTCATAATTTTTTCAACCGCTACAGAGACTGCATAACATTCCGCAGTGAAAATTGATGAACATTCAGGTAGTCACACTGTTTGTTCCCATTTGTCGTGAACTACTCCACTTCCAACAGATTTTGTGTCTGTCTGTTTTCGAACCATCAGTATAAAATGCTGTATATTGCTTGTATGTTTTATCTACTGTGAAACAGTCCTGGAATATGTGCTCATGTGGGGTTTGCTTTTTATGAAAGCGTGTTAGCGTGAAGTTGCATACATCGGGAAAGCTGTACCATTGCGGAAGTGGGTTAGGTGTCTGTGCAACATTCGGGGGAGCATCCAGTACTACAATTCTGTGTATATTCTTTCAAAGGTTTGTTGCTGAATAGTGTTCTGGATGGTGCTGTCGTAACGACAGTGTAACAGAGGTGTTTCGGGAGGGACCTTATTTTTAATACGTAATATACGCGCAGGTAAGCATCATTCTTCTACCTTCGAGGGGCGGTTCATCAGTTTCCACATACAGACTTACGGGGAATGTTCTATATGCTCCGGCTGACAGTCAAAGGTCTAAGTTATGTACTGGGTCCAGTCTTTTTAAATATGACGGTCTAGTGGAGCCATAAACAATGCATCCATAATCTAAATAGGAGCGCACTACAGAGCGGTATATATGCAAGAGGCAAGTCCTATCAGAGCCCCAGGGTTTTCTTGAGAGTATACCATTAAAATATTAAGGGCTTGAGATGCTTTCTTCTTTAGATGGCTTATGTGTGGCAAGAATGTAAGTTTTCTGTCAAATGTCATACTTAGAAATGTCTGCTCTTGTTTTACTGGCAGTTCAGCTTCATTTAGGTATAAAGTTGGATCCGCCTGTAGGCCTCTCTTAAGTGAAAAAAGAACAGCTACTGTTTTTTGAGGGGGGAATTTTAACCCATTCATGTCTGTCCATGTGACTTAATTATTCAATGCTATCTGTATTTGCCTCTCACAGGATGATATGCTGGATGACGTACAGGCAATTTGCAAGACGTCAACGTAAAGTGAATACATAACAGGCTTTTGGGTTGCTTTACTTATACTATTCATTTTTACAACAAACAATGTAGTGCTTAAAATACATCCGTGTAGTACGCCATTCTCTTGGATAAATGTTTTTGACATAGTTTGTGCCTAGACGAAGATTAAATCAGCGTCGTTTAGAGAGGAAGTCACTCAAGATGTTTAGCATTCTCCCACGGATGCCCAAGTGTGCAAGGTCACGCAAGATTCCGAACTTCCAAGTTGTGTCGTATGCCTTTTCAAGATCGAAGAAGACCGCTAGACACTGTCTGTGTATGAATGCTTCTCCGACGGTATTTTCCAGACGAACAAGATGGTCGGTTGTACAGCATGCCTACTTAAAAGCACACTGATGAATGTCAAGAAGCTCTTGGGATTTTAGGATAAACATTAACCTAATATTAAGAATACTCTCAAATGATTTAGCAAGACAGCTAGTTAATGATATTGGCCTATAACTGCTGGCCGAAGTTGGCGGCTTGCCAGGCTTCAAGAATGGTACAAGAGCTTTTTTCCACGCCTCTGGTATCTGTCCTATACTACCTATATCTTGCTGAAAAACTTTAGAAGCGCTTTTATAGATGGCTCAGAGAGGTGGGACAGCATTTCGTAATGTATCTCGTCGGGACCTGGGGCAGCCTTTTTGCTAGTAGATAAAACTCTATGGAAAATTTCCTGTATTTAAACTGTTAATCAGTTCATTGCTGCCACCACTAGTTGGGAGTCTCTGTTTTTCAGCTGTGATTTTGTATTTTAAGAATGATTCTGTGTAGTAGGTAGAGCTAGACACTCTGCAGAAATGCTCACCGAGTATATCTGCCTGCTCCTGCAAGCTAGTTTGCACACCTGGAGGTGTTAGGAGAGGGACTGTGTAGAGGGAATATAGGTACCATATAGTTTGCGAACTTGTTCCGATACCTTTTTTAATGTGATGGAACTGTTGATAGATGAAACATAGTTTTTCCAGGATGTTTTTTGTGTACTGCGACGAATATATTTGGTTTTTGCTCTTGCTTTCTTAAAGTTTATTAGGTTCCCGTGCGTTGGGTACCTGCGAAAGACACCTGCTCCTGTCACAATGCTGTTTATCTTATATCCTTGAGTCATATATTCATGCCTATAGCTGCGTATTTTTTCTTTGTGGTTAAAAGGTGGCTTTTCTGGAAAATAAACTCAATTGAGAGCTGGCGCGCCAGTGCTCTCTTTCGTGTTTCGACCTTGTTTGTTCGCGCCAGTACAGAAAATAATCCGAAGCCCTCTATTACGTCGTTGCTCATGGCCGAAGTTCATTTTTAAGGACTATAAATATACTAATCTTAATTATTAAAGAATGTGATGAGATGACACGGCTTTCGCGCTCTGTTTCGAAATTTGACATATTGTTTTGCGGCGAAGTCTCACTCAAGCTGAGAAGCACTATACTGCGAATATAAAACAGACCCAACCCCTTTCAAGCCTGCATGCTTACCTACGTCCCGGAAGATGCAAAATGTTTTGCGTAAGCAGCGTGAGCTGCATTTTCTGAGGTTCAAGGGGGCTCTCCTGGGGAAACTGCGCCGGTAAGGCACTGAGGCAGTGCAGTCCCCATAACATTCACTGGCGAGTGATTTTGCGTTCTGCGCATGAGCGACGGAACACTGCCACACCTTCCGGGCCTCGCCCCCAGACTCGTCTGCAATTGTGGCTCGAAGCAATCACTGAATGCAACCTAAAATGTAGCAGCGGATATGTCGGGTTTTATCGCTCTCTTCTCCGTCTGCACAAACATTCTCGTATTTTCGCGCGTGCGCAGATTAAAAGGTCGCGCAGTGACGAATGCGTGAAACGAACCCATGAGGGCACTGAAGCCATACTGCGGTCGTCAGACTGTGACGTCATGTGTCACGTGATGGGCACATAATAAATAAAACCCATAACAGAGAAATAGTATATATATTTACGGCCGCAGACGTGATTCGAACCCACGATGAAGCGCGCAGCCTCAGCTTCCTTGACCGCTGCACTATCTGTTGACTACAAGCCACCGCCGCAGCCTTTCTTAAACCGCGCGTCACCACTTTCAGTTCCAAAGTGAGACAAAGCAGGCACTTACAAATGCAAGCCGAAATTCGAACTCGTGGCCGCACCACGAGGTCAGTCGTGCCGCGACTCAGACTACAATAGAGAGAAGCTCGCCATTTGCGCTCCCGGCCTAGGTGCGGAGCCTTCTACCCCTCCACAAATATAGGCGACAAAGGCCATCAGCGTGAAGCGATAAGCCGCTAAGCTTATAGTTTTACCAATATTTTGGCCTTTACTTTTTCAGATCTATGCTAATCGCCCTTTTGCGCTTCAGTAAGCACCATGACTCTTCTGTGGAGCCCATGAATATCTTTCTTTACGAAAGGTTTTCGCGTACGTCCTTTGAGCACACATTACGTATTTGCCGTTGAGAAAATTGCAGCCAATTGGTGCCTCAATTTCTGAAAGCCGACCCCATTCAGAAGCGCGTTTCATTATTTAGTAGTAACGCAAAGTCGACTGCAGCCATTCCAGCAGTTAACGCAAATATGTGGCAAACATTGTAAGCGTGTGCAACACGACTGGAATTCTTCCCTCATCAACGTACCCCCCTTGTCTATTCGGGGTCGCTGTTTCTGATGGGTGTTCTCCACCTCTATGTAATGCGCTGTCTCCGCTGACAACTTCCTTCGCGGAAGTAATGCATGCTTGCTGTATGCGGCCGAAATAGTGCTTCCTATTTTGCTCCCAGAGAACTTCCTCCGCTATTTGCGTCCATATTCTTCTTGGTCGTCCCGGTGCCCTCTTCCTATCCTTGCCGGCATCTGACATAAATACAACTGATTCAAGGAACACGAATGTGCCAACAAGATGCAGAAAGACGCGTATACGCTCCCATAAGGGCGTAATTGCGATGAATACTGAATGCAAGCCTAATTCGAAAACTGTTTTTTTCAAGCTCTGTGGAAGCAGGCCTCTACCGACAGAACGATAGCACATGTTAGTAGCAAGAACGCCCTCCATGCGGTTCGTTGTGGCGCGGGACAAGTTCAGCATTTCGGAGGTTAGGCGTGTGGGGTACGCAGCTCGCAAGACAGGCTCGAAGACCGTGACTTTTGTGCACGACCATAATTCAAGCGCCTTTGCATCGTTAAGAAACAACGACGCAAAGAAATCCGTGGAGAAGGCTGTCTTTATGACTATCACCGCAATCGCTAGTTTCTTGGTTGTACAGGAAAAGGCGCGCTGGCACTCAGCATTGTTCTCACTATTAATGAGGCACCGCTGACGTTTGTCCGGGACAGCCAAGGACGGCTATTAACGCTCGCATAACATTTATGATATATAGCGCTCGTCTGTAGTCGCAAGAAAGAAAAGTGGGCAGCGAGAGACTAAACCGGGCTCCGTGTTTACAACGCGCTACTTTGGGGCCCCAGTCTCTTGCACTCGCTTTCCCTTGCCGGCCGGCCACCACAAGTCGGCGCTGTTCTTCCTTCCTTCCTCCCTTCATTGACTTTTTTTTCTCTTTCTCGTTTCTAAAAGAACGGGGCCAACTGCGCCGCGTCCTCGCATGCAGGCCCGGCGTCCGTCGTTTCCAAAATCTCGCACGCCCTCCTGCTTGTCTTTCTTCTCCTACTGGGACCATTATTCCATTTGTTTGTTTACGAGCGACACACGAGCTGACAGAAGAGTAGCTGTGCCCGGCGTGTTTCTCCTCTGCCTTCCCGGGGCCGTGGTACAACGAGGGGACGGTATCAAGTACAGACCACCCGGCCGCGTGCGGGAGCAGTGTTCCCCACTCCTGCCCCCACTCCCTTTTGCTGGCTCGCTCTCTTCAGTAGAACTGGCTCCTCGTGGCGGGAGAAGCGCACAGTGCTCAGCCCGCAGGAACATGACGACGCGCCGCGGCTCTGTCGGCCGCGGGCGACACCACGTCGGGCCTAGGGTGGGGACACTCGTCCGCCAGCCAAGAACAAAAGCGACGGGCGAGACGGAAGGCGAGCAGCCTGTTCGGGCTGCAGTGGCGCTTGTCCCAACGCCCGTCCGGGGCTTGTTTGGCGTGTTGCCCTCGCGGCGGCGGCTGCAGCCTGGCGACACGCAGGTCGCCAGCGCCCGGCCGGCCTCAGCTTTCGACGCCGACTTTCTCGGCTTCCCCCCAGGAGGCGAAGGAATGCGCGGCCGAAAGAGCCGCCCCCGCGAAGCCTGGTGAAAAATGATGGTGCGCGCGAGCTGCGACTGCGCCTGAAAGCCATGCGCCCCGCGGATCGGCGACGAGTGGCCCGCCGATGGCTCGCAATCATCGAACAGTTTAACTGCTCTTTTTTTCTCTCTGCTCGCTGGCTCTCAGTCGAGCAGGCCGTGTTTGGACAACGTTTAGGCGGTACAAGGATAAATCACCCAGCTCCACATTAACATGCCTATTAGAGACTACAATAAATGGACACCCACAAAGCACCAAGCTTCGAATTTAACCTCCCATGGTTAAATCTGCGCCTGCTCCGTCTTCGCGTTGAAATTGTACACGCGGATGACTGCAATCTACGTGCGCGCATAAAGATGTAGCGACGCTACATTAACTTGCGATATAAAGCAGTGAGAGCCCGAAATAGCACAAAGACCCACATTTAGCTTCTTGACAACTAGGCACCAATGTCTTGACCTAAACAGCCATTAAACCTAAATATGAACCTGAAATATGAGCGCTACGTACAAAAGAAACCAGGCAGAACTTCAACTCGAGGCTGTTATAGGCTTGATTTGTCGTCATTAGTTCACCGAACTACAACTTCCTTCCTTGCAAAAGCTTGAATGGTGTTCTACCATGATCCCAGTTAAGGTGAACGAGGAAAAGCGTGCTACCTGATTATTGCAATTATTGATGCGTGTACTATCAGCGCATTCTAAATGGGCTCCGAGACGTGTAACCTCCCTCCCCCCCCCCCCCCCTTTTTTTTAATATTTACAGCGCGCAAGGTTTGTCTCTAGGCCATGCATTGTGACTCTTTTTGTATATTGTCAGCGCTTCGCACCTGGCGAGCGGCAAAGGAACGATATCACCCGCAGTCCTCCGAAACGTATGACTTTCAGTACATTGCTTAGAAGCAAGCCCTTCGGCCTTTAACAAAGTTGGCGCTTTTCCTCACTAAGAAATAACGCTTTCATTCTCTCTGTCGCTCTCTTTTCTTTTTACTTCCGATAGAGAAGGCGTAATTGCAGTTCGAGCTGGAAATCTATACTCCATTTCTGACTACACGTGCACATGTTCGATTCGTGTGATATACGAGCCCCCGTGTTCACCTGGTGATGCGTGTGGCCGAGATGATACCGCATTGGTGATGCAACTCAGTGATGGCTCGTCAAAGCAGCGGAAACCAGGCTTCATCGACCGGTAACTATATATACAACACGTCTCATAAACACGCCCTTTGGCACACATCATGAATAATGAACGTTTAACCATAAAGCGCCGAAGTGCAAAGTAGTAAATACGCAGCTATTGCCAGTAGAGTTCCAAGATTGAGCCTGCCAAATCTAAAGATTAAAATTTCTTTCAAACGTAGCTCGTGTCTCAATCGAAGCAATAACATGAGCGCAGTACACTTGCGATATGGTTCCCGCAAGTTCCTAATGCACCCCATGACTTCCAGCTTCACAGTGTTTTTTATGGGGCATCACCGTATTATGCCAATGAAAATCAGTGCTTCTTAGACCGTTTTCACTGCTATTACCGGATGTTTAATAATCCCTGTCTGGCAAAAAAAAAAAAAAAAAAAAAAAAACGGCTTCATTAAAATCGTAGCATTTCTTGACTCTGCAACGGCTCTGCAGCTGACGTCACCCTTGACGTCACAAAAAATATGTGATACAAATTTCTGGCGTTGCATGTGACACAAGTCATTCGTTTGGCTCAACTTAGGCGTTGGTATACCAGCATCCGCAGCGTGTTCAGAGAACATGCCCATGACCACCACGATGGTCATGGCATGCGACTTGGGATTCATATAGTATACCAATGATCTCGTTTTGTGTTTTTGCGTTATTATTTTTTAAAATCATGTATGTTTGGGCACTGCCGAAGGTTTATGTCTTGTACAGCTTATTCGGCATGATATATATCATCGAAAAGTTTCTGCACGCGCATACCCTATGCCATAAATTGCAGCCGTTCGAGTCAGTTTCAATGACCTAGGCATAAACATTATCGAGCACGTCTTCCTTGAATACTGAATCTCGGACCTTCGCACCTCAGTGCCTATGGCGTTCTGACGCCGGGAACAAGCCCGCCTGTTTGTATACCGGCCTGAACGGCTATATTTCGATACACGCAGAATGCCGAGATGATGTGCTGTGTTTTCCCCATCACATTCATTCCGACAGCTATTGTAAGACTCCTGTAACAGATCCAATGTCATCCCACTAAGTTTGATATCAACAGCTGCATAGCGCCTCGATTCTTCTCAAAGCACGAACTGCCTGCCATAAGGCAGGTGACTAAGGTTGCTGTTTGCGCTGGACATTCCAGGGCCCTCGTGACACGCTCACAGCACGAGTATTACGTAACCCTCATCCCGGTTTAGAAACAATTCGGAACTTTGTGCAGTCAAGACCACTCGACATTCGTGCATCTGTATGAATGCCGATCAGCGTCCACTAGCTTGTCCCTGCATTAATAATGCTTCTTTCGGGGGAATATCGCCGAGATGTTGCTCTTAAAAAGTATCCTGTTGGCATATATTTCGCCGCGAAGTTCGTGTGCATTAAAAAATAATACAGCGACATAAATGAAAACGCAAACACACTTTGATACTTTGAGGTCTTATTTTTCTTATGCATAATACAAGTGCAGAACACCCAGACAAACGAATTTTAAGGCGGTATGAATCAACCTGTGCTTTGGGCATGCACTGAGCAATCGTTGAGCAGGTTTCACAAAAGATATTCGTACTAGAATGAAGTTTCGCGCGTTGGTCACTCTCTAGTTGGCTTCGCTACTTTTAACACTGTGATGTATACCATGTCATTAACTCAAGTCATTTTCTCCTTTGAATTGCGATTGTGACTGGAGGTTATTCCAGAAACGCGAATATCAAACTTCAGGGTTACTCAGCCTTCACAAAGCTTTGCAGAGTGGTGTGATAACCACGAATCTGTAGCCTATCTATATGTCCTGTAGAGCACGTTACATCGCCAGGACTTGTTTCGACCGACGTGGCTTTGTATGCAGTGAAATGATGTGGAGAGAGAGAGAGAGGGGAGAATACTTCGAACTATTCACCCTCTTCAGGAGGACTATATAACTGATGTCGGTAGCTATATATCTCCCCCTTCCCATATATATATACATACATACATACATACATACACATATATATATATATATATATATATATATATATATATATATATATATATATATAGAAAGAAGCAGCCATGTCGCTGTACTAGGCCTGTTGCGACTGGTGCTTGCGCGGGCATGGGATTCAGCCTCTCAAAGGAATAATATATATATATATATATATATATATATATATATATATATATATATATATATATATATATATATATATATATATTATTCCTTTGAGAGGCTGAATCCCATGCCCGCGCAAGCACCAGTCGCAACAGGCCTAGTACAGCGACATGGCTGCTTCTTTCAGAGGCAGTTTCACAAGAGCTCAAGGGAAGAATTCTAGACTCTACATGCGAGAACTGATGTGACGCGTAGGATTTCAGACATCGCCAGCCGTGTGACCGAGCTGAATTCTAACGCTGCCCTTCGCGCATCACCGAGAGTGCACCGAGCGTTGTCCTTGAACACGTTAAAACATCTGGGCCGCAGCCATTCACACTGACAGCCGTCGACTCAAAGTGATAGTGCCCACGTTCGGCGAAGTTTTTCCGAACGTGTGCAGCTGCAGTATGCCTTAATGGGGACCTTCACCGCGCAGTAGGGCCGCTGTTCGAGCTGGCGAACCCTCTGCGGGAACAGTGCTGAGCGGCACGGCACGTCTTGGAACAGTGGCGCACCGGCAACGGCACGAACGCGCCCGTAGCCGGTGAAGCGACAGGAAGCAGCCTAGAGACAGCGACTGATGGGGGAAGAATGCCATGCTAACAACCGGCACGTCTCCCGCACAAATGACCCTGCTTTGATCGGGTGTCGGCCACTTGCGCCTGGGAGTTTTGTCTCGGGACACACTTCTTGGCGCACAGCGCGCAGCCGGCGGCAGGGGCGAGGCCGAGGAGGCCTCAAGGGGGTGACCGCTCGCGGGGGCGTGTTCGATATCAAGCTCCGCAGGCCGCCCCGGAAAGGGCGCCCGGGGGCCGAGCTCGCGTCACGTGCCACAGCTGCCGCCGGCGGCCGTTTCCGCGAAACTTGCGCGGCGAGTCTCCAGCGGCAGCTGCCCGGGTGCGTCTCTGCGCTATAGCACCGCGAGCCTGCCTGCGTCGCGGGCGCAAGACCCGCGCCCGTGCACCGGAGCGCGCGAACCGCCCTCGGGGACCTGATTGAAATAGCTCGGCGACACACGTAATCTAGAGTGTTGAAACAAACAGGGGCACATGAAAACAAAAATCAAACCTGGCCCCGGGCCGCGAAAACGGCAGCAACGGCAGGGCGCCGCGCAAATTACCACCGCTGATTTAGCCGATGTCACAACACTTGTTCTCCGCGAGCCGCAAGCTTGATTGGCAGGCCGCGAGCGCGCCCTGCCAATCAAGCCGGCGGAGGCGGCGCCACGCAAGGCCCCTCCTCCGGAGGCCACGCTGCGCGCCGCTTGCCGGCGCAATTCTAATGCACCGTGCGCTGGCGTCGAGGAACTCCGCGTTGATTTCTGCGCCGTTGCGCGTGCTCGGACTCTGCGCGCGCGGGCCCTTCGGAGCGCGCCCAAGCCCCGTGGCAGCGTCCCGACGTCGCCCGATGCCCGTGTGCCACTAGTGGACTAGCGAAGCCGCCGTTTGCCCCTGCCCTGCGTAGTGTGTGCGCGCGCCACCCCAAGGCTGAACGGCGGCGATGTCGTACGGCCAGTTCGGCTACTCGTCGTCTTCGCAGGTGAGCGCCACATGGCAGCGCCGTTCCTCATTCGAGCTAACCACCGGGGACTAGCGTCTGCGTCCCCAGGTTGTTAGGCCGGGTGCCACGCCGGGGAAGGGGCTCGGCTCCCGCGGTGCGCAGCGCTGCCCGCCACGGCGCCGCGTCCGCGCTCCGGTGGGGCGGCCGTGCTGCTCGCCTTTCACGCGCGCCCAAGCTTCGCGCGTTTCCACAGCCATCATACGTGCGCGAGCTATGTGGCTGCGGTCTAATACCGGCGTAGGTCGACGAGGAACGATGGCGTGGCATTGAGGTAGTCTTGTTACGTGAACGTTGAGTTTATATGCTGAAACACTGAATCCCCTAGTGTACTTTTCGTCGTAATGCGGAAGAAGGGGGGGGGGGGGGGGGTCAAGGAACGCATATGTAAACAATAAGAAAGCAAAGCGGTGCATGCTTATGCCATGGTGTTTCCTCCTCGCCTCACGTTGTGACCTTTTGTTACCACGTGTCACTTCTTAAGGGTAGCAGAAAAACAACTGCAAAAGTGTAAATGGTGTGCCGCAGGCTGACATCATGAACGAACCACAGCTACGAAAGAATCTGACATCGACTGACAAGGCTGAATGCAAGCAAGAAGCCGGTTTGCATTCATAGCTTCGCCGTCTTAGTTTAGTTTTCGGAACATGCAGATTCATGCTCCCGCTAACTCCTGTTCGAAACTTCACTGAAAGTGTAAGAACTTGGAGAGAGCCGCAGTCAGCGCCCTGAAAATTGAAGCAAGGTTTTCACGCACCGTACATGTTCGGAAAGGCACGTCAGGCGTTGCGGTTTCAGTGTAAAACGTCTTGTTCCACATGCAGCAACCCGCGTGCAAAACGCTTCAGGCGCGCAGAAACCTTAGCGGTTGCCACAGCAAGCAGAGGCCATGTGCATACAACAAAGAAGACGTTTTCAGTAATGAAATAGACGTTGGTCATTCGTATACTACATGCATTTTTATGCCTGTGCATTTCGGTATCAGCGCGTCAGGTAGCCAGTGCACTACAGTTTGAGGCGACAAACATGTGCCTTAACTGTAACAACAGACTATATTCATGCTCTATCTCCTTAAGGCGTGTGAAAACATGCTTGAACGACGCAAGAGATGCTGACAGCATCACATGCATTATAGGTTCGTCCAGCAGTGGTTTCCTGGCAGTTACCAGACATTACATTATATTTCTTTGCGCGTATTGCCTACAAGCTCTTGACGATGTAGGTTTCGACCGCATGCAAGCACCAAGTCATTTTTACTCTCGAGAACTTGACAAAGGTTACCGCAAAATCCTTGAAAGCAGCGCAGATTTAGGGGACACTTTTTTATGTTTTATGCTTTATTACAAATGCATATCAGTGGTTAACACTTGTACAAAGTTGTATTCAATGCGAATTCTTCAGCAGGCTTTCTTGTTCGAACTGTCCAGACGTCTACAAAGGACGTCTGTGACGTTGTTTGCACATAGATCAATCAGTGCAGTTTTTTTGTGCACTTTCATGAATCGAATCAGTCGTTATAAGCGGTCTAAATGAGGCGGCTTTTTTTATGACAAATACTTGCGTACGTTTTGTCACATCCCAAAAGAAGGGTGATGTCAGCTTGACCTCTTTATAACGAAACTACAGGAGTCCGCCAGTATTACCTTTCCTCTCGGCATGTAAATGTACCACTATATATCATTGAATGACAATCGAAACGGATATCTTTGATTCGGTATTCAGTTTAGAACATTTCATCATAAAGTATATATGTTTTGTTTTATTCGATATGCTTTATATGGGATCGACACATAGGTAATCGTTTACACTCGTAGCTGTGAAAAAAATAGGGAATGTACAAAGCTAAACAAACGTCGTTCATACACCCGTGCAGCACGCATACACAATTCGGATGAGGGGGGGGGGGGGGGGGAGTGGTTGGGAGTGTTCTCGTTTTACAATTCCGAGAAAATAGGAACGACTCATACTTCTCCAACAATGCATATGCAACTAATTGAAAAACCAATTGTGAAATTTCCCTAAAGTTACGATTTCGTTCTCAAAGGCAAGCACCTGTTTGTAAGGGTTTATAATTACAAAGATGCAATTATGGGAATCCATAATGCGGTGAGCACCACAAGAGAAACGGACAGGAAGAAAGGACAGGTGATTTCTTGTCCTTGGCACTAATGGCCCTTAGTTTTTCTTCTTGTTCGTATTTTAGTGCTACATGAACACCTATATCAACATGCCCAATTCTCCCTTTTGCAATTAGAGGGATGCCCTTGTCTACTGCATCTGTTGTAATTGACTATGCAGAAACAGGCAAAATGCGCAGAAAAAGTCTAAATCAACGTGATTTGTCGTCCTCATTCTTGCAAAAAGTCGCATTCTTTTTTAATTATCTTACAGCGCAGTACCTTTTATCCCCAGAGATGTTTATGACAATCGTTACGCTTGCTTCATCGCGCCATTTTTATAATGCCATCCCATTGCGGACACCAACATTAAAGACGGCCTGAACAAAGCTGCGACATATAGCTATCGTCCACATGACATCATTCACGTTGCAGTGAGATGTTACAGTAAATACGGCTGTGAAATGAGAGTGATAGAGAGTGTTTTGACACATGTACCAGTCAAATTGGCTCTACATTATTTTTTGCAGCTGCGAGTAGACGAGACGCGCGGATTATTACTCTGCTCTTCTGCGGATAATTGATCGATGATCACCCCGTGTCAGATGTGCAGAACTTTGTTTTGCTTGTGGCTGACAACAGCACGAACAGTGCCCAGCCGCAGGCAGAACGTGGATAACCAATGCAGCCGAGTCATCGGACAACCATGAGCTTTCATGCGAAAATGCATGGGAACCCGAGTACCGTTAAACGAACGTTGGAGGGGGGGGGGGGGGGGGAGGGGGGAGCGAAGAACAAGGGGTGGAGCTGTGGGTGAAGGAATAGAAGACTTGAAACCTTTCTTTCGATTTTTTCAACAAAGACATCTACGATATTTTTGTCTCGTGACGTGCTGATGATATTATATAAAGGTCTTCAATTTTACATTATCATTTCTGGTATCAAACAATAAAGAAAGGGGCTGATAGCCTAACCCACTTCCTTTGTTACAAGGCTGCTTACTGCAGATTTCGTCCAGATGCCTCTTACGACAGACATATAGTACATTGTTGTATCGAAGCAGGTCTTTCAGATATCGTCCCTTATTCTTTTGGAAAGTGGAAGTAGGCGTATGTGGGCGTTTTACTTGAAAGCAAATGGTGCTGTACAAAAAAAAGAAAGAATATATTTCTTTTAAAGCCAAGCATACAACCCATGGATTATTTTCGGAACCCGTAAAAAACACTCAAACCTGAAGCTAAGCATCGACATCAGTTGGACCATTTCATTCAATGCTTTGGTTAATAGGGTTTAATTTAAAAAAAAATCGGCTTTGAGGGGGCGCCGCAGTGGAGTGCTACGGAAATTTTGGCCATCCGGGAGTTCTTAAGGTGCCCTGACATCACGCACGGATGCCCTGTTTTTCGCGTCCATTGAAATGCAGCCGCCGAGGTAGAGATCGAACCCGTGTCCTCGGGCTCAGCAGTTGAGTGTCCTAAACACTGAGCCACCGCGGCGGGCATATATAATTCGTTGGTGTCAAGACACAGAGCAATCGCAGATGTGTTACGCGTCATTATATCCGGCATTATTTCACCTCCATTTTTATGCTATATACCATTCATATAGTTTGTTTGCATTCAGAAATATATTTTTAATGTTCTCCATATTAGGGTGCGATGAAAAAATCGTGACAAAAGTGACCGCTGCATACCAAATACGAATTAGTTTTTTAACAAGTTATTTGTTAATAAACACACAAGCTCAGTCGCTGAGAAATGAAGCGCGGCAGTTCGAGTGCCCTGCTTAGATGGGGCTACTAATCGCAAATTATCGTTAGTCAGCTGGTAACAATGGGAAAAGGTTGCTTTGCTATATTTGGACGGATGACCATATACATGCGTGTAGAAAAAGTGTGTGGAAAGGGGTGGGGGGGGGGGGGGATAGGCAGAATTTTTGTCTTGTATGTTCCGTGCTGAGGATACAAGGAGAAGCGCTTGGGGGATGGTCTTCGCTCCCCTCTTTTGGAGAAGACCATACACGCATATATGCAGTGTGCTTATCCGTGCATTGATTCCCTGTCCTTCAAAACCTCTGGCTCCTCCCCCCCCCCCCCCCCCCCCCCATCTGTTCCTGGCGTCTTAACATTTCGTCTACTTCCGAAGATGATTTGTCTGCAAGTCACCTTAAGAATTGCATTGTTGTTAGATACAGACAATTTGAGCTCTTAATAAACAAGTTCGAAGCATCTTGAGCTGTGCCTCTGGGTTTGAAAAAAAAAAAATAGGAACGAAGCAGCTCTGTCGACAAAACAGTTGCGTGCAGTTGTTTACACCATGCAGAGCAGCTCCGACACACGATGAAACGGGTGCATGTTACGAAAACGACCCTCAGACGGCAGGAACGTCTCGGAGATTGATGTTCAACTGTTTTCGTTTACCACAACAGTCTTGTATAGACATTAGCTGAAGCGACTGGAGTTTCGGAATTTCCTAATCTGAGTACTTTTCACCTCAATATACATAATGCAGCCGTTTATTGGAAGCCGGCAAAGCTAAACAAGAGCCTTACGTTTACATATGCGCTGTCAATGAATATGCTGCTTGCCTCAGTTGTCGTGAGGAATTAGAAAATATTAGCATCGCAACTGTTCCGGCGCGCTTTTGCGAGGCATGTTATGCAGAGAATTAGCGTGCACGCTTATAGCGATAAGCGTTAAGTAGCGAACGCTTGCGACGTTCAAGAACTGCTGACGTAAAAGGGGGGAAAAAAAAAGGACTGAAAAGTTAGCGACGCCGAATGCACCAGTCTAACGTGAATGCGGTGACGCAAGGAGGGCTCGCCAAAGTGCCAGCCAGATGACCCGATTACAATTGCGAGATCGAAAGCACTGAACTAGGCTCGACGATTTCGCATAGACGAGACACGTGACCGTTGCTCAAGATATACGCTGGCGGAATATGGCTAAGAACAAAATAGGTAGGGCGCTGATCTCGACGATGGAATGAAGTATATGGGAGATAGGGAGGCACTATGTAAGAATAGGTGACTTAGGGCACGTTTATTATGAGCTATACTATAGAACGCCATGTCGTACATGTATTATTGTTCGGATAAAGGGGAAGCGATGACGCGGTGGCGCTTGACTACGTGCGCCTCAGCAGCACAAAGACGAATTGAAGATAGATAATGCGCCAATAATTCAATCCTGTTTACACTGCAACGTCGGCGAAAGTTCTGAAAATAAAGAACAAATAGCTCCCAAACGTTTCGCTCTCTCCCTCGGGGCAAAAAAGTGGCAGTGATATAACGACGCCTTGTTCCCCACCCGACCCACTTAATTGACAAGATCACAAGTGGCGGCCGCTGTCCAAAAGGCCTGCTATCCGGCACAAATGCCATCGAAAAGTAATAGTGTTTTAACGTAGCTAACTAGCACAGGTGAGAAAACATGTGTTTAACCTTGTCGGCTTATGGTTTTGTTTTGTGTTTAAATTGATGAAGACGACGACATGCTATCTATGCACAGAGCGAGAAAGTGGCAGTACATCGCGAAGGGGGATCGGTTGCTGCGAAGTCGCAATTTGCTTCCCCCCCCCCCCCCCCCCGAGAAATACCTGGGTTTTAATATGATCCGCTCCGACGGGCTATTTGTCTTCCCTTGAGTGTAGCTATGCTGCTGCTATGCTAGGCTGACAAAGTCACTTCAAGGGCTACGACCACACGAACCAAATTTCGGATTTAGCACCTCGTGGAGTAGTGCTTTTCGCACTAAAACCACCGCATAGCGCAAACAACTTGTTCGCAAGAGGACATATCTATAGCTTCCGAATAAGACATATTACTACGGAAGCGCCCTGTGAGATCCTTCATATATACCTACCGTTGTAAAAAAAAAAAAAAAAAAAAAAAAAAAAAAAAAGCAGAACATTCATCTGCTTTAATGCCGATTTTGACATCCAGGCGGCTTTAATGGCTCGTACACGCGGATGGTGCATGGCCGCCCGTGTAATCTGAACTGCGTAGCCGGCTCGAGACAAAACAGTGAAGCCGATGGACATATATGCGAAATCCACGATAAGACTCGTTGCATGTCGAGGGTAATACCGCAATTTTTTATTTATTCTTTTTGGTTGCGCGGGTTATAAGAAGTGTTCAGGTGATGTCATGGGCGCTATTTTGTGGTGCAGAGCACAGTTTCGGTATGTGCAAGCCAGAAGAGTTGACGGTAACCCGATTAGATTTGCCTGCAGCCTTTCGTCTTGCTTCAAGCACCACAGAATGGCAGCCATTGTGACGTAGGTGCATACTCCCTATTGGTCTGAAGTATAGCCCAAGAATACGCGCAGCAGGCAGCACTCCAGATGCGCACGTGTGTACAAAAATGTCTTTACAGTTTCAACTTGCGCATCACCGCACTGCGGAGCCCCGGCGTTTCCCCAATACTTCCCTCGTGCAACACTTTTCAATTAAAAAAAATGTAGTGGTATGTTCTCAAAGGCATGTTTTTTTTTTCTTTTTCTTTTCGAAGGCTGGTTTTGGTTCGGTTTTATGGGGTTCAGCGTCCAAAAGCGACTCAGGCTATGAGAAGCGCCGTAGTGGAGGGCTCCGGAAATATCAATTACCACCTAGGGTTTTTTAATGTGCACTAACATCGCACAACACACGGGCGGCAATTGCTTTTCACCTCCATCAAAAAGAGGCCGTCACGGCTAGGATTCGATCCCGCATCCTTTGGCACAGCTGGTCGAGTGCCCTAATCACTGCACCACAACGCTGGTGTTGGGGTTTTCTAACTGTTACCTAAACTACAGCACAGAGCGATTTTCGCGTTCCGCCTCTATCTAAATGCGGCCGGGCTAGAGGCAGAGACTCTGTATGTGTCGAGGCAGAGGCCCTGTATGTTTTCGACAGCCCAATGCCAGAGCCACACGGCCGGTATGATACACATTCCGGATGCTATATTGTGGCCACTTTTATTCCTGGGATTTCTCCGTTGTATTCCGTACTTCATGAGAAGGATCCATGTGCTGCGTGCACTTTTCGCCCCGCCACGGTGGCGCAATGGAGGCTGCTAAGCCCAATGACGCGGGATCGAATCCCGGATGCATGCGACGGCCGCTTTTCGCTGGAGGTGAACAGCAAGGCTTGCCCGTGGTGTGCTGTGCGATTTCAGTCACGTTGAAGAACACTAGGCAGGCGAAATTTCCGGAGCCCTCTTCTACGGTGTCCCTCGCAGCCTGAGTCACTTTGGTACGTTAAACCCCATAAACAGAACCAAATACTTCTTTTTAACTTAACTTGTGGACTACTCTTCAACGTAAGTTACTGAACAAATCAGCGCACTGCACCTCGACGCTCCAAAAGCGTTCAATCAGCGCTCACAAGTAACGAGAGGTATGCAGAGGTTGCCGGGCGTGTCGGGTCAAATGAAGCATGTCTCCGCATGGTTTCGCTCCCAGGAGAGGGTAATTTTGAAATATGAACAGTGGTGTCGTGCTTCGAGGAGTGGAAAAGCCACAATTTAAAACAAACGTCGGAAAGTCTACTTTGTATACTTTTATTTTTTCAGGAAAGGTTCACTGAGGATAGATGTCAGGGTCTGGCCAACACTATCGAGAACAGCACCACACTTTATGCGTGGCCAAATCTGTTTTGCAACGATTCGATGTCGAGAATTTCGACATCCTTGATGAGAATCGCTGTGGGCATTTTGTACAGCCTTATTTCTGGCCATTCGCTTTTATTGCACATAACGCTGTTTATCTCGATTCGTGGATGGCAGCGGTTGGGTACCGCAAAGGTACGTAACAATAATGAGTGCTTTTTGACTTCACTGCTGTGCATGTCGGGTATGTGCTGTCGCGATCAAAATTCATGCGAATCGAGTGTGTGAGATAAAATTTATTTCGGCGCCGTCATGTAATCCATGCAGTCGACTGAAATGTGTCAAGGTATATATGAGGGGACATGCAAGTATTCTCTGTTCGCTGGTACCAACACCACACGTCTGGGTTGCCGGATAGAGATAAATAAGTTTTTGTTTTATGAGAAAGTATTAATAGCTCCCAAACTATAAAATAACTACCTTAATCTGCGAGTAATTTGCAGGTGATACTACCAGGCCCTGATTGGACGGCCGTAGCATCGCTCAGAACTTTACAAAGTAACCTTCTATGCATAGTCATGACTCGTATTCGTTATGCAGCGAAGTATATGACTCAAAACTTTACAAAGTAACAGAATGTGAAGCAACGTAATGCTTTCGCATTCTCACATGCCCGTAAGCTATCTTAAGTGTCTCTGCGTTTTTTTTTTTTTTTTTTTTTTTTGACAACGCGCGTCCTGAAACTTTTTGATCGCAACAGCACATTAGTTCTTTCTGTGGACTAAGGAGGTTATCTGCAGAATGTGGAAAACTGTCGCTTGCCATTTTGTTACAGACTGTATATAAGCTTCGAATGACATGAATGAACTGGGGACATCAAAATCTGCGCAACTGAAACTTATGTGGTACGAAAAAGCTTTTCACCAAGAACATACACAAGACGAGCATGTTACCCTGCACATGCATGATCAACACGTATCATGCATTTCGCTCCTTGCGAGTGATCATGTGTGTGCTTAGCGAACACGTTGATATTGCCATCGTTCATACTTCATATATAGAGTATCTATGAACACTGCATCGGTGCAGCATAGCGAAGGTGGTGATGTTAATTGTTCATTCATAAAAAAAAACACACAAAATGGGACAGCCGCCCAACCGCCTCATTTGCAGCTGGCACTTAAACAATGGTGAGAGAAAAGGATGGATGAGGCACCATATGAGTAAAAGGTACACAGAAGCAAGGGGAGGAAATAGAAAAGAGGCAAGGAAATGAAGAAACAGAGCGAGGAGGACGGAAAGAATATACAAAGTATACATGTACAAAATACATATATGTGCAAGCATATGCACACGTATACACACAACTGCCCGCCGGTAACTGCCGGTAAGGGAGCCGAAACAAGTCGAGCCAACGTTTCGACAAGTGGACTTGTCTTCGTCTGGGCCACAGTTCTGTCACACATGGCAGTTCACTGTCGTGGGATGCCAGACTGCTCTGTCGTCCGAAGTATACAGCACACGTGACGTTCTTCCACAGTTCGGTCTAGGGTGAAGTAGCCGGAGCATATCGCACCGGAGGGCTCGAGGAAAGTGCACAAACACGCAAGAGTGCCCTCGCAGGCTTTGGTCATGCATGGTAAAAACAGCAGGCTATCAGATACACCTCATTTCAAACTCCGTTTTAGACCGGGAACAGCCAGAACAGGTGCAAAAGGGAGCGCCTGAAGAAATTGATTTCAAAGAGCGGACTTGAAATTTAGTTTGGGATACACACCTTTATTCACAGTAGAGTGCATGTAAGTCTGCAAATCGCAGGAAAAAAGTCCAAGAGGGTTGAACGTATCCACGTCGTTATTTAATCGATATAGATCACATGGTGACTCGACTCGGGAAAAACAAATGTATTTTCTGACGGGCTTTTTCTGAGAGGTTCCGAACTATATCTATCGTTGAAAAGTTCTTAATAGCTTTAGCGGGAAGCACATACTTAAATGCAACAATCCACGGCTCCAGAGAAGCTTGAAACTGAGCACGAGCTTATTTATAGGCTTGGTTTATGGGGCTTAACGTGCCAAAACGGCTGAGACTATGAAAGACGCCGAAGTGGAGGGCTCCGGAAATTTATACCACCTGGGGTTCTTTAACGTTCACTGGCATCACATAAGACACGGGCTCCTTGCATTTCGCCGACATCGAAAATTGGCCGGCGCGGCTGGGAATCGATCATGCACCCTTGGGCTCAGCATTCGAGTGTCCTCACCACTGCACCACCGCGCCGGGGCCTTAGTTATAGTGATGCATATGTATACGGCGGTATAGGACGCTTAAGACGTCAGCATAAAGCGAGTAAAAAAGTACATGGACTCATTTTCTCAGTAAGTAAAATAACATGGCTGCGAGTATACAACACATAAAAAGAGTGTTCGCGACGTCTGTATAAGACCAACATCGATCTGTGAAATAAACAAGATGTGGCGTTTTTGTCGACTGCCGCGTAAGGTTGCATGTAACAGCGTTGGGTCCCATGGTTTTCAAAGCAGTTTTCTGATTTAACGACTCAGCTATAACGACTTTACTCTCTCACTTGATACGTGTGTGCATGAGGGAATCATCCCCGGAGAGGGGCTTATTGGGTAGGAGCGCCCCCCCCCCCCCCCCCCCATATAGGTAAAAAGAAAAATAAATTGCGAAATACTAGTTCTATAGTTTCACAGGGTATACCCATGGAGGCGAACGTTCTTTAACCTTGAAGGAATGTGTGACAGAGTGTGCAGCATTTTGAAGCTGATATCTGTTTAGAACATAATGATAAATGTATATTATAAGAGTAGAGAGTTGGGCTTGTTTATTGGGTTATATGCTTGTGCGATTCGTCTATGAATCGCACAAGCTTCCCGTGGGGTCAGACATGCTATTGCTTGCACTACGTACATTTGCTCACGCATGCAGACGTTCAAACTAGACAACCTAGACAGCTCTAGATATATATAAAAAAAGGGAAGACATTCCCAAACATCATGGCATGCGAACGAAAGTGAAATGCTCAACAGCAGACGGCAACGCAGATACCCCAGCTGTCTCCGGCGGCCGCGATAGCTTCCTGCTTGCAAACATGCTGTTGGTTTATGGCGTTAAGTAACATTTCCGGCATTCCCGGCGGTATGGAATTGCATGGTCGTGAATCAGGAAACACTAGGAGACAGTTTATGCAAACTTGCATCTCAATATGTGAAATGCTGAATCCGGGAACATCTTTACGCAGTTTTTTTTTTTTTTTTTTTTAATTTCGTTGTTGTGGGTAAGTAAAGTTGGTTGGTAGGTAAAACAGGATACATGTTGAAGTCACTGGACAAAATTCCTCCAAGGCAAACAAAACTCCATAGTGCTTGCTATTAGGAATTAGGTTACCCTTAACATTGCAACTGGACCGAAAAGGATGTAATGGAGAAAAGCACGTGCACAAAACTGACTTTCCGTCCACTCTTATCGTTTTCTACCTCCTCTTCAAATTTATTGTGTTCGTTCATTGTTCTTTACTTACGCAGCTTTTAATGAAACTTGCGCTTAGCTGTAATGGTACAAAACCTGCTTAGTTGAAGTTGAAAGTTTACTAGGTAATCCAGACAAAGATACAAGCATATACAGCTATGCCGTGTTATGCCGTGCATGGCATGCAGAGCCTTTGCATGGCGTAATGTTTTGCTGCATCACGTTGCTGCTGAAGTAATTTTTTATCTGCGCTAACTGAACGATGATAAGGATCAGGAAGTTAACATCAAATGAAGGATCTGATTTCTCGTGGGGAACTCGTGAGGTACAGTAAATGTCGCTGTCATTATATCGCATAACAAACATATAGCTTAAAGCACTCAGTGTTATGCAGCGTGTGTATTTTCGTTCATAAAGGCAGGCTGTTAATGGAAACAGATATGTAATCGCATTTGAAGATAAGAGGAAGGACTTACATTTAACTCGGCAGCTATGTATATATCTCTGAATGGGAGACGAGAAACCAAAGGGAAATCTGCATGCATCCAAGTTGGGCAGCATCACAAGGCCTTTCGTTTGATTTCATCTCATGTTAAGCCTTTCACCCGAATTCTATACGCGAAGTGTCATTTTTTTTTTTTTTTTGAAAGGTCATCGGAGTACAGGTTTGGACATTTCAATTTTTTTTTTTTTTTTCTCGGACCGCATGTAAGGTACATAGCCGAGAAAAGTAAACAACCGGGGAAATGTCGCGATACTTTTATGGGCGCATTTCGTTCCACTGCCTTTCGCATGTATAACACTTTAGCTACTGCTGAATCATGTTGAGCAGTCGATGACGGACGTTCAGAGCACTGTTTTGCGCTTGCAAACCGACTGGGCGGAGAAAAGTATGCCCCGTTACTGCCGACGCTGAGCGCACCAGCAGCATAAGCCGTGTTTACTAGTGCGAAATAATTGCCATTGATCAACGCCACACATCAAAAAAATATCGCAAGCGAAGATAACGATTAGCTGGGACGAGGTATGCGTTAGAAATGCGCTTGTGGTGTGCACACAGTACGATGACTGAGATTGTGGTGACGAAGTTGCGATTAAGAAGTGTATTTGCGCTATAATCCCTTTTCTTTTTTTCTTATTTCATCTCTTCTCCTTCGGCACTTCCATCATATCAGAGGTCCTGCATCGGTCTAACTCGTTCAATGGTTGCTGCGCTTTCAGCGTTGGCCACGTTTTTCGTTATCCGACTCTTTCGTTATATCGAAGCCTTTAGTCGCCTGCAAGTGGTAATGAGAGTCTTCCTTCTCTTCACTTCGACACTTGCCGACGCCGCTCTTTTCGAGGTGGTGTTTCTGTCCTTGTTACAGCAATGAAACGCAAATCGTGATCGTTACGCTGGCACTTCCTAAAGCAACCTCCGCATTCCCTACACGGTACATTGCGGCGCGAGAACGCAGCGGGAAGGGCACCCAGTTCTCAATAGGGCTGTTTTTTGTGTGTGTGCGAAACCATTCATACGATCATCAAAGCAGCGCTAAAATTTTGCTTGTTCCCCGCCGGTTGTCATAGCAGCTCTACCGCCATTCATTGTCGAGCTACCGAAGTGGTGAGGGGGACGATGGCTAGGACAACAGATACCCCTGCGGCAGGGCTCCTCCATTATATAGCCTCTGCCACACCAGTCACTCGTACAGAATCACTAACGGACCTCCATGGAGGTACCGCCAGATTTTCCCTTTTCCTCATCAAAATTGTGACGCAACAGCTTTTCGCGCAGCATTCAAGGTGGTGTCATACCATTTAGCTTCCTGTTTAGCAACCATACACTAGTCAAATTGGAGGCTAGTTTGCGATAGGGATTCGAAACGGCGACATATTTACCTCCAAATGTATGCCGTGAAATAAAGACGTTTAAAACTTTGCGAAACTGTGCCAGCCTCCCAATGCTAAACGGCCAAGATAAACCATTCCAAACAGTGCTTTCACACGTCTTAATCAGTTTAAGCGGTGTTAAACCGCTGCGAATTTTTTATTCGCCCTTGTTATTTTTTTTTATTTTTCTTTTTTGCGAACATGCCAAAATGGTGACACTGCACGCTCGTTTTCAATCCTCTGTCATTTCCCCCGCCTCCCCATTTGCTCTCTGAACTACGAAGGCCTTGTTACTTCATTTTCCCCATATTTTTGCTTTGTCGATAGCGCCGAAGTTGGTAGTTTTCTCAGGCATGCTCCTTGCTCGGTGGACTGAAGTTCTCCACCGTTATCCCATTAACGAAACGAGTGGAGGATGTGCACGTGCCTTGCGGATACGGTCAGAAAAACTTGACTGATTTTTCCATAAAGACCTTGCTGCAGCTTACGCTTTCAGCTAGAAGTGGTTCAGTGGTTAAGATGCCCGAGTACTGTGCCGGAGTACCCGGGTTCGATCCCGACCGCCGGCGGGCTGCGTTTCGATGAAGGCGAAACGGAGTGGCGTCCGTGTGATGTGCGATGTCAGTACACGTTAAAGAACCACAGGTGGTCGAAATTTCCGGAGCCCTGCACTACAGCGTCTCCCATAGCCTGAGTCGCTTTGGGACATTAAACCCTACAAACCACGAACCAGCGCCATGTAGAGTCGCGCGGTGCTTCTTAAATTACAGGAGAACGAATAGAGAAAAGCCACTAATTTCGTAGAGGGCCTCACTTCAAACCTCAATGAGCAGCTTTGGCCGAACCCATAAACACTACCTTGTAATGTGGATGACAGCCAGAAAGAATTATGCGAAGTAGATAAGAAGCCTTATTATGCTGACAGTTGATTCCTCAAACGAGAAGGGTGGAATAATTAATCATTGCCTGGTTATTATTGTCTCTATTTTAGTGGCTTCTTGTAAACCGACGAGCAACCGTAGTGTTTTTTTTTTTTTTTTTTTTTTTTTTCGGAATACAGCTAGGGTTTAGAGCCTTGCTTGCAGTGAGATTTCCGTTTGGAATTTATTCAACGCCAGGCTTGAATTTTCTGTAGACGATCACTCGTGCTGAATACTGCGCAGCAATGGTATAATTATTTTTGATGGAACAAGCACAAATAAAAACTGAAACGTGCTTCCTCCTCTTCGTCGTCGGGGCAAAGAGCAGATGAATGCTACCGTCAAATACCACCGTTTGTACGCAGGCACGATATGCTCTGACGTGAAAAAAAAAAAAAGCGTGGGGGGGGGGGGGGGGGGGTATTTACACTCAGTGGGGCCGGTAAATTATGAGACATCGTTATATTCATCTTGAACATGTAACATTCATTCCGGTCTTTCCAGCGAGCACTTCCTGGTTCAGAGTCATGCGTGACGTGAAAGTCACTAATCTGCAAATGGGCTATGACGGAAGCTGTAATAAAGAGTCTTAGCTTGATTTCGTCCACCTGGGATACTTTAACGTGTGCTGAAGTCGGACTGTCAGCACAGAGCTGGCTTCTTGAGTATGAAGTCGCGAAGTTTTTACGTGATCGAGTAGATGGTTGGTTGGTTTATGGGGTTTAACGTCCCAAAGCAACTCAGGCTATGAGAGACGCCGTAGTGGAGGACTCCGGTAATTTCGACCACCTGGGGTTCTTTAATGTGCACTGACATCGCACAGCACACGGGCGCCTTGCTTTCCGCCTCCATCGAAAAGCTGCCGCCGAGGCCGGGATTCGATCCCGCGTCCTTGGGAACAGTAGTCGACGTGATCGAGTAGAGGTCATCAACATTGACCTATTGCTACGTTTCTTGCCTGAATACCTATCTCGGTATTCCAACTTCAATTTAACGTTGCTTACACCAGCCACATCAAAACTATAACCCGGAAATTTACAACATCATCACTGCGCCTGATACTATTGCCACTTCGGACTATGCTGAGTAGTGAAAGATGCCAGAAAAATGTAGCTTCGCTGGCAGTAGTGCGGAATAAAAACAAGAAGTAAAAGGAAGTCTGCGGGGGCAGCCGCAAAGCTGCGGTGCGCATAGAGACGAGACTGCGGCCGGACGGCTCGGGCGGAGTGCTTGCATGACAAAGCAAGGCGCAAGGCACGCCGCATTGTCAAGGTCGGAAGGCAAGGCCGTTGGCCTGCGGTCATTCGACCACGAGAGGCATGGCGGCAGTTATGGAGCGCAATAAATATTGCGCGACTCTCGCGAAACCCAGGCGGAGGAGATTTATTTACTGGAGGCAAGTGTATAAGGAGACGAGAGACAAGCCGCAGCTGGCCTTATAGCTGGATGTATGCATGCCCTCATATCCGAGAGGAAGAGATGCAGAGAGGCGCACCGGAGGGAGAGGGCGATGACGGAGCGCAGAGAAGGGAGGCTGGAAGAGCAACGAGCAACTCGAAAACGCCAGTGCATTTATGCACGCAAACTGAACCGGGCGACGGAGGATGCAACCCGTACACACATGAGACGGTAAAGCGCGAATCATCGTTTAGAGAACGTACAGAACTTTGCTCTCGGCAGTGCATGTCCGCTGTTTAGACCTGTTCCTCAGAAGGAAGACATTACTGGGTGGATATTGCAGTTGGAAGTGAGGCGAGGGCGTTATTTGGTATAACTGATGCTGCGAAGGCAAGCCCTAACTCTTCCCGAGATTGTTCTCGCGTCACGAGTTCAACTTTGAAGCGCCAGACTGCTGGCTAAGCATCAATTCAATGCTGCATGCTCTTATCATCGGACGCACTACTGACCTCCCCCAGCGATAACGACAGCACTGCTACGCTGAAGCAGAGAACGAAGGACGCGAATAGTAGGATTGGCAGGAATACAAGGGGAGACGAACCGTCGTAAAATACAAGTGATCTGCATTGACGGATCTCGTATCAAGAAACAAACCAGTAAAAATCAACAGCACAAGGGAAGCAGGGTAAGGCGAAGGGGGTGCACACTGCAATTGCGCGCACCGTCTCAGCTCCACTGCAGGGATTGTCACTGAAAGCTGTTCAGGAAATTAGTTATAACGTACGCAATTTGTGTGCCGCTACGGTTGTAGCTTCGACAAGTGCAAACAAAAAAATAAACACAGAAACCGGCCGTATAACAAAAAGGATAATCAGCACCAGTATAGTTCGTAACCGTTCTTCATTACCACGATGTAATTATTGCCGGCACCTCAGTTTCTTGGTTTACCAGACATTGATGGGCCCCACCGTGGTGTGCATGGTTATAGGGCGCTCGACTACTGTGCCCAAGGACGCGGGATCGAATCCAGGACGTGGCGGCCGGTTTTAGAAGGAGGCGAAAAGCAAAGCTCCCGTGTGTTGTGAGATGTCAGTGCTCGTTAAAGAACCCCAGGTGATCGAAATTTCCGGAGCCCTCCACTAAGGCGTCTCTCATAGCCTAAGTCTCTCAGACACATTAAACTTCATAAACTAAACCAAACCAGACTTTCCATGGGTAGTATTCCAGCACAGTGCAAAGCCCAGTCGTATGCAGGTAAACATTTATGCACGTGTTTCGATTGCTTCGAGCTGATAGGCAGCAGTAATTTTCTCATTCGTTCTTGTTTTAAGAATAACCTTCAAGAGCAGTCGGCTGCTCTCATTTACAGCGCATTTATTTTTTCCTTCTTCCTCCTTACGGAACCATTCACGCCCGGTTCTGCACACCAAGGCCATATAACAGCCGTTGGGGGAAAAAAAATCCAACATAAAAGTAAGCAGGGGGCACTCACATCTGTCTAGCGTCGCCAATTATTTGCTCCCCGACTGGTTCTGTTTATGTACCATCCGCATGTCAGGCTGTCGCACAGTTGCGCAGAAAGCCCCCCTCGGTGTTTAACAATCATCCCGGAGAGCGCGTGCAATCGACCCACGACGCCCGTATCGTACGCCCACCCGCGCCGATCGATAAGGAGAGCTCTTCGCCGAAAGCTCTTCTCCGCACAGGTGCGCTGGGCAATCGTTCTTATCCCAGCATTTAGCTGATAGCAGCGTCCACGCAGCGGTCCCTGGAAAGGCGTTCCTATTGGAGACGGCCCTTGAATGGAAAGCTCCTGCCAACTGTCACGCTGATAAATCAGCTAATACGCGTCCAACGGAGCGTTTCTCGTTTTGATGTTCTCGGCATAAACTCACAAGTTCAGAGAAAATGAGAAGTATGCGACCAGCCCAAAAGGGAAAACTTGTGTGCTTTCGAAGTGACTGAAAAGGTTTCTGCGAGCGCCGCTTTCTCGTATTTCTGTGGTAAGAAAACGCGAGACCCGATTCCCGCGCAGAAAGTCGTGAATGGCAGGTGTCGTGCACATTTGTATGTCGCTTCGTTTCTTTCTTTTCGACGTATTGTTACTGTCTCTCAAATAAAGGGCAGCTGTGTATTTCAAACATTATACTCTGATTATAGCCCGCGGTGACTGTGTAATTAAGGTCGCATGACCTACATGTACGAAAACTGAATTGCTCGCGCACGTTTCACACGAGCAAGCACGCACACACGCCTAAGAGCAAACGCACGCCACCTGGGCAAGCCCAGATAAAACGCGCGCAAATGCACCTCTATACAAACATGTCCCATGTCCGAGATAACCTCGCCGCACGCCAAGGCAGTAAAAATCCAGGAGGGGACGACGTCAACGCGTTCCGATGAGCATGAAGCGAGTGGTGGTGCAAGGGGCACGTTTATTTACACGTTTGTCTGAAACGATCAAAATAGCTTATGTTTACGTCCTGCCCAGGAAAGTGTGAAACGGTGAATACGTGATCTTGTAAACGGCAAAAAATTCGAACATACTGAACGCCAAAGAGGTACTCTTAAAGAGCAGCAGCAGGAAGGCAGAATAAGAAGAGAAAACCATCATAATCTGGTATCTCATGTAAAAGCCCGCAGGTTGGAGCGTTTGCATTGTGTGTTCAGGTATAGAATTAAATTTCATATTACCCAGAATGGTAAGCCAAGAAGTTACAATCAGCAATAGATGGACGGGTAGCCCATAGAGTGAAATCGATCTGTTGGAACCACGTTTCAAAGTTATAAAAAAGCCTATCACTGTACGACAGATCAATAAATCTGGAGCCAAACGACACTTTACAAACTGTATCGTTAAATAGTCTAGAATTCTAATCTATTAAAGCGTGGATGTTACCAAGGAGGAGCAAGCCAATACTCGCCCGAAATAAAAAAAAAATGTAAAAACTGAATCTAAATTTTCGATGCACGAATAGCGCAATTTGCGCGCTAAGAGAGTACTCATCTTTTCAGTTAGCGCTGCAAAACTTCTCAGAAGCATCAAATGAATCCATAAACCAGTTGATAAACACGTACATTATTCTCATTTTCGATATTTTTCTCATTTTGGTTTGTTTGATTGACACTTATTGCTATTTTCCGCTTTTAATCAGCGCTATTCCCTAGCATTGCCGATTTTCTATAACAGTTTGTTTATTAATTTGTAATAATTTCTATTATCGTTCACTTTATTTCGCCCCCTCCCCCTCGCAATGCCGTTTTTTGCTCCGCAGGGTATACCTAAATAATAATCAAATAAAAATAATTATTCATTTTCCAAGACATTCGGACATGATTTAGAAAATAAATGTGCTTGTTGTTCCAGTATGCAAGAGTGAAACGGGAGTTCGTAAAAAAAAGGACACATTCTAGGCTAAACTAGGAAATTGTTTTTGGATGTTATAAGCCAAAAGGTAGCTATCAAAAAAAAAAAAAAAAAAAAGGGAAAGGGGGGGGGGGGCGGAAAAACATGCTCGTTAGCCATAATTAAGCAGTGGTGTATAGGAAGAGGGCAAACCGTGTTTTCCAAGCGACTCGCACAGCCGCCGGTCAATGTGTACGCATCGCGATATACCTTCTGTAGGCAGCTGCTCAGTTTTCTGGGAGAAATTCAGGCTTGTTGCTATTGGAACCAAAGAAAGTGTTTATGAAAAACGTCCTTATCGCATAGTTTTTTTTTTTTTTTTTTGTTCTCGAGAGGAGGGGGAATGCATAGAACAAAATGAAAGTCGACCGCGAGAGTTCCTGGGAGAGTTCCGCAGTCCAGGATTCCTCTAATGACGGGCCCGGTCCACAGTCTTCAACTGGCCGTCTGGCCAAGCGGCCGGCAAACAAGCCTCACAGACGGCGGCTTTAGAAGCTTATCTACTGCAAAGGAATGCCACGGCGACATCGAATGATTAACAGCCTATTTCGTTAAAGCATGCAGTGTTTTCTGCATGGACTGCTTCAGGTATAATCCAATAGCGTCCAACTGACACCAATGAAAAGCGATCACTTATGAAGAAATATATAATGGATCACACCGACACCGAATGAAACATGGTCTAAGAAAATAATCAGAAATCGAATGGGATTCAAGCATATATGCCCGGAAATTTTGCCTGCCTATCCTATAGGCAGTGGACCAGTAAACTAACTTAAACTATATTATGTTTGAGCGACAGCTTGCTTAGTCACTTAGCGCGAAACAACATCACTGGTACAGGTGTTATGATAAAGTTAATCAAACTACATATCTTTTTTTTATTATTGAAAATGTCAAAAAATGATGCCAGCAATTTCCTTTTGTCAGATAACGCCTCTTTTTTCCGCAAATAAATGCCCGAACAAATCAAATGATATGAATTGTCGTGCACAGCGGGAGGGCGTGCGACGGTCTGGACACAAGCTGCCGCCGCCTGGCGCGCCCTTTACGACGCCGCCGCGAGTATGTGGTGCACAAATGAATGCATCTAATGCGTGATAGTGGCAGCGTATATGGGTATATATATATACATAGTATGGGGGACTCGAGGGACAACTAATGATAGACCTGTCGCAAGGCGTGCTTCCTATTGTGGTCGTGCGGTAAGATTCCATTGAGCCGTCATTACAGTGGCTGTCCCACGCACTCATACCCAGGAATTCCGGACAACCACGTTCTTTGATCCGGAACTTGCTTTTTTTTTTTTTTTTTTTTTTTGCATTTGTAAGATTGCTTCATAATCAATATATCCTCAAATTCTCCATCGGGACGCTCGTAACTCTGATTTTTTATTATCAGAATGCAGGCTATTGGTTCCCTATAAGCCAGTCAACCGCTCGCGGGACAAAGATTACATTTGATACGCATCCGATGGTCAGCCCATCCCCTCAATGTGTTCATTACCGTAGATTCCAATATTCTATAGCTGCTTCAAAAATATCATGAGAAAAGGATACCATTGGCTTTCTATGACACATTTAACTACTCGCTGCGACCGCAGGTTCTCTGACGAACCGGAAGGGTAGAGAATTCTCATCAATATATATTCGTAACAGTATCATGCAGTAATCCGCAAATGCCCAAAAATGAAATGCGATGACCAAAAAACCTGAACTTGGGCTTGTCCGGTGCGTCTCAGGGGAAACAAAAATTTGAAAAAAAGAAAGCCCATTATTCATGAGGCGCACACTCACAGTCGAGATTGGCGACTTTATGTTCAACCAAGGCTCGCACATGTTTGGATTATGCGTAGTAACGTAAATTGCGCTGTATACTTGACCACCCTCTGCCAATATGCCCCTTAACTATGTACGAGGACTTGAGGTATACGTTTCGTTCGGAGTGAAATACGCACGAATCGCAGAGGTTTCCAGTGTAGAAAGCGTGATTTCGACTAGCATATGCTGTTATTTGGCTGCCGTATAGACCTGTTAATGACGATGTAAAACGTCGGACGTAACGTTAATGTAACATTAATGTGAAACGCTATCCCAGCTTACAACGTTCCGGTGTTCAACCATGCATACGTATGTGGAGATGAATATCAGACACACTCGTTGTCGGGTCTACACAAATATATTTGACAGGACCCGTGGGAACGGAACAGCGAACCGCCGACATTCAGTCCTGCAGCCATGAACAATCTGCGCGCGCATGGCGAGCGTGCTGAGGCTGTTGTCTTCTGCGGTCGGACCACGACGGCATTATACAGCCCCCCCCCCCCCCCCCTACCTCTAGCGATTAAGCCATGAGCGAAGTCCAACTCTGCAACGCCAAACTCGCTTTTAGGTCCATTGACCACAAGACCAAAGCGGCTGAGCCCTGCGAGGACTTGACGCCGATGGAGCTTGTGGGCCCCTGCCGTAGGGCTGAAGACGAGAATGTAATCAAGATAGGCGAAGCAGCACGTCAAACCGCGTAGGACTTGGTCAACAAAGCGCTGAAAATTTTGGGCTGCATTGCGAAGACCGAAAGGCATGCATTCCCAGATATTCAAACATGCCAAAAGGCGTAATAATTGAAGTCTTCAGGATATCCGAGGGCTCCACAGGAATCTGCTGATATGCCTTTACGAGGTCAACCTTTTTGAAGATTGTGCTCCGCTACCTGATTCCCCATCAGGTAGCGGTCAGGGAGTGGCCTTGTTGAGAGCCCGGTAATCGCCGCACGGGCGTCAGTCGCCGTTCTTTTCGGGCAGCATGTGAAGGGGCGATGCCCAAGGACTGGAGGAGGAATGGATGAAGCCAAGCTTCAGCATATGGTCGAATTCTTGTTTGGCGATAGCGAGGCGATCCGGTGCGAGGCGACGAGCGCGAGCAAACACAGGAGGCCCAGTCGTCGCAATATGATGAGTCACGCTGTGCGGGACCGGTGCTTGAAGGGACAGGGGTCGGAACACGTCCGGAAACTCGGCAAGTACGCTGGACCAAGGGTCGGGAACTATGCTATGCGCCTGGAGGAGCCGGAGTGATAGATCGTGGCAAGAGACGCCATGGATGACTACAGGCTCGTTTCAGAATCCAGTATGCGGTTTTGCCGCATGTCAACTAAGAGCCTGTAAGTGCCATAGGAAGTCGGTGCCGATGATTGCCGAGCGCACGTCCGCGATGACAACTACCCAGCTAAAGGTACGGCGGTGTCCGATGCCCAGAGTCACCGACTTCTGGCCGTATGTCCGTATGGTCGATTCGTTGACTGCGGTCAGAGGTGGAAAGTCTGAAGGACGGCGTCGCTCAGCCAAAGTCGGCTGAAGAACAAAGATCTCGGCACCAGTGTCGATTAGGTAGTGGACTTTCGTTATACGATCAGTGGCATGGAAGAGGCGACTGGATCATGGGTCGAGAACACCGGTCGCCTTCAGTGTTCGACCGGACCTTTTCCCGCTAAGGAGCAGGGCTGGCGGCATTGGCGTGCGCGAGAGCTGCAGTGGCGGTGGTACCAGCAAAAGGTCCTGGAGGACAGAGGACGGTTTCCAGGAGTACTGGGGCTGGTACGGCTAGGCGGAGATGAGGAACGCGGGCGACGAGTGTGAAGGGCTGCAACTTCAGCTGTAAGCCGCGCTACTTGCCGAGTGAGCTCCGCATTAGCATCGGGGAGGCGGACATAGCAATCGTCGGCAGCTGCGCTGGGTAACTGAGAGGCAAGAGGACAATGAATTGTTTCCAATGAGGGAAAACCGGCGTCCATGACCTTATCTGCCAGCGCAGCGAACGATTCCAGTGTCTGAGTGATGACACGCTCAGGATTATGCGCACCTGCGATGGTAGGCACTGCAGGAAGAGTTCCCGCAGGAGTGCGTGAAGCAGCGAAGTCTCCAGCCAGGGCGATCATGCGACGCAACAGTTCGGTAGGCTTGCGATCTCCGAGCTCTTCTGAGCTCGGAATTTATGGAGATGAATCGCAGACACACTCGTCGTCGGGCTTCCACAAATATATTTTACATGACCCGCTGAGACAGGCGGGAACGGAGCAGCGAACCGCCGACATGCAGTCCTGCATCTACGAAGAACAATCTGCGCGCACATGCAGGCGTCCTGAACCTGTCGTCTTCTACTGCGGCCGGACCACGATGGCATGTTACACGTATTTAGATTGGTAGCCAGACGCCAAGAAAAACTTCCAAAAAGCCCCTCCGTTACAGGCAGCTTCTCTTCTCGTTGAATGATTTTCGCTTCGTTTACCTTTTTAAGGAACCATGCTTGCTATCCACTTTAACTCGAGAAGAGGCGTGGCGACACATGAAGTATAGTCATGCGACAAAGGCACGTTGCAGAGTTCCCTCTCCCCCGATTTACCCTGCGCATGTCTACGCCAAGCTGCTGTCGCTGAATGAAGCATCAAAAATACCTGAAACGGAAATGCTGAACAAGCTCGGTCTTTTCAAACCAGTCAGCTTATGTTGCTGCTACCGAGCATAAGCTATACGGGAGGAATTGCATCGCTATACCGTCGCAAACTTAATGGGACGCAGCCAGTTGCTTGTAGCCTTTCTCTCTGACTTTAATGCACGCATAATGCGATGCATGGCTGCTCCAGCCACGCGCAGGGCTTAATTTAGAGCTCTTTGTAAGTGCCGTATATTTTCCTCGCCTTCTAGTGTTTCATGCACTAGACGTGAACGGCCTTGCTATTCCTTTGTCTTCCAGCCGCCGTCTCCGATTTCAACATGCGCATGTCGACGCCTGCGCATTACATTTCTGTTGTTTCAAAACTTCAGTGCATGCAGGCCGCTTCACAACGTGTCTCGACAGGGCACATCGTGATTTGCATGACATGTTACTAACGGCAAATCCTTGGCATATACTGAGAAGCGCAACACGGGCGAATAAAGCGAAAGCAAAACATATTGTCTTCTGCGATGTTTTCAGTCTGCAGAAACACTTTTAGACTGTGTCGGCAATTTCGAGGCGATAAATTGCTTCAAGCATGCACTTCGCCACTGTTCATGTTGGTGCAATAAAACCTGCCCATAAAGTTAAGCAAGCAAAAAGTTTGACTCATATTACAGCAGTCTATACTATTAAAGGGTTGGCTAACAGGTAACTGCTGCACCCTAACATAAATTTATTGGGGAAGTGAAGCTTAGCGGATGTGGCAAATAGGATTTATTGTATGCGTACAATAACGGTGACAACGTCCCGACGTTGTATTCTTGGCGATGCGCGCATGTTTTACGCAGTGTTATATTCGTACGAGCACTTCATTCTGATTTCGCCTTCCCCTTCTCGTTTTAAGTAACAGCTTATTTAAACAGACCGAGCTTAAGACAGACATCACTCATGAAAAAAGAAAAAAAAATGGTGATCGGCTCACTAATGAGCTCGGATACAGCGAGGGATACACTTCTGGTGCATGTGCTCGTATTTCGAGCTTTCGACCGCTGTGATCAAGCCGTGAGCTTCAGCCCGCGCTGAGGACGCTCTTCGCTTCAGCAGAAAGAACTCGCATTACACGACGCCCTTCCATAGTTCACCCGTGAATCGCGGCAAGAGAAAGGTCGAAAGGAGCAAAATGAAGCTATCGTCGTATCCATGTATGGAGACGTCACTGGCGTGTATCTGGTGTAGTATCAACACGCGCACCGTCGGGGGCGAGGGCGCAGAGAAGCGAGAATAAATCTGTTAGGCCAGCCGGTCCCCCCTTCTCGACGCTGGCTATCGCCGGGCGCCTTCGCAGCCCATTATTACACCGGGGGTAATCGGGCGGGCGCATTTCGGCCTAATGAATTTTTAATGCCAGCCGTGATGTATGTAGCCCGGACCGGAGGACAGCTCTAGGATTTCTCGGGGCCCGACAAGGCTGTCCGGGGACCCGACGTGCATGCACCGTCCGGCTCGCCAAATGAGCGTCGGCCGGCGCCGGCGAGGCCGCGGGAAACCGCGCGGGGCAGCGCACGAAAACGAGTTACGTGATGTCAAAATGGCGGCGTCGCCCAGACGTGCACAAAACAAACCGCTCGCCTCTCTCCGCCCTCTCCCCTTTTGCGGTGTTTCTGTTTCTTGCACCCGTCTTGCTTGTCCGCGCGGTGCTCTTCCTGCCCGAGCCGTGCGCATCGTCCCTCTCTTCTTTAACTTTCGTTTGTTTCATTGACAGAGGAAGGAGCCAAAGTTGAATGCACCAAGTTTGTTTTCAGGTTTAGGGAAGCCGCGCCAGGCTCATTATACACTGTGTCCACACTGATATCATCCGCAGCCACTGGACGCACGCGCCCAGGCAACGAGGGGAGAGGCTTTGTTCCGTTATTAATTAGCGTTCATTATCGACGTGATCTAATTAAGCAGAGTGGCTTGTCGTGTTCTGCGCGCTCTCCTTTTCTCCTTATTGCGCGCCTCATTGTTCGCGCCGCCGCCGTGGGTGGCTCACCGCGCCGCAACAAATATCCCCTTGTCAGCAAAAGGCGCGGCTGTTATTACGGGCACCGCGCTGGCTGCCGCTGGCCTGGGTCCCATGACGTCCCGGCGCCCACTGGGGATGCGGCCACATTGCGCTATACGCCATAGGTGGGACCGTTAACAGCTTTTTGTACGTTCAAGCCACGCGAGCCAGAATCCATTCCAAACATACCGGCAGAATTGCCGTGTAACGCGTTGCTTGTTTTGTTTATTTATTTATTCATTCTCATATTTACTTGTTTGCATATATGCACTCCAGGCAGGAAACAAACCTGTCGGGTTAGCCGCTCACTATCAAACGCATCCTTACGCATTATGTGTTCGCGTATCTGCATGCATGGCGTGAATCCGCCAAATTCCAGCCAAGCAACGCGGAGGCGGAAGTACATTAACTTACGTGTACTAATACTAGTTTCTGCGCAGTTTCAACGTTTATTCCTGTTAACCCAGAGCGGTAGTCGTCCGTCTCGGAGATGCTTCTTCTATCAATTTTTGTGGTGCGGATCAGCGCAATGTTCGCTGGTCTGGTGGGTTGTATATGCATACACAACAGGATTCAGAGGCGCCGCGTTATACCAGGTGTTTAAGGGAACCGGCCACTAAGTTTTCAAAACGGGCTCATCGAGACATGAAGACTGCTTCTACAGCACCATAATACGAATTTTGGCAGAGGCCAGAAAGAAGGCTAGTGATGTGAACTTTTTCCCTTTTCCAGGTAGATGCCTGCTGGCAATTTGACTTGTAGCCCGCCGTTACCGATCACTATATCAGTTTTCGGAATTCCGAAAACGCGATTTTCCTTCGCACTGTGATCCAATAAATTTTGTTTATCTCGCACCAAAAGACGCGCGCTTTCGGAAAACCTGCGCTCTAATCAATGCCCCAGTCATGTCAGTCATGCGGAGTAGTGACCTTCTCGGTTCCGCGTGGGCTGGAGCAGCGAGCAGCGGCGGGTGCCTAACTCAGGCGAGACAGAGGACGTCATTGGGTGCTGTCTTAGTTTGCTGGTCATGGGGAACCTCCCTAAGATGAGAATCACTATTATTGGTATGGCATGGTATCGTATGGTATATGGTATGGTATATGGTATGGCATGGCATGGCATGGTATGGTATGGTATGGTATGGTATGGTATGGTATGGTATGGTATGGTATGGTATGGTATGGTATATGGTATGGTATGGTATATGGTATGGTATATGGTATGGTATATGGTATGGTATATGGTATGGTATGGTATGGTATGGTATGGTATGGTATGGTATGGTATGGTATGGTATGGTATGGTATGGTATGGTATGTTATGGTATGGTATGGTATGGTATGGTATGTGATGTTCGAGGTATAGCGATCCAAAGCGACATGGGCTATGAAGGACGGCGCAGTGGAGGGCTGCGGAGTAATTTCGACCACCTGGGGCACTGGCAACGCACAGGAAACACACAGGTGCCTTGCGTTCCGCCTCCATCAAAACGTGGTCCCCGCGGCGGACACTGAACCCTCTCGGGCTGCCCAAGTTCCCTAACCGCTAAGCCACCGTGACTAACTGATTGAATGATTGATAGACGACTCTAATATGTTCGTTATAGCCTTTTATTATACATGCGTTTTTCATATTTGCAAGGATGGTGCTTGAAAACTAAACCTTTTAAACAGATCCGTAGAAGCTGCGCGTCACTCGCATGTTTCAATTTTGATCGTTTCTGTTCTGTCAACACTTTCAACTTCACTGGGCAATGGATGTTTACGAAAACAAAATCGTGTTACACGCACATAGCATAACAGAAGCCAGGTAAATCATATGAGCAGTTTTTGAATAAGCATTGAAGCAGCTTTCGAGAAGAACTTGAATTGTATTGTCATATATGCAAAATACGTTTTGCATATGACGAGGTTTTCTGTCTTCAAATCTACCTAAGTCGAACTTAAACAAATGGTCTCGTATCAGAGCGACTGCTTATCGAAAGTCTCCTAGGTAAATAACTTCGATGCATGCGAAGTCGGTTCTGCAAGCTCCACTTCCATATCATTCGAAGCGTTAACCTGAAATTCATGTTACGCAGCATGCTAGCTTGATTGATGGCAGAGTAAAAATTGTTCAAGAAACCTTTGTAGGAACTCTACACGTATTACCAGGCTTTTTTTTTTCTTTTTTTTTTCTTTACCCCTATAGCAGCTTCCATCGGCTGTCTGCATATGGTAAGGTCCTGAGAATAAACGACCTTTATTGGACTCAGTTGTCATGTTTTTTTTTTTTTTTTAATCAGAAGACCGCAAGCACCTTTCAGCTGTTTGAAGTGCTTTCACTGTCACGGTACAATAAACCAGCTATCACAGTCGGAGCCGAAGGTGTTGTTGCTGGCGCGACCAGTCAAAATAACGTTAACGTAGACTGAGGCGACCAGTACAGGTCAATGATTGTCTTAACGAAGAACGGAGTCAAACGTCGCGGATTTCATCCTACGGCTAAGCCCTATATAAGCAAGGCTGGCTAAGACTGAGAGTGAGGTCAGAGTGTAGGTTGTGGCTGATGTGCCTTTTATTTATTTTTCATTAGCTTTGGCTCCCATCAAAAGTCAGCGACCTAAATGATGCGTTCAATTTCTCCGGGTATATGACTTCAACAGAAACCATGTAAGAATCCACTACGATAGCTTGTTATATGTTGTCAACCACATAGGTAAAATCCCACTCAAGGTGCTTACGTGTTCAAGTCAACATCCAACGACTATTTCACACTCAGCAAAACATACGTTAGACGGATCGAAGCTTATCAGTTTCGAGCATTTCTTTCTTCCCTGTGATTATGACGCATATTTCGCTTGAATGCGCACAGATGTGGAAAGCTGCAGTAATGCAAGCGCTGTAAATGCGATGCGGGCGCGATACATTGCGGGTTGGAAAATCAAAGCCCACTAAACGAAGATCCAAGCTGCCGGGCAGAGAAATACAAATACCACGGCAGCATTATTTGCTCGTCCTCTTTAACTCGGAAGTGCGGGAACTCTTGAGACGACGCAAATTATACGCCCGCAAAAGACAGCATTTACGACGCCGCATTTCGACTTTCGCTAAGACGTACGTATATATTCACCGGCGGGCCAGCCTGCGCGAAGACAAAAAGAAGAGGGAAGCGGGTTAAAAAAACCTCAGGGCGCAAGGCGCGGGTCACAGGTGAGATAGGGAATGCATGCGGACTCCGCAATCGCGGCAGCCCATTATGCGGGCTCTCGCATCCGAGAAAAGGGAGAGGAAGAAGGAAAAAAGAAGAGCGTCCGGAACAACAGTTTTACAACACTCGAATCAATAGCCCCTTTCAGCGCCCGCGTCTATGGCGCTGTCTTTTCTGGCCGCTTTTGAAAGTCATTTTTATGGCGCAACCTGCCTGTGTGCCCGCTACGGCGTCGGGCTTTCGCATAAAATGCGAGAACGCCGCGAGCGAAGCCCTTCGGCGGGCGCTCACCACTTCGCTGGACGGCGCTGCTGCTGCTGCTGCTGCTGTTGGGCGTCGCCGCTTGCCCCGCTGCCGGCCAGGCGGTAGGAGAAAGGCGCGGCTGTGCTTCAGCCTGCCGCCGCATTTCCTCGCATTGCAGCACTGGCCCAGTCTGGCTCTTGAAGCGGCAAAACACTGAAAGAGGTCCTACTAGCTGGTTAAAAGGCAGAGTATACATGTGAGGAACTAGAGATTCGACTAACACATATCGCGCCAACACCTGCGTTCAAATACTCAAGCTGACAGATTACTGTGTGTATCTTATACTTTGTTTCCATTTTCCGCGTTCATTTCAGTTTTATCCGATAGTTTTAGCTTCAGTTTTAAGGATGGCGCGTAATGCTGCCTAATGCAAAGACGCACTTCGATGTGTCAGCTTGCTGGCTTTTCTTTTTCTCCTCGATGTGTACTGGAGGAACCGTTTTGCGCAACGAGATCAGTGAGGAAGACACCACGGAATTAACACTAAGATACGTCAGTCGTCTTTTTTTTTTTCTTCGGCCAAATGTTGCATTTTTTTTTTTTTTCACGCAGACAGTGCAGGCAGTACCGTAATCGTGTTACCTAGTAGAATTATGTATTAATTACTTATTAGAATCCACTCGAGTGCAGCCATACGGGTATGCAGAGGGAGGGCATACAGCTTCTGCAGAAACTTTGGAGATGAAGAAAAAGTCATCCTAGTTCGAGGCTATAGTATAACGTCATCTTCAGGGCGTTGGTATTCTTTAAGCCGCGCCCCATTCAAAGGGGATCAAGACACGATATTTTACTTGGTGCAGTTTTGCTTCGGAGCTGTACGTATGACATTAGTTAACATCCGTCACCACATGGAATTCTCCAGCACTGTATAAATAAATTGTAATTGAGTTTTATTTCAAGTTCCAGTCTTGGCGTCAGTTTCAAATATAGGTTCCAACGTCATAAATTGTTATGAGATCACATGACGCATAAAAAAAGCTAAAAGATATTCGCTGTTATGTTCTTTTACCTCCCGAACTCTTACGCTAAGCAGCTCGAGCAGGCAGAGTGACAGGGACTGCACAAAGAGCGAACTCCACGCTGTGATTTATTTCTCACCCGTAATTCCAAAGCATAAATAAAAAAATAAAAACTGGGGGGTCTGTGCCCCTTTAATGCATACTTTACATATGCGCGCTGCCATATCTGCGTGAGTTCCACTACACATAGCCTTAACCATAACTTATTTTTTCTTTAGCCGTATTTTCGAGACAGCGTTTGGTTACTGCAATCGCGGTATATTTACAACGAAAGTGTTCGTGCCGCACCCCACCGCTCTCTGGCGCCTGGGACGGAAGCCACATGCATGTTCGTGCGGCAAGTCCACACTTTTCGCGCTCTCGCCAGAGATAAATCTCGACGGACACTCGCTATCGCTGTGAAAACAAGCAGCGCATTGCTGCCTTTCTGAAACCGCTCCAAGCTTGATTGTGCGGCTCATTTGGCCAACCATGTTTCTTCGTGCCGTGCGATTGCGTTAGGTACACGATAGCTTTCGCTTTCTTTTTCCATGCAAAGCCTCAGCAGTTAGACGTGCTGTCCCCTACGCAAACTGAGACGCAAACACTGTTTGAACCGTAGTTCAGCAATATGCACGGGAAACTGACGTTTTTCATGTTTCGACGCGAAGACTCACGCCGCGTAGGGGACGGCCAGCAACTCGTTGCCGTATACATCGATGTCATCTCTGGACTCCAATGAGAACGCATGAAATGAATTTGTGTTTCGCTCTCTCTATTCGTGTGTAGCTTACAGCCACAGTTGTTCCAGTAGACGGCTCGGAGGTAACTGAGTCCGACCCGCGGCGGGCACCACAATTTGGCCACGTGTCAAGTAGTACATATACATATACGGTTGCTTTGGAATACGACGCGCGTATACATATATACCGCTGTACGTGCAGCCTTTGTCAAAAGCATAGAGTCGAGGGGTTCTGCTTCCGAGCCTTGCAGTGGCGCTGATTTAGCATTAGTGGAGGTTCTCCCTATTGGAGAGGGTATAGGACAAAAAATCTCACCATCAAGAGATTCGGTCGGAACGCTGGAGATACATCACAAGCCGCACGAAGAGGCTGAAAAGTAGGCCCCCCTGGGCTATACACTTTTGACAAAGACTGTACGTATGTGTGGATTCAACTGTAATGATCATTTAGGCTTTTCAGAGCATTCTTTTCGGCGTCCAAAATAGCGGCGTTTCTCCAACCCACTGTATTCGAAAACGATCTGCATTTTGAGGGTGCTCTATAAAGAGGCTGTCTTCGACTTTCCGTGTGCCTTCTTTTCATTAAACTTTTGCTTCATGTGTGTAACTACGGCGTTATCTGTTGGTGCCGCGGTTCCTTTGCGCCCTGCTGTGCAGAAGTTTCTCGGAGGCTAATCTCCGCATCACGAGAGCGCGCCCGCATAGAAAATCCATATCGGTTACGCTAACATAAGCCGAGGCGTTCGAAAATCCCGTGGCTTTGCGCGTGCGCAGTGTACAGGTGCATGTCATTCGCACGCCATCCGGGCGTAACGCCGCAATGGAGGTGGAGAAACACCCACGGCACTTCACCCACTTCACATGACGCAAACTAGACATGACATTTCGCTCCCAAGCATTAGACGCGGACGTGACTATCTTGTTGAACGAGAAGTGCTCTGAAAAGGAATAAGAAAGAAGCAAAGTTAGAAAATATCATCACTGAAGAAGCAAATAAAAGGGAAGGAAAATGGCACGCCGAACTCGTGAACATCGTCTAGCTACGCCAAGAGCCCTGCGGCTCGTTCTAAGTTCAATACCTGTCAGGCACGTAAGCAGGGGGCGAATGAGACCCCGCCCGCATATTTTCAAGGTGACTACTTTCAGTCACCCATTCTTCCTTCTTTCTTATTTCTTGCTCTCGCTTGTGCTCGTGACTGATCTGCGCAACCATGGATCTTGGCTTCGGCTAGTTGACTCATGGCAGCAATGGAGAGGAAAGGCGTCAGCGTTTGTCTTTCTTCGTGCCTATAATCATTAATGCAACTAACTATTCCCATACCTTGTTTAACGCGACAGAGTTAGAGCGGACGTTCGGAGCACACCCCCATTCCCTGTGACGATAATCTGGACTGGCCGATAGGGTACATGCACATGCGTAAGGGGGGTAATTCAAACGCCTGACAACGATCACAGAGTGCTGCGGTAATGGCGCCACTACACATTCCTCGTTCTGTAGGTTCGTCACGTCACACGAAATCGAAATTCAATAAAACATGAGATAAATTGCGATTATAAAGTCACAACATGATCCAAATGTCGCTGTGAGATGTGAGGATGTAAAGGAAATAAATTGTCCATGGAAAGAAATTTGAAATAAGAAGTAAATTGAACCCAGGGAAATTTGGTAGCGAGTCAGACACGCTGCCCCTGCATGGGCCATTGAGGCACGTTTGTTTGGCGTACTTATGCAGAGGTCTTGTGCGCCTCTTGGTTAAAAAAAAAAAAAAAATACTCTCAGTGTCTGCGAAGTGATATGCGAATATGACCCGATGCATGCTGAAGGAACTTGTTAACGCTATCAGATTATACAATTAAGCTGTTAAGCCGCCTACCACCGATTTCTTTCTCATACTGTTGACTCTGCAGTAGCCGGAGTTGCCAATGCCGTAAGCTGTACGATTATAGCGGTTTAGAATCGGGGCAACAATGAACTCCGCTGCTTTGAAGGGAGAGCGCCCACGAATTCCCACAAAAATATGCCCTTCGGTTAAAAAAAAAAAAATACAGAAGCTGAGCGCGGGCATGAAGCATGCTTTGATGGAGAATAATCTTATGACCATGATAAACTGAGCTTCTCGGTACCCTGAGATAGGGGACATTATGACATTATGAGATAGGGGACTTCTTCCTTTTGACTCAGCACACTCAAAATTAGTTAAGCGCAGTATCATCAATTCATGTTTTGACAATTCATTCAAAAAATCCTGCAACCACAAACTGGAAAACAGCTTTTTAATCCAGACGAGCCGATTACTACAGGCTGGATACCCGCTAACCCTCATAACCTCAGTGGCTGAGGCCTTGTTGAAAGCAAAAGAAAAAAGAATCAGAGATAAGGGCAAGATCGCGGTCATCCCCTACGTACACGGGATTTCCCACAACTTAAGAAAAATAGGAAAAAGAGTAGGAATAGACGTTTTATTTTCAGCCCCGGATCGCTTGTCCAGCCTCTGCAAGCGCGTTAATCAGATGGGTCGTAGGCAATCAGGATGCACAGTTAATCATGGCGACCAGTTCGTTTCCTGTGCTCAGGGTGTTGTATATTCCATTCCCTTGTCTTGCGTCCATGCATATGTAGGCCAAACCGGCAGATGCCTCAACAAGAGATTGTCTGAGCACAATCACAATGTTACGCAACGAATCTCGGGCCATCTGGGCATTCATTGCCGAGATTGCAAATGCACCCCTGGGTTGGGCAACACGAGCGTGATAAGCAGGTGTGGTGACAAAACCACGCGAGAGATTATTGAAGCTTTAAACATTGCGCATCTTAAAGAACATTGTGTCAGCACCCCCTCCATACCCCTTATAGATAAAGAATTGCAGTTCTTATCGAGAGCTGGATGATCTGTGTTTACCTGTATGTTTTCTGATGGCGATGACTGTTCCCAACCAGGTTGTTGTTGTATCCCTTGATGCTACTGTATATTTACCGACGTGTCTGAAATAAACCTTCAGTTGTAAGTCAGCGCTGTGTGTGTCTCGTCCTCCCTTTTTGTCCGTGTTTAGCTTGCGCTGTTTCCCCCTTGCTCAGGACAACTGCTTTAAGTTATACCAGCTTATCATGTGGTGCTTTCTTTGAAGGTCAATAAATAAAGCTACATAAATTGCAGCTCGACGGTAAAAACCTATCAGGGAGCCGTTTTTCGAAACGAGCTGCGACTTTTACATTGACACTACGGGGGACACATAAGGCAAAAAAATAAAACTATTGGGGACACATAAGCTCCTCTTAAGGTTCCTCGTTCATGTACTACATGTAGGTTCTTCTACCTTAATTACTCACCCCTTATATTGTGCTTCTAATATCTCACACATTCTTATTCACATACAGTCCTAAGCTACCACACTATCCAGTTATATCGTTCGTAAGCGACCACCAGACATATTAATATAAAGCCTCGCTTTAACCAAGCCGCATGAAGGAGCCTGCGTGTTTTATAGACTAGTGTATCTGACTCGCCACCCAAGACCAATGGAAGGCTCATTCCTGTCCCTAATGAGTAACCAGAGTTGGCAGCTCCTCTCAACTTTCTGATACCATGTGGTCTCGTTAAGTCACGTAACCCCTCATAGAATCTGTCCATGTCAGCTGCCACCTTCCAGCGCCATGCACGTAATCGCACGCAACTCCGACAACGCCGGGTTTCCTGTAGAAAGGGAGCGTAACACTTTGGCGTTAAAAAGCCAACTAAGTATTTTACTTATAAATTAACACTGCCGAACGGAAAAAAACATATTACGGGCTATATGATACGCGACTCTCAACAGCTCTCAGTTCGTGTCACTGGGCTAGGGCACACCGTATTTTTAAAACTTGGTTACATTTAGTTTGCACACCAGTTATATATGTTTGTCTCCTATAAACGCCACGGTAGCTCAGTGGCTTCGGCGCTTGGCTGTCGCTCCCAAGGCCACAGGTTCGATGGCGACGAAAAAACAAGAATGACCGCGTGCCGTTCGATGTCAGTGGACGTTAAAAGAATCCCAGGTGGTTTACGTTAATCCGGAATCATCCACAACAGCGTCCCTCATAGCCCATGGGTCGCATGGGGACGTTAAGTCCCACAATTTACAATTTCTTTTGTTTCTTTTTTTTTTTCACTCACGTCATTCCTTCCACAACGGCGTGGTTCAGGTGTCCAACGAGAGTGAAACTGCTCTTGCGCCTTTCCTTTCCTGACAAGTAAATGTAATTAATAGCTTTACTAACTGTACACCTCACCCCGCCGCAGTAGTGCGGTAGTTAGAGCGCTCGAGTGCTGAGGAATCGAATCCTGTCCGTGGCGGCCGCTTTTCGATAGAGGCGGAAAGCCAGACTATCAAGCGTATGTGTTGTGCGGTGTCAGTGCACCTTAAATAACCCCTGGTGGTCGAAATCTCCGGCGACCTCCACTACGACGCCTCTCGTAGCCTGATTCATTCTGGGACGTTCAACTCCACAAACCAAACCAACCCTAACTGCCGACCTCAATTTTACTGTTGAAAAAAAAACAAAAAATGATTGTCGCGCCCTGATGTAAGAAGGCATTTTTCAGCGAATATGCGTCAATGATCTTAATTCTTTTTCGAAAGCAACGATTAAGCACAGTCAACACAGTACTCGTAGATTTCTTTCCTCTTTTTATTCGTTGGTTTTTAAAAGTAATTTTGTACACCCGTGTGAACAGCTTTCATTCGAGTGCGTAATGGGCGAGTTTAAGTGGTCTCTGCTTTGTCTGCAATTTAGAAGGGCGGAAAACAGTTCTTCCGAAAGGGCCCATGTCCACGAAGACGTGAAAGTTATGAAAGTACGCACTATATATCGGTCTAAAAAAACCTACAGAAACAAGCACTAGCGTTATGTGATTCCAACCATTGTGTTTTGAAACGTTGACAAGCGGCGCGCACGTTTCCAGAAGTGGTCACTGCATATCTTTCAGGCCTGCAGGTTATTGATAAGAGCCTACAACTTATTGGTGCTACTAAGGTCACGTGATAACCCTGAGATACTCACCACTCGAGTCGCAGCCGGTGCTTCGACCCGGCTTGCCCCGACCTTTCAACAGGGTGATTCGTGTCAGCTCACGCGCAGCCATCCACAGGGATGAGAGGACGGCGCGAGAGACATCGCTTGTCGCTGGCCTTCGCCGTTGATCAGCAAGGTCGTTTTGTGCCGCTATACCGACCGACAGTGCGCTAGGGAAAGCATATCGAGCTGAAAATATCGCAATATTAGCCAAGGGAAAGTGCTATTATATATGAACCTGCGATTATTGCACTATTACTCTAATATTTTAGAACCGCTGCGGCTATAGCAGCCGTTCCATTCGCTTCTACACTGTTACACATGACCGCTCAGGCGTTCAGGCGCCCCGTTTCACAGTACCAAAACCTTTCCACGGTTTATCCGAAATCTGTCCAATGCAGCTACCAAATGTAGAGCGCGACTGTTCAGATACTTTTCTGGAGCCATCCTGTGCATCTCGCTCGCCGAAACTCGTGATTCACATAAGCCAGTTTTCTTGCAACCAAGGTGCGACATGTTAATCTCCGCAGCCGCATTTCAAGAAAGATAAGGAAGACACAGTTCATTGATTCTTGATTTAGCGATGATTGGGAGTGCTCGTATACATTGCGCGCAACTGCCGTGCCAAAATGAAAAAGCAAAGCCGGAAAAACAATAATCTCTGTCCCATCTGTCAAAAGGGCTCTTGAGCTGCCTTTTAGCGCCCGTTACAATATTCGCACGCGACGTCTTTTACAAACGGTCCAAGGCGGTTCTCTAGTTTCCTTGGACTTCTGCCATGTCGTAATATGAGTGCATATACTAACGGTTCGACTATACATCACAAACCAAATCTACCAGAAGGTACTGTGTTCCGACGGCATTGATCGACACAAGTTTTCTGTATGTTTTTGTGCTTTCTTTTGTGTAAATAAGGCGAGAACAGAGGTGGGGCTAGGAGAGGAAGGGCGAGGCTGTGCTACAGTTACCGTCGTCTCTTCACGCGGCATTGAGGGCAAAAATTTTGTCTTTATTCAATCATTCTTCATTTTAGAGTGATTGAGTGAAGAAACATTTATCAGAGTGGGACCCTCAATCCAGGGCCCCAATAGCCAGCCACCGATGCACACGTGCCAAAGAAACCTATACAGCAGGCTCCAATTCTTCGATTCTGCTCCCTAGAATCTGCCGATCCTGACGGCCGGATGTCAATGCACGTTCCTTTAAAGACGTCCAGAAGGTCAAAATTTCCGGAGCCCTCCACTACGGCGTTCATCATATAGCCTGAGTCGTTTTGCAACGTTAGAGCTTACAGCCGTACCAAGCCCAAACTAAACCAAACCGATCGTATCCTCGCCGGTTCGTTATAGCCGGTTATGCACTGAACGAGAATGGAAGGTTCGACGCCGTGAAGCAAGAGGTTATCACTAGCTGCAGCACTTGAGGAGTTGAGTGTGACGTGTGTGGCTAGTTCTAATCGCTCGCGTTCATTAACGCGAGCTCGGTTCATTAACGCGAGCTAAGTCGATTAAATCGCTGTTTGCGCGACGGTAAGGCACTGCTGCTACTAAATGGAGATGGCCCTTGATGTCAAGGCGCTAAAACGAAACGCACCTACTTGCACTCCACGGTGTGCCATAAAACTTGGTTAGTCGGCAGCGCAAGCTATGCAAAGCTTTGCCGCACGCTCTTCATTCGCGTTAGCTAATGACAGGCGGCGTCAAAAGGAGCGAAAACAAGTTAAAGAGACGAGGAAATAAACTAGCGGCGCGAAAGCCCGGGCACACCGCAAAACGTAAAGTCGTCAGGGTTGCGTCAGAGGTTGAAATACGCCTGCATGCAATTACATTTGTAGCGCCAGGCGAGCGGCGAGAAGGCCCAAGACAGCCGACGCGTCATGTCCCGCGGAGAAAAGGCGCCCCGGTCTCTGTGCGGGGACAACCGGGCGCCGGGAACGTCTCGCGGGCGTGCCAGAGGCGGCGGGAGCGCCTGCCGCTGGAATGCCGTCGCCGGCCGAGCGGTCGGCGGGGTGTCTTTGTTTGTATCGCTGGGCCGTTGTGGTCCCAGGCGCCGAGACGTGGTCTTTGCGAGGCGCTGTCTGCAGCTCGGTCCCCGGCGTGGAAGTCGGGACCGCGAAAGAGGTGCGCGAGCCTCGAGCTGCGGAATTCGCATACTCGCCGAGCCCTCCGCCGCGCGTCAGAATCAAGCGTCGGGGCCGTGTTTTATGGGGGAGCCCCGGTTTTGATCGCCTGACGACTTTCTCATGCAGATAAACCCGGCTTCTGCGTCCTATTAAGGGCGTACTTTATGGCCGAGGAGAAGGGAACGTGCCCCAGACGGCTGCGCGGACGCGCGCCGCGTAATGACGGCGAGGCAAGAACAAAAGCCCCGCACTCCTCCTCCGCGGCCGGCACTGGCCGCTCGGCGGGTGCCGCTAGGGCGCGAACGGCAGGTCTTGTCTGCATAGCGACAATTAGGCGTCACACATTTCGCGCTTACACTGCTGCGCGTGCCCAGCCCCGTTGCTATATTGAGAAAGCTATCGCGACGTCGTGGGAAAGCACAAAAAAGGGATAGCCGAAGGACCTCCTGTATACGTAAGTTGGAAACGCGACTTCCTCTCGTCGCGCTACTAATATGCGCTCGACTAATAGTTGCCGTTCTTTGCCAGTTGTGCCCATGGAAGCTTAGTTGAGATTTTCCTGACCCCCGCGCTCTCTTGAACACACACAAGTACAAATCGGGAAGCAGTGCTATCTCTTCCAGAGGACGCAACTTGTCCGGCTGGTCTCGTTATTTATCTAGACGGGAAAATTGTTCTCTTGGGAGGAACGAAACATACGAAAGAGAAAGTCGTGTCTTCTCGGCGCTCATCGGAGCAAGCTCTAAAATGAGATAGCACGATGCGCTGTTTCTAATGCAAAACGCACAGCGCATAACGGGCCTCGCACTCCGTTTGCTTGGCGCCTTGAGAAGCCGCGGCGAATCTCCCTCGCCCTTTTCTCACCACCCGAGAAGCATCCATCACGCAAACCACTGCTCGCGCTCCAGACGCCAGCCTCGGTGGCTCATAAAAAGCTATCGCTGGAGCGTGTCACCTCCCGCGTTGACAACCGCTTTGACAGTATTGGCTTTTCGCTCTACAGGTGCGCCGGACTCGCCAGCAAGCGGAGACGGCCGTTTCGAACGCGACGGGAATATGCCCGCCACAGCGGGGAAAGGCTGCGCGCTCGGAGAAGCCGGTCGCGGCCCCCCCGCGAACGTCCGCGCTCGCTGCTGCGGCGTCTCCCGCGACGCGGGTCGGGTGACGCTCGAGACGCGCTCGCTATTTAGCGGCGCGGGGCTGCGGTGGCGGCGGGGAGCCACCCTTATCGGCCGACGCAAGTGCATGTGCGGGGTTTTAGAGTGGCCGACCACGCTCCCGCGTGAAGAGATTTTATGCTCGCCGGCGAGCGCGTCTGACACTTGAGAAATGCGTCTAGCGACACGTATGGGCGATTCGTGCCTCGATAGACGGCCGCGTATTCTGCCGGCGCGCTTCCAGAATCTATGGCGGACAAATTGGCCGTTTGTCATTGCTGACCGGACCGCGTTAATGCAGTCCGGTTTCCCCTCATCCTCCTGACGGCGTGCCTATTTAACTGTGGGCGCCCGCTTCTCCGCGGCGGCATTTTACTTTTGATGCTCAGCAGCGGACGGGTGTTTCCCTTTACAGCCTGCAGACGAGTCTTTACACAGCGCTCGCTGTATATCGCGGTCAATTAGCAGGCGCCTCACGTGGCGGCCTGTGGAGCATGCAGCAGCGGACAGAAGATCAGCCGGGCTGAGCCTGGGCATCTTGTCGAGAGTAACCTGTTGATACGACTGCGATATGTTAATCTCACACGTCTCTGCCGAATCGGGCAGCTCTGGAACCAGCGTCGAGGCGAGAGGAAGAAGGCACTGAGATACAAGTTGTCGGAAAGACTGCCCCTCCTTTTTCGCTATTCTACTGAGGCCGGATGTATCCACCTGCCCGGCTGTATCGGCAAAACAGATTGCACGTACAAGAGCGACGACTGTTAAGTGTCGCTGTGTGTAAGGCTGGTTGGAGCAGAAATGAATGACCAAGGAAACGTCGCCAGGCACAAAGCATGGATACGGGGCCAAAACAACGATTTTCCAGGGCTGCTCCTGCTATTTTCCGTCGGACTGCAGCCACTCCAAACAACAAAGACGTAAATACAGCCAGCAGGAACTTCAAAAGAAAGAGGCCTTTGTAAAAAGACCGAGAGCGAACCGCTTCCTCCAGCATATCGCAACCGGCATTACACAGAAGCGGTACAATGAAACACATCCGAAATTTCTCTCAGGCTGAGTAGAGATAAAAGGGAACAGATGCGTGGAGTTCCTTGCGGATAACTTAGTCTGGTCTGCACTGTGCGCCGGCTACAGTGGCCAGGATAGGCATAAGGCAAGCGGCGCGCGGTGAAAGCTGAAATGACGATCTATGCAAATTGCCCCTGAGAGTATTTTCAAGCACTAGTCAGCAGCTCGTTGATGGTATGTAGTTATCCTGAAAACGACTTAAATTAACGCAATGAGTACTGCGCAGAAGTGGCAGGAATGAAGGCAGAAAACATAGAACACGTCGGTCTGTAGTTTTCAGCAGCATATATATAGAGAGAGCAGAGCCTTCTGAGGAAAACGGATGTTCTCTGAATTCAGTGGTGCGCGGGCACCACTGAGCAGTGACTTTACAATGCATACTTCACAATGCAGTTTTACCCTATATCGTTTCTATTCCGACCTTAGCCTCCTCCGAGCCGGCTGGTAGGTCTCACCCATTGCGGAGAAGTATCCTTGCTTTACTGAGCCGACAAAGCAGGAGGGAATAAAAATGGAGTATATTTAAATAAGAATCGTTCTATTATCCAGGGTCTGGACTTGCGGCGCGCTACAGGAGGAGTCTACACGCCTACTCTTTCATTTTGCTTATAAGGAGATGAGAACGGCTTTTTGAACGAGTGCAGCCGGGAAACGCATGAAGAGCCTCCACTCCGCGAATATAAATTTCTTCTCTTAACTAGCTAGAAACTTGAAAAAGCCGGTGTACCGGCTGTGATTTCGATACACGAATAAAGTTAACAAGTGCGAAAGTCCGCAAGGGAAAGTTCGAAACATATGTTATTGGATACAGGCGGTATTGGTCGTGCAGGGGATGTAGGAGATAGACAGTGAGTTATACGAGAAGTATGGGTGATATAGGGGCGCGCATGTTTCTATCGTTGTTACCATGTATGTATATATGCACGGTAGCGTTGAGTAAAGCTATAAATAACGAAGCAGTGCATATGGATACAATTGGGAGCCTGTGCTTGTTCATATGGTTCTTGTATTAATTTTGAAGGCCTCATATCACATCCGATTCGAATGTCACATTTTCGTCGTCCAAAAAGAAGGGATAAATTGGCCCAACGTGAATTTTTATATTTACTATTATTCTTACCAATAGGGGCGTGCACAAAAGAGTGGAAGGCTAAGAGAAAAATACGTTTAGAAGAACTTTGAGGCAAAATGATGCGCCGTATATTTATCTGGTTTCTTTAAACAACACAAATTTGGGGACAAGCAGCGAACAGAGTTGAAAAAAAAAAAAAAAATCAGTGCAAGGCTCCCGACTGTTTGTCCCCACTTGAGCACGCCGCTGCACTGTCTTGCGCACGACTGGAAACATGCGATCCTCCTCCTCCTCCTCCTCCTCCTCCTCCGCAGACGCAGCCACCGGCGTTTTTGAAGCATCATTCACCGTTCTAAACACAGGCTTCACACGTCGCTCTCCAACAGGCGCGCTGGCTCAACGCCAGGCTCCGACGACAAGCGCTGTCTCACATCGCAACTCAGAGACGCTGAACTGACGGCTGGTGGCAGTAATAGTCCGACTCTTCCGCGTATGCTTTTTCTTTCTTCTTCCCTTAGCGAAACGATGTTGCCTCAGGTCTCCAGAGGTTTGCCAGAAAAAAAAAAAAAAAAAAAAAAAAAAGAAAGAAAAAAAGTAACGGCGCGCCGACTAAACTGCGTCAATTACAACGATGTTGAACACGCACGCAGTTTTGCAAATCGAGCCTACGTGGAAAAATGTGTGCTTAGCCTCGGATGTAAAATATCCATGTGCTTCAGTCTACATATCATAACTTTCATCGTCGTAACGCTGTACTCTCGTTGGAATTTAAATATCATATTTCTATCTTCTGCTTGCGACAAAACAAGCTGTGCAAGCCGTGCGCTTCCACTGTTTACAAAGCGCTTCTTTCAGAGAATCAGGTGCGGTTTACAAGTACACCGTCTGATGACGCGAACAAAGTGGCGTTTTAATTGCCGTGTAACAACACGGATGACAGAAATCGAAAAACAAGAAAGGGAGGCATCAGTGAAGTGCACGGATGCCTGCCATAAGTTTTAATCATCGTTAATTTCCACTGCATCACATCTGTGTTGCAACCTGCTTAACAGGCACTGGCTTATGTTACATTTCGTTAACAATTTCGTGTTCCAGCAGTAATAATGTAATCAAGAGGCCAAAGGAGCTTCATTATGTACGGTTGCGCTCAGAGACATATCGTGCTGCACTGCATTACTCTAACAGAAGCTGAGTATTGCTGGTTAGGATAAGCATGTCCTGTTATCGTACTGAGTATGTGCCCTCAGAAACAACTGAAACGTACGGGGCACTCAAAGAGGGTCACTGTCATTCGAGAGCGGCCTGATGAAATGCTCATGCATCGCTAAGTATACAGCGACAAACGACAAACTGAACCATGTACACATCATCAGAACAGCTTCCCTTTTGACATGACCTATCTTCTGTACCACCTCTCTCCGTCGCACGCTCTGCTGATAAAGTTAAAACTTAACGTTTACTCAGGCTATCGCGTGGAAGCTGTCGTCGCCTTTGCAGAAGCTTTCTACATCGCCAGTCGTGAAGTGTTATTTACTGAACTGCGATGCTGAGGCTGGAGTCGAGTTGAAGTAGTTGTCGTTAGCGCCCATGTTACTTGACTCAACGCACGTTACACTTACCATACAAAAGTACGTTATATCAAGGTTTGCTACCGCTTCGTCTGCACGTTTTTTTTTTTTTTCCTTTTTTTTTTTCTGCATATCGACTAGATCCCATTTGACTGAACTACGCATGCAGGCTTGCCGGTGCATCGTTACTGTCGATTTTATGAATGCAACGCCAGTCTCTGAACACTTTCTCTGGGCCAGCCTATATACGCTTTTGTAAGCACTGTTTGCTTACTCGTCGCACAGTTGATTCGAGCCGTAAATCAGAAACTTACTTCACTCGTTCTGAACACCATTCGTCGCGATCAGATTTCAAACGTATATGAAAATGTCGTTCTGATTACCTATACACTCTGCACATACTTGTTTTTCCCATTAATGCGCATGAAAACACATTCGTGTTAGCGTTTCCATGTCTCAAAGCAGAAAGTAGGCATGTCTGAAAGCAGCTCACGGGTGGCATAGCAGGCTTCGCGGTATACGTCTGCAGCGCTGCGGCATAAGAAAGCCCCCGCGTTTCCTCTTTTCAACCTCTCACGCTTCTTTGCTCGCGTTTGAACCCGTAGAAGAGCGAACCGTCAAAAGATCACCGGAAACTAGTATGTCGGCAGCTAACAGCGAAGGATAAAAAATCGGGCAAACAGCTCGCGTCAGCGCTCGCCATCCGCGCGTCGTTTCATATGCATCGCGTTATGCTTCACTTGCGCGCAAATTCCGTGAAATCCGTCTGCAAACGCCTTTAAGCGTCTCTTTAACATGTGACACCAACTCCGTGAAGAGTGCTCGGCAGGGAACCCGACGACGGGCGGCGTGGAACAGAGAAGGAAAGAAAATAAGAAAGGGCGCACAAAAGCAAACACCGAAGACCGCGCTTGAAAACACAACGCTCCTAAGAAAACAAACAGCGCGAACGCATGCATGCATGGCCACAGGCTGCTCGCGCTTTCAAAATGTAGGCAGGTCCCTGCTGCATCGCGCGCTTGTCCGTTGGCTGCAGCAGTCCTGAATGACGGGCGGGGTTTGTGACTCACGCATGTTTAATGGATGTAGTTACGACTCGACGAAGGCTGGCGGCAACCTGCGGATCTGCTGTTGCTGCTTATCACGCTGCCTGCAAGGTCGCTCGACAAGGCACCACTGTTAACTGCTTGTTTGCTTCTCTCGCGTGCTTCTTTTCTTTGCTCGCATTCGGCGGACTTGGCCGGACTCGATCGATCTTGTTTCAGGCGACAGGTGCCAGGCGGGGTGCCCAAACATGCATCCGCGACCACTGCCGCCATGTGTCGTGCGCGTCGGGAGCCTGTTTCGGTTGGAAAGTTCAAGGGGCCGGCAGTTGCGTGGCTCCCGCAGGAGAGACACATGTTTGACCCCGCCGATCTCCGCTTTGGCGACATTGGCTGATGGAAAACGCGCTGACCGGAAACAACTCCATCCTTTGGACCCTCATCTGCGGCGTCCTAATTTACCATCAGGAAGGCAGCCACTTCCTTCACTAAATGTGCATCTAGGAAAATTGGTTTTAGACCGCACTGTATCAATACTCTCAGTCTTCCACAACTTCTCTCTTTTATCTGACGGATATTATACTAAGTAGATCTACATGGGATGCACGCGCAGCTGAACAGTTTTTCGGAGTGCGACGGTAGACACAACGGTAAGCACAGGCTGTCGGGCTGCGTGCGAACGCTGGGACAGCTGGGGAACGCGAGAAGCCGCGAGCTGCTATGGCACCGGCAGGCGGCGTTCCCTCTAGCAGCGGCGGCGCTCACAGCCTTATCGATGCCGCAGAGCCGCCTCGGACCTCGGATGCCAATTATGACGCCCATAGCGACGGCCGCAAGTCAAACACGGCCGCCTCCTCGAGCATCTCACACCCGACTTGGCCGGAATTATCGCGCCCAGCTGCGATCGCCTCCTTGTTTTTCCCGCCCCAATGTAATGCGAGCATCGGCTCGGATTCACCTTCCGCGATCACGTACGCTACTTACGGCGGTAATTTATTGCGTCTACCTGTCTCGTGCGTCATTCTTGGCTGGGAGCAATTATTTCTGTTCTCGCCGGCCGGCCGCTGAGGCCGCCTGAACGCGCGCTGCCCAAGCGGCGTCTACGTCAGTCACCCGTCCGGGCACTAGCGGTGGCAGAACAGCCTGCCCCGTGCATGCGCCGCTATCTCAGCAAGCTACAGCAGAGGGTTGCCGTGCTTGACAGCGCATGCGCTGCTTTGAGCAGATTGTTGAGCCCCCCTCGTAGTCCGCGCGCAAACCACGCACGGACTTTTTCCACGCCTCGGTACATGAAGGTTGTTTGTATTTGGCGAAAGCGGTTCTTTGTACGGCTATAGCTCACGCGAAGATTTCGTAACGCGTTTTCATGCTGATGTTGGCCGCCGACTGCAAGAACAGGTTTCCAACATGGTCTTGTCGCATATGAAGGAAATTAAAAGTGGTGATATGACGCATAATGTATTATACATGAAGGTATGAAATTCTTTGTTCTCTTCAAGGAACTGGAATATAGCATCCGTGCACTTCCTTTTATGAAGGGATGGGCTACCTGTGTAATGCTCGTTCGGCAATGATGCGAGCCACCGACCATGACGATATAAGAAGACAAAGAAATATCTTTTTTTATTATTATTATTCAATGTGTATATCACTAAGAAAATGTAGCCTGGGCAAGAAATTTCTCTTTGTTCGTTTGAACGAACAGGAATCTTACATCCGCGAGCCTCCTTTATCGAGGTGCGCTTGTTCGATAGTGACGCGAGCGCCGCCAACAATGGTGGGGGAGCAAGAGAAACAAGTATCAGTCTCTTTATCCAACGTGTGCATCACTAAGAAAATGCATCCTGATGAAGAAAAGGCTCATTACCGCATAGAGTTAACTTAAAAGCTGTTAAGATGAAGGGATGAATTCAAGAAGATGGCAGGGGGGGGGGGGGGGGGGCAATTATTACTAATGCGAGACGTGTAGAGGGTGCAAGAAAAATCGGAGGGCTAATTTTTCGCAGCTGCTTTGAGAAGGCAAGACGGAGGTGATGTGTTGCTTCTGCCAAGGGACTTAAGTTCCGGACACTCAGCACGGGAGCCAGCATTGGAATTCCCTCCTTCACCCACTCTTGCCACACGGCTGCTCCATGTTTAGTATTGGGCTTTTGTCATGTGTACCGTCTTTGTCAAAAGTAAATCTCCCTGAAGATGCAAGGCCTTCAAAGGTGAGGAAAAAATCGGACGATTTAGCATGCTTAGGACAAATGGGAATGATATGGGTGCGCTAGCAGTTTGGTTTTCCAGTTGGATTTGGGTCGCCCGCACCCATTAGCATACAGTCATGAACTACCATGTTATGTGAAAGACAACCCGACGTATGGATATGAAGCCCCTCGTTAATTAAGCCGTATACGAACATGCCTGCATGGCCTACTAATATAGCTTGTTGGACTCGGTGTTCCTAGGGTTCCCAGCGGGTTGGATTCCCATCTCAAAAGTGCTGCCAAAGTTGCCAATTCGGCCACGACACGTGGCCTTGTGACGTCGCACAAACCACCGACATAGACCCGAGCGTTGTTACCGTATGAGCCTGGAGGCTTTAATCAAACACACAAACAACGGTTCACAGTCGGATCGAGAGACCCAGTGGTAAGACATTAAAAGGTTCTCCTTATAATATAGGGATTTAGGGAGTTTGTGGTGGTATATGTGCTCCCGTATGCATACGCATACGACTGAGAATTTAACCATGCAGTTGCTCACTTTTGGCAAAGACAGTACATGCACGCATCCCCAAGTTCGTTGTATCTCGAGGCGCCAAGACGTCTTAATTCATACTGCAGGTGTGTGATCCTCGGGTACACCACTCTCACAAACACATGCGGTTTAGACTAAGAACGTCTGCATTCGTCCTTCGTACGAAATGTAGCACAGATATCCGTAATAATGCCATATCACCATCACAAATGTGAAATTTTGCCTGGAATAAAGAGAATCAATATGCGTGCATAGCTTTATTGGAATATGATTTCAGCGTGGAGGCTGAGTTTTCCAAGTGTCCTTAAAATATTAGAACCGTTCATACTGGTGCGCAGTCATAAACGGGTTCATGAGATAACTTTTGCATGGAAACCAAGTTCGGGCTAACGAAGTGCAAAAATGACGACCATGCCTTAGAAAACTGATGGCGTCTGTAAATGAGCCAGCAAGGTTCATTATTACGCTGAAATTCAATATGCACGTTGCAAAAATTCTAGACCACATGGTGACTACGCGCACGCGTGTCCGCATCATTATCTTGCTGGAGTACTCCGCAGATGATCACAAAGCAGTGATCAAGAAACAAATCTGCAATCCGCCCTTACATATATGGAGTGTTTTCGGCTATAACTAAGTAATTATGGCATAATGAAAAGATACCAAGCAACACTCACTGAGCAAGTCTTTTTGCTCAGAATCCAAGTGATCACCATGACCACCAACTTTGGTTCCCGAAAGTGCTTCCAAAGGTGCCATTCCGTTCCCCTCCGCTAGGTCCGTGCTTGTATCATTTTCTCCTTCTGAAATTAAAAACCAGGAGGGACATATGAATAGAAGTATAATATACGCGGCTTGTAAGAACGCAATAAATGCATGATCAGTTATCCGATGACACCGCATTATAAAAGAGCATCTGAATGCGCGTACGTATACACCAGGCACGGAATACATTCAAGCAAATCATGTTTGGACAGTAACGCTACGCGCATTTCCGCCTAGGTCGCACTTGAACCCTTTTGCAACATGCCTATTACTATGACAACAATATTACGATCTAAATAGAGTGAACGGATCAGACAGCTAGCAGCGAAAAAAAAAAAAAGTGAAATATAGTCGCGGAACCGTGGACCAATTGCTGCGAAAGAGCAAATTGTTAGGGACATAGTATGCATGGGGATCGTGCATGCAATGGAAGTACGACTACATTGTGTGCGAGCAAGCATGACAAACTTTTTATGCATATATTTTGGTTAATAAGCTCTAATGCATAGTTACTACAATAAGCGCATTTCACACGTGCACAGAAAACATATACACTTTGATGTCATGAAAGTGATTTGGCCTTTCGTTCGCGCACACTTGTAACAAGGGTGCTTATGTCGTAACGTTATGTCGTTATCAGAAGACTGCAGCTTCATTACGCAACTGTTCGACTGCTTATCTACCCGTATGCACTTTTCTCTTTACCTTGCCGTAGCAATCATTTTGAAGTATTCCTGGCATTTTATTCCCGTGCGGCGTTGTCAGCTACATGTGCGCGTCCTTTTCTTGTCTTTCTTTTTTTTTCTTTTTGTCGTTATGGTGGTCAAAATTCCTGTTGTGGGTTTTCGGGATGATGGCTGCTGGTCACAACCTCCTCTATTTCTATATCTCAGTCAAGCGAATCAGCAAGTTTCATCAAGTCAACACTTCTGCAACTTCCCTTGGAGGTGGCGGGCTGGTACGCTAACATTTTGGAATTCAGCGTGATCAATGGGATGAGCACGCCCCCAAGCGAGAAATTCTGCGCGAGAAAGCTGCGCTGCCCCCCCCCCCCCCCCTTTTTTTTTTTTTTTTGCGACAAACAAGTGCAAGAATTGCATCGTGCAAAATGAGGCTGGCCAACCAACCTTTAGAAGAGCTGCCCACAAATCCACCCCGTATCTCATGCTTCGTTGTGCCAAGCACTTTCATGCGTTATAAAAATTAAAGCATTGCCGGGGTTCCATCCACAATGCCGCGGGGTATATATAAGAGACGGTTTTCCGAAAGAAGAAAGGAAGAGAGACCACCGAACATGTCAGCCATGGCACTCTTTCAAAATACCCTTTTGTCATTAATGTCAAGTTCATTTCAATATTATCTAAGTCATCGCCACTACCTTCGCGAAAGAGGCAGCCAGTGCAGTTCTTCGAGCATGATTACGCAAGTTGATTTCGTAACTGTGAGTCGGCGTCGTAAAATACGGCTGATTCGGATTTTAACTGCTCATAAATAAAAAAGCCATTTCCCGCGCTTCCTTTGAGCTTATACTTTCCTCTTTAATTGAGACCTTCAGTGACTTCATGTAGTACTTGTGTAGGCGAAGTGTAAATTGTGTTACCCATTTAACCTTTCGATTTTTTTAAGCCGGCATGCCATCTCTGTTAGAATAAATTTAGTGAAGTGCGCTTTTGGGACAGAAGTCACATTCTTAATCGCTGTAGCAGAAGTGTTGCGTCATAAAAACTCCGGTGGGTCAAAAGCAAAGTGTGCTCCTTCTAGCCACCTTCCATCTATGCAAGCTACATGTATACAGCAAGCATTGCAACCACTTTCGCCTGTTCCAGGAAACGGCGTATGCTTTTTGTCATTTCTTTCACGAGGGCAGCAAAGAATTTTAATAATATGCCTACAGCGCTCGAATCGCTCTATATTTATTGTTAGATGCCTTTTTGTTATTTTTTTTAGCCGTCAAAAGCGCACGCCCCGCGGAAATCCACAAAATTCCGCGCGTGCTGGTTCACACCCTCGACGAGCGTGGCGCTGCTCTCGGCTCTGAATGTGCAAGAAAAGCAAGAAAGTGCCATCGAATGTAAAGCACCGAGCGATTCACGAGGTTGGCTGTCGTCGGGGTGTTGTTAGGTGTCGCTGCTCTGGTAGGAGCAGCGAGGGAGCCACCGATGAATAGCAAACGAGGTGGCGATACACTGCGACCGGCTCGATAAGATCGGAGCTTTTATTTCCCGCGATGGGCGACCCCTCTGCCGCCTCCGCCTGGCTGGCTCGGGGCGCCCGTCACAGATAACGGGAGCCGCATTCCCCACTCCGCCTTTCTTTAGGCGGCTACATTTCATGGCACTCGGTGTGACCCCCTTTCCTGTCTCGGGGCCGCGCGGTGTTCCTCTGCTCTTATTCACCGCTGACGTCCTCGTCTTCCCCGCCCTCGGAGCGGCGACGCGCTCGCCTTCCCGCCGCCGCTGCTTCCTTTTGAGATAGTTTGGGGCTCCCACCCCTGTCCCGTGGGAGGCAATAAATCTTCGCACGAACGAGATCGAAGCGCGGCTTGGGGCCGTCAACTGGCATTTAAACAATTGGCGTTCCCGAGAAGCGCGGAGGAGAGGAGCGCTGCTGCACGTTGCGTGCGTCTGCGACGACCGCTAGAATGCTTTCTTGGACGCACTCCGGCAAGAGCGCTGCACGGGCGCTTCTCTCGCTTGCCTCTACGCCCAACGGTTTCTATGTGACCGCGCGATTCCGTCCCTTTTTCCGGCCCACTAAAGTTTTAATTCATCGCTGAAAACAAAGCGACGTAACCAGAGAATGGTTACCACGTATGTTGCCGCGGCAGCAATAAGTTTATTCATCATGTCGCTAGTCAGCCTTTTGTACATTGCAAAAAGTGCATGTAAAGTCTGCTTCTGGCACCCGAAATTTTTTTTAACGCCCCCGAGAGTCAAATGCAGCAAATGCAGATGTGCGCTCGCCGCACCACTTGTTGCAAAATGGCGACGTAATGGCTTCATTGCAGTCTGCCGAAAGTAAGAGAGTCCAAGGGGCTCGCTTCTGAATCATGTAGTGAAGCTTTGGTACCATTCATGGAAGTCCCAAGTTCTGATGGGGAGGGCTACTGTTCCTCTCACCTTCTAGATATATAGAACGCTGGCGATGCAAAAACGAGCCACGCCCATTGGTCGAAAAGCAAAACCCAAAAAGTTTTTCAAAGCCGGTTTAGGTTTGCCAGGTCGGTCAAAACTGGCATCTATTCAGGTTTCTCACTTTGCGCATTATATATCTTGCTTTCAGGTAAGACACACTTTCAGTGAAGTACCCCCTAGCTGAGCGAGCATCCACTTCAACGTATCTCACAGCCAATCTCGTTTCCTATAAATTCTGGAGGTGAAACAACGTGATTAAGCCTAATGGCACAACTGTTTGATGGACAGGACGGAACCGTATACCATATATGGCGTGCTTGGCAGATCCTTTCTTAAAGTTCTCAGCAAGATATCTCAGAGAAACACGTACTGCATCCCAGCAGCCAAGGCAAATGTATTCTATGATTTGCTGTTCACCGATATGAGATGATGATGTCTTTCTCCTTCAATCATGATTTAATTGTGTATACAGCTGTGTAAAAGAAAGAAGAAACTTTTTGCTGACGATTGTACTGGCGTCTGTTTAACTCTTGCTAGGAGATCCTTACCTTGCCCTCCACCGCAAGATGAAAAATAAACAAATATAGGTAACATTGCATCAAGCAGGTCTTTGTACAGGTGGTTCTGGGTCATAGCACTATAGGTATTCCAGTGAGAATTTCACTTCTAAAGTGTAAAAAAAAAAGCCACGGAACTTTCGCAAACAAAAATAATAATAAAAAGAACACTCAGCACGTACACAAGAAACGCATTGCTTTGATCATGTAAGAACATAACCCTCTAGGCACTATTTGTCGCAAAAATAAATAATACAGACCAAGGCCTTTACTTTTCACGCAGCGAAACGAATGTGTACGATTTTTCTCCCAAACCGAACTCCAGACGAAAACCGTTAGTAATACGTAAATTTTTTGCACATTGACCCTTGGCATGTATAGCCCTTGGAATACATGCCAGATTTTCACAACAATGAACATACTGCATAGAGAGTCACGTGCCTCGCTCAAAACTCGGATGAAATGTATGCGCAACTCCCGATCCGTCTGGACAATGCGAGTTTCCTGCTCTCAAGTGATCTATCGCATACTTCGTCTACTTTCACACTTGAAACGACCCTTGACATCTGTGACAAAAAACAACCACTCGCCTTGGGGGACATACGTATAGCAATGAACGAAAACATTAGGCGAACGCCCGTTGACCCCCATCCTTGGTATTTATCCCCCTTTATTTAATGCTTCAACATACGGTGTAACTTCGTTCCTCTCCTAACGCACGCTTGGTGGGCGCTTCTTCGGAAAATAACTTTTCTGTGCGCGCTCACGCGACAGCCGTTTTGTTAAACGCTTATATCAATGGCCTCTAGGCAGTTTTTAGCCTGCTTAGTATGTTTCGTATTTTCTTCGTAGCGAACTTTGTAAGCTCCACAGCAAATCAAGTGCGTCTTTCAATTCCTTCTCTTTGCCCTATTGAGCTCTGTGTTAGCAGCCCGATCTTTCAATTGCGTGTATTTTGACCTCCTGTTTGAAGTGTCGGAAGTTTGGAGTGATGCATGCCTGGCTGCATGCATTATCTACAAAAATTTCATCTTTAACTAAGTTGTCATACTTCCCAGTTAAACCGCAACTTTGTCTCTTTGAATCCAATGGTACACGGAGCTAGATTGTGATCGCTAAACAATGCAGGCAGGCTTTACCCTATAGCTGTTGCATCAGAGAGGCGCAAGTTGAGTGGACGCATATGCTTTATCCAGCCTTGCGCGGATGTCCCTCTGGTAATGTGTGAACTGCGGCACATCATATTCCGACAACAAATTTGCAACTGCTTCCAGGTAACACTCTTGGACGAGTATGTTAAAAAAAAAAGAAGAAGAAGAAGAGCACTTCTGCCGCGCACTGGCTGCCTTTTAATTCTATCCTCTCACGCATAGACGCAAATGAAATTTCAATGAAATGTTACAATCCAGTCACATTTCACATGGGCAGCAATGCACTTGAAAAATACTTGCACTCTTGTTCGGCGCATACAAACAAACTACCCTCCACTGTGAAGGGAAAAGATAAAATCACAAACCAAAAAGCGGCTGCTTTGACATACTGTTATATACTGCCTACGATAATGTCAATCGAATTGCGCAGGGGGAGGACGCACCCTTTTGAATTACCAAAAGCATGTCACCACAACCATCGCACCGTGATCGGAGGAACGTAAGCACCACGTAGTCCGTCTAGTCCTGACTTTCAACCCTGATTCCCTAGATGACTACACTGTCGAGATCGTTTTCAACTATAATAAACAGCTGATAGTTGGTACTGCCAGTCCCCTTGTGTCTAGTATGTAGCGATTCGTAATGCAGCCGGCCTGGTGCGCTGCAGCTTTGGTCGAACATGCATGGCGCCGTCTGGGAGGTGCCGCTGTAAAAGGCGGCTGTCTGGATCCGCAACCGTGGGTAGCGCCGACGCTGTGTTCCGATTTCTTCTGGGTTCCCCGTAAGAACAAAAAAATAAACGCCGACTGAAACAAGGGCCTGTACTTACTGTTGTCGTTATAGTCATTTCGAACCTCATATCGCACCCATTACTTTTCGTTTCGGCTGCACATTTCCCACGTTTTTTTTTTTATTTTATTTTTTTACAGTACTTCACGCTAGGTTTCTTTCAAGCATACACGAGCGATGGCTTGTTTGTATCGAGCGCGCAGCACGCGAAAAACACACACAAAAAAACACGCTTTTTTTTTGCTTACTTCTGCACCCAACTCGAGCTCTAAAAGTTGTAACAACTACTAAAAGTTGTTGTAACCAGCGCCCGGCAGGTCTTCGGACACGGCCTGTGTTGTAGAGAGCGCGGAGCCTTCCTGCCCAGCGGGAGTTATTTTTTTTTAGCGACTTCCTAATGATAGTTCCCAGCTGTTCTTGGCGCTCGCTTTTGGAAAGCCTAGCCTGACGTGGAAGTACGACATCGAGAGCGAAGCACATTGCAGGAGTGCGCGCTTTCTGACTTGCCACACGTTCATGGCTCTCCGCAAAGAGAAAACGTCCTTTTAAACTAACGGTTCGATTTGCTGTTGTGTTTATGGGTGTCATAAAAGTTATATAAAAAAAAAAAAAACTGTCGGGAAGCAATCGAAAATCAAGTTTTTTTTTTTTTTCGGTTTCCTTGGAAATCATGCGAAAACGATCTTTCGCATCGTTAACAGTGGCAGCCAGCCTTGCAGATGCAACTGGCATCCGTTATATTGCGTGGGTTTGCCAACAACTACATACAAAAAAACAACGAATTACATATGTGGTGAAGAGCAGAGGTGGGCATTTGACCTCAAAAACCTCGACCTCACCTCAAATTCAAAAAATATTTGGCGACCTCACTCAACCTCAACCTCATCAATTGAGGTTGAGGTCCCCCAGGCGACCTCACCTCACTTTTCAGGTGACCATTGGCGACCTCACTCAACCTCACCTCAAACTCAAAATGTGAGGTTGAGGTCGGGCGCTCGACCTCAAAAAAAAAATCATTAAATTAAACCGTAACTTAAAGCAAATATACATTGCTCGGTAATCCTAGGGTATATATTGGCTAGCCAGAATTTTGTCGTATGAAGACTGTATTTTACTCCTAATTTTATACTACAATTAATATCCTGGATAAAAGCAGAGAAACTCTCGACACTACATGTCCAACCCTGCACTAAAGTGGCAGTCCTCTCGCCCTACTCGCCTACCTTTTCGTGGTCGGTTTTCAATCTAAGGCCTACATGGGTACCATGTTACTACGCATAGGCCCATAATGCAATACAAAGAGTTTATCCCATCTGACCCACGTGAATAAGATTCGTATTAGAAATAAAACAGGCCAGTTCTTACTATAAACTGAAAAGCCAAATGCTGTTGACCCTAGTGACGACGACAACAATGACGATATGCTCTTTTTCTTTTCTTGCCACATAGCGCTAAACAGACAGGGACACAGCCAGACACACGGGACGGGCGCTTTTTTTTATCGCCCGTCCAGTATGTCTGGCTGTGTCCCTGTCTGTTTAGCGCTATGTGGCAAGAAAACCGACACCAACTCGCCCAAGCTTCCATCCTTGCTCTTTTTCTTAATTCGAAAAAAAAAATTGATGATTGCCGAGCTTTTTTTTTAAATACACTGAACATTGTTTTGCGACAGAATACATTAAATTAGGAAAAAATAGGAATACATTCGTGCCTCGTTAGTACGGACGCCTTGGTTTCCGACCAAAGCTGTCCATGAAGCGAGTCATCCATAATAACGAGTCTTGAATAAAAACGAAAAGTATATAATTGAGAAAAAATTTATAAATTATGGCTGCTGTTTTAATTAATTTGGGTATATAAACACAGCCGAGATGTCGATGCTACCCTCTTCTCCATAGATCCGTCGACCCGAAACATCATGCCTGTTCTTAAACCTTGTCAGCCATCCTCTTGAGTAGCAGAAGTCAGTAACGCCTAGACAGAGCGTAGAATAATATTTCTCAGTAAACATCCCCTGTTTTACTGAACAAAAATTCCGTAAGTCATCACAAGTAAAACCTATAAAGACGGAGGAGAAGACGCACTCATAATGTTGCCGAGGCAGCGAGACTTCTTTTGAAGCATTTCGTCGCTCACGACAGCACCATTCGCGTGCACATTCCCGAACCACATTAACAAGGCTGACTCCATTTCCTCGAACTGTGCTTGGCGCTGTCGGACTGTGGCTTTCGCTGCGATGCCGACGTTAAGCTATTTATCGGAGTCCTGTAGTATATATAGATGGTATACCGTCGACCTGGCGAGGCTGAGGCCTAGTTGAACTTGGGTCCAGTCTTTCATGGCTTGGAATTGGCTGAGATGGCTTTTGCCGCTTGTATTCACAGATTTCCCACTTCGCGCCTAAGTTCAGCTCCATTATTTTGCGTTTAACTCCCGCCATGCCAAAAGTCAGACTAAAGTTGAGGGTTACAGGCTGTCACAAACCCCCGCCTCTACGGTCAAAAGAGGTGCGGGATCCTCTTTACGATTACTCGTCGTTCCTCTATGAGGGTTGTGAACACATTTAAAAGTTAGGCCGGTCAACCCGTGAAACACGTGTGTCGGTGCGTGATTGAGGAATAAGTACAACTAGGTCACTTTCTTTTACAAACAATTGAAGGTTTATAAATAGCAGACCAAAATTACACTAATAATAATAGAGTACAATGAAAGAGAATACAACGCCACGACAAGATATTGATAAAGACGAAGAAATAAATGATAAGAGAAAAAAAAAATAACCCGACAATGAACAAAACACTGTGATAAAAATATGAAGACTATAAAGATAATAAAGCAGGTATTTCAGATATTATAAGTATGAGCAAAAGTTACATAAGAACACAGCGTAAAATACTACTAAGTCAGATCAAAAGTTAACAAAGCGAAAATAATGTTCGATTGAACAACAGTCCGAAGTTCTCACGTCTTTCTTGTTTGCTGAGGCGTCGAAGGCTGTGTTGCTCGGTAGCGGCGGCCGTACAGGTGCAGAGGACGATGCGTCGATCGCGGGCCCGAAGAACACAATACGCTTTCGGAGCACCGCGGAGTGGCCGGAAGTTTGAATCTCCCCAAACGCACTGGTGAGGGCGTGCTGCTGACGGTTATTTTATACCCTCGGCCGACTACGCAGCAGCCGCGTCAAGGACAGGCGGTCACTGCCCCATCGGCTTGTCGAATCTTGTCCAGAGGAGCGACGGAGTCCCGTGAATTTCGCTCTATATTCCAGCCATAAGTTCCCGCATCTTCCGCTGTATAATAGGTGAGGCAGCTTGTGACACTGCCCCCCACTGAAGAATATTGCCTCGGAATATTCTAGAACTCCACAAGCGCCGAGAACGATGTTATTACGCCCCTATAGAGGGGTGCAGTAGATTGGGTCCGTTCAGTGCACTGAAGATCGTTCGTCACTCACTACCGTTCATGACGCGCACATATACGCACTGATCTGAACCCGCACACACCACAACACTGTAGTTCTTCAGTCATGTCTTGCGCACATGTCACAAGTCACGGATCACTGATAACAATCAAGTGCACATATATACAGGCACATCGTGTACGATTTTCATTACACAATCAACACAATGCAGCTATGCAGTAGTGCAAGCTTAACAACTATTCCAGCCGGCTCATGTAATCTGCTCCCACGTTCTCGCTGCCTTTAATATACTCGACACGGAAGTTGTATTCCTGAAGCTTAATACTCCAGCGAAGAACGCGGCTGTTTGCAGATTTTGTTTCTTTTATGAACTTCAAAGGCTGGTGATCCGTCTGAACGAGAAACCTTCTCCCGTAGAGGAAGACTTGAAATTTCTCGATTCCCCAAACGAGCGCTAAAGCCTCTTTCTCAGTGGTTGAATAGGCTACCTCTCGAGGGAGCAACTTGCGGCTCGCATAGGCAACTGGGTGCAGGATTCCGTCATGCGATTGAAGCAGAACGGCTCCAACACCTCTATCAGAAGCATCTGTTCGCAGGACGAATTCCCGGTCAAAGTCTGGCAATTTCAGAATTGGTGCCTCAGCCAGTTTTTCCCGCAAGTTCTTGAAAGCCCGTTCTTGCTCGGGGCCCCAGCTCACGACTGAAGGTTGACCTTTCCGTGTTAGATCTGACAGAGGACAGGTTAGGTCAGCATAGTTCGGGATGAAATCACGGTAGTAACCCGTGAGTCCTGAGAAGGATCGGACCTGCTTCTTTGTTGTCGGCCGTGAAGCTTCTTGTATCTTCTGTAGGGTCTTGGTGAGGGGTGACAATTCTCCGGACGCAATTTGGTGGCCCAGGAATGCGACGGTTTCCATTCCGATCTCGCATTTCAGCGGTTTGATGGTGAGACCAGCCGCTTCAATTCGAGCAAAGACCTCGTACAATGTTTGGAGATGCTGTTCCCATGTCGCACTGGCAATGAGAACATCGTCGAAGTAGTACGCCACGTCGGGAATATCGGCCAAGATGTTCCGCATCAGCTTCGTAAAAATGGCTGGCGCCGTCTTAATACCGAAGGGCATATATCGGAATTGAAAGCGCCCCGTGCCAACCGTGAAAGCAGTCATCGCCTTTGAATCGGGTGACAACGGTACTTGCCAATATCCCTTGGATAAGTCCAGCTTGGAAAAGAATTTCTTGCGGCCTACCGAGGCGATAAGGTCGTCCGCACGTGGTAAGGGCTCGGCGTCGTCTGCGATGACTTCGTTTAACTTCCGAAAGTCAATGCATAGCCGATGCGTCCCGTCGGGCTTGCGTACGGCGATCACAGGGGAATTGTAGGGCGACTCCGATGGCTCAATGATGTCTAATCGGAGCAAGTCGTCCACTTCTGATGCAATTGCCTGTCTCAAAGCGTACGGTAGCTGATATTGTTTTACATTTATCGGCCGGTCGCTCTGTAACTTCAGTTGGCACTCGATTAGCGTGGTCTTTCCCGGAAGGTCCGAAAATATACCTTCGTACTGTTGCAGAAGTTTCTTGGCTTCATTCTGCTGTACGTGGCTCAATCTCTCGGAAATGTGTACATCCCCGATAGACTGTGTCTGGGAGGGCTTAGGAAGCTCAATCTCTCCAGCGTCTGTGTCTTCTTCTGCCGATATTACTGCACCGACAGCTGCAACAATGGTGTCGTCTTTCCTTTGCTGGTATCTCTTCAGCATATTGATGTGGAATATTTTTGTGGCATGGCCCAAATCCACTTCATAGTCGACATCGGCCCTGCGGCTGATGACCGAAAAGGGACCCTTCCATTGCATGAGCAGCTTATTGTGCTCTGTGGGAAGAAGAATAAGAACCTTCTCTCCCGGTTTGAGTGAGCGTTTGCGGCTCTTGATGTTGTAGTAGCGGCTGTAACGCTCTCCTGCGCGCTCTAGCTCTTCGTGGGCAAGTTTACAGGTATTTTCCAGTCTGTCCCGTAGAGCAAGCACATACTCGTACGTCGTTCGCAACTCGTTAGGGATGGTTGCATTCGTCCAAAGCTCTCTAAGTACAGCCAGGGGTCCACGCACATTTCGCCCATATAACAGTTCGAATGGGGAAAAGCCGAGGCTTTCTTGGGGCACTTCCCTGTATGCAAACAAAAGTGGAGCTAGGTAGCGATCCCAATCGGTTGGTCTCTCTTGACACATGCGCTTGAGCATTTGTTTAAGCGTGCCGTTAAACCGTTCGACTAGGCCGTTCGCTATCGGGTGGTAGGGAGAGGTATGCAGCTGTTTTACTGACAACAGACGGCTAACCTCCTTCATTACTTCGGACGTAAAATTCGTGCCCCTGTCACTGAGGACCTCTCTGGGCACTCCTACACGGGAAAACATTTCGACAAGTGCTTCGGCTACCCTTTCGGTCTCGACGCTAGGAAGTGCGACTGCATCAGGGTACCGAGTGGCATAGTCCACCATGGTCAGGATGTACCGATTGCCTTGAGCGGACTTCGGGTTGAGTGGACCAACGATGTCGATCGCCACCCTTTGAAACGGTGTCTCAATGACGGGCACTCGAACCAAAGGCGCTCGTGTGGTGTGACCCTTCGGAGTTGTGCGTTGGCACAGATCGCAAGAGGCAACGAACCGCTTAGCGTCAGCCTGCATTGCTGGCCAGAAGAATTCTGTCTGAAGCTTCAGTAGGGTTTTCTTCGCGCCTTGGTGGCCTCCCATCAACCCATCATGTGCCAGCTTGAGAATAGCTGATCTGTACTTTTGGGGCACAACAACTTGAGTGTACTCCCCGCCCGACTCGGCGACGTATTTCCTTTGAAGGACGCCGTTAGCAATGAAAAACTGGTGGCTACCCTTTCCTTTCTTCGCTTGCGGCGGGCCTACGCGATCGAAACACGAGCGTAGGGTCGCGTCATTCTCTTGCTCTTGAACCAACTCTTCGCGGCATACACTAGGGAGGCCTTGCAGGACTTTAAGCTTTTTCAGCGTTTTATCCTTGCACGCCTGCGCTCTAGTCACTACCGGACAAGCTTCAGCGGCATCCGAAATGGGTGCGGGGCTCTCGGTGTCAGGCGCTAGCTCTTCAACTTTTACTGCAGTGGACTTCGTAGTCTCGCTTTCTGTTGTCTTGTGCCAGTTCGGATCGGGGTCGTCTGCTGGCCTAGCACCTTCCACATTTCCCAGCACCAAATCGTACAAGGGATTCTCCATACACTTAGCGAGAAGTCGTCCCTGAAAGTACGGGGTGTCGACATCGACCCAAGCTTCTGGGAGCATTAGGACTGAGCGGTCAAGTAGGTAAACTGGAGACTTCGTATCGGTGATATCTTCTTTCCGTACTAAGTCCTTTCTTACCACCACCGTGTTGCAGCCTGTGTCTCTCAGGACTCGGACTGTCTGGCCTCCGATCATGCCGGCTACGACAGGTAAGCATTCCCTGACGGCGCATTCTTTACTGGTGAACCCAGCGTTGATGACGGGGATCTTCCCTCCATCCTTAAGTTCGAGGTATCCGTTCTCAACACATACTGCAGCGGACTCCCGATTTTCTTCTCTCTGTTTCGGGGCCCCATTTGCCCAGCATCTCCAGCTTGGATGACCTGGTTTTCCGCATTTGTGGCATTTCTTGGGCGGTCCCGATCCGTCGGATGGGGCGGCCCGGCAATTTTCGGGGCGGTGTCCCGTGCGTGAACAAATAAAACATTTCTTTTCATCGCTGCTCTTCGCATCCGATGATTGAAGCAAAGTTTCCCTTCTCTCGGTCGTCTTGGAGACGGCGTTTTCTGCCTTATTCTTCGGGGTGCTTCGCTTTCCGAAGTTTGACCAGCCATGGGCCTCCATATACTTTTCTGCCCTTGCTACTGTTTCAGAGAAGGATGTGTCCTTCTTTTCTTTCAAAAACATTTGTAGCGGAGTGGCGCAGTTAGAAAGGAACTGTTCCTTTAGAATCAGGTCAAAGAGATCTGCGTACTCTTTCTTTGTGTCCGACAGCTCTATCCATCTGTCTAGGAAGTTCTGAAGACGCGTCACGAACTGTGAACACGTTTCCTCGTTCCGGGGACTAGCAGACCTGAATTTTTCTCTGAACCCTTCCTCTGTCATACGGAAGCGAATCATGAGTGCCTGCCGGAGCTTGTTGTAGTCCAAGCACTCGGACGCAGACATGCGACTAAAAACGCTGAGCGCTTCGCCGCTTAAACATAGACTAAGGGCTGTAGCCCACTGGTCGCGAGGCCAATTCTGACTCTCAGCGACGCGCTCGAAACGCATGAGGTAAGCGTCAAGGTCGTCCCTGCCCTCGTTAAAAACCGGCATCAGCTTGTGCGGGCTTATGCGTTCGGGCCGAGCAGCTTGACTCTCCCCCGTTTCTGACCTTGACTCTCCGGTGCTGTTAGCGTCACTTGCCGGATTATTAGGTAGGTCTCGTCGGAGCATCAGTAACTCCTTTTCTTTTTCCATCTCCGCCATCCGTAACTCCTTTTCTTTCTCCATCTCCGCCATCCGTAACTCCTTTTCTTTCTCCATCTCCGCCATCCGGAGTTTAGATTCTAGTTCTGCCTCCTCTTTCCGCCGCGTACGTTCCTCATTGCGTTCTTCTCTGCGACGAGCTCGCTCCTGATCTACCCATTTGAGCAGCTCTTGACCCTCAAAGCCAAAAGTTCGGCCATACTCAACAAGCCGTTCTAACTCTGCATCAGCCATGTTAGGTGGAAAGCGTTATGCAGTGCTAGGATACAACACTAAAAAAAAATTGCACCTACTCCTCTCTCCCTCACCGACACTTGGTTGACCAGTCCTGTTCGCGGACGCCAATTATGTCACAAACCCCCGCCTCTACGGTCAAAAGAGGTGCGGGATCCTCTTTACGATTACTCGTCGTTCCTCTATGAGGGTTGTGAACACATTTAAAAGTTAGGCCGGTCAACCCGTGAAACACGTGTGTCGGTGCGTGATTGAGGAATAAGTACAACTAGGTCACTTTCTTTTACAAACAATTGAAGGTTTATAAATAGCAGACCAAAATTACACTAATAATAATAGAGTACAATGAAAGAGAATACAACGCCACGACAAGATATTGATAAAGACGAAGAAATAAATGATAAGAGAAAAAAAAAATAACCCGACAATGAACAAAACACTGTGATAAAAATATGAAGACTATAAAGATAATAAAGCAGGTATTTCAGATATTATAAGTATGAGCAAAAGTTACATAAGAACACAGCGTAAAATACTACTAAGTCAGATCAAAAGTTAACAAAGCGAAAATAATGTTCGATTGAACAACAGTCCGAAGTTCTCACGTCTTTCTTGTTTGCTGAGGCGTCGAAGGCTGTGTTGCTCGGTAGCGGCGGCCGTACAGGTGCAGAGGACGATGCGTCGATCGCGGGCCCGAAGAACACAATACGCTTTCGGAGCACCGCGGAGTGGCCGGAAGTTTGAATCTCCCCAAACGCACTGGTGAGGGCGTGCTGCTGACGGTTATTTTATACCCTCGGCCGACTACGCAGCAGCCGCGTCAAGGACAGGCGGTCACTGCCCCATCGGCTTGTCGAATCTTGTCCAGAGGAGCGACGGAGTCCCGTGAATTTCGCTCTATATTCCAGCCATAAGTTCCCGCATCTTCCGCTGTATAATAGGTGAGGCAGCTTGTGACACAGGCTCCTGCTTCTTTGCACTCTTTTTCCCTAGTTAACCTCCCTGACTTTCCGTTCTTCTGATTCTCTTTCTTGCCTTGTACTGTTTGTGTAAGGAAGCGAGGGAGTCAAGTTGGCAGGCTACTATACAGAGGGCTATCAAACTGCCCTTTCCAGTGCCGTTTGTATGTGTTCCTATGAAACAAACACTGCAAGCTGAAGTACATTTTAGAACGACGGCTAGCCAACTACGAAGAGCTCAGACCTTGTCAAGGCCGCATCGTTGACTCAAGGCGAAGCCGACATGCAGATCGCTGTGTTGCAAAATGTGGTAGTTCGGCAGCGCAACAGTGACGAAAACCAGGAGCATGAAAAGGAAGGGCCTCCAGGACGGGACGTTGCGTGCTCGTCGCCTTTCTTTTGTCGCACTACTTCTTGAGTGTGTCTTAACCCTGACCGAAAAGGGTTAACGGCTTCATGGAACACACTTTGTGTTCTGGGATAGAAAAACTTCAGTTCCCACCCACAATTTTGGCGCTTGTCTTTCTTCTTATTATTTCTTTCTTACGCTTTTACCGGCCTCTCTTCTGTTCACGTTCAGCAGAATTTATTGCGACCACATGTTGCTATTTTCCCGACTGCGGCCTTTAGTTGCGGCGCTGCCGCTGCACCCAGAAATCTCCCGGTTCCCTTCTTTTGGGGTCTTTCTTAGTTAACTAACACTCGGTTTGCTGTGTACGATCCCTGCCATCCACCCTCCTTTTCTCCTCCTCCTCCTCCCTTGCTTTCCGCTCTTGCGCCCCCCCCCCCCTCCCTCCCTCCCCTCCTAAAACGACGACACGCCCGCTTTGGTTCTTTCCAACTCCACAGGACTCGTTCAGGCATCCGACCGTATCGGCTGTCGCATAGGTTCTCGGCCTGCGCACCCTTGCGTTCGGACTCCCCTGGTTTTTTCAAACGATGTCCATATTAACGAGACAAAAATACATGGGCCGAATAGGCTGTGTGCATTCATCCCCTGTCCATTGTTCAGAGAGCGAGTTTCTATATTAACGAGGCATAAATACATTGAAAAATCTTCGCCCCAGAAAACTGTCCATAATTCGGGTCCTTCATATTAACGGATATCATATTAACGGGGCACAAATTTTCCATAATAGCCACTCATGAAACGACTTGTGAAGATTAAATCGCCAACAGAACAAACAAATAAGGAAAAGACAGCAAAACACCAATTAATCATAAAACTCGGCCAACGCCGAACAAACCTTCAGAAAAATTTCAAGAGGAATGCTGTTTATCTTATGAGGTCCCAACCGGCCACTCCTGGACGTTTGTTTATAATTCTGTGATCCCGTGGCGTACTGCAAGGATTGGCGGAATTGCTTCTTCGAACACCACGTTTACATTAAAAAATTACAAGGGTCGGAACTGCTAGGAAAAGGGGTTAAACGTGAACCACTTTGCTGTCGCGAGCATCGGCTCGCCCGTCAAATTTCGCCGGAACAAAATGTCCAACTCCCACCCGCCTATAAAAAAAAAAAAAAAAAAAAAAAAAAAAAAAAAAAAAAAACCATACATGATATAAATACTTGCACGTCTGAACGGAATACTGGATGCCATTTCGCAAACAATTGTGAGACGAGCTTCTTTCTAGTATTCACCTGTTTTCCTTTGAAGGCTAAACTAATAAATTGCACGGTGGTGTCTCCGAAGCTGCTTCGCCGCATGCACCGTACGTGAATATAGAGAGACCGTTTCCCCGTTAGTGTCGTATAGTTACAGCAGCACATAAACGTAAAATAAAGACAAGAACAACAGAAAGGAGGCGAGCAAGCAGCCCGGAGGGACCGCGCCCCCTGCTGTGCACGCGCTCCTCCCTTCGCCGTCCGTCTCCATGGCATCTGGTTTTGCTCATGCAGTGAATGCCGAACTGTCACCAATACACACCAAAGGTAGTGGGGTATGTGTGTCAGCTCCGCTTCTAGAGACTGCATCGCGCTTTTCAATACTTGCAAAAAGAGAAAAACTAAATGACCGCGCCGGTAAGTGGAAAGGAGGGTTGTGCTATGGGCCACTGAAAAGATGCCAAAGAAAGAGCCTAATGTGAGGGAAGAAGCCTGTTGTCTTTTCGGCATTGTACGAACTTAATTGACATACAAGAAAATATATATGAAGAAATACCATGTTGACGATGACTTATAACAAATGTCGCACTCTAAAAACAGAAGAGAACTGCGCTTCCCAGAGCGTATAGAAGGTTTGAGACATCGACTTAGTACTGAATTACTCAGTGCTAGCATGTAATTGGCTTCATTCACGTATATCTAAATTGATTTTTAAAGAAAAAGACAAATGTCTGAAAACATTATTCCGACATCTGGCCACAAAAATTTTCATCCGATTGATTTGTCCGTCTGGAGCAGACGGGAGCACAAAAGAGACACGCTCAGTTCGCTACACCAATTCGTCCGTCTAGACACCAAAATGTCGAGCCGGAAACCATCTCAATACTTTCTAGCTCATAAAAACATGTAGGAGAACGCTTTTCTCTTTTTTTTTTTTTTCTGCGCCTGAATAAGAGATTTCAAGAGAAACCTGACATTATGAAGTTAAGAATCCCTTACTCTCCTCATTTCTCCTGCATTGCTTGATTTCACTAGAATTTGAGAGAGAAACAAGGGGCCTTAGCGGAGCGAAATCATTTTTTTTTTTTTTTCAATGGGCTTCACTGTATGCAAGCCCCACATATATTTTTTTGTCTCTTCTATCTCGGCAAATAGTTAACATGTGCAGGCTTCTTTCCTGTATACCACTGCGTCTTATAAGCTGTGCCGTCCGTTTCATCCTCTTTCATGTTTTACCGCTATATTGGTTAGATACGGAACGCTAGCACCTTCACCCCACTGCAGTTATTCGGGGTCACCTGTGAACCTGTTAGAAGGAACAAGCAGCACAAGACCAAAGAGAGGTTGTTTTGGAGAATACAAGAATATAAATTTACAGGACCGGAATATAGAACGATGACGTACAATTCGAAAGGGAGGACTTCGATAAAATGCTCAGATGGTATTGTGCCGGTTTTCCTGCTTTGTTCATGTTTTCCTTTTTTTTATCTGTCAGTATCACGTTCTCTAACAATTTCGCTGCACCATTTTCTGTTAAGTTTCCGTGTAATGTACAGCGGGGTCCTTTATCGAATGTAAGGCAGCAGCCGTGACGTTAGCGCCTGGAAACTGGCATGCACACGATAAACAGTCCTGCTCCGCGCCGTCTGCGCAAAGACAGTTTGCTTCACTTTTTAGTTTGCTTGTTTCTTTGCGGCATCCGACAAAAGCACCGCGGGACAACGTGAGTTATGTGCTTTGCGCGCTCCTGGGTGTTTGAGCCGGCGGCAAGCATCGGCAAAAACAAGTCAGAGGAAACGGGGGTGGCGGGCGGGGGACATGAGGAGTTCGTGAAGTAAACAAAAAAAAAAATATCTCCTTCCAAGAAGACCAGAGGGAAGCGTCCTCGGGCTGCGGACATTACGGTGGAATGCCGAAAGCTGAGCAGGGGAAGCGGCATCCGGTCGTCCGAACTGGGGGTAACCAAACACCGAGAGCCGGCGGGCACACCGCGGCAGTACGCTCGAGCTCCGCGTCAAAAGGGGCGCTCTTCGAAGAAAGCCGCGGCAACAGCAAAAAGCCTGGACCTCACAATTTCGACCTCACACAATGACGACCTCACTCAACCTCAAACTCACGCGTGAGGTTGAGGTCCAATTTCGTGACCTCACTCAAAAAATTTCGAGCTGTCACCGACCTCACCTCAACCTCACCTCACTCCGTGAGGTTGAGGTCATTTTGAGGTTGAGGTCGACCTCATGAGGTCGAAACCTCATGAGGTTGCCCACCTCTGGTGAAGAGACGCCGAAAGGGCCGAATAAAACTTGCCTCCAAGCTGTCGTCGTAGAAGGCGCTTTTTATTTCGGCAGCGCATTTTCTGAAGATATCCGAGGGCCCTTCTGTACTGTGAAGTTCCCCGCGCACTCCATAGCATGCTGGTTTCGTACAGTTTCTGACCGCGCACCAAGCAGTTATTCTTAAATTAAGTCTCAACATTCTCGATCGCCTGAAATCCCCCGAACAGCACGCGCTGCGGAGCTTTCTCAGCCATAGCTATTTTTCTGCGCACTGCACTGCCACAAGTCACCACTCATTTCGACGCATCGAGTAGAAAATAAAAACTACGATAGAACTGTATGCCGAGCGCCAAAAAAGCACGTGCACGCAAGGCCTGACGCTTTAGGGTACATCTCCAGATATAGCCTGCTCGTCCCGTACTGGGGAAGACGTGATTTTTTTTTTCTTTTTTTTAGGAGCCTTTCTATTGACCGACGGAGCCCAGCTCTCGGCTCTCGCTTCTGAGGGGTCTAGCATGCCGTCTACACATACACTGCCACCGAGGGGAAAAGCCAGTGCTGCGCATCGCACACTGGCTTAGTTTTTGTTTTATTTATGTCCTTAGTTTCAAAGTGCCATATTGTTCGGGTTCCGAATTCTTACTTCAAAGAAAAAAAACCCGAGGAGCCGCCAGCAGAAGCGCTCGCGCGCCGACGATATGGGCTGAGCCCAAAGCGTCGGCGGCCTTCTACCAGACGGCATGAATGGGTAGCGGCTTTGTTCGCTTTGCTTTTGGTTTATGCTTCAACACACACATGGTACATGTGTCTCGTACGTACGCGTGTGGTACGAGGCAGGAAATGACCGAAAAAAGTTTTCTTCTAACAAGTTTTCTGCCGAGAAGCGCAGACTTCGCGTCCACTCCGCCGCCTCCCTCCGACGAGCAGACATAACACATACGGGTGCGCCGGCGGGAGGTGGCGCTACTTGTTCCGGAGCAATGGTGCCTCCATACCGCCACAGCGTGCACCTCTAGGTTAAGCAACAGAAGGGCCCACGAATTTGTATCATCCCATGGACACATCCGAAAACCATAATGAATAACCAGCGACACGTGCCGCACTGGCTCGGCAGCCGACACACTTCACTGAAAGGTTTCGTAACTGCTTGCACATCGAACTTTCAGGTGTGCCACTGAGACGCCTTCTTCTAGTCACGGAGGAGGGTTACGTTGACGGCGTCGTCGAGTACATTATAGCCGGTTTCTTCGCATTATAGTGGGGTTTTTTGTTTTTTTTTTTTTTAGAATACTGTACTTCATCTGCTAACTTACAGTCTTCTTTCCTGGCATCCGCATGGAGCATAACCACAGTGAGGGACTTCCACGCTGCGCTCCCCATGTAATTGTCTTGTTCATCTTCATCTCCTCTAATAAAGTTACGCTCAAAGCATTATTGAGGCCTCCTTCATGAGGGAAGTTATTAACAGAGCAAGAAATAACTAAACGTGGCAAGACGTGGCAAAGTAAAGCTACTAAAACTTTCCTAAACGAGTGCTAAACAGTGCTTCTGCATGTATATCTGTGCTTAGCCAAGCTAAACCGCGCCTAATTTCTTTCGGCGCAGAATGTCAAATGCACTACGCAAATGTGACAGCCTTCCCCCCCTTATGGAGTCATCCCTGCCACAATGTGTACTGGGGCAATCGAGTGGGAGCTTTCGAATCGATCATTCGAAAATAGGACTAACATCGCGAGCAGAACGCATCGGGGCATATGGCGCGGATCATTTGGAAAGGGGCATTTGAACCGGAGCTGTTCTGTAAGGTGTGAATGAGGGTTTTTACTCAGCAGCTTCTGAAGTCGGTACTTTTAGAAACAGGAATAACGCTGCGGCAAATTCAACGTGGCCCTTTTGAAGCCTGTTTTTATTTTTTTTTCTTGCAACATCTGTTCAGAAGTGTCCCGTAGATTGCTGGTGTCCATTCTTACCCCACACACTATGCTGTGGAAGTGTGGGAACTTTTCATCACCACAGGCCTGCACAGAGTACGACTCTCTCGCTTATAAACAGCCTCGGGTCAGAAATGTCTCAATCACATAGCATTCCCCTCGAGTGTCTCGTAAAATACCTTCAGGTCAGCCTGCAAGCCATTAAGTCGGGTTATTCAGGCACCATTTATTATTCGGTTTAAAAGAAAAGCTTTCCACCTAAACAGTAAGTACACCGAGGCCCCAAAGAAGCCATTATGCGAGTTCCAACGCAACAATCCAAAGTTTCACTATTTTCACACATGCACAAAATTTCTTAAACTGGGAAAACAGTTTGAAATCTTAATATCAAAATACGAATTTTTGGGCAATTACCACTTCAGGGGTCGTTCTTTTGTTCTTTTTTTTATTATTATTATACACATGTCGCATAAAATTGAGGGGGAAACATTGACTTTAGTACTGGCGGCAAATTCAGACAAAAAAAGATGTTAGAGGACATGCTAGAAGGCTGGATCTTTTCATACTCTTTTGCTTCACAAACTAGTCAGCATAAAAAAACGCTATTATCCGGAAACAACGAAATCAGTGCTGAGTAGAGCACTCTCCGAGAACAAGGTTCGAGTTCGCAATGTACACAGTTGTGTACAAATCGCTTTAGAGGACTGAAGATTTGCCTCTTGAATGCATTCGGTAACATCGTATATTTTAGTGTTACTTTCGCTAGGAACGACAAGGCTGGTGATGGTGGCAATGATGAGAAATGGTTTTGGTTAAAAAAAAAGTGGGTTTCGTAATCAGATGCCTTACGGATACCAGAGCCCGTCCCCTGCTTTTTTCTGTATCTATATTTTTTTTTATTTTTCATTGCAGCTTCTTCATATGTTAGGTTTTAATATACAGGAAAGCAGAAAATGCTGATGGAAAGGCTACAGAACTTTGGGTCGGTAGAAGGAAATGATGATATCTGGCAGGTCTTGGCACAAGGATTATGGTGCAAAGCATTAGGCACAAGGAGGACAAATGCTTTTGTGCTAATAATTTCGTGCTAATAATAACAGGAAACTTTTTTAACGTTTTTTTATTTTTTTTTCTCTCTCTCACGGGCCATTCGTGGTACAACGCTTGATGTTTTTGATATCGGATAAAATCAGTCTGAGATCTGAGATGGCTGCTTCCGTGCACCGCAAAGAAAAGCCCCCCCCCCCCCCCCCCCCTTTTCTACCCTTCCGGCTGAGATTATTGGGGTACCTCCTCAAACATTGTGCTTGAATGTCCCAACAGGTCAGGGTGCTGCCAGGGTTCCGAGGAGCACCCTGAGATTAATAGCGTTGAATTGAGCTGCCTCTGCGCCAAAGGAGAACAATGCAGAATTACTATGTTACGTGGGGACAAGCCTCACATAACAGCGCCTTTTGGAGGAAATTTCTGAACTTTTCCCGCGGGCGCACGTAATCTTTCTGGAGCCTTCGTGCAGCGAATACAGGAATCTATCTAAAGACAACAAGAGAGTGGGCTTGAAACTCAGCTAGGTTACCGAAAATCCGCTCAGAACAACAGGAGTCAGGGCGCGCTCCTTAAAACGACAGCGTTGCTCGCCCCCTTTCCACCTTACTCAACCGCATGCCTCTCATTCTATACGTGCAGGCGCGCTCCTTCCGAAGGCGGCGGAGCCGGGAGGAGGCGTGAGCGCCGTGCCCGCACGTGGCTTCCGGAGCGAAAGTGCGTGGGCGAGGAGCACCCTTGACCAGCTGCGTTCGCCGCTCCTCTTTTCGTCACTGTGTATTTTTTTTTTTTTTTATTCACCGATGCCCCAGAAGAACAAACCGTTCTTAGAAGCCCAGCGCAGCCGCGCGGACGAGAAGAGGGCGCGCGCAGTAAAAAGGGAGACGCGAATGACGGGCGGAGAAAAAAAAAAAAAAAAAAAACCGCGAACATGTGCTCGACTGCATCAAAAGGGCCTTCGTTAAAACGATAGGACAGCTATGGCTGATGCGGACGCTTCCCAGTAAAACCACATCCGTCGCCGCGTAGGCCGTACAGCGGTCCTCTCGGGGGGTTCGCCTGAAAAACAGGAGCCGTTCGATGCTACAGCGAGCCTTGCGCGTCGCCTGAGGGACAGTCTCCGACGTCTTTCGGAGTCACCTTCCCTCTGTTCTTTCTCCGTGTGCGGGGGACGGGGACAGGGCTCGCTGGCCACCGTTTACGGCCCCCCGAACGGTGAAGAAGCCGCAGCTCTTCGACAACTTTTCCCTCCCTCTCTCCCTTCTCATTCTCTCCCAGACTGTGCAAAGAAGAGAGACCCGACTTCGTTCTTTCTGTGTTTCGTTATTTGCATGTTTGCATCTTCCAGGACCGAAGGAGCAATAAATAACTTCTCACGGACAGATATATGCGGCGTCAAAAGACGGCACTTTTCGCTGCGTTGCACGGGCCCGAACAGCTTTACGACTTTGCTATTTTAAATAAATGTACCCCCTATTTGTGTAACCGCTTCGCAACATAACTTTAATTACGCCATCCTTTGCAGCCTCCAGACACACGAAGCAAAGTTTGAACCTTCTCGAGGGATCTGTCTCGAGCATCAAGAGTCCACATGTGGCATTTTTAGCATATCCAGAGGTAATCCACTAAAATAAATAAAAAAACATCATTTCTGGCGTCCCTGTAAAGAATAGACTTGGAGACTTGGGAGTCTCAATCCGACGTAGAAGCTCATCGTCTATCTACTCCATGGAGTCCCCATCTTCCTGTTTCCTTTCTTGGAGGGATTCAAAAAGGGGGGGATAGGAAAATGTCGCAAAACGATTGTGCGATTGTCTGTAAGAATTCATGTGAATTTTAGCTTAATGTTCTGACCTGCATACATTATTTTACTTCCCGAAGAGGTATGTCGTCCTCACATTACTTAATTCCTGTAAGCGACAGAATTATGCTGTGATAGTCGAAATCGCTCAAAACCAAACACGTCTGAAAAACGAAAACAAAATAATATCACCGACTTTAGAGGTCAGTCTCTCCCCTATGTGGGCAGCTGAGCATGACGTGCGAGGCACAAGCTTGTTGCTGATTTACATTGCAAAGGTCCGCCACTGTCCGTATAATTTTTCACCGCGTCTGTTAGCGTCGTTTTATTGTAAATTCACGCGTCGTTTGGCTTGCGCATGTTATCAGGTGGCCTAAAACAAGAGCGCACATGTCTAGACGAGCGCGCCATTGTTGGGGTCGTGACATTGTTTGCAGAGCCGTGCGTTTGTTTTCCCCTCAAGGGAGGAAGTAATAGGCATTGCGGCGCTTCTCTGGTCGCCCTCAAGTGCAGGGGAATCGGGGCAATTAACACGGACACGCTCGACGCTTCCGCCTCCTGCCCATACGTGCCGGGCCTGCGATGATGAACAGAACAGTATCCCCACTTTAATTACATCCTGCGAGCGCCCAGCAGGTGAAAGCAGTTGTCAGCAAGACAGGTCGTCAGAGGCGCTAAGCCGGCCGCCTACGACGCTGCTTGCTGCTGCTACCGCGGAGCGCGCAAAAACCAGCTGTCGCGAAAGCGCGCCGCGAGTGAGGCCGGCGAGCGGTTTTTTCTTGCCTTGGAGGCTACGACGGCGGCTGCAGATGTCTCGCGCAATATTAACCCCGAAAACCACTCGCGGGGCACAGTATAGGTGGATGCCTACGAGAGGGAATGTTTTCTACCTCTGCAACCGCGCGAAAGGCAGAACATGCATGGTTTTCCAAGCGGCAGGTTCGTCCAAGCTGCAGTTGCTATTATGTACACTTGCTCTCAACCAGAATGGTGCTCATGTAAAAAAAGTAAAAGAGCTGTATATTTCGATTAGACTTAAGCAGGTATACTTTGATTACGCGTCACTATTTATGCGGGTGATTTAAGTTTAGTTACATCAAATGTGACCCAATTTTGCTTTGTTCTATGATTGTCGAGTTGTAGTTTGGTCCGTTGACGAGATATGCTGCAAAGATCTTTGGGTGAGAACATGCAGCCAGTAGAGTTTTACTGAAAAATCGGCTCTTGTGAACAATGCACGCGTTAGTGGTGCAGTGCAAAATGCACTCTGGCCATCCCAACTGCGGAATGCGAAGATGGGGCTACTGAATTGGATTATGATGCCTTTAAAAATGCCTTTAGGCGTGCTTTTTCCCACAGCGATAAAAGTTATATTTGCCTAATCTGAAGTGGTAAAAAACACTTCCTCCTTGAATCTTATTCCAAACATTTGTTCAATATTTGTGCGTGCGCGTGTGTGTGTGTGCGTGCGTGTGTGTGCATGCGTGTGTGCATGTGTGTGTGCGCGCGTATGTGTGTGTGTGTGTGTGTGTGTGTGTGTGTGTGTGTGTGTGTGTGTGTGTGTGTGTGTGTGCGTCTGAGAGAGAGAGAGAGCGAATCGCGTGTGGCAGAATACTCGGCGTCGGCGTTGTCGTTGCGTGTCGCCCAAGTTTCGCCCAAGTTTCCGCCTTATAAAGTAATTGTGCTGAAAAGAAAATATCTGTAAATAACGGGGATTCCAACCCAGGACCCTGGCATGGATTGCGAGATGGGCACGCTGCCCGTAGTCTCCGGTGGCCCGCTGGCTTAGGCTGGATAGGTGTGTCCGTAGTGGACACGGAGGTGGTCTTTGACTTTAGTGTTTTATGGGCATGTGCTGATGCGTATATGATTAACTGTGGCTATGCTAATTAGGATTTTGGTAGTTACTGGATAATTACGAATGCTGAGATGGTTGATTGTACCTGCCCGATCGGACGCATGTTTACGTGTGCCATATCACGTTCTGCACTTCAAAAGCGAAGCTTAAGCGTCCCCGAAGTTTTTCTCAGTCATTGCACCCCACTAGCAGTATCACCGGTAGCGAAGGTTGATCTGTTTCTCGACGCAGTTTTCGGAAGATATGTGCGCTGGCCTTGCTCAGCGCGAGGCTAACTTATCGTCACCGAACGCTTCCACACCACGCGTCAAACGTTCCACACGCGCTTTTTTTTTTTTTTTCGCATAGTCGTCGCATTCTCCTATCGCGCATCTTCCCCAAGTCCTCCATTCGCATCCACATGTCATCTGCCGACGTCAGCTCAGCCAATAGGTGAACGGGCCAAGATCCTTTGCTGCAGCCTCAGCACAGCGCCTTCGGCCAGAGATCGCTGGCATTGCTTGTGGGCACAACAACCAAGCGCTCAAGGGTCGCTCCCTCGCTCCGAGACGCACAGTCCGCCATGATGGCAGCAGTAGCAGCAGGAGCAGCAACAGCAGGCTTCAATGCACCGGAGACTGGGCCGGACTAATCCGCGGGGCTCGCGCGCTGTCGCTTCAGGCGCGCGACACAGCCGTTGTCCTTGGCCAGGGGCAAAGAGGGGGAAGAGGAGAGAAAGGAACAAAGGCGGCCCACTGGCTCTGTCGTAATTTGTCACGGCCTCTGGGCCGGCAGCTGCACTCCGGCAGCGCCGTATTGTTTTTCCCGTCAACTTCCGTCCGATCGCGCTTCCGGTTCCGCTTCACTCGGCAAATAAGACAGGCGAACCTAATGCATGACACGAAAAAGTTTCGCGCCAGACGCGCGTTGATGCAGGAAAGCGTGAGCAGCGATTTCTCTCAATTTTCACTGGCGCACCCCTCATTGCGCCGCCCCCGCCATCGCGTCTTTTGCGCTTGTCTGCTGCTAGCGCATCCCACCGGTCCGCGATGCCTCGGGCCATTTTTGTTTACCGACGCTCGCGCATCGGCGGCGGCCCGCCGCACTGCCTCCGTCACGGAGCTCTTGCCGCTTCGTTTCTCGCTTTCATACCGCTTTAAATACACGCGGAATCGACTTACTTACAGTACATCGCAAAGTGTAGGCATCAAAGCAGTGTCACCAGCTGAAGGTTTAGCTTTAACGTTCATACTTGGAGCGCGAGGCGAAATCGGAGAAAAAGTTCTGATATGTCTCTTCTGCTAGCAGCTCTCGCCCAGCAGGCCCGACTAGAGCATCTCGAAATTCAGGTTCAACTAGGATATTTTAAAAAACAAAAACAACAACAACAACAACAACAACAAAAAAAAAAAAAAAAAAAAAAACGCGCGTGAACACAAAGCCAACAGATGTCAATCGGACGCGACAAAAATTCATGGAGTGAGGAAGGCGAAGTGGCAGTTGAGCATTACTCGCCAGGACGCACGGAAGTTCTAAGTCGGCTTTCCTTTAAAAAAAAAAAAAAAAAATGCGTAACTCTTCAGCTAATCGAGGATAGCGGAGATCCATTAGCTCTAAGCTCTCTGGCGAACGCTTACCTCGAATACAGTCCCCTGGTAGAGGCGAGTACGCTCGGCCGGGAAGGTGGCTCCTGAAATACGCCATGCTTGAGCGCTCACAGTATCTAGCACACTGCAATTACAACTAAGCAAGAGAGTCTGTTAGCGCGTTCTCATGCTCGAAATCTCGCGAGCACTTCATCGTCATCGTCTTCTTCTTCATGTCCTTCGGTCTTTCTCTTCGGGCGTAACCCTCTTCTTTTACCTTTGAATGCATCGATGCCCATTTTTTAAACGCTGTATCCTCCGCGTAACGAGGAGAAATAACCACAGGCAGGGCAAAATGTAGGAATGGTTTTCATCTCTTGCGCTGCGCATGTTGCAGACAATGTGAAAGCGACTGTCAGTCATTCTGAAAATATTTGTTTCCTATAACACGCGCTGTGTTTTCTGTACGAGTTCAGGAATCAGACAGTCACTAAAGTCTCTCAGTCTGGCAGTGAGTCAGCAGAATATTGCGTTATAGCGACGCGCGTGGCCAGCACTGGCCGCGCGCCGAAGAGGAGGAGGCAGCGGCGGCACGAGCTCTTCAGAACACTCTGGGGATATTTATATGTATTAGTGTTTTTTTTTTTTTAAATCTCATACCTAAGAGCACAATGCCCAATTCTACTGGATTCATGTGTGGCCTACCCTCTCGTGGGTATGTGCCATTATCTGAGGGCACAACAACATCGGCCTCGGCCGGATGCTGCCACCGCCGCTCCTGCCGTTTTCCGGAAACAAATGTGGCCGCGGCAACAGCGACAACGTTTGCCCGGCGACCTCCAGTGATGATCCAGCAATCTCTCCAACCCAGAGGGAAAGCTGGCGAGCTGCAATCGGCCGCCATGGGCTGGCGCCGGAATGCCAGAATGGGGAGGTTTCGTTCTTGGCTTGTCTATTGTTGGCCGTAATATCTTGATTTAGCTCCTGCCGCAGCTGCTGCGGTTCAGCGGTTAAGACGCTCGGCTACTGACCGGAATACCCGGGCTCGATACCGACCGTGGCGACCATCGAATGGAAAAAGAAAAAAAAAGAAAGATGGCTTAGCTCTGCTATGCCTGGATTTACGTAGCGAAAAGCAGGGACTACCTCGGGATCAATGGTTAATTTCTCCAGTCTTCTGCGCCGTACGCCAGCAGCCAAACTCTCCTTGGCTTCCATGTCGGCGGAGGGAGAGATGAGTTTGAGAGCCACAAAGTGCGGAATGGTAACGCACGTGCCTCAGTGCTGCTGCCCAGGGCCGCCTCTCGGGGCAACATCGGGAACAAAGCACTCCTCCGCAGAAAGAGCAAAAGACGAAGCTCGTCCAGAGCTAGGTCCGTCGAAATGCCAAGGCTTCCACAAAAGCAGCGGCGAACTCTGAGGGCAAGAGAGAATGCTTATTCTGCACTGCCGTGGAAGGCACTTCCCCCAGGAGTGGAGACCCGCAGCCCACGCTCTCTTGACAGCCTCCGGAGGCCGGCTGCAGGGACTCGAACAATGCCAGTCACAGCTGCAGCCCTGAATTACATTGTGAGCGCTTCTGAAGTACACGGACGATGCTACGCATTTGCTGAAATTGAAAAAAAAAAAAAAAAGAAAGAAAAGCAAGGAAGTTTGGGATCATACGGCTGCACACAAAGAAGCACCACAGACACTCAGGCAAAAAGCAGAAGAGGCGAAGTTTTGAAGAGTTAAAACTAAACCGGCGGAGTGCAGGCGTTTAATCAGTCTCGTTCGCTAGTTTTAGCCTAGGGTGCTTACTTCTTGCTACCCTGTAGGCTCCCAATTTTAGCTGCACATGTTCCGCCATCTGGTAGCCGCATCGGAAAAAGCGCTTGTTTGTATCCGACGCCACCGATACCGCCAGCGATGTGCTACGATCACCATAACGACTTTCCGCAGGAACAAACAAAAAACTCGCATTAAGAGAAGACAAAATTTACTGTTGCGTTCCTCGTTGTCACGACGGCTGCAAGAATGCCGCCGAAAAGCTGGCGAAGATTGTCTTTTTTCCAGTCCTGCGGTACTCGTACAAGAGCGAAACTCGTGCAGTTTACGACCGCGCACAAAATTTATGTTTCCAAAATACGTGCCGATATTTTCAGTCGTCTGAAATCACGCGCCGAAGAGTTCGCCCAGCCATGTCTGCTCTGCTGTTTTCTCCGTAGGCTACGCTGAAGCGCGACCCGTCGTTTGGACCGAGCGAGCGGGAAAGACGACGGACGGCGGTTGTAGTGGACTCTCCTGGAAGATTCCGACGGAGCTCTCAGAGCAATACGACTGCATGCGCCTATGTCTGGCGTCCGACGCCTCAAGGGAGGCTTTCTGATACGACCACTGTTACGTGCACGTCTGCCCGCCGCGCCGAAGAGCTCTTTTGAAATGCATTCCCAATGACAGCTGGCATCGACGCTCGCATTAGGGGCCAGGAGACCGGCCTGTCGTCGGCGCATGCCGTGGCACTGGGTTGAAAGCACTGCGGATGCTTTCTTGTTTTGTGTTCTGCTTATTGCCTTCCATTCAAAGTAATGTATTATTCGAGTTCCCAGTCAAACTCTTGAAACGAAGAACCGCTAGTTGAAGCGCGGGCGCTTACAGGTTGGACTTGCCCAATTTGCTTTTAGGCTTTTTTTTTTTTTTCAGCACACACACATGGTGTATGTGTATGTGTGTGTACGGCTCAGGATACCAAAGCGGCCAAAAGAAGATCTGTTGTGATGCGCTGACGCTGTCGGAAAGCATGCATTTCACAGCTTCTTTCGCTGCGTCCCAAAAGAAGCGAACAACCGCTTCTCGCTCTCGCCGCGCGTGAGGTGGCGCCACTTGTTCTAGAGCAGCGGTACCTCCATACCAGCGCACGAGGCCCATAGTATCAAAACAAAGTGAATGCGTACAAACCTGCAGAGTGCGGGAATGACAGTTGACCGATAGATAGTTCGTAGCGGCCCACTTCTTAGCCCCTCTGTTGCTTCGCCGAATAGCAGCCGAAAGTTATCAGGCGATTATCTGGTGAGCCGATGGTGGAACTTATCAATTTGAACGTGTTCATTCTGAGAATGCCACGCAGCTCGCGTGATCTGTAGAGAAGACTGAAGCGAATGTGTTGACTGCGAGCATAATTTACAAGATCTGAGCATATACAAGATCTGTATATATATATATATATATATATATATATATATATATATATATATATATATATATATATATATATAAGCACACACGCTCCATTTTCTTCCCTGTGGCTTACACACGCAAGGGGGCGGGAACAGCAATATGCAGTGAACCATATCGGTGCTAAGGAGAGCGGCAGCGAGATAAGGGTTCCATTCTCCTCTTCCAAGCAAGATCTCGGAAGCCGTGCACGCGGTCACTTCCTACACTAAACTAGAGAGTGGCACTCGTTCGTTACGCACATTTGGCTCACCAGAACAAGCGTCTTCTATTAAACCATGCAATATAAGAGGTGGGGCAGGAAGATGAGATGGGAGGCCCGGTAATCGGTCGTAAGAAAGAGCTACAACATGCAGAATAACGGTGCCGATGCCGGGTGCTCTCATTTGTAGGACGCGTGTGGTGAAAAGCCTCGCGCATTCTTTGAGAGCGTAAGTAATGGCTCATATCTAGCGATACGCGCCCCGAAGTGAGCAGAAGCATCGACAATTACAGTCGAATTGACGCAATGTTATCGGCGTGCGATAAGCTAAGCCACAGATGGAGCATAGACGCCTCTTGAAGCCTATACACCCAGAAGCCGTGGCTGCAATATTCGAGAGATTCACCATAGCAGAGACGTAGCAGAGTGTACAGTACTCACGGATTGAAATAGGACACTCGGAGCGCGTGGCCGTCGCTGCATGCAAGGCAGTGTGGTAAACAACAGGCCGGCTTATTGGCGACCGGAAGGAGCAGTTCTGCTTTTTAGATGTTCTCCCCCTCGCTCTATACCACAATGCAGCACCTTGGTTCCATGAGCATCCACGGGCGGCGCTGCATGCAGCGACGGCCACGCGCTCCGAGTGTCCTATTTCAATCCGTGAGTACTGTACAAATACGGGATTATCAGACACGCGCTGCCCACGCGCAAAAGCAGGGGTAGCCTCTGCGCGTGGGTAGATGGGGCCAAATCATGCGAAGCCGCATCCAATAATCCGGTATGCACGTGCATTCTGTACAACATATCTGCTCAGCTAAACCTCTCTCATGCGACAGCGTAACGTAACGTATAAAAGCAGTGTTTAGACTCATATATATACTTTTTTTTATTTTGATTTTTTACTGCCTTTCTAAGATGGAACTGTTTGCTTACAACAACGTCACCAACCGTCATTTGATATCGCGCGTGAAGCAATATTTGACGAAGCACCCAGGAGCCATAAAAGTGTATTTGCGTATGCGGGGCTGTGAACGGTTCTATAGTGCACCACCCAGCGGGTTGACCTTTGGGGTAGAGTCAGACAGTTGAGTTCAGTAGCTCAGTATATCTCAAGTAGCTCAGTCGACCAATGTCGGGAATTTGATGCATTAAACGAAGAGGAGATGAAAAAGCACCGTGGTGGGATGCTTTGATGTACGAAACCATTGAGAGATACCCCACAAGAATTGCCGCGCGAGAATGTGTCCTGTATACGACATAGAGATTTTCGGAAATGGTTTTCCCTTTTACTATAGTTCTAGACGGGTATCGCATGGGTGTATACGCAGATATAAAATAATATTTTGAAAACTACGTTCTACTCGAGATTAAACGTGAGCACCCATAACTTAGCGCATAAAGAATGAGATATTACTTCGACGGTGCCTGTCTCAAACCACACGGAAGTGAGTGAAATGACAGCGGGCTGATGCTTGTAGGAACGAGTGGATGTGCGATTAGTTTCCGACGTTTGATAGGAGGCATTATTTGTTTTTCACTGAAAGAGAGGTGTCAGCCGATGTCGTAAAAAAGACAGAAACGTTAAGTGAAAATTTGAGAGCCACCTGCGTGACAAAATATCATTATTTAGACTGTGCTATCGGGAAAAACTGCGTATCCTTCAGGCAGCAATATGCATAAGGCCGCTCGTCGAGGGTGTAAGCTGGCGTGCACACCGCCGTGGGTGACTCTCTGTTGCGGTGGCACGAAGATTTAAAACCACCGTTGCATCGAATTCTCGCGATAACTGCACACACCATCGGGACAAAAGCCTTAGAGACTCGTGAAAAGTCTCGAGTATGTTAGTCCTATGCCTTGCAACCATCACCTCGTTTCACCATAGCACAACTGAGAGCTCAGTCGACTTCGAAGACCATGCGCTTGTCCTCAGCCATAGGGCTACTAGCTCATACTCATTGGCCTCGGTCACAGCTCACGCGTTCTGGAGGGGTATTGATTTGTGCCCGAGAATATAAGAATAGTAGCCTGGATGAATGAGCGAATTCTAATTCGCAACTAATGCGACATGCGTCAGTGCACCTTCTGTCACCGGCTTCAGCGTGTTCGACGTGCTTCTCTGTCCCTCGCAGCTGATGGGTGGCGGCGGCTCGGGCCACTCTCCGTCTCCGGCCACCGCGGCGTGCTGCGAGCCAGCGCGGCCGCTGGTCGGCGAATCCCCTGGCGCTGCGCCGGCCTCGGCGGCATCAGGGCCCGTCTGCTCGCTGCCAGCGGCAGGCTCCTACGACTCGCGCCTGCTCTCCAGTTACCCGCAGCTGGCCACTCCGCGCTTCTACAACGCCGGCTACGGGGACCAGGCGGCCGCCGCCGCAGACTACGCCAACCTGGCCGTCGACTCGTCCGCATTCTACCCGACGCTGGTGAGTGAGCACCCAAGCACGTTTTTGTGGGGCTTACGCGGGACACCAACAGTTTGAAAGAAAAGGAGAATCCTCTGACCCGGAGGCCGTCTCTTTCTCAACGGGTAGATGAATACTGTATAGTGACTACTAGACAAGTCACACAGCGTTTGTTTTTGGTGACTATGGCTAATCTACCTTCGATATCCCTCAAAGAGGTGGCAGTCGCCGTCACATATGCAACTATCGCCTAGTAGCGCAAGCGAGCACTTGGGATTTCCGCTATTACTCTCTGCTTGAGGTGCAATATTCCGCGTAAGCTCGGTGTTCCTTAACAGGGTGAAAAGTTGGGCTGGTTGGGGGATGATCTTGTGGCTAAAAACAGCGCTAACACGAGACGAATGAGAGAGGGGAATCCCGTGTCCCCTCTCTCCTTCGTCTCGTGTTAACGCTGTTTTTAGCCACAATATCGCTATTCGTCATATCTTCATTTCCCCTATAAATGACATACAAAAAGATTTATTTACGCATTGAAAGGAGACAGAAATGGCGTAGAGGTAGAAGATCCGCATTGCATGCAAAAGCAATGTGATTTGAATCCCGGTGCCGCACAAACTCTCCAGCGGACGAAAAACAAAAATCCCTTCTCCCCCTTCATGTCCCATGGCCCGACCATGCCACTTGCTGACTACCTGCCAGCGGCTTGCTCGTGATATTTTGAGGGTGCGAGACGACAAGCGGGCGGGGCCCCGCTGCGTTCGGTTTCCATCCCACCCTGTCATATGAAAGGAGCTACCCGAGTTGGCTGCTCCATCCAACTCAGCCATGTCACGTCTTACGAGGTTTCGTGACGTCACGCAACTTGCCGACCAGTCAGCGCCCGACCTTATCTACTGCCACCTGTCAGAGGTGGTGATTTTTCGGTGTTGGACGGATTCAAACGGCCGACGCCGATGCTGCCGGATAAATTTTTCGACGTGGCGGTACTAATTCGCTCACGCGCTAAAACAAATATGTACAAAGATGCCTTGTTTCATTTTGTGGCTTTGTCGCTCGTGCACATAATTGAAATGCTTCGAGCAACGTTCATTGTCAGCTGGTAACACTTGCAGTGAGCAGACTGGCTTGCCACAACACAGGTCACAACTTTCATTTCAAGTTGTGGCTTTTTATTTGAGAACCGTTTATTCAAAGCAGTGGGAAGCAATGTTTAGATGTCCTCGAAACCATGCAAAAATGAAAATATATAGTCTGAAGGGTACAAAAAGAACGGAAAAGCACATTATTTCTTAAATGTTCCGGACTTTAGTGGTTCTTTCCTTTTTTTTTTTTTTTTTCCTGGTTTGGGTGGGGGGGGGGGGGGGGAGTAACCTAGTGTACGTACTGCGGATTAGATGGTAAGCGTAAACTATCACTTTTGAGGCAGTCGATCGAAGGGGCACTTGCCAATTGAGGGCGACACTGGTTAAAGACAGTCGGTAAGTCACTCTGGTAGATTACGTACGCGGTGACGTCAAGCAGTAGCAGTGAAACTGCGATCCTATCACGACTTATGTTGTTAGCACAGACCCCGCGCATGAATGGGGAGGAAACACGCACGAACGTTGCCTCACAACAATAGTAATAATTTTGTAAAAAGCGTGTACGCGTCAGCTGGCCGAGAAGGACACACGCATGTCCGCCGCGCAATGCAGTCACCACAGCTGCAAAAGGATTGGACCCGGAGAAGGACAGCTAATATTCGCGTCGGCGCCCAGTCAGCTTTCTGGCAAGATTCCCACGACGGCTACGCACGTAGTTGCGAGTTGAGGCTTCTGTGGCGTGAGCAAATAAACTCTCTTCCGGCTCCGCCGTGTAGTACACACCGGGCGCGATCTTCAATGAAAACCTGCCCGGGCTGTGGCGGCGGCGGCGGCGGCGGTCAAAGAGCTGGGAGCTCGCGTGGCCGTATACCTTAATCCGCCACGTATTAACCGCCCGGGCCGCCAGAACAACAAGCGGGTCGGCTCACAGCGGCCGCAATTAGTCGACAGTGGGGGCCCGGTCGCCTTTACGGCCGCGCGCCCGCCGTTCACCGCGTCCGAGAAACACTTGCGCCCCGGGGAACCTGACCGCGGCGTGCACATCCTGTTGCGCAAAGTGTCCGGTACTCGTTAAACGCGCTCGTAAAAAGTCATTGCACTCACAAGGCCCGACGATGATCGGTGGGATTGGCCCGCGCACCCCCGCAGCAGCGGCAGGTGAGCGCTCACCAGGTCACCAGATGCGCGCAGCGCACGCGTTCCGGCATGAAGGGATCAGCGCTAGCCGGGGCTTACGAGCCGGCCGGGCGCGTCGCCCTTTAACGCGTCCTGTTGAGCCATTTCGCGAGGTTTAAGCGGCCCGCAGCCTTACGTGCTCCGGCTTTCGATTCTGCCTCCCTCGCCTCGTAACGAGTTCAGTGATTAAACGCGGAGAAAAAGAAGCCGGGGTCAATGAATGGCTTGTACAGCCGCCTTTGTTATCCCACGGCGAAAAGAACAAGCCGGGCTCCTTCAGAGCTTGACTCTTCCACAGCAGAGTAAAACTTCTGCAGCGCAGGCACGTAAAAACTCTGCCGAAAGAAGTCGTTGTCACACTGCTTTGCAAGTGGTGATACTATGCTCGTGGCTGAGGCGTCGGATCGCTGAACCAGATTCGCGCAGGCGAGGAGACGAGCTTGCGCAGAAAGGGCAACAGCCAAGAATCAAGGTAAAGGGTGGCATTTTAAGAACTGAGTGGTCAGTGCCCCATTGGACAGATGATGGGGTACACTATGGTTTATTTTGCATTGGCTAAGTCACATATATCTGTGAAGGCCGCTTGTCTTCATGTTCTTATATTGTCTAATTTAAAAACGTGTAGTATATATACGTATAGTCGCATGTTGTGACAGTGGAATTGTTACCTGACAGACATAACGATCATTTCCAGGCTCCACAGCCGTACCGTGAACTATACGATAGTACATCGCAGGGAGACTGAAGCTTACATTTCGTGCATCTGAGGATTGCGACGATCTAACCACCAATTCAAAATTGATTAGGACCGTTTTCTTCTCTTTCCTCCGTCTCCTCCCCTCTATACCACGCAATGAAAACTTTACATGGACGTCTAGTCCCCATGTCTCCGTCACAGGAACACTCTCTTTAGTAGAATTAATGCTTTCTGGGATATACCCGTTAGTTGTGAGGCAACGGGATACTGTTTGAACGTAGTCATTGGAATGGTATAACCATGAGGAGCAAAATCTTGCTTTTAGAGTTTACTGTTTACCATTAATAATTAAAACGCAGCTTACTAAGTTGTCTACTCGTACCTACTCCGAGTAGTTAACTCTGTCATAGAAAATCAGTAGGGTGCATTTTTGATAACAGATGCAAAATATGGAAGATTTCCGAGAAGCAGTTTGCGAATCTATTGATTTTCATGGGGCAGTTTTAGGCTATGTGTAAAAATTGCGTTTATGAAGAACGTGCTGTTGAAACCATGCGCTTGTCCAGAATTTGTGGGTATCAAGAGAACACCATGGCCGCTAAGCAACCGCGACGACTATCGTATTATACTTATGGCTGCAAATCTGCCGATACAGCCAATAGATTAAAGTTTGGCTGCGAAGTCACGCTTTTCTAATTTTGTCCTAATTAGTGTGCTATTAGGTCAAACCTTAAATTGGTTTGGTGGAGCAACAATGATAATTAGAAGTCCCGGGGTGTACTCCGAAATACTAAAGTATAAGCAAATGAGAATTACGCGACCACAGTCAACAGACAGACTCGCACCGAAGGGCGGGATGCGTGACTCGGCTGTGGCGCCTGCCGGAGTGGATAACCGCACACTCGCGGTTATTGTGGGACGCTGTAAAGGAGTCGTGCAGGTCGTAACCAGGGCCCAGGGCCTCGCTCGAATCGCGCCGCGGTGCCGCAGGCGGCCGTCACTCATCGGCTGCCGCGGACGCTCGCGCCAGCGCGCGCTAAGCCGGGCCCGCTGGAGCGCCGAATGGCGGGGCGACATTTTCTTTCGGCGCTCGAAAAGAGCGAGGAGAAGTGGAAGTAAAAAACAAAAGCGACACGCTGCCCTGAACCCCCGTCCCATCCCTCCCTCGGCAGCACGTCTACAAACACATCGCGGCTGTAAACAGACGCCGATCCGCTGACAACAAGCCTTGCAGCGACGAGCGTTTTGTTTGCTTTGCGGCGGTTGCTCTCTTGTCGGCTTTCCGATTAAGCGCGCGTTTGCGCGTCTGCTGCTTCGAGGCCCCTGGCAACCCCGGGACGGGGCGCCGCCGCAGCGTGCTTTATGCGCCCGGAGCCAGGGAGCAGCGAGCTGTCATTGAGCGCAACCTGGCTCGCAGCGGGCGCCACCTTCCCCTCTTCCCGAGACGCCCGACGTCTGGTTGCCCCTTGCGCCGCGTTGCTAAACTCAGGGCTGCCGTGACATCTGACATGGCTTGAAACAATCCGTCTGCTGCCTGTTCTCTCTGTCATTGAACCTTCCCTCTCGGCGCTTCTTCCCGGGCGCCTTCTTTCTCGGTCAGCGTCGCCATCAGTGTCAGGTGTCATTGCTTTCGTTTTGTGCATCTCGCAAATGAAGTCGGAGCGGCGCTCTGCGTGTGTACTCGCCGACTCGTATTCCGGATCCGGCCCGGCAGTGTTGACTGACAGCGGCCCTTGTCTTTTCCTTTCCGGGCGCCTCACGTGGCCAGGAGGTGCGCTGCAGAAATGACACGCGGCGCTCTTCGGCGTCTATTTTTGCTGCGCACTAGCTCGAGCTGCCGCAGTGGCCGCCGAGCGCACCGCGGGGCGCGCTGCGGCCGAGTTCGCGCCCTGAGCGCGCGCGCGTCGGGGGCGGGGCTGCTTAATTGGATAATGGACTTGTCTCGTTGCGACGCCCACCGTATACACCGTCAGCGATTCCTGAAAAGTGCGGAGGCGGCGGCGTTGATGTCTTCCGCTCAGCGTTGCCTCCGAGAGCACTTAGAGAGTTACAAACTTCCGCCCATTGGCGAGAAATTAAGTCACTTTTCTTGAGATCCGGAGGGGCAAACAAAAGCGGCGTTCTCGGTTCAGGGGAAAGATGCGGCAGGCATTCTTCCCCATTTCTATTTCCTCTGGTGCCATTAACGTCAACGACAGCCACTTTATCGAAGGGCAGAAATTATTTTTCTAAAGAAGTAGGCTTGGAACGGCTTTTGATCTTGTTAATGGTTGGAGGTCACAGATATAATTTTCGCGATTACGTAAAAAAGACGCACGAAAGTGAATTGATGCGTTAAAGTTTAATGATGCTCAGGTGGTCTTCCTTGTCAGGCACCTGAACCTCTGTTCTGTTCCCCCATCCCACACACCCTGCCAATCTCTTTCAGTTAATTAAAAACTAGAGAGAGAACCTTTCAGTGTAAGAAAGGTGGGCCAAGTAAAAGCGGGCACAAACTGTGCACAAGATGCTGCTGCGAGCAGCAAAAAAGGCAAGACGCCGACACCTCCATTAGGAACTAATAACACCGAGAGTGTATCAGCGTTTATTGCCTGAACGGCCATGAAAAAGTAAGAAAAATGAAATCGGTTTTGTCCCTCTGCAAATTTCAAATATCCGAAGTACTCCGTGCGCAGCGCGCCGCAATTTCCCAGTGCTATAGAGGATACGATTTTGCATTGTTCCCACCGGGGCAGTCTACGCCCTGGCTTCTGTTGCCACCACAGGTGCGAACAGGTAGAAAACAAACGGCTCAGGGATTTGCGGGACAACTAACTGGGCGTCCAAGATAAGGTTTGTGTGCAGCGCTTAGCCAACTCTTCAGGAACTGCCTCTATCGCAGGGTCGTTCACTTTGCACGTGCCGGCGTCAATCTTGGAACGTAACAAAGGGAGATAGCGGCCTTCAGTTATTTCGTCGGCGTTAAGGCCCGAATCCTGCGTTGCATTCGGCGCGGCAGCGGCGGACGAGAGGCGCCAGGCGAGAGGCGGCCGGCTGCGTGCGGCGCGATGTCGTCTCCTCGTTAAAGCGCTCCTTGGCGCCGCGATACCTCTGCCGCCTGCTGACTTTATAAACAGACTGCAGCGAGGCTTGATTTATTACGACAAGGTCCGCGGAGGAGAAGATGCGCCCTCGCGGCGTGAGAACCGACCCGACATCTGTAGAGGGGGGAGGCGATATATCATCACAATAACGCTGTGCAAATGAACACGCGCGTGCGCAATTCCAGCGGGCTGCTGCTGCTGCGCTAAGGGACACACGCGCCCAGGTCTACTGCCACGGAGTAATCACCAAACGGGGTGCTTTCAGGCGTAATGAAGACATGCGTAAGTAAATAGCAATTTCAGGGTGCGTCTCTGGCATTCTGTCGGCGGCGTCAACTCCCCCCTCCCGCTTGCCCCTTGGTTATGTAAGCAAAAAGCTCGGCCACTCGTTGCCAGCGTCTGCCGTCCAAATGATGATCGATGGGATAACTGGGCAGCGCCCGCAGCGCGCGCTGCCCTGGCGAGACGCCGTCCAATTAAAGCTGCGGCCGCTCGCGCGCGCTCCTTGGCTTTGTTTTGCCCGCGCAGTGGGCCTCGACCGGTCGCGAATAAAACAGCGCTGCCCGCTCGCCGCCTCTGCCAGCGCGCGTTCGCCCGGCGTCTTCGGCCTGCACGGACATCTTTCCGTGGCTGGGCCCGTGGCAGCCGAAAAGACATCGTGTTATGAGCCCCAGTGCGCGTGTCTGCAGGTCCTTGCCTGCAGCCACTAATTTACATGCTGAAGGCACATTAGGTTTCATCAGCGTGGTACCTCCTTGACAAATACCCGTGACAACAAGAGCAACTGCTCATTTTTTAAAAGGCGATCGTTCTCAAGTACTCATTCAGCCGCAATTTGTCGCTTTGTAATCGAGGCGCGTGTACGAAGGGGAAACCTGCTTCCTGATTCCACATTGATGGATCGCTTCGTACTCGCGTCCATCAGGCCATTATAAGAATCCGCTTATCATTTCTATGCGACAGCCGGCTGGTGTGTGTTATTGAAGAGATGTCTTGCGTCGAGACACAAACTATAATGAATAGCCCGCTTATCTAGCGGGGAATAGAGGTAAGCCCTTTGTTTTTCACACATCATCCACACACACCGCTGCACTTGTTATTAGGCTGCATTGTTTACTATTGATTGGCTGAGAAATTTCAACCAGAGTTTAAGGGAGTATGGGGGAAGGCACCCATAAGACACTGTTGGAAGACATTACTATGTCCGCGAATTCGCTGTTATGTCTCATCAACGCTAAGGACACCTTAGAGACTTAGAAGCGCACAGCACTGCTCGCAAGGGAGCACGCTCCGACGAGGACTTAATTCCCTCTGGTATGGCGTCTCGGAGCAGCACAGAAAGCTTCATTGGCTTCTCACGGGTGTCGATTTACTGTTACACGCCGCTAGCAAGCCAGTGACGAGTAGGCCTTCAAGATGAACACCGTGATTACCGGGGCGACGCAAACTATAGTTTTCCGAGTTTCCGGAGTTGTTACAAAGCTTGATTGCCTGTGCAAAACTCGTGGTGCTGAGGTGCTATTTGGGGGTGATAATAAGTGGTAGGGATGTGCAGGAATTTTGAGGGCGAATCTATGTGTACTGACGCGCTAAACATGGCAATATGTGCGCTTTGATTGGCTTATGCCCGAGGAGAAAGCTAGGTTTCCCTGTATGCGAACCTTTTAGCATCACGAAGTCTGGACATCTCTGAGACCATGCAGAAATTTAAATACTGCTTCTGCCCCGAGCTCTTCTCCCCTTTGCAGTTCCTAAGCGCTTTACGCGAACCTTCGCTGCCCACGGCTTTGACCTATATACTACCGGCGTCGCGAAAACTTTCGATGCGGTTTTATATCTTCTCAACCCCTAAATGCAGGAAAAAAAAAAAAAAAAAAAACCTTTGAACAGCCAGCGGTCATGTGCACTGCCGAGTAAAGACGGCGCATTCCTTTAGTTTGCCTCATCATATAGCAGCGCATCCATTTCACACGCCAGCAACATTCTACCAGGATCCTCCGGAATTTTAATGGGGCACAGAAGACAAATTGAAGTTGGCCTTTATTGAGAGACTGCGACGTTCAAACTACAGAGAGAATAGACCAACCTAACCAAAAGGGGAGTTTCGATAAGATCTAGGTCGCCATCACAAGCCGGCTTTGTAAGTAAACCGAATGCATCGACATCAATTTTTTAATTCTTTTTTTTTTTTACGCGGATCGTGGAGGGTGCGATTCACCGCCGTTAACTTGAAAACAATGGACGCCCTTCCTTTATATTCGTGGATGACGTCATGAGCTTTCCTTGGCGACGAATGCGTCCTTTGCCTTTTTGGACGAGCGTCAACAGAGCCAGAAAGAGCCGGAGGATTGATTCGTACCGAGAACAATAATTGGATGCATAGTTGTATATGCTGTGTCCCTTCAAACCAGTTCGTTGTGGCGTTGATCATTTTCATCTGGCAGGTTTTCATTTTATGACACTTGAGAGCTGTCAAGAGATGAAGCAATCCCCAAGAGCGGTAATAAAGCAGCCCTTGACGCTCTTTAACTATAGTTAGTTTGCTTTTGCGCTCATTTCGCTGCGATTTTATGAACAGAATGTGTTCGTTAATTAGTCCATCGTGGGCATTCTGGAATTGCTGCGCTCTGATTCTGAGCAGGGGAAAGTGGACGTGCGGCTAAATAAGTTAGAGCCATGGGAGCTGAACCGCTAATTAGTAAGCCTCCTTGTGCCGAATTTTCCTGGCTGGATAATCATTCTAGTGACCAGAAGTTTTTAGAAATTGGCATTCAGTCCTTTCATTCATGCCGCATAATTCAATGCGTGACTTTAGGAAGGAAAATTAAAGGTAGAGCACGCCAATGATTGCCATGAATGGGGTATACCGACAAGTTGCCTAATTAATCACTCTACCAAGTTCTTGTTTCATTTGGCCAAAGGAAACGATAATTATCTCGACAGCCGCGTATACCTTGTCTATTTTGTGTGGCGTATTTTTGATACTCGCTCTTCATCTGATCCATGATGCAATAACACATGCAAGGCGCGTGGCTATACGTTCGGTATGCAGTAAGTGTTTCTCGATAACGCTCACTTTTGTTTTGACATGCTGAATTTCGAGCGAAGGTCGAGCCGGCCATTTTATCAAGAGGTCACTGAAATTGCTCATTAGCATCCGACAAGTTGCGTGTGTTGGCCTAAATTGTCGTAAAGAAAGCATTCGTCAGACGAGTGTTGGCAGACAACGAGAGAAGCAATAGTGACAGGGGGTGGCTGCGCGGCCAAAAGGTTGCTAAGAACGCGTGCTGGCCGACAACACCTGGCGCTGCGCGCGCAAGGAAGTTGTGGTCCCGCTCCCCCATTCTGTAGCCTCCTCCAAGTGGAGCAGAGCCTCGCTGGCGTGACATATCCGAGCGCGTTCTGCAAGGAATACCGAGAGGGAGCCGAGAGAAAGAAGCAGCAAAAGCGCGCCGTAGATGCTTTTGCAGGTCACACCTACTCAGGTGGGGTGGCAGAGATTCTCGGGACTTCCGTCCTCAGCGACTCCTCCCCCGTTCGTTGCAGGGACAGCGCTCCTCTCAGCCCCGACGCCGTTCGCGCGCGCGCGCCAACTATATGCATGCGTTCACGGAAAACGCAGCCGACGGCGCGCTCACCGGTGTGGTCCCGGACGCTGGACGCCGCCGTAAGTGCGCCCTGACCGATGCCACGGTGGCGCTCCATAAATCGTGGCCGCGTTGCGATAAGAGCGGGAACCCTGCTTTATGATCCGCATCTTCTTCACCGCGCCCTGATCGAGTGGATAGCAGCCGCAAACGAGACAGAGATAGTAGCCGCGGCCTCCGGTGCCTTTTCGGAGACGGCATGGGTGCGGGCTTGGTGCTGTAATGGCCGAGTGCGCTGTTCGGCTACCGATTTCCAGTCTTCGACTCCGTTCTCTGGCCTCGCAAGGTGCAATTAGCTTACCTTTCTTATGTACAAAAACGATCTTCACTAGCTGGATAGTTTGTGTAGGTTGAAAGAAACCTGGCTCTCGGCTTTGCACTAGTTATCCGACAGCTGAGCTATATTTTTTCTTTGGCTTTCGGTTTAAGAATCCAAATCTTCGTCTTTTCGACATACATTGCACCAGCATCGTTAGACAGTGAGCTACAGCGGGATCAGAAATGCAATGCCCTGTCACGGTCGCACCGGAAACACCTCCATCACGCAGACGAGGCACTGCGTGGCGCACCGGAATAGGTGACTCTGCGCAGAGCGCGTTCAGTCTGTACACACCATCGTGCTCAGACCAGTCAAATTCTCATCTTATTCACGACGTTCTCGATAACAAAGTGTGCTCCAAGGCCAGGAAGGGCTCCATCCGCTGCATAGCTCCAGTCGGGTGAGTGGGTGCTCAGGGACAGATATACATGTACAAACAAGTACACCTCGGGATGAAAAGCGGAATATTAAAAGGGCAAAACTCAACGGATTACTCACCCTGACTTCAATACAGGCATAGCCTCCATCTTTGCTTTGTCCAGCATGTTCACGGCGAGCTTATACGAAGCCCGCGAGTAGTGATTTCCGTTGGCAGGCTTAGAGCCACCTTCGGGGAATACTCTGCAAAAACTGCTATGTTCGTGTCACAGCATACATTCAGTGGGGAGTTGGTTAGGGACAATTCTGCCATGCGTAAATGTTTCCGCCGGTTTCGGCCGCATACCATCTGCGTTCTGTGCGATTTCGGGACTTGCCTGTTTATTTTCTTTTTTTTGGTCGCAGCATCACAGTGAGACACACTGTTGAGCACCTTGATGTCTTTTGTGTCTGCGCACGCCCGTTTACAGCAAAATCAATGAGCGAGTGAGGGTAATTTTTGGCGGCAAAAAGTGCCGTAACCTTGCTGTAGAAACTAATTGCCGTCTAGTCACAGTCTTAGATTTTATCAGCTCAGCTCAACGTTTCTCGCAACGTTTCTCGGAGAAGCAAATTTATTCGTCTTTTTTCTTTTTCTTTGTTTCTTTAGTGATATTATTGAGCCAGACATAATTTGAAATGCGTTGTCACGTATACTTTCTTTTGCGTTTTTGTAATTTTGAGAGTGAAATTTAGCAATAAAGAGCCCACTTAAAGCCCAGGAATAACACTGATGCCACGGTTGTACTTTGCTAAGCACAGCCAGTACATATAGCTGTTGCATGCCTCAAATACTTTCTCTCTGTGTCTCTGTACCAATGCAGCTTTAGGTTTCAGCGAAGCATTTAATAATGAAAACAATGCATAACTGTTGCACTGTCTACGCTTGTATTACTCGGTAAATAGTCGGGTTGCTCCGGTGATAATAAAGAGAGGATGACTTCGAGCACCAGTCGAAGGCGCGCCGCTTATCTTCTGCACTCTGTACCAGCATCCGCTGTGTCTGAAATGTTTTCCTTACCTGAGGCCCTTCCACCGTTGCGTGCGTTTTATATAAAATAATCGGAAAACCAACGTGTTTATCTATCAGATTTTCGCAAAATGTATGGGTAGCGTTCCTCTTCAAGCAACGCTAACTCAGTATTGCTATTCCGTGCACAAACTGCAGCAACACCACCGCTGCCAATTTTCGGAAACGAGGGCGCTAGCTGCTGCCACAGACAAGTGTTTACGAGATGAAAGGCACCTGTTGCATGCTACCAGCGCTAGAGGGCCAGAGTCACTGCACTTTTTCTGACGTCCACTACGCAAAAGCGCAGCTCTGCAGGGGGATGCCACGTGGTTTGTCGGGTCGACGGTTACGGGCAATCGCCGACGCACCGCACGTCCTTTCTCGCATGCCTGCCTGCATTCACACGCCTTGCCGTCATGTGCTCTTGCGCGCGCCGAGACGAGATATTTTCACGGAGAGGCGTCCTCCTTGAATCGTTACGGCGCGAATCAAGTGACGAGGGAAAAAAGAAAAGCGGTAGATAAACACCGAGAAGTGCAGTAGCCAGATAAATTAAATAAAGCGGGGAAGGAAGGGGTTCCAAAAACGCGGAGCCCGCGAGACGCCCAACGCGGCGCATGCGTGTCGTGCAGTGCGCGCTCACTTGAGCACCAAACATGGCCGAACGCAGACAGCAGCGCACAGCAGCGGAGAATAATGCAGAGTTGACAGGCTGCTACGACGAAATATCTCACGGCTCTCGCACTCGTCCCTCCCGGCGTGGAATGCCCGCGCAGCGCGAGCCGGGACCGCAGTTTATTATGCGCATATGTAGGCCCGCATAACTAAGCGGTTGGCCTTGAGTGGGCTGCCGCGTCTCCTTTTCCGTTGCCACTCGATGGACACTGCTTGACAAACTATGACAAGGCGACCCGCAGACGTCCATTCGTAGCGACTTATCACGGCGCTTCGGCGCGAATTATGTAGGCACACATGTCTGCTTGTTCTGAATTAAGACGGCTAAACGCCGCCCAGTCCGCGACAACGAACATTTTCACTGGCTTTCGCCCCCCGCGCTATGCTTGGGTATGCGAAGCTGTCGTGAGCCCATGCAGCGTGTATACTTTACGGGCGGCGAGGAGCTGACGCGGCCTCCGACACGCCAGCGCCATGAGCGGGCTTTTTCTCTTTCTGGCGCATCACTTAGCTTGCCCGCGAGCGTAATGCTCCTTATTCGCGGTTTACGGCGACACCCCTAACGGCGGGCAACACTTGCGTTAGCGGTCTTAAAGCGCTTTACCCTAAATAGGCTAAGTGTGCACCCAAGTGAGGCAGCGTCATCAGGCTAGCGGGTTTGTATGCTGCTGGAAGCTTCGGATTCACGTTTTGAGCCAAGTCTCTCGGTTCCCTTCGCAATGGGACAAAAATTACCCTTTACGTCTTCGTGAGATTGACTTTGGCGAGCCTTAAGGACTCTTGGAAGTAGACTGAACTATCTACATATGAACGCTATACGTAACGTCTGAAACAACGAAACCGGAATGATTTCAGTTGCTCCAAGGTGCACGTTCTTGCACGTTGAAACGAACGCATTATCTATATAGGCCGTCTGGAGTAGTCTTTACGCCACTGCGGATGAGTGCTGAGTCAGTGTGGTGGATATTACAGGCGGGAACCTGGTTCACAGTTTTTGTGCACGATAAGTGATTAGCCGGGCAATAGTAGCAACACTACCTGGTGCACGCAAAACGTCTATTTGTACGGCAAATGCCTTCACTAATTGTGAATAGCTGCTGCTTCCTTCCTCTCAGTGTTCACTTCTAGTCTACGAAGCCTTTTAGTTCTTTCGGCGTCTGTTATTTTGCGCTACGGTTGTACACGTAGGCACAAAAAAAAAAAAAAAAATCGCATAATCACCAAGCGTATAAATATCTCCCTCTGGATGAATACGCTTGTTCAACGGTAAACTGCCATGTCTCAACACTAGAAGAAGAAAACGCATTTATGCCCTTTGTACGGGTAATTACGAGATGTGAGTACTTAAAGTGAAGCCGGCCTCTACAATCCGATGTCAAAGCAAACGTCTCTACTGCACCGATAATACGACGAATTCCCAACTCACTCCCTAATACGCTTTGGACACAGGCACGCACGCACGAACAATCAGTTTTTGAGCTAAGGGTGCGCGAGCAGCAAATCAGTACAATTTATAACCTCTCTGCTCCGGCCCACCGCGCTACATGGCTGTTACAGTTTTAGCATCCAGCAATAGGATTCTGCGGGGAGCGAACTGCGCTTGGCTGTATGGTATTCTAATGCAATCGCGTGAGCGCAATATACATACCCGTATATTTTGGACAAGTTCTGTGAAAGAGTTCGGAAACGTAATTTTTTGACATATTGCATAACGGCATCATAACAATCGATAGACTCAGATCTTCCCTCGACATGCTTGCGGTATTGTATTTATTTTTAAAAACGCGCCCGTTTAGTTTATACAGTAACCTTAATTACTCATTGTAATTGGAGGACTAAGTTCAGAGCAAAATTTTTCTGCGCATCGGAAGCTGAGACCATTTGTAAAAATACATTTATAAAAGTATGTTGCAATGTTCTGCTGTTGCCTGACAATTATATTCAAAAACGCACCCCATTTACTAATTATACTGAATAGGAACGCCTAACAAAGTTTAAAAGCAGATTTTTGCTACTCCTCGGAAGCGTATACACCATTGCCATCGATATGTACACAACAGAGCCTAAGAATATCCCGCAGTTGTCTCATAATTAAAAGCTGTCTCGGAAGGCTCGATTTGTTTGAATCATCCTTCGCCGAATACCTGATCATTTGGGGTGGGAAAAATGAGTTCCTTTATTAACTGGTCGGAAAGCTAACATCCGGGCTTACCAGACCAAATCCAACGTCAGCGAATGATGCTGCAACACGGAAAGAGCAAATAGCTGAACAGTACAAAAACACCTATAAGAAAAGGCACTACGTTCCTTCAACCGCAACTGCAACCGCAGCTCAACACATAATACACACACACACTTCCCTCGCAAGATTCACTGTAACATTTTCATCGTCCTTCTAAGCGCTTCGCAACTTTGGATGACTTGACGCAATTCACCGTCACCACTGTGCAGTGATCAAGGCAGATAGAGACTAGTCCTATAATCACGTAGCTCTGCCATTACTTCCCGGCCACTACATGTTTTACCCTTCCCCTTCCTCCTGAAAAGCTTGGTTTCACGCGTACCCGGCTGATGACCAACACAGCGGGACCAAGACCTCCTTTTCAAGGGGCTCTAGCACTGGCCTCCAAAAAAGTTCTTCTCCTCCTCCTTCGCAGTGGCAGATGAGCATTTTCTTCCAACGTCGCGCCTGTGCAGTAGCTTGCCCTCGGAGGCAGATTGCGTTATAAAGCTAAAATTCTATGTCATTATTTATTACTATCAGGCTTTCCACCAAGGAAAAATAGAGAATTGAGGGCGTGTTCCTGAACTACCAGGTGTAAGGTGGAAGTGTACACAGAAACTGTTGCTTTATTCGATTCGCGTATATGGGAGCATTACAGTTCTTGATCCCGTATTAAATATCAATAACAGAATTTTCTTTTATGCAGAAACGGTTACCGCGCAAGACACACACATAGATATATAGAACGAGCATTGTTTCGCGCATTTCCGTCTCTTATTCAGTCCTTGCATTCTTGGCGCAATTTCGCGTACCTTCGACTATATTCCTGTACTTTAAATCCGTTATTTCTGTAAACACTTCGAGTGCGAACTCTGTGCAGCCACAATGAGCGCTTGATCCAGTGACCCAGCTCGCGCCGAAAGTCTGACGCACAGCTGCAATGTACGATGTATGTATGTACAGCGTTTGTCAAAACTGCACAGACCAGGGGGTCTGCTTCTGAGCCACTTCACTTCGTACGGTTTGTAATGGATTTCCAGTGTTCCGAATTTCTTGATGATAAGAGTTTTTGTCTTACCTTCACCAGTGGGAAGGACCTTCATTAATGCTTAATCAGCGCCACTACATGGCTCAGAAGCAGACCCTCTGGGCTCTACACTTTTGATAAAGGCTGTACGTGCGCGGTCCGGGGTTGCGTGCTCGCTTCGAGCGCGAGTTGTGTGCTGTTACTGAGTCCAATGCATTCTGCTTAGATGGAATGACTATGCCTATCAGAAAACGGACCACTCTGTAGCAACATTTCACATTACAGACTAAAGGATACTCTTCACAGGCCTTAGCCAACTCCAAAAGCGCTCGCATGCTTGAAAGATACTTGCTTTTTTTTTTTAACGTTTAGCCTCTCGTTATCAATAAAGATAACCAATAGTTAAGCTGTTTGGACAATGGCGGGATGATATATTAAGCATAAACAAAATGTTGGCAAATCGCAATGAAGCCGACCCCGAAACTAAAGTCGAATCTGACGCTGAACCTTTCCGAAACATTTACAAATTTTTCGTCCGAATGGAGGTTAGCAAAGAAAAAAAAAAAAAAAAAGCTCATTAATTAGAGCCGAACCGGTTTGAACAAGCGCCGGCTCACTGATGCTCGTGCAGAACATCCCTACCGATTTTTGCTTCCAATATGGTATTCATTACTGTGACAAGCTGTTGTATGTATGATAAACATTTACAAAGGAATCTGGAAACAAAATCTTGCTAAGAAGACAAAGCAGATCCGTACAGCTATGCGGACGGAGGAAATTATAATCAAAATAAGGTAACAGTCTGGTTTCCCGTCGTTTGTGTCATGCACGTATATATCTGAGGCAAACAATCATGAATGTAACAAAATTTTTGTGAATAGACAGTGTCAGAATGGTGATCGCCCCTTATATCGGTTTTCCAAATACTCTGAAGTCCCAGAGAGAAAAAAAAAAAAAAACATGTCCAGGAGATAACGAAGGTAATGCACTGTGTGAGACTTGTATTTAAAGTACTTCTTCAAAGACCTCCTCCTTCTTCCCAGATCCAAACCATAGTATGCGTTTGATATGCGGAAATGTTTTACTGCCTTGCCCGCGACCTTTTCCATAACGTCTTTGCCTCTAACGTCTGTGGGTCAAAGATGTATGGCATTGCATTTCTGTGCTGTCGCACAGTCAGCTTCCGTCTTCCCGATTCTGTCTCAGATCCCTTCCCTATCACTCCGGTGGGCGCTCTATCTCCCATCCTTTTTAAACTCGGAATGGCTCCTCTATCTCGTATTCTGACATCGAACCTAAACTTCAAACATACATTCCATGCAGGCGATGTTACTCTTTGGCTCCTGGTAGCTCCTGGCACAGTCAGTGAAGGACACTTTGGAGCAAGATATCGATGCAGTCACTAGTCATCTTGACATAGTAGACCTAATCTCCCGCACCTGACAAAGCCGAATGACTACTCAGTGCGAAACACCGTTATCAACGCCAACGCAACCATCTTATCACTCACAATGGCAGGTCACCCCATCCCTCGAGTATCGTCCAGCCGGATTCTCGGACTTCCATGAATCATCTAATCAGGCGAATGGTGCTATAATCGTTGAAGTTTACTACCAACCTTCGTCCGTCGCACTGCCAATAAGCACGTCAGGCACGTAGCCCTGCTGTGACGTGGCGCCGCGGTAAGTCCTCGCGCCCATTAAGCCCTTGGGCGACCTCATCCAGCAACGTCGAAATCGGCAAATTGCCAGTCATTCAAGCACAAAAAATGCAGCGAATTGTGGTTAAAGTTGTAATATAGCGCGAAAGCATGTGTTGCAGAGAGAGAGAGAGAGAGAGAGAGAGAAAAACTTTATTGTCCACTGATGTGGGCCGCAAGCCCGGGCCAGGCATGCGCTAGATGTGTGACAGTCCATGTCGCTGCAGCACATCCGCGGCCCTCGTGATGGCGGTCTTCTGCCGATGGGGGTCCGTCGCGCGCAGTAAGACCTCCCATTCCTCCCAGGTGGAGAGCTCCGGTTTTGCTTTTCCGTCGCTTGGCTGGAATGAGACGCATTTGCACTAAGCGACTGCAGCGCCGCACTGCGGGACTTGCCGCGTTACTCGTTAATCAGCGGTTGTTATGCAGCTTTTCCTATGCAGCGTTTAACCAATCACAGCTACTCCGGATCAGTGCTTTCGCACTATAAAGCGGCGTCACTCCGTACTTAAACAAGCTGCTCTCAAAGCAATAAATTTCCGATTAATACCGCTCCTTCCCCACCACCAGATAACCTACATCCCCACACTGTCACACTATGGGGGATTTCTGGCTACGCTGGAATCGTTGAAGTGGTGCCTCGCCTCGACCGCGAACTTCTACGTCGCGGGCGTCTGGGATTCCCTGGTCTTATCATCTTATGCACCCACGAGGGACACCACTCTCGTCTGCAAAGGAGAGATAAACCACCATTTTGACAAGATGAGAGAAACGCTTCGTATATACGCTTCCAGTTTGAGACAAATATCTCATCACTGCGAAACCATGCATTCTTCGACGCGTGTATCTAAATTCTCAGATGGTTGCATTGTGTACCAAACAATTAACAGTCGGCATGATGTAGCCCTCCAGCAAGACGAACAGCATAGCCTCCTTGTGCCAAACCTGGGAACTTGGCCTGAACACCGATATATGTTACCAGAATACGTTTACTAAATTTACGATCGTTCATGAATCAACCTACACACTTAGTAATACCATTATTACTAAGGCAAGTGAAGTTAAATATTCAGGGGTTCTATTAAACTACTGACATGTATTTTTCAAGCCATGCCAACATGACCATCAAAAAGCTGGGAGAACGTTTGGTCTACTTGTACGGTCTTTAAAGCTGCCCCTTAGATTCTTAAAAATACAGAGTAGAGGTCGCAGGTATATATAAAGCCACAATTAGAATATGCGACCTCAGCGTGAGATATGGGCCAGCTTTACCTGATCAACAAGTTAGAATACAAAACCGCGCAGCAAGATTTATTTTAAACAGTACTCCAGACATGTCAGCATATCGCAGATAAAGAATCACGTAGGATTAGAACCCCTGCAAATAAGGCGACAGAAGCGAAGGCTTAAACTTTCACAAGCAATATGCGCCGACTCAACAGGCACTGAAAAGAAAAGAAGAATGCCACCAAGCACCTCATTGCATTTCAAACAGGAGAGATCACAGTTTTAAACATACGTGCAATTACCCGCAGAAGGAATTGTATGAAGTATTTTTTCCCGTGTTATTTTGACTGGAATGAGCTGGCGATTGAAGGTGCGAGCGTTGATTGAGATATAATTTTGTATGTAGATAATCAGTCATTTGTGATTTTACTCTTCTTTCAAATCAGGCATTGGGAACTAAATGTACTATTGTTTCTGTTGTTTGTTTATTTTACTTTTTCACAGGTTTTGACAAACTGCTACTTTGTCCTTCCTCCCTTCAATGTGATTTTATTCCGCTACTCGTCATTTTAACATTCGACCCGCTCCCTTGCTACAATGCTTCGGCGTTGCAAGGTGTACTGTAAGTAAAATAATAGTTATAAAAACAAAAACAAAATAATACGCTTTTCACTCCTACCCGCTCTTTGCATTACCGTATGCGACACTCCCCGCATGCTGCATTTGTCCCGAACACTATGCTACTTTAAAATACTGCATTCTTTCTGCCCCTCTCTCAGATTTCCTAATTTTCCATACCCTTCTCCCTCAACTCGTCGCTGGCCTCAGACTAGCTGGCGGACCTGTTGGCTTTGGTGACCCTGGTTCAGGACATACTCAACATTTGATGCGAAAGCCTTTAATGCGTCATTGTTGTCTACAGACGGTTGTCAGCAGAGGTGTCACGCTTTCGAGAGTGAGAGTTAAAATAAATTAATAAACCTTGTCCCCACCAGGAATCGAACCTCCATCCCTTGAATCCCCAAGCCCAGCGCTTTACCAACTGCGCTACGGCACGGATCGTAAAATGCTCTTCATTTCCCCTTGTCTACCGTGACGATATTGCGGGATTCCGCGAGTGACAAATACTGCGCCTTTCCTTTCCTGTAAACGAATTATAGAACGCCGGTGAACTTTGATGCGTTCAATGAAATGCTGGTTGTGTTCGACAAGGGGCGTGCGATATGTACCGTCACGACAGGTTCTGACATCATCAGGCGATTCCTGCATATACGACGCTGACACCGCCGGGCATCCGATCCAGGCGTCTGAGGGGCGCCTTTCATTTGCCGCTTCCTCGAACGCCGCACCACAACAAAAGCAGAAGCAGACAGAGATGTCTAGGAAGCGTTAGTACAGCAGGCATCAGCGGCGTTTGAAATTGATTTACAGGATAGAAAAGGCGCAATTTCGGTCACAATTCTCCGCAGACATATCTACCACGCCGTAAAGGAAGAGAGGAAGGTGGGAGTGAAAGAAGAGAGGGAGATAGAGGCAATAGAGGTGCCGTAGTGGAGGCCTACTATACACCGCACTATAATGGCTTTCGCCTCATCTCACTTTATTGGTCCAATGTGCCCTCTATAATTTTTTAGTTGAAATAAAGTTCCCTCTCTTTCTGTTCTAGAAGACCTTAGCTGAACATCCGGGAAGAGTATCGCATTTTTACAACTGATAAAGCAGTGCTCAGTGCTAGAAACAGATCTTGTTTCAGGAACATATAATCGCCGTATAGCATCTCGAGCTATGCGTCTGAACTGGCACGTTGCACTTGCTGGCCTCAAAGTTGTCATCTTAATCTGTTCAATCTACGCTTCCAACTGCTCGGCGGCAGCAACACAGTAGTTGTGGCTGTGCAATGGAGCCGGATGAGAAAACAGATAGGAAAGCTGTCATATATTGCCCGCGGCAGCTTTGTGTAGCCGAAATTGTAAGAAGGTAGCTTTAGTGGTCTAATGCACCGATAAACCTGAAAAAAAAAAAAATATTTGAGAGGTATAACCCTCCGCGGAACCAGTATACTCGGTTGCGAAGCCGATCGCTGCGTTTCGATGGAGTCGAAAAGGAGAGGCGTCCGTGTGCTGTGCGATGTCAGTGCACGTTTAAGTTCCCCAGAGGGTCGAAATTACTCCGTTGTAGGTGAAATCCACTTTCATGCCCTGTGCATGCGATGCGGGCAGACGCTTTCATGCTTCACTCGGTCAGCTCTCCGCATGCCCAATGCAGCGCATGCCCAATGCAGAAACGTAACGTTCTGCTCCTCTTCGCGCGGAGCGCGCATCTGCTGTGATACCGCTACTATAGAGGCTACTGCTACCCTCCTCCTCCTTTTTGTAGAGAGCGCAGCATCCGGACACCTGCGGAAGGACGCAGCTGGTTGCCATGGTTACGGCGCATGCGCAGTAGCGGCTTGTGCCACTCACGCCGCGCAGCGGAGCCGACGGTCGGGCGGCCGTCGCGTTCGGCTCTGCCAGAACCGGTTACTCTGGTAACGGCGCATGCGCAGTAGCAGCCTTTTGGAGGCACCGGCAAAGTGCGCAAATCTAGCCCAGTGTAGCACAGCTTCTAGCTAAGCTTCCGCTACAAAAAAAAAAAAATCTAGGCGGCACTTCGGACCACTAAACTGCGATGAGATGAAAAGCTGCTATTGCGCGGTGGTCCGAAGCCCTCTGACACGGCACCTCCTTCTCTCTTCCCACCTTCCTCCTTTTTTTTTCCCTTACGGCTCGGTTAAGGTGTCCGCGGAGAATCGTGACAGATATTACGCTCGTGCAAGCCAATTTGAAAAGCCGCTGATGCCTGCTTTACTCCGTCTGCTTTTGTATGCTGTGGGGTGCGGCGTTCGAGGAAGCGCCAAATTAAAGGCGTCGCATGGACGCTCGGCGGGGTCAGCTTCGCATATGAGTGAATCGTCTGGAGACGCCATAACCAGATGTGGCGTCACTGTTTTTCATGACATCACCAGGTGATGACGTCATAGCCACAGTCATCTCTGTCATTATCATCATCACTGTCACTATCGCTAACTATCATTATCTGTCAATATCTACCACTAACGGCGACGGTCTCTAGGTAACCGCGCTGACATGACGCTAGACAAGGAGAACGAAGATACGTTTCTCACGTGCCCGGCGTGGCTGTGAGGATGATTAACAGCTAAAGTGTGACCGAATGGACGACAGTACGAGCTATTAAAGGCTTTCGCCTTAAAAGCGGCCAGTGCTGTGGTTCGGTCAAACAGCAAAAAAACAGCCAGAGCGCATTGCTCCACTGCCACAAATGGTAAGCTGCTGAAGGCAGCGGCTCCTCAAGTCGCGAAGGCAGCTAAGCCCACCATGCGTGCTGCATAGCTCGAAAAAGAGAAACGGGCGAGGGCGGCTGGATTTCATTGCTTGCATCTCCACTAGGCTGAAAATTTCTCAGCGCTGATTTGACAACTCCAGCTTTCCGCGGCACCATTTTTATATGTGAGGTAATTGCGGCACATTGTAACAGTTTGTTATGCACATGTTAGTGGGAATATTCTAAGCACTCGATGCGTAACGAAAATTTGCTTCTGAAGTTTGTCCTGCGTTTACGGGTAAATACGACTACCGTAAAAAAACCAATGCACCAATGGGGCGCGTCGAAATAGCAAAAGACTACAAGCCTGCCGATGGAAGCTGAGGACACATTGATTGTTATAAGGAAATTTTACAGTGTGTGAATTAATTGTGTTCAAAAGCTCTTTTCCAAAATTTCTCCAAAATTTAGGGGTGCCGGAGGGAGTCAGGATCGTGCGTCAAGGAATCTTTACTAAAGGAAACCACACATTTCGAGGAATACACAGGTGTGCATGTGCATGCAAAAGTAGGTTTTACCTCTTCTGAGAAACGAATGCTATAGCTTCAGAGCAGGTATAACTGTGCATAGAAGACCGACGACTCAAGTCCGTGCATATTGAATGTACCTTGCTAATTTTATAGAAAGTTACCTGCCGCCGCCCTTATGAGGTAATGGGCCCCGTCATGTTCGCACTTTTCGGCACTCGTGATTTAGCCAATTTAGCGACTCCTGTTGTCCGTTCAGGCACTCACCTGCAACAATGGAAATAAATTAGTGATAACATTAAGTGGTTGCTACATCGGAACCCCTGATGCGTGTCAGGAAATTTCCTGATTTATCCAGAGAGGTCACGTGGCGTCGTGACGTCACACACACCGCCGACCAATCAGCGCTCGTCTACGTCACGTCATCTTATGACCTCATCAATATCTTGACCGATCAGGGAACTGCGTAGGCGAGTTGGTAGTTGGAAAGTGGCATGTCAAGGTTCTACAGGGTTGTGATCGACGGTTTCTACAGGGTATAAACGTCAGCCAAACAGCATGCAGATTAGCATTTACTGCATGTTCCGAGAAAAAGCCGGTGACGTGTCACAAATTGGCCAAGTTGGTAGGAAAAGGTCACCTTATCACGTAACGTCACACAGCCTACAGACCAATCTGCACTGAACCAGGTTACGCGTGCTCGTCCCATTAGGGAATTTGTAGCCAGCTGGCAGTTGGTCTGGAATGTGGAAGGGGACTTGGCATGGTTCTGCAGGATTGTGACTGTTCCCTAAGGGTCGCAACCTTAGTTAAACAACATGAAAAAGTGCCACTGAAGAAAGAAAAGCCCTTTCATTGACAAGCGAAAGGTGCTCAAGTGGATTCGAGCTGCTGCTCTTTGGGTCACGAGTCGGACGCGCTACCTCTGCACGCCTGAGAAGCTTCGTTCAGTGCGAGGGTTTAGATGCCTTATGCGACCGCCTCATACCTTAGAGTAGACAGCAGGCACACATTGCAAGGGAGCAATACTTAGTTGCATTAAGGTCCTCAGTTATCCCTACCAAGCCGGAGTCCCCCTAAGTAGCTTTACTACTTCGTTATACTCCTTAGCAAACCTAAGTAGCACGAAGGTGCAGCCCCAGTACTATGTACGACTATTTAACACTGCTAATTAAGAGTAACATTTATGAACTCGTTAAGTTCATTACTCAACATTAATGCACGCGGCCGTGCTATCATATCAACTGTTAATATCTAAGCGTTGCCGATGTTTTTGTGGAGGTAGTTCTTTCGATGTTTGTACGTGTAACATTGCAGCATGCCGTACAGCTGTCAATATGTGACACCGCAATGCATTGTATAGCTAATATGCAAACCTTCGTCCGCCTCAGAATGAGGCAATGACATTTTCACCGCACTGCTTGTAAGCACTGCGGCAAAGCTTTCCATTTCGCATTCGCCACGCATTTCCATTACTCTGACTTGATTTGTACAAACTTGCGAGTTAAAGGTAACCCGCGGAACATTACCTGTGTATCGCGGTACCTATTTAACCTTCGGGCAGTTCGTTTGGGTGCACTATTGCCGATTTTGTTAAGAAGCACCGAGTCGCATTCAGGTGCCGTGCGCCCTGCGCGCTCGTCACTGTCATCCATCGTTATCGCACTTTACAAGCACACACACACTTTTGCTCCAGCTCCACGCTGCTCAACTGTGCGTCCCGGTCAGTTACTGCTTCCAGGAGGCTTCTAGAGCGTTATCTATGCGTAAGCGTTAAAGAGCGATGGTTAAAGAGCGCGACTCGAGATTGCAAGGCTCTCCGCGTGGGCCGCGTTCCTGGAAGGGCTGACCACGACAACAGGCGATACGCGCTGCGGCAGTGGCCGATAGTCCGGCAGCTGGGTTTGTCGTCTCAACCGCGTGGTGGCCTCCTCGAGAGAGCTACAGCCACGCGGCCACTCCATGAACGCCAATAACGGACGTCGACACGTCGGCAAAACTCGAGTGCGTCCAGTGCCTCTCGAGCCCGCGTTGCGCCTCGTGGCTCACGAGCGAACAAATCACGCTATCGCGTTGTGTACTCTGTGTTCGCTTTTCACCGCGAACGTATATATCGCGGCATGGTGAGGAAATAGGAGAAATAGGGCTCTGGGCTACGCAGGAATCTGCCGAGACACTTCCTCCACGCTCTTGCATTTATCGGAGCGATAAAAGCGGCGCAACTGAGTCGTTCCTGCCAAAGTGAGCATCGCGAATGGTTATCTCAGCATTGACTGGTTTTTATGCCGCACTGGACTCGACTATCAGCGGTTCAGACTGTTAGTCAGCTTCTGTACTGGAGGCTCTCACTCGACCTTTTCTGTCTTATTGACACCATGCAGTCGGGACCATTCTTTATTTTTTCATTTTCCGAAACCATAGAGTTAGGTTGCAGTCGTCTACAGCTGACAAGCTTACGTGGGTTTCCATTTTGTAAAATGATCCTATTTCTATATAACGATCACGATATAAAAACGGACAGTAAAATTCGCTAGAGTACTGTGGATTTGCTCGTCTTGTCTCCACTCTTACACAGGAAACTGGAAACGGCAATTACGAACATGCATCCAGCCAGGAAGACAATAGCAATCGCACTTCCCAAGACTCAATGAAAACAAGAAACACATTTTATATTTTTGAGAAAGAGTGCGAGGCTGTAATAAGGGATATATATATATATATATATATATATATATATATATATATATATATATATATATATATATATATATATATATATATATATATATATACATATATATATATAGTGAAAAATGAAGACCAACGTGTGAAACAATTTATTGACGAAGGCTGTTCCACAGCCGAAACGTCAATAAACTGTTTCACACGTTGGTCTTCATTTTTCACTACTATTGACCGTGGCCAAGATTTCATTTTGGTATATATATATATATATATATATATATATATATATATATATATATATATATATATATATATATATATATATATACATATATATATATAAGTTATCTCAGCTTACTGCTTTTTTTAAAATCCCGTCTTTACGGCTGATTATTTTATTTACGTATTTTGCTTCGTTTAGTTTGGAATTTAATCGGGCACCCAAGATTATAATTCAACCTAATACCACTTGGTCACAAAGTCGCCGAAAATGTATTTTTTTTTTAATTAAAGAGCATACGTGGACACGGGTGGTACACCGCACCATAGCATGGTAGGTACCTGTCCCATTCGATTCTCTTGCAATAGCGAGAGAGGAAAACACCATACCTTTTATACTTATTTTAGCAAGGCAGGTACAATTGAAACGGTTCCGGCGTGGCTTGAACGTAAAGCGCAGTGCGTGTTGAGCGCTCAGCCGGCAGAGTGCCGCACCACAGAACTATGTGGGCGCTTGTATGTCAGGTCCCATAAATATTCTTGCAACGAGCTTTTGCGTTACTCCAATAGTAGCGTGTTAAATATGCAAGCTCGAACTGGAAGGCTTATCTGGTTTGGTTTGGTTTTATGGGGTTTAAGATCCCAAAGTGGCTCAGGCTATGAGAGACGCCGTAGTGGAGGAATCCGAGAATTTGGACCATAGGGAGTTCTTTAACGTGCACTGGCATCGCACAGTAAACGGGCGCTTGCTTTTCGCCTCCAACGAAAAGCGGCAGCCGAGGCCGGGATGCGATCCCGCATCTTTGGGAACGTAGTCGAGCGCCGTAACCACTACGCCACCCCGGCGGGGTGGAAGGCTTATCTCAGTGCTGTACAATCGCCTACCGTTTATTTTTTTCGCGCAGTTTTACTCGTTCGCCAATTAAACGCCTTAGGGGATCTTGACGTCAACAAATTCTAATAATATGTTAGCTGTGAGCTTTACAGTTATCACGTAACTGATTTTTGTTACTTTCATGAACCCATTTTGCGGTGCTTTGTACTCGACTCGTTTATTTATAAACTCGGTGCTCGCCTGTAGTAAGGCCGGTTCCAGGGTTTGTTTGTAAACTGCTATTAAGGTGAAAGCCTTTAATGACTCATACTGCCGGCCTTCATCGTCCGGTCACTCTATAAGTGTCCATCAAATGATATCATGATGACGTCATTAGAAAAATAACAATCTCGAATACACCGGGAATCGAACCTACATCCCTCGCATCACCAGCCGAGGGCTGTAACCAACTGCGCCACGCCCGGGATTTTTTTTTTTTCTGACATGGTATTTATTACACAAAAAGGGTTATGTACACAGACTATTTACAATTCATTCAGCCATTGCTGAGATGCACAACAGAAGACAACTTTTTAAAAGGCAGGCAAAAATAAGCACCGTGTCACCAGCGGAAACCAATCAGGTTGAAAGTCATTTTCATCATAAGTGTCCTTCAGTTGCAGCATCATTCTGCTAAAATGGAGTCTAGGTGGAACAACAGGTTCAGTGTTGCGATCCAACATGCGTGTCTTCCACAAGCTATGAAGTCTAATAAGGAAAAACATATCATATGGTTCGTAATCAGATTGTGTAACATCAAGATACCGCACACTGTACGAATTTAGAACAAAGTCTTTCTTTAGAGTTCTTTGCAGCACATCCCAAAAAAGAATTGCGTCTTTGCAATTAATGAAACAGTGCTCAATAGTTTCGGGCACATCACACAGACGGCAGTTTACAGAAGATACAAAAATATTTTTTCTATGGAGCCATGTGTTAACAGGTAGAGCTTCGGTGTGTAATTTAAAGAAAAATGTTTTCGTGCAAGGAGAAATCTGCATTTTGCGCACCCTTTTTAACACATCATGACCTTTAAAGCCAAAGTATAAAGAACGATACAGTGGTGGCGGAAAAAGCATTGCTACCAAATCCTTGTATAGTATCTTGCGCGAAACAGAATATAAGTACTCATTCGAGAATCGTACTGTCAAAAACCTCACCGAAGCATAAACTTCCTGCATAAATCCTAGTAACTGCGGGCGATCAGTAAAATCTGAAGAAACCACCAAGTCGGGAAGCAGATTCATGAAATTAACTCGTAGGAATGCTCTAATAATCGGATGTGAACAATCACGAAAAAAGAAGAAACGGGCAACTAACTGCCTTACATACAGATGCACTAAGCCGAGCCCCCCTGCACAAACAGGTCTGAATAGGTTATCACGCCGAATCGGTTCAAAATTGGATGACCAAATAAACGTCGCAAATATTCGGTGAAAGCGCTGGATGTAATGCCTAGCACAGTGGAGGACCTGAAGCACATAATAAAGTTTTGTCGCCAAAAACATGTTGCAGGCCTGAGCCCGACCGAATATTGAAAGCCGATAGGGGACAAATGTATTAGCATAACGCTGGACTACTGGAACGCGCTCTTTCCAGTAATTTGAACTTGACTTAAATGCATGCAGTGGAACGCCTAGATACTTAGGTGGCACACATGACCATTCAATTCCTGCATATAGGGGTGGTGTTGAGCCCCACGAACCAAACCAAAGGCCGGAACTCTTGGAGTGATTCATCTGAGCACCAGAAACAACGCCAAATTCTTCTATGCTGGATATAACTTTTTCTATGCTTGGTTTGTCAGTGCAGAAAAACGCAAGATCATCCGCATATGCAAGCACTTTAACCTCATTTCCAAGGAGAGGGAAGCCATGGATACTACTGTTATGTAAAACGCTCTGACAAAGTGGTTCCAAGTAAAGAGCAAAAAGCAGTGGAGACATCAGACAGCCTTGCTTCACAGAAGAGTTGATTGGTATGGGGTTTGTTTGATAGGTGGCCATTTACAATTAGGCGAGTCGAACAATTTCTATAGCAAAGTTGCACCCCCTTCAGTACTACAGAACCAACGTTCGCTCGTTCCAGAAGAGAAAACAGGAAAGAATGACGAACTCGATCAAATGCTTTTGCGAGGTCGACCTGAAGTAAATCAACCTGATCGTGAGAGCAGGAGCATGAGTCAAGGACTGTGCGCGCAATATGTACATTACTTTGTATGGCTCGGCCCCTCAAGCCGCACGTCTGGTGAGGACCAATGAGAACCGACATTGCGAACTGTAGGCGATTTGATCAAATTTTGGCGAAAATCTTGTAATCCACACTTGCCAGTCTATATATATATATATATATATATATATATATATATATATATATATATATATATATATATATATATATATATATATATATATATATACCGGGTGTCCCAGCTAACTTGAACCAAGGGTTACAAAATAATATATTTATATATATATATATATATATATATATACCGGGTGTCCCAGCTAACTTGAACCAAGGGTTACAAAATAATATATTTGAGGTAGGTTAGTGAAACCAATTGCATACAACTGCCAGCCTGTTTGCGCACTACAGGTAATTTTTTGTTTGGCAATTACTTAATTAGCTAATTATGTTAATTTCTCTAATTTAATAAATATCTACTTTAGACCAAAAATGTGAATTGGAAAGTTGTAGAGCACCTTCAGAAACCCCATTCCATTAATTGCTATATATATATATATATATATATATATATATATATATATATATATATATATATATATATATATATATATATATATATATATATATATATATATATATATATATAGTGGCTGCACAGCAACTATAGTTCTGCATAATAAAGAAAGTAACAAAATTCCTACAAAGAAAGTTGTTAGGCTAGCAGACGCGATCTCCCCAGTACTATTCACAGTTTGCTTAGAGGAAGTATTCAGAGACTTGAAATGGGAGGAGTTGGGGATAAAGGTAGAGAGAGAAACAGCGAGAGAGAGAGGGCACAAGGAGTATACTGGGAGGAGAAAACACTAAAGCTGTTAAATCCGTCAAGCACCTGTTCTTAGTGAACAACATAGATGACGAAATTAATCCTGGATTTAATAGTAATCAATAATATACTTGACTAATAACGGAACTTTCTTCACATATTTTATATTATTGCTGCTGCCTGGTATGAAGAAAAATACTAGGCAATCAAATCAGGCTCGTGTCAAAAATGTGATTGTTCCATATACTGTATATAAAACCAACAAATATTTGCGACGCTGTCTGAAGTAAGAGGCATTAAAGTTGGGGAACCTTCATCTCTCTCTTCACTTTCGGGAGAAATACCTGGGGATCATCTGTATACCGCACATGCACTCGATTGAGGGCTGTACTTCTTTCGCGGTTTTGGTGGGGCGCGGACCTTACGTGAAAGCGCCATTCTTCAGTTGAATTTCTGGTTAGAAAACTACTGTTTTGTATCATATACAGTCTTACGCTACCTCTCGCCTGGCTGCAGCTGATATTAAATTTCTTCATCGCTATCGCCGCTGCTCCAGCCCGCGGCTCCCCGTCACCTCACAATTGTATATTCTGCATTCGAAATTACAACAACTTTTAAACTTTTAGCAATGTCTGGAGAGACACCGCACGCCTCGAGAATCCACGATCAGAGAAGCTGCGGTGATGCTCTACACCTAGGCGTCCAGTGGGCCGTTGCGATACTCTCCGGCTGCATGCACAGGTGCCTGAAAATGGCTAGCAGCAGCACAGCGGTGCATTCTGGCACATGTAATAACGATAACACCATCCACCTGCTCGCTTATAGGTAGCGCGCTATACGCAAGGCAGTTTGTGCACACTGGAAAAGCAGTTGCTCTCGGCGGATTTTCTTTCCTTTTTCCGTACGGTGGTATGGGCAACAAGGTGGACAAGACATTCGTGTTTTATTAAGTATTGACCAAACTGGTGTCTTGTAAGCGGTTAATTTACATGTTTAACTGAGAGAAAACAGAAAGAATGACATTACGAAAGGAAAATATTCCGAAGTAGCTGTGAAGTGAAGCAAAGTCTTTAGCCTCTTGCATGTGGAAGGTTAAAGGCGGGCTGGTAAAGAGTTCCAGTGACTGTCGCTGAATATAGAGGATGTGTGAAAGCCTAGATTCTCACCGCCTTGTCTATAACCAGTGGTCAGTTTCCGAGGTGCATGACAGGTGTAGATTTATAGTGTGGTCTCGAGCCTAATACCCGCTGTCAGTGGCCTGTTGTGCCAACAGAGGACGTTGTTAGAAAAAAACGACGGGGTCCTGCTCTTATTGCGCTAATTTGGCGGAGTGTATGTCTTTTATGTCAGATGAACTGGGTCTGAATCCCGAAAATGCTGTAAATGCGCCCATTGTCATATAATGGGCACACGTTAGCCGACGAGGTGCTTAACTTTTCTAGAGGGCAGTGCTTTCTTTGGGTGCTACACAGTCGTTTAGGGCGACATTGCATTTCGGAATTTGTTCTTATCTTGCCGGCATGTAAGATATCGCGTCTTCACGACAGTGAAGACGTACAAAACTCGTAGAAAACTGTTTTTACAACAAGTCGGCACGTGCGTCTAAAACAATTAACGCGGATGGTATTACAGCAACAATAAGCAATGGTTTTTTAGTAAGCTCTGCGTACAAAACAAAGGTGCGTTATTTCTGGGAATGGCATGGATTTATATGCTCAAAGGAGATGGAAAATCGATTAAAAATTTGACGGACCCTTAAAGGGAAAGAACTACCTGAGTTGGTAACTCCTGCCAACTCAGCCATGTCGATCAGTGCACGATCAGACCACCTGCGAACTACCACCTGGCAGATGCATGTTCGTGATTTTTTGCTCGCAATGCCAAAGCCGATGCCGCATTTTTTGGAGAACGGATCATTTAACGCCATCGCTTTAATGGAACACTTGAAGCATCTCACCTGTAGTAAAATTCAGCGAAAAACATATAAGACGAGTGCATTAGAAACAAATAAAAATGCAAAGATCAGGCCATCATAAAGAATAATTAATGCGGAAAATTCCGCAGAAATGAAGCGCTAAGTCATAGGATGTTTACCAAATACTCTAAAGCAATTCGATTAGTTCTGCGTGACTTCGCAACAGAAATTCTATAGAACGACCTAAAATTTCGTGCACAGCATCGGTACTTTCCTAAGTCGAAACTCGCAGCTGTTATTATGCCCTTCGCTACTCATAGGTGTGAATAGACCGTATAGAAACGCCCGCCCGCTCTATATCTACGTAAAAAGTCACTGCGGTGCCACTGCAGTGCGAACAACGTTCTAAACGAGATCATCGTGCCAAGCCTATTACCGTTTTTAAGGCCTAGAGAAGAAGCCCCAATCGAAAGAAGTAGTGCACCTGTGATTAAGCTGGACATAATGAGCATTGCTATTGAATTGCTCGAATTACATTCACTGTTTTGGAGATGGCCTGAACAATAAGTGAAAGGCAAAGAAGAGATAATTGATTCGTGTTTGCTGGCTCCCACGTACTCTGCAAGCGGAGCAGTATATAGACAGGCAACATGCGCTTTGAACAGAATTGAAACGTAATCACGCTGAAAACGAATTTTCTTCTGCGGCGGCTAAAGAGAAAAAAAATACAAACAGAATTTTCGCCTGTAAGTTAAAATCTTGAAAGCAAGGCAAAGCGCAGTGATTATAATTCTGCTTGCAATACATTTACAAATTGTGGCTGTCGCGCTCGCCTGCCCTTTTATGCTTAGTAGTGTACATAAATGTTATTCGACCAATCATGTCCCGTAAAATCGCCGATCTTTTACGTCGCGCACAGGTGAAAATAGAGTAGCCAATTTCACTGTTTTCACGGAGTAATAGCTTCGTGCGCCGAGTTTGGTGTAGGCACCGAAATCAAAGTAGTTAGGGTAGTACGACCAGCGCAAAAAAACCTTTATTGCCTCATCGTTGCGTCAGCAAAAGTGTCACGCTTTTGTGGCGGCTCTGATTGGTCGAAGCGGGATGACGTCATGGAGGCCTCGACCAATCACAGAGCACCACCACAGTATGCGCGAATGCGTACCTTATATGGCCATATGCCAAGCAATGATCAATTGCTAATTAATAACTAATCAAATAATTACAAATCAGTGACTAATTACTTGTTAGTGACAGGTGCGTAATTGATTAATTACTAATTAATTCCGCGCACCCGGTAAAATCGCTTAGTAGAATGCAGCACTCAGGCTTTCGCCTTTCATCACTTTAGTCGACAAAGTGTCCTCGAATTTTTTTCTCTCCTGCTCTGTTCGCTTTTTCCTTAGCATGTAACATCTGGCACCAGTGTGCGGAAGCGGGCCGGAGATAATTGTGGGAAGCGAAGAGACTCACATTGTTTGTAATTCGAATAGGACTGCCATATCAACCCCTTTATGTATGACAAAACACCGTCTGGTCACATATATATCGTTATCATGATAAATGCTCCTATACACTTCCCGCCACGGTGGGCCGGCTCGGTGGTTAGGGCGCTCGAAAGTTGAGCAGGGTCAAACAACCGGTCTAACCAAGTTCGACCTCAACAGGGTTTCGATGGAGGAGAAACGCAAGGCGTCCGCGTTCTGTTCAGTGTCAGTGCACGTTGAAGAACGCCGGATGGTTGAAATTATTCGGAGCCCTCCACTACGGCATCCCTCGTGGCCAATTCTCTTATGGGAGACTCGCGATTTAAATGTGGCCGCACTTAGTAGAAATCATGATGAGTGATATGTTGTTGAGTGTGTCTCCTCGTTATTTAATTACTTTAGGCCGGGCGAGGGGTCTTTACTGAAAAGCGCCGCGATGGTTCAGTTGATTTGGTATTCGCGGGTTCGATCCCTGCTGTGCCGACCGCGTTTCAATGGAGGCGACATAAAAGAACGACCATGTGTTGTGCGCCGTCAGCGCGCGCAAAAGAAGCCTGTGTTATGGTAATTACTCCGGAGCAACACCACTACGAAGTCCCTCACCACCGACGTGTTTTTTCGGGACGTTAAAACCAACAATTTCTCAATTCATCAATTGCAACAATGAGCTAGATTTACGCGACAACACCGTTATTTATTTATTGTATTTTATTTATTTATTTATTGGTGCCGAAGCCTCACTAGATTATGAGGTACCGTGGCTTTCTACATGCAAAAAAAAAAAAAAAGTGCGTATCAGCATTCGAGGTTCTTCGTGTCTCGAATGCACAAAGCGTATTGGAGCTGCCGCAGCCGAAATGATGTCCACGACGCCATATTCAGCACCAGGACTCACCAGCCGAGCCGCCTGCGGCGCCCCTGTGATTGGATAAAATAAATACACGCGCGAGATTTATTCAATTGTTGCGTTGGCAATGAGACGAGTCAATTCTGCTCTTTTACCGTGCACCATGTGGCTACAAATAAAAAAGATACTTACCTAACTGTATTGCCGGGTGGTCGAGTTATTTTTTCCGGGGGTCAGGAAGCAGAGTCATTATTTTGGAAGAAGACTCGAACCCCTGTGGCTGTTGCAGCTTGTGCTTTTTCTATACAAAGTCGCATTGTTTCTCAGGAAGTATTTGCAATGTGCCCGATCGCACTGCTGTGGATGGTAATGCTTGTAAGCAAGTTGATTCTTAGGCCAATATTAGTGTCCAAGCTGCAAAATACACGTGAAGGTGATCTCTTGCTGGTCTCCTCTCTTTGATGCATAACCTGCGAGCTTTTCTCTCGCGCTGGCAATTTCCGTTTACCTCTTTTTTTCTTTCTTTTTTTTTTTTTATCAGAGACGTCGCGAAGGGTCCCTTTCTTGCCAGCTGTTCCACCAAGGTATACTGCAGGAAATACTGATAAAGAAGAGCTCCAGAGTTCAGTCTACCGCGAACCTCTGACGTCTACGTCCCAATGTGCTTGGGAGCCACGCAGACAGCGCAACAAATGATGTGGTTCGGTTCGCGTCAATTCTTCTTTCAGTGGCGTCAGGGCAGCCTCTGTGCAACGTCTGTTTCGTGGAAATCGGGACTGACGGCGTGTGCCTCGTCACTACGCTGCGCACAATATCGGAGAGGATGGACTTGAGTGTCATCTTTGTGGACGCTTTAATTGGGCGTCAGAGCGTATAGATGCGCCTTAGATCAGGCTATGATCGAGGGTTTTAGCCGTTTAATATGGGTGACCGGTTATTGAAAATTTTGGAATGAGACATCGAATAATTAATAATGCTTTACTTAGTTCAATGAACGAGTTAAACAGCATTCCTTCGAAACTATTTTAAATTAGGAGCACTTCTATACATTTATGGCCGTGCGCAGAAATGATGGTTCAGGGCCGCGCAATGCTCTAGTGGTGCATCGTCAGCAAGGCCGTTTTGAAGCCGACTTATTAGCTTGTAAACGATAACACCACGCGAAAGCAGTGCATATTCGCTGCTGGTTCAATCATTTAACCGCAAGCACCATGGCGTGAGTGTTCGAGACCTGAATTCATGTCACCCGAGGCAAGGTGAGTGATACATATGTAGAATCTATATTCTCCGGTTTATGCCTATAAAAGTAAGCCCAATTGATTTTTAGAAACTAAAGCAAGAAAAGTTATTATCCTTGCCATTCACGTTACAGCTACCTACACCAGTAACAGAGGCAGGTGCGTGACAGAGTTCGGAAGCAAAGGACGTGGTGAGGCAATCGGATCATTGGATTAAATGGATAGGGGAAGACAACAAAGGTGTTTTGGTGCAAGCCGGAATTTTATGATGACAAGCGCGATATATATATGTTTTTTTAAAAGCATGGGAGGTAGCTTAAACTTCGCTATAGAGAACAAAACGCGATACTCGTACATCTTCTCTGCGGAACAACTCGTACATGAATTACTATACTCGATATATGCGACAGCAGTAGGCATGTACATGTTAATACGGCACGCACATCATTACGTATTATCTAGCACCCCCGCTATTACCTGCGGGCCTTTGTGGACAATGCGTATGTAGCACGTCCGCATGGCACGTACAGTTTTTGGGTTCGATCCCCAACGCTGGGCATTGTGCACCTTTATTTTAAATAATTATTTTTATTTTATTTTCTTGAACGACTACTGATGGACGTCGCCACCGCCTACTACGCCGGGTTTGCGCAACGGGCTCCTTAACGCTTCTACGTTAAATGTTTGCACCAGTTGCCGCCTAATGCTCACACCTGAGTAAAGGACTCAGCATAGCTCCTGCAGGGCTTAACGTGTTATCCCCTTGCATGCCACTAGCGTTGGCATTCGAGCTTTTTAAGCTTTTTTGCAAAGCTGATATGCAAGAAAAGCTAAAGGCCACTATTTATACTCCGTTTCATACATCAAGAGTAACACTGCCAAAGCTACAGCTCTTGTTTGCGCTCTCCGAATCCGCGATGAAAAATAGTGCCTGCTCTTGACAAGAGGAAATAATAGTTATTTTGTCTGCAAGCTTAATACATCTTACATTTGCCATCAACTTCATAAAGAGCACCTTTTTTAGGGAGAAAAGATCGGATTCGGTGAATTTGTATGTTTTTTTATGCCGTTTTCGTTCGTGTCGCATTTTCGCTACCCCGCAACCTTGCCAGCTGCTGGCTGTGCCCTCTGCGCTGCGCATCTTTTTTTGAGAAAATGGTTCTTCGGTGCGCATTTTTTCTATAAGATCCGCACTGCGAAGATGTCTAGGCATGCGAAGCAAGTTATTGCAAACGTGTATGCTCCTAATAGAGCCCGTTTCCGCAGGAACCACTCGGCCACAAAACGAGCGCGTAGTAGTGATACACCTCCTTTTTTTTTTTTTTCTTGCGGACTATTTGCGTAGCTTTCGCTGCGTTGCACCTGATGTATGAAACGGAGTATAGAGACCGAAACTGATATGTGTGTGCATTTATTGAAACCACAAAAAGCGGTTCTGAAAAGCAGGCGGCTAGCTAGAAAAGCTCTTTTCCACTTGCCTAAGGGCGACAAGTGCATATGAGCGCAATTCACTAAGCCATTGCTTTTCCGAGTTTGTCGTTTCCTTGTTCGCTGCGCACGAATAAACTGAAGATTTTGTCTCGCTTCACTCTCACACTCTTGTAGAACGTATACCTCTACTCTTCGCGCTGAAACTCCCGAGGTCATTCCCTTGCGCGTTCGACCTTAAGCAGCTGTAACGGACCTAGCTTGGCTATACGGAAATGGAAACAGTGCGGTCACACACATGACACTACAGAAGATGACTACTTGAAATGTGATAGCTGTAAAACGTACCTGGATGTCGCGCTAGAGTATTATACAACAGTAATTTGTGCATATATCTACTTGCAACAAGTCCTACTCCGGGTGTACCAAATAAACATCTATGATTTATTCTTGATTGAGGATTGATTATTTTAAATATGAAAGTATTATATAAAAATACTTTCGTACTTAAAATTCTCGAGTGCTTAAAGTGAGTTGAATATTGGCCAGTCAATGTTCACGATTTTTCATAATAAACAATGACTGTAATGAAACATGTAACGGAATTTAATAAACATGGTTTCAAATAAATTATATCTATAGCTGTAAGCACTGCTCACGCCAAATATTCTCTCTCAAGTCGTCTTAGTCGCGTGTCGTTCAGTGTTTACTTCCAGAGCCATTCGTAGTATACAGACTAAGAAAGCATTTTTTTAAATATCTTGTGCTTATACGGAGAAAGCAAGAAGGCACGAACTTCGGTCACAAAACATCTTCAGCACAGTGCTATGTTTTCACAAAACAGACGAGAGATGTCTGTTATGTTTATTGCATCCTTTTAGTTAAACCTGTTCTTTCTGTTGTGTGTGCATCTGGGGACCAACAGCTAGACGGTATAGTTGCAGTGTTGTAAAGCGCATATATGGCCTTGTTAAGAGAGAAAAAAAAAAAAAAAGCAAGAGAAATGCCCCCAAAGCTCGCTCTTCTCGACGTATTCAATTCTAACCATGGCCAGTAACCATGAAATACAAGAGTGCAAAGGTCAGCGAAGACAGCATCCCATTTTTATTGTTGTTTTTTTTTTTGAGATAGTGTAAAATTTCATGAGGTTAGTGGCAATTGTACTTGATGCAACGGTCAAATTTCGCAGAATGACGCTGCCGTTCCTAGAAATGACTCGGCAGTAACTGGATATGAACGCCTTCGTCATGACGTTTAAATTGACCGAGATTACGCGCTTACGAAGCACAATGGCAAGCGTGCTGTACAGCATGTCAGCATAATTGACGCCTTTTACAGAAGTGCGCAAGATTTATTCTTTTTTTTTCTTTTTTTCTTTTTTTTAACACGGGTTGTGTTTGCTATTACTGTGGCTTGGAATCTCCCGTTTCTATTTTTGAAAATTTCGGCGGAACTTTTTTTTTTTTTTCGTGTTCATTGTAAAATGCCATTTCAGATTTTTCCTTTTATTTCTAAGCATTGTATTCCACGCTCGGAATTTCGTTTTTTTTTTATCGATGAAATATATGATAGCTCTGTGCAGTTAAGAGTGATGTATACACTAACGCGTTTTCTTTTTTTTTTTTTTTTTTTTTTTTTTTTTACCAGACAGTTTTTGGTGACGTTGAGGTTTTTTAACGCAGAAAACGACTCATTTATTGCAGGACAAATTTTTGAGCCACTCAATTCAAACTCAAGGGGCCAAAACCAAAATCTCAACGATTGCCGTTTGCAAGTGAATAATGCTTCAGCCTATAAACGCTTTACAGCGCGAGAGCATGGACGCTGCCATATTTGGTCACGTGACCCTTCCGCCATCTCCGGCCTTCCGGTATTCTGGTTTCGACGGCTGCCGGCGCGCTTGCGCCCGGCTGCAAGGAGCTGCGTACCCGCTATCGCTGGGGGAAAGCGAGCTTGTTGATATCAGAAACTTCATGTGAATGTGCCTAGTATGCATAGGTGCTTCAAAATGTTTAATTGTACTGCATAGTTCATTTGCTGCGTCCTTCTGACTATAGACTGTGTCGACAAACCCGTCAGCCATCAGCGCGTTATTATTTTTTTTTAATCAATTCACTCTCTAATATTTTTTGTGGACAACACGTATAGTTTACTGTCAAGTTGAATATATTATAATCCGGGTATCGCCTGAAACTATTCAATATTCTTGACTAATGGTCTAAAGCATGTTCAGACCATGCTGATTAAGACGTGTTAAGAATGTTCCCCGTTCTGCATTGTTCGCAATATTTACTGCTTAACATGAACGCGCATGTAATCCCACGACAATTGGCCAGATATTATTCTACCTCCCGTAAAGGTGCCGGCTTAAATAGACTATTACGCTGCTCAATGGCCACGTGAGGAGGTCAGCGGCGTGCGCCTGCGCTCGGGCTAAAGTAAGACTGGAGACTGCACCGGAGTTCAGCATCCGCAGATGTAGCCAGCCCGACCAAACGGAGATATAAAAAATTTTATCATGGTAAATTTCACAATTAAGCCCTGCATTTGTTTTATAAAAACAGCGATTATCGCGTCAGTGCTTGTCCCAGGTAAGCATGCGTGTTCACAAACAAGCACACACTGAGCTTTTCTCCTTACACAGTTAGTTCATTATAAATGCGTACACAATAATAGTCAAACCAAGATACTTCTTAACACCCCGCGAAAATAAGGCGGCGGCAGTAGAAAGAGGCTGTATGTAACTTCTACAAAAACATCAGGGTCGTTCTCGCATTTCCGCAGCTACTGCCGGCGCTGAAACGAGCTGGCGCGTGAGGTTTATCATAGTCCATTCCTCACAACTCACAGATGGTTTCTTCCCCCTGAAGGAAATTAACATCAACTCGTGATACACCTTCAAGAAAAGCGGGGGCCATGATGGGCACCATATGTAGAAAGAGCCCTCTATGTTTCCACCAATAACCTACAGCGTCATTAGGTCTACTTCCCCGCAGACTGTTTCGACAAGACAGATGGCACCTGCACCAAAGCAGCGGTTTGTTTAAAAGTCAGTCGGCAATTCTTACACAAGCACCGATGCATTCCAAATGCCAGAAATGACGGCAGTCCTAGTAGCGTCGTCTGTTGAGCAGAGTGGAACTACATTCACGCACCGTCGCTTGCTTTCGAATGCAACCTGTGGCGGCAATATATGTCCCGTTTTGCGCTATATCGTAACGGCCCCGTGTCGCAGGAAAGCCCGGCGGCGTCGGAATCATCGACATCGCCAGCGTATGCGCAGTTCGTGACCGAACAATACTGAGATGCACCGGGTCGAGCGGAGATCGCTTAGTAGGCGGCGCGGGGTGTGACGTCTCACCCTCCCCCCCAATTATTTAACGCTTTTTAGCTTATAAGAAGTACGCGTTTTCTGTCTAAGAGAACCTTTGAAATTATATAGTTCACCTCAGTCCATCGATACAAGCCCCCAATGCCTGTTTAAAGGGCTTAAAGAGAAGTAGTGGTGCTTTAATTAGTGGCAGCTTGTAGCTGGGTTTAATTCAGGAAACAAAAATAAACCCTGTAAAACAGGTAGAGCAAACACTTCTTCTGCTCGGCGCGTGAGTTCGCGAGTACTTTTCTGGCTGCGAATGGTTCATATACATTATCTATAATCATCAGCCACTGCGTTTTTCCGCCTCTTCGATGCTCAAGGACATTTTGCTTCAAATAGGTAGCGAAAACACAAAAATGTCAGAGATACTGAAAAAAAAAGTGTTGAAGGATAGAATCGGATACTGAGTGTCGTTAATGGCTGGAACTTGAACCGCGGGTCCTCTCTTTGACATAAAGGCCAGCATATATCACACTCGACTCGAGATCAAAGTTATGCCAGGAAAGTGCGCAAAAAATGATGCTGATCCATCCAAGTACATTAGCGCACGCATTTCATTTACCCAAGGACGAGTGGAGGCACCAAGGGAGAGCGAGGCAGCCGTGGGGTGCCGAGAGCCGGAGCCATGCACGCTGCCGAAAGGCGGCACCAACGGAGGCGAGCGAATAAAGCTCGGTCGAGGGCCTCTGACGCTTGCACGGAAGCGGAGCTTCGCGGAAAATGTGCGGGACCAATTTTTTCGATTTCGGTGAAACCGCAATATGGCGCCACACGCAGCATCGTGCAAGAGTTGCAACATGGTAGGCGGGATAATGCTCAAGGCTCACCGGTGGTGCCTGGCATCAGCAAGGCGGGGGCGTGTCGTGGAATTTTATGCGAGGAAAAACAAAACGCCATAGAGATGAATGTCGCTTTACTGTTTCTGGGAACCTGCCAAATGAAGTCTCACTCAGCCGCCCTGGAAATGGGGAAGCACACGAAACTTATAATGTACACCGCCAGACAGACAGGGATAACGAATAAGTGGGCCAAGTTCAATAATGCTCTCGGACTTCCCTGCACGTTAGCGCCCCAAGCATTTTCAAAATAATACATTTTTTGTTAACGCGTCAAAGAACGTCTCTGTCGAAATAAGTTTAGGTGCTTCATCCGCCTTATCATGGCAAAAACATTCTGGCTTTTTTCTTGTCAGAGTTGTATTGTGTAGTAATGACAATATCAATCACTACCGCAACATGACACCCCAATTGGAAAGCAAAAATAAATTATTTCAGAATGTTTTGCATCAGTGAAAAATTTAGACATACATGACGCTGCTTCCTTCTGCCTGTTCTTACTGTGATGTACAGTCGACCTTACCGATGTGTAGAGTGCTCGAGGGATGCATGCACTTCTCTGTAAGCAAAGCCAGATATCGCCGAAGCTGTTATGTTGTAGAGGCAACACTCTCGCAGGAGTAGTGTCACGTGATAGCCAGAGGCAAGATAGACACGAACAGTCTGATTTTGGCTTTTGTAACCCGATTTGTCCTGCTCGAGAGCTCTACACAAGAATGTCGCCAACTGTGCACCTTGAATACGTCAAACTAACTCGCCTAAACGTCAACAGATAGATAATGCTTTATGATCGGCATGGGACGTCATGCTGCCATTTATCTAATCTGAGAAAGTTGAGAAATGGTGGGAATGAATAAATTATTTATTTATTAATTAACCGAAAATGGTAGTGACCACTGCTATCGCGAGGACGACATTATAGGCCTCTGGGTACATATAAACGTTCGGTCTTCGTCGCATTATTGTAGATTAATGCAAATAGAGATGTCTACATAATAAACGAACCTGCTATGGTATTGTCACAGGTCGTAATAAGGAGCTATATATTCTGGCTGCTGCGTGGCAAATCTGATTGTACATTGCAGACTCATCCTCTAAAGCAGAGCCCGATCTTCCGGAGGCACGGTTCTTTCCGCTTCCGTGCGAAGGAACGTGCTGCATCAGCTGTCATCACTGCATGTTCGATGAAACACACGAATGCCTCTGGCTGTACAATGTCATTGGAGCGCGTACACCGCGCTGCCACCAGTGCATGCATATATTCCAGAGGCGAAACGAAAGGGGTAATCGCAATGAACTTCCTCTCGGCATCCTGTCTTCGGAGCTGTTGCAAAAAGGCAGCCTGCACGAACGCTTTGGTGGCGTAGACAACGAAACTAGACCTGGAAGAGTAATGTACAACCAAATTAAGCGCAATTTATTGCCGACCCTGCTCTCTATATGGCCGTAGAGCCTTCGCAGCCACAAATTTTCCTTCGGTTATATTTCTCTATGTAACATCGCAGGCTCGTCCCTCGTGCATTGAGTCGGCGGCCATAATGCAAAGCATGCTCTCTCATGCAGTACATCTTTGGCGTAATACATATAGTCTGCGGTTTTTTTTCTTCTCTTACATGGCGTTTCTCGACACGCACCACACCATGAAAACTGCCGCTGAGAAGATTTGTAGTGGGTCGCCAAGCCTTTGCATGCGGCGCACGGAGGGCTTTGAAATGCTAACCCAAGACCGTCGGTTACCGTAACCGCCCCTTACTCTACAGGATACGCGAGGTGAGGCAAGAAAAACGCATCCGTGAAAGCGGTTCCGCCGCAGTTGCATCCTAGGAATCAAAACTAAAGAAAACAAGTTTGGCAAATGTTTCTTGCCTTTCTTTCCTTTTCCCGAGACCTGTTGCTTCTCGCTTCACTGAGGCAAGGCCGCTTCCGGCCGTATGTTATCGGCAACACCAATTCAGATGACGACGTCGGTTCTTGAAAACGAATTTTAATTCGCGCTCTGCCTCGTTTCTCCTGCATAATGATCGCAATGCATAACGCGCCGCGCTCACATACGCGGCCCTGTGTGATGCGGCTCGGTCGGACGAAGGCGCACAGAAGCGCGGCTTGCCCTCAAAGGGCCGATCGGAAGCGCTACGTGTACTCGGCTGTCTGGCGCACATCCCCGGCAGTTCCCCGAGCTCGCGCAGGCAGCGGCCCGAGCCCCGCCGAGAGAACGCCGCTCGATGGAGGGGAACATCATCCGCCAAGGGACCCGCTGGCGCGCGCGCGCGCGCGGACTGCGGGAAATAAAACATCAACAGGGCCGAGCGTGTTCCGCGGGCGCTGCGCTTACGTCGGAATTCCTGTCCCTCGCCTTAGTGGTGGCGGCCGGGACCCCTTTGCCCGCGCCGATATGGTAATGCGCCCTGACGCGCACGCGCTAATGCGCATGTTTTAGGCGATGGCATGATCCTGCGTGCATGCTCGCATGTACGGTTACATCTATACGATATTTATGCCTTTCAGAGAACTCATCGGAAACGCCACGTTCAGCGGGACGGGAAGCGGGGCTCTCGCGGCGCGCTCTGGCGTTGGAGGCCAAGGGAGAATTAACTACGCCTCCTCTCGCGAGAGTGCGCGCACTGGGGCCGGCGGTTGCAAGAAGCACCATAAGGGGGGATGACGCACAAAAAACAAACAGGACAAAAGCGTCAAAGGGCCCGCAGTATATTTCCGCGCAACGTCCTGCACCCCCTTTCTTAGGAAGAGCTGACTCGTCGCTAAAGTATTACAACGCGGTTTCTGACAAACTTTTGCATACAAACCACCTGTTGTGCAGAGACCTCAACCTGGTCGTGGGTCTCCCATTTTGCTTATATTCTTTCAAAATGGCTGCGAGAATTCAAAACTGTGTTACGTACTCACGCGGCTAATATCCTGTAACTTTTGCGATTCGGTATAAAGAAGGAAAGCTGTATTCTCGGGCTCAACTCCGAAACGTGCACTTCGTGCATGACAGCGAATGTTATACGTGGGGTCCAATATGAAGATAATGGAAACACCTTTATCTGTGGTAGCAGGAATATATTTCTGAAGGAATATCGATTATCACGGTGCCAACTTACCAGGGGTGTAGCCAGATTGGTAGTGCGTATAGATGAATTTTAGTATGTTCAAAATGTAGAAGGTGCAGAAGAAAAGAACGCACTTTCCTCGCACAAGGAGCGCACAGTTGTTTGCAACCTTTCGTTTCCCTTCAAAGCGCCGCGAAATACGCCCGGGCCTTCTTTTTCTAGCCCCAACCAAGCAGCCCGCTTAGCTCGTCAGGGGCGCCTGTCTTGAAAGCAATTAGTCAACAAGACAAGCACTTTGACACAGTGTGCGCGCTAAATAAACATAGCACTCGGTGACGCCTGAGGGAGTACTGCTCGCGGTGTTTTTGGTGTCTGACACGGGTTGACGTCGAGTCTCGCGCAGAAACCCGGAGTTCTTGTGTACTAAGCTGTAGAGGGGGGGAGGCCTGGCCAAATGCGGCGAAAAAAAAAAAACAAAAACAAAAAAGAAGAAACATATAGTGTTCTTTTATGGCGTGGACGAACACGAAGGGTTGAAAATGAGTAAAGTGCTTTTGAAGAAACCGGGGCAGTTTTTTTTTTTTTGTGTGTGTGTGTGTGTGTGCGTGCGTGTTGAATGCCCACGCATGTTTCCTAAGGCGTTGAAGTTTTCAAAATGAAACTGTCCTGATCGGTCACATTGATACGCTTCATGCCTTGACGAGAGAACTTCTGCTACCGTTCACAATTTTGATTTCGTTTTTAAACCAAACATGCTATGAGACGATCCTCTGCTAGTGTTGAATCTCTCCTTATTTCTCTTTTGCCTTGTTTCCGCGCCTCCACTATCATCGCTAACACCGAATAGCACGAAACTTGCAGGCTTTCTCCATAGAATTAAAAAAAAGGCCATAATACTTCCTCCTGCTAATGATCCGATATTGTTGCTCTAGAAGTATTGGTACAGTACTTAACGTTTGTTTTATTTTTATTTTATTTTTCAAATTACGCCAAATTCATTTTTACGCCTTTTGAAATATATAGAGCGTCTGATCGTTCGTGGGTGTCGCTATTTGTAGACGCGGAGGCAGAAACAGAAGTGTGCTCGATGGAAGGGGAGATGACATGCATCTTTAGAAATGGTCATAATACGTTTTTTTTTTATTGTTTTTTTCTGGAACGGGGAGGGATACTTTTTTACAGGCCTAATCCGCGCGCGACTGTCTCGGTGAATGTTTTTCTGGGGTGAAGTTGCGCGTTCCTGACATAGTTGTTACCACTTGCGCACCACTAGCCAACCCCTGGACATCTGGACAGAAGCTTTTAGTTTGCGCGGCTGCCACTATTTGCTGCATAGCGCTTATGACATTATCTGTGTATGGTTGTCAGCAATAACTGCATGGTGTCAGCACAAGGAGCACTGATGTAGGTCTGACTTTGCAGAGAGCACAAAAAATCAGCGATGATTACCGCTGCGTTCGCGCAGAACCTCTGGGACTATGTATAACTTCTTCGAAATTGCAATTTTAAAATATGCCCAAGTGCTGTTCTCTACTGGCACTCAACAGATGGGTCTACTTGTTGAATTTTCATCCTGAAGAGCTGGGCATGTATGGCGAAAGCAGCCCATTAAATAACCCTACAAGCATTTGCCATACAAGAGTGGAAAAATTGCCCCTGCACATTCGTTAGGTTCGTGATTGGCAGCAAAATGCTGCAGTGGCATTTCTCCGTGCTGTCTCAGGTGCGGGCTCGCGCTCAGGCACTATGCACACTTACATCAATTTGTTTTCTGCGCATGCTAGAACTTGAAGGAAAAACAATGAAAGCACTTTCATTTCTAATGTTTTTAGCAAACACAATGACCTATGCAAGGACGTACATGAAAGCACATGCCAGTAAAATACTGATTTCAGAATATAAGTACTTGTCTTACGAAGTTAGCGTGGAACGCAGTACCGCTATAGACTTAACGATGAGACATAGTACTGCTATAGACCTAAAATTTTCTTACCATCGCTGACCCTACAAGTGTTTTTTTTTCTTTCTTTTATTTCATGCCGGATAATTCGACATGAAGTTGGGCAAGTGTTCTTTTTTTTTTTTTTTTGCAATAAAAATAACGTGAAAAGGAAGTTTTGACACTTTGAACGAACGTTGAGGCCGTTGCGCATCTACAATTCTATAAGCAAGAGGCTGCTCAAGAAGTGTCTTTTGCATACGTGCTTACAAAATGCTTTAAACGACCAAGCCTTAAGAACAACTACACAGCTGTCGAGTTCAAACTGACATATCAAGATCCATAATCTCTCCAGACGATATCAAACGTTGTCAGAGTTGCGCGGAGCAAATGAAATTGGCAAGCGCTCTTACATGAAGTTTGCGCAGCAACGAGGCAGAAGAGTCGCCAAGTTTCTCCGCATGAGTTCGCAAGTGCCAACGACACGGAGAGCGTTTGGAATAGCAAGCTCCCTTATTTCAGTAGAAAGCTCGCGCGGTTTTCATCGAGAATAGACAGCGTGCCTCGTAATACTTCGACTTAAATTAATTTGCTTTGAGGCTGAATCCCGTCTGATAATCAATTTTACTATTTGTGTCCCACTGAGCATCTTCGCTTTTCTCAATGCGGTCATATATAAAAGGTCAGCCTCAACCGACATTAAAGGAAAACGCGCGAACATACCGCCACCTTAAGGAAACAAGGATGCGGGATCGAATCCCAGCCACAGTGGCCACTTTTCAATGGAGGCGAACATCAAAGCGCCCGTGTGCTATGCGATGTCAGCGCACGTTAAAGAACCCCAGGTGGTCGAAATTTCCAGAGCCCTCCACTACGGCGTCTCTCAGAGCCTCAGTCGCTTTGGGACGTTAAACCCCATAACACTAAACTAAAATAGCAGCTTGGGCATGTTGGTTATGCATCTTGAGGTAACAGCGCGGAACGTGGACGGGAGCACAAGATTAGAAGACGACACAAAGAGCGCTCTTTGTGTCGTCTTCTAATCTTGTGCTCCCGTCCACGTTCCGCGCTGTTACCTCAGGATACTAAACTAAACTAGGCTCGAAAACATTCAGCATCGATGAAAGCAAAAAAAAAAAAAAAAAAAAAAGGTCTGAAAAATCAGGTAGCGCAAATGAAACGGAAATGACAGCGAAAAAAAAAAAAAACTTTGACTATAGGACTAGCGCTGAAATCATAGCCGACTATATATAGACAACACTCACTAGCCCACACGGAGCTGTTAACCGCTAAAGAGTGTTGACTAGTCATCGCAGCTTTTGACTTCATTAAAAAGCAATGGATTTGGCTCCTGTCCGTTACAGATGGGTGCACTGCCTGCAGGGAGAATGACGCCACATTTTTTTTTTTTTTTTTTAGCCCTATACGCCTCTTCTCGAATTAGTGGCAAACTAAGGCTTTTTTACGCGTTTCATTACTGACGTGGTCTTGTAGAGAAACACGAGGTCGCGGGTTACATTTTGGCTTTGGAGGCCACTATGGGAGTTCCAATTCACCTCATCTGTCTCCCCAGGAACCTGTATGAAGGACAAGAGGCCACAGTCAGAACTGGGCATGGTCTTACTGATTGGTTTCCGATTGAGAAAGGAGTGAGGCAAGGCTGCATACTGTCGCCCTGCCTATTTAACCTATATGCAGAGTGCATCATGAGGAAGGCCGGTCTGGACGAGTCTTCAGCTGGAGTGAAGATTGCTGGAAAACGTATCAACAACCTTAGATATGCGGATGATACCACTTTAATGGCAGAAAGTGAAGTGGAACTCAAGAGACTTCTGATGCGCGTACAAGAAGAGAGTGAGAAGTTTGGGCTTAAACTGAACATTAAAAAGACAAAGATCATGGCGTCTTGCCCTATCAAGTCCTGGAGCATCAATGAACAAGAAGTGGAAGCTGTGACAGATTTTCTCTTCTTGGGCTCCAAGATAACCTCGGAAGGAGACTGCAGCCATGAAATTAGGAGACGCCTGCTTCTGGGAAAGAGAGCAATGGTTAGCCTTGACCGCCTAGTAAAGAGCAGAGACATTCGTCTGCCAACCAAGATCCGTATAACTCGTGCTATGGTCTTTCCAGCTGTGATGTATGGATGCGAGAGTTGGACTGTGAAAAAGGCTGACCGCCGAAGAATTGACACGTTTGAATTGTGGTGCTGGCGAAGATTCTTGAGAGTTCCTTGGACTGCCAGAAGATCAAATCAGTCGATATTGTCGACCATAAACCCTGACTGCTCATTGGAGGGTCCAATTCTAAAGTTAAAGCTCAGCTACTTTGGTCATCTGATGAGAAGAGAGGAGTCGCTGGAGAAAGATTTGATGTTGGCAAAGGTTGAGGGTCGCCGGAGAAGGGGTAGGCAGCGAACGCGATGGCTAGATGGCATCCTCGGAGCACTGTAGATGAAGTTATGTGATGTTAGGAAGATAGTGAGAGACCGGAAAGCGTGGCGTGACATGGTCCATAGGGTCACGAAGAGTCGGACACTACTGAACGACTGAACTGAACTCCAACTATGCATATACCAAATATCAAAAACTCTCGGTAGTAATATTTCGCTCTACGTTAAAAAATAAATCAACAGTTACACTTAAGCAGACTGCTTATGTGTAAATGCGGAAGCATTCTGGAATCGCGGGTGAAGTTTACAAGATGTACTGGTTTTTTTCTGCTAGTGCAATCGGCCAGCGTGTTTGTGCGCGCGCGTGTGTGTGTGTGTGTGTTTGTTCGTTTGAGAGAGAGAGAGAAGGAGGGGAGCATGCTTCGCGCAGCCTCCGGAAGCCGTAATCACCGAAACCTCGGTTTGATTGAAATTTGGAGGGGCAATGTCGTAGGCTCGAACCTCTCTTACGAGCTAGCTTGCAGCGTGATAAGCAGATGCCTGCTATATCTAACGAGCAATCGTATAACACCTGCCGGATCGCTGTACGACGAATATTGTGGAAACTGGCGCCACATGGAAGTCAGCCTGTGGCGTCTATAGATATAGACGAACGATATGCACAGCACTGTATGAAGTGGCGGTTGCCTCGATCGCGGGTGGGTGGGTCTGAATGCTCGGCGTGCTGTGTGCATCACACGACCGCTTGATGACGTCACCCTATTATTCTTGCCATTGCTGTGTTCTGTAGCGAAAGCTACATTGGCCACGAACGAGGAATTTCGCGTGGCGGGAGGCACAGTGCCATTGCTCAGCAACCTCGCCGCGCCATCTGGCAATCAAGAAGCAACCAGAAGAAGAAGACAATGTCTCGTTTTTAATGCAAAAACAGCATAGCTAGACATAGTGAGTAGCGCATCTTAATTCTCCTTCTCTAGCATGTGGATGAAAGTAGGGACGATGATAGGCTAGTCTGGGGCGCATTTCGGGCGAGCATGATGTACTCAGCATTAGACAGGATTAGGTTGGACTCGATTGGACTCGTTTCGATTGGACAGGTTTGGATTGAATTGGACAGGATTGGTTGGACTGTATTTCACTGGAATGAGCTGTATTTGATTGGACTGGATTTCATTAGACTGGATTGGTTTGGATTGGATTATATTACACTGGTTGGATGGGATTAGATTGGATTGGATAAGAGCAGGCAGCCCAGCGCCAGGCACACATGCTTTCGCTACTTATATCCTGGCCTAGCTAAGCTAAGCCACGGACAATTTTTTTGAACTACCTCGCGAGCAAGAAAGAACGGCACCGACTTTTCTCGTATTGGGACAAACAATGTTTTCGCATTAAAAACAAAATCTCAGTTTTTTGAGAATAATCAGAAGCATTGTGTCCTGACAGTCGTTGTCAACGCCTGGAAAGTGACAGCGCAGTTCTTCCCAGGTGCCAAGCATATTTTTCTGAGGAAGATCTGTCTGGATGAGAAGGGCCTGATGCTGATGTGTCTGCAAGGTTTTGCTTAAAACAAAGCGCTATCAGCTCGGTAAATATCTCCATAAGTAGTTATAGCCCTCATCATGGTGTATGTATGGGTGATACGGCTCTGGAGTAATGTTGTTCTCCCTTATCTATGGCGGTTGATGTAACAATTTCATGCGATTTTCATTCTATTCTTGTTATTTTCGCCCTAATTGTCACTGGAAATGATCGCCTAGACAGTAAGCATCGAATAGAATTTTAAGGAAACAAATTGGGTCATACCGGATTTCATTTATTACAAGGCTTCCTTGGACTTACGAAAAAACTGAGAAGACAAGGCGCAGCCGCTTCGAAAAAGTCTGCGCGAAAAAAAAAAGAAAAGAAAAAACCTTTCTTCTTACTCCCTTGTACAGTACACACGACTAGCAATATATATTCATATTTACAGTACCATGTGACTATAATGGTTAGTTTTGTGGGGTTTAAAATCCCAAAGCGACTCAGGCTATGAGAGACGCCGTAGTGGATGACTCCGGAAATTTCGACCACCTGGGGTTTTTTAACGTGCCCTGACCTCGCACAGCACACGGGAACCTTTCGCCTCCATCGAAAAGCGGCCGCCGAGGCCGAGGTTCGAACCCGCGTCATTGGTAACAGTAGATGTGACTATAATACTAACGGGCATGAATAAACACTAGTGGATACTTTTTAATAGTTGAAATTAATTCAAGCTACAATAACCAGATCTTTTTTTTTTTGGTTGCCCCCCCCCCCCCCCCCCCCCTCTTGTTTTATTTTTTAGAAGGCACCCGTTAAAATCGCCGCATGCTCTCGCTTACCTGACGCGGGAAATCGTTCTTCTATAGCTTTGTCCTTCACACGATGTCCGTCATCGTCGAAGTCAGTTTCTTCAGAGTGCTCGTCGACCGTCTGCCGTCCGCTTTCAAATACCAGCCTGCGATTTTCACATTTGTCGCTTGTTCTTTTGCACCTCCAAGCAAGCTTGTGTGGCTGAAACAGATTGGCCACCGTCGGCAAAAGAAGAGCGAGTTAATTGGGGAATTTAAAAACGTGCGCGATTCGCCCGAAGCTGATCGGAGAAGTACTTTATAAGTCCACGATATTGGATTGAAGGAGACGCCACTCTATGCCGTTAAATCGTCAGTATGCAGGTGCTGTTGGAGTTTTCATTTTCGGGCAGTCGATTTTCTAGTCTAGTGATTGAGAGAAGGCGAAATTGCCATTCTTTTTTTTTTTTTTTTGTCTCTGCGAGGCTTGCAAAGTTGCCCATATGCTGGTGGAGAAAAATGTCGGAACTATCTATATTGTACTAGAACTCACCGTAGTTGACCGTGAATCCGTGCTCGCATGAATTGAAAGTCTTATCTCTGTATCCCGCTATCCCAAAGACGTTTCTTCGTTTATGTTTCAGTTTGTTTCAGGTAGGCTGTATTAGATTCCATCGATGAATGACAGAGAGGATCCCAAGGAATGAAGTGCAGGTGAGGGAGGGGGCAGGCACAGAGCAACTGCTAGATGCACCCCCCCCCCCCCCCCCCTTTTTTTTTACAGCAGTTCGTAATTATGGGCCAGGGTAGAAGGCGTGTGTATCACTCCGCTAAACCGTAAACAAAATTAGTTTTTGAAACTTTTCTATACCAAAGAAGCCGGAGGCATCGAAATTCTTGAGCGGGCAACATGGTCCGATGCTTATCTTTTTAATTAGGGAACCAAAAGCGCTTTAACAATTAACTACTTTGTCTCGCGGAGGAATTAAGCGTGGCGGTTACTGCAGACTTGAGCTGTATCCAAATACATCATCATCATCATCATTAGCCGGACTATGCCCGATGCAGGACGAAGGCCTCTCCCATATACTATCTCGGTCCTGTGCTAGCTGCATCAACTTGACCCCTGCGAACTTCTCGACTTCATCCGCCCACCTAACGTTCTGCCGCCCCGTGCCGAATATACAGTATCTGTTTTAAAATTTCGCTTTCTTTCCCGAAGCACTGCCTCAGTACACTAGACTATTAAGCATGCTCACTGGTCGGGCCATGCTTTGTTCTTGAGCTGCAGTCATTCGCGCATCGTTGAAGTGCACTACTGCATTCGAAATGGCACCTATGTGCAACTGATGTATAGCCAGGTATCTGGCGCTCTATTAAGGAAGGAATCAAACTCGTTAACGGCCATCTCCCTAACGGAGAACCGAACCAACCGGCCTGCGAGAGACGCACGCCCGTTTGACGCATGGGCAGCTTTTTCTGTTGGGACGCCTCGCGGATCAAATAAAAGTTAATTAACCGAAATGCCATTACGATCGACAGGCTTGAGAACAGGAAAAGAAATCTCGTGAGCAAACAGTTAACCCTGTTCGCAGCGGCTGGGCGACTGTTTTTCTTCAAACTTCTGTTCTGGGCCCGCAACACGCTCGATCGCACGGGTGGGTGCGCGCGCAGAACTACGCACTCTCCGAACTCCTCCTCGTTCGTAATTAAGATTGCTTTCAGCCACCGCGTGTGCCTCCGGTGCGGCTCTTAAATCTCAATCAAAGCACTCCCACGAGGACTTGTGAAATGATTAACGCACCTAGCGCTGGGAAGCCCGGTCGTCATTAGGGCTGTAAGAAATGGACGCGCGACCGGTTGCGAGAGGCCGGAAAGAAGCAATGAAGAGAAGTGAAAAAGCGCGCACTAGAAAACGTGTATAGTAGCAAGCGGGCTAAGCGGCCAGGGAGACTGCGTACAGTACAAAATTAAAATTTCGATAAATGCTACAGCCTTCACAACTATTTAATGGGTTCGAGCACACAGGGCACTCCCAGTAACAAGGACAGAGCGTTATAAGAAAACGACAATTCGTCTACCGCGTGCGAAAGACACTATTTTTCTTGGTGACGCTATGCTGCCTCTGGTAGTGTTCTTGGTACCTTAATTCATGTCCGAATCGTTAAGAGTAATGAACCAGCATTATAATATGCTCGACTGTAGAGATGGATGTTTTTCAGCTGCAAAATTGGAAAACGGAGAAAGGGATGCCCGAATGGTTAGCATCACGAAAGATTTCGACAGCATGTCAATACTGCCGCCAGCAAAACTGGCTACAGTAGAAGAGATAGGGAAGCTTGTGATTACTTGCGTGATTATTGGAGCTGTGTGCGACTATATGCTTGTGAGAACCATGTTTTCTATATATATCGGCATATAATAGCGTGGATGTTTTTTCAACACTTCGGAGTTTAATAATCTGGCTTTCTGCAATGTCTAAGCGCCCCATTAAGCTGTTTGATGAGCTAATCACTTGGGTCCAGCTATATGCACACGGAATAAAAAAGCTTTGGCTATTCGTGATCGGCGGGATTAAGTGTTAGCAATTTTCTACTTAAGCGCTGCTTTACCTGAAGCAAAACTGTGATCATGGTGCCTTGACCATCGGAGTGTACAGTGCGGTCCACTATTAAAGGGAACATGAGACCGCGTGGCTGCAGCGCCTTGCAAATCTCTCCCGCGAGAGCCGGTGACAAATAATGGCACAAGGTGCCTGCACAGTAATCAACGCTGGCTGCTCTTTTCTAACATGCACATGGCGCTATTCTCGCCAGTTGTCGGTGCGTAACACATTGCGAAGTGTGTATAGGTCATGCGATCGCTCGTTCCCTTTAAATGCGAACTGTACTGTACATACTTATGTGAACTCTCTGTTTATCATTGGTCATCGACGTCCAGAATTAGCGATGCGATTTGTCACGCTGAGCTCGAGCTCTTCGTTAAAGCTGTTGCTGGGATCGTTGGGTTGGTTGCACTCACAATCAACTAAAATTGTGTGCACACGTTACGCAAGAAAATTCGAAGCACACAGCCAACGACAAAAAGTTCTAACAGCAACTGGCGACAGGCGTTACGTTGTCGGCAGCCAGCAGCGCTTCGTCGGTGTATCTCGGTGAGGCCTAGAGCGCTGATCACGCCGCCGGCATCGCGTCTGAGAGGCTATCGCATTACGCTCTAATGGAGCCCCGGAGGGTGCGTATCTTAATCGCCGTTTGTCGGCCGGAGGCGTCGGCGGCCGGTCTGGTTAGCGGCCGACGATGATGAACGCTGTCGCTCGTCGCCGGGCCTAGTGCGCCGTTGCCAACGGGCCGACAGGCGCATCGAGGGGGAGCACCGCGAGGGACAACACGTCACGCAGGGCGGCTTCAGTTTCTATTTGCGCCTCGTCTTCGCCGGGCTATTCGGGGCGTCGTCGCGGTTCCCGCCGCTGATCAACGATCAGTTGACAGACTGTTTCTCTCTCCGTGCTAGCACCCGCGGAGTTTGTCACGCGCTTCCTGGAACCGCACCATCCCGCATCGCCGCCTCAACTCCTTCCTTTAAATCACCGGCTAGTGTCGCAAAGTGCGCCGCGAGGCTCTCTTTCTCTCTGTGTCACAAGGGCCTGGGAGGCGCGGAATTCGGCTGACGCCTTTTTCCGTCGTACCGCCTCGGTTATGCGTCGCGTGTCGTCCACCTTCGAGGTCTCTCCTATTTCTCAGCGCCCACGTTGGACTCAGCATTGTTGCGCACACAGCCCAGTGCCAGTCGTGACGCCGGCCTCGTAAAACAAACTGTGGCAAATCCGCGTGTACTTGCACCTTCACGCGTTCCGCCACATCTCAGACGAATGCTCTTGGTCCTGCCTTGGGAAGCCAAGTAAAGCGTGTCAAGGCTCCCTCGGTCCAAGCTTAGGGGTGATCGCAACCCCGATTTTGTCAGCCTTGGCACACGGGTCCGTGTCTTCCGACGGTAACTCCTGCGTCAACAGCACAGCACATGCACTGCTAGCATAACTGGAGTGCGACAACATAGGTACACTAGTAGGCGTCCTGTTTCCAGAATGTCCTGTCTCCAGACAGATCAACATTCTTTTGTGACAAATAAGTTTATATTCTTTACACTCAAAGAGGGAATTTATCGTCATCATAACCGTGAAACTGTGAGAGAAAAAACAATCGACGCTTATTAACGCTGTGCGCACTCATCGATGACAATTCAGGCATGCGTGCTAAGCGAGAGAATGGGTCACATCTTCGAAATCAAAGGAGCAGAAAATTTCCATGGCTTTCAGGTGTACTAATTACAAGGCGAAAAGTACACGGACTTTGTTTCGCAATACACAAGCTCAAACAAATTCTAGAGGGCACTTTGGACCACTATAGTGCGATGAAGCGAAAGTCATTATAGCGCGGTGGATCATAGCCCAACTACTACGGCACCTCTATCTCCCTCTCTTCTTTCACTCCCACCTTCCTTCCTTCCTTTACGGCGCAGTAAATGTGTCCTAGGAAAATTGTGGCAGATATACTGCGTCTGTTCTATCCTGTAAAATCAATTTCAAAGGCCGCTGATGCCTGCTGTACTAACGCCTCCTATACATCTGGGTCTGTTTCTGTTTGCTGTGTGGAGCGCCCTAACCGCATTGACCCACCGTGACGGGGCCCCATGTGCAATTGTCAGCACGGCTGTCCAAACGTCTGGGCGGCCGACATCTAACGCTTGATTTGAGGTAGCCCGCGTCTGAGCATGCGTCACCACACAAATCGCTCATCTTTTTTCACCCACTGTGTCCGCAGCTGCGGTCAGCTGCGATCGTTGGCGAAGCTGAAGCAGAGGTAACACTTTTCGGCACGATCTGCCCTAACATTTTGGCATGACAAACATTGGCGCTTTCGTGAATGCTGAGTCAAAAAGTGCAAGGGAATGACATCTTAGTCTAAATCAAGAACCTTGGGCAAGGCAGGCATGGGATGCGAAAGAAATGCAACCGATGGTGTTTTGAAATAACGGAGTCTAATGGGAGGATGACATCAGGAAGGTTGCGTTTCCGCAGCTGCCTGCCGCAGGAGAGAGTAAAAAAATGTAGAGATATGGGAGGGATTTTGCCCTTTATTGGTCGGCAGCAAAGCTGACGATGATCATGTTAAAGAAGGGGGGGGGGGGGGGGGGGGGCAACCTGTTAACGTCGTATAAGGGTATAAGGTGCGATTATTGCGGTGTATTTTGGTGTTTACAGACGACGCATGCTCAGATGAAGTTTGTCTCAAAGCAGGCGTTATCGACTGACGCCCGTATACAGGCCCCAGGACCCCCGTTCGAGTGGTCTATACAGTCGTGTTGATAGCTGTGCGATTTCAGTAATACTGTACCCGCACCTATAAAAGGATGCCTGTTCGTGAAGTGTTTTGTCCAGCTGTCGATATGGTATTTAAGGGTTTAATGTGGACATGTGCCACATTCGTGCCAATGCGCATCTGCCATACGCCATTAGCCAGGACCATTTTTGGGGCCACAACAGACAATATTGTTTGCTGGCTATTCGCTTTAATGCCATAGGCAATAAGCGACCGATAGAACGCAGCAAGGAATGTATTATCACAAACCACAGCCACTGTATTCATTCAGCGCCCAAAACAATCAAAACCAGCTGCGGAGCCACGTGCCGTTTCCCGCACAACCGTGGGATTGATCGTGCTACGCGCTGCCTTTCGCACTGTCGGACAGTCGCTCTGCACTATAGGATAACGATTCGTGGGGATCTATACGACCGCTAACCTAACCCCGCCACCGTCATCACGGGAATGAATCATCATCATCATCATCATCATCATCATCATCATCATCATCATCATCAGCCTGATTATACCCACTGCAGGGCGAAGGCCTCTCCCATATCTCTCCACTTAACCCGGTTCTGTGCTAGCTGCATCCACTTGACCCCTGCGAACTTCTTAATCTCATCCGCCCACCTAACTTTCTGCCGCCCCCTGCTACGCTTTCCTTCCCTTGGAATCCAGTTTGTTACCCTCAGCCACCATCGGTTATCCTCTCTTCGCACTACATGTCCTGCCCATGTCCATTTCTTCTTCTTAATTTCCACTAGAATGTCGGGAATGAATATTTTGCATATAAGGACGCTATATATAGTGATATGACAGATTAGCGCAGTCCCAATGAGCTTCACGGTGTCTGTCGCTGCCAAGACCAACAGCGAAGCCGGACCGTTTCATTCTCAATTTGCGGCTAAAATCTTCCCGACTTTCGCATAGAAGCGTGCTCGGCTTTCGTTATGTTCCTGAGTGGCGCGGTGCAAACTTCTATTCAGCAAGCGGTCCAGTAGCGATCCAGGAAGTCCACCCCAATGACGAACGCACCTGTCTGCTACTACTTGCTCAAATATATATAATGCCAAATCGCTCTTGTGGTTGCCACGCAACGCCTGGTTGGCAATGGAGCAAGTCATATAGCTCATGTAAGAGGGCTGTCTTGTCGGAACCTCAATCATATCTTAAGGATTTCGCCGTAACGAGCATCTGATCTGTTACTGAAAGCTTCGTTACCGGCATTTGGTAAGTATAGACAAGCGTCATTCCGTGACGTCAGTGCCGATGCGGCGGCGCTGACGACAGCAGCGACTTTCATGGCGTAGGCAAAAGCACAGGCAGTCTCCATTGGATCTGCGGTGCTTGTTGTGTTTGCCAGCATAATTCCCGATATTCCGGCAAGCGGTGGTGCGGTTAATAGCGACCCGAAGCACAATAAAAAAATGCGGCACCCGTTTTCCCGAGTTTCTTGCGCTCGGATTGAGATCAAAGCGAAGCGCAACGGAATGGAGATAGACCCTTCGGCGACGGATCACCTTCGCGGCTATAACGAGCGTTGCACTTCTGCACTGAACCTTGGTCAGTTAGCTTGTGGATCTTAATCTTCGTGGTTGCTCTTCGGTCGCGCGACGAGTAATATAATAATTGGCGTAAAAACAAACTTCTGTATATCGTGCACGTTTTGTAGGGCTCTTAACACGGAAAGCTTTGAGGCGATTCCGCGTCCAAGTGATCTCAAGTCGAACGCAGGAATGCCGTGCTGTCAGATCCCATTCACCTGCACTATACTGCCCGATGCTCTGAGCACAGAGAAGGACTCAAAAGCTGCTCCCACTTACCTTGAGCGGCCAGATAAGCGCGATGTTGCTAAAACAGCACCTAATATTTTAGTAGCGGTGGTCCCTGTTTTCGCTTTCGCGAGTTTCAACAAGTGACTCACTATCGGTCCTAGAAATCGAATTAACGTCTCTGGGATCTCGATAATGTAACGCAGTATTATTTTCCAGATTATCTGAATTTTCAAATTGAAGGTCGTTCCAAACCTGACGAACACACAAACTATCCACGCACCATGCACATGATCTAGCAAGATGAGTGCGATCTACAAGGTGTCCAAGCTAACTTTAGGCAGGTGTTAAGAAATTAAACATTTGAGGTAGGCCACGGAAACCACTTGCATACAGCTGCCTGCCATCTGGGGCACCACTGGCATTTTTTTATTTTGCAATAAAATAATTAGTAATTGAGATAATTCTTCTAATTTACTATTACTTTCAAACAAAAGCGTGATTTGCAAATTGATTAGCACTTTCTGAAACCCCCATACTATTTATTCCAGATAAAGAAGGCCTCACGTGTATCTTTTTTCCGAGCTCTAAACAAAGACCGCGAATACAAAACTATCGCGTGCCCCGCCGGGGTAGTGCAGTGGTAAGACGCCCGACCACTGTGCCGGAGTACCCGGGTTCGAACCCGACCTCGGCGGCTGCGTTTCGATGGAGGCGAAACAAAGGGGCGTCCGTGTAATGTGCGATGTCAGCGCACGTTAAAGATCCCCAGGTGGTCGAAATTACTCCGTAGTCCTCCACTAAGGCTCCTCTTTCTCCCTTTCCACTTTCACTCCCACCTTCCTCCCTCCTCTAACTGCGCGGTTCAGGTGTCCACAGAAACAAGTGTGACAGATACTGCGCCTTTCCCTTCCTGTGAATCAGTTATTATTATTATTATTATTATTATTATTATTATTATTATTATTATTATTATTATTATTATTATTATTATTATTATTAGCGCATTCGCGCGTCACTATACAATAACCATTGACTAAACGACAATATAAGTGATTATTATTATTAGCGCATTCGCTCGTCACTATACAATAACCATTGACTAAACGACAATATAAGTGATAATGAACCCAGTTAATATACTTCTTGGCACCTGTATGTCATGGCGCAAAGCCCGCACTGATGCAAAAAATTTTGTAAGAAGTTGTAACCAACTTTGGCCAACTATTTCAGCCACTACACATAGCTGTTATCATAGGTAGCATATTGCTCATAGCTGTTATAATATGTAGCATATTGCTTGAGTCATACACAACGTTCAACATCGACTTGACCACCAGGATCTCCTACGTTCAGGGTGGTGACAGCCAGCACAGCGCCGTGCCGCCCGTTCGCTGAAAACTGGCTCTAAATGGCCGCGAAGTTTTAAAACGAGCGAAAGCGGTGCCATTTAAGCACGTTGTTAACAACAATTCCAGCCGCGCACAACTGACCGCGACGGCAAGCCTATGCGGCGGATGTACGAACATGGCGGTGCCGCCCGACGTGTCACCACCCTGAACGGATACGCGGAACACTCGAGGCACCCTATGCGCCACGAATGTAGTGCTCTCAGTCGTGGTTTGAGTGAACGAAATGAGCTGCCGCCGTGACTGCACAGCTCACTTCCAGCGACAGGCTGGCATGTTGGCGATGGTTGCTGCGAGCTGTGCGAACTCGCTGCACCTTGCACCGTCCCAAATAATACGCCGACTGCCGACGCCGACGACGGACATATCGGCCTGTCACTACAACGCAGCCATGGAGTTACGACCGCAGCTGATTTCGTTCACTCAAACCACGGTTGAGAGCAGCACAATCGTTTGGCGTGAATTTGCCAGTCATGTGATTTTCTTCTGTATTTCGCGCGCATTCTTTGGAGATCGGAAAAAAATACATGTGAGGCTTTCTTTATCGCAAATAAATGGAATGAGGGTTTCCGAAGGGTCTCTCCAACTTTGCAAATCATATTTATCTAAAGTCAATATTAATTGCAAAAAAAAAAAAAAAAATTGTCTATGGTGCGCAAAACGGCTGGCAGTTCTACCGGTACCTGGCTTATATCAAATGTTTTATTTTTCAACCCTTGGTAAAGTTAGTTTGAGCACCCTGTATATGGTATATATAAAGTTTAAAGTCCCATAGTGAAATAGGCTATGACGGATGCAATATAAATGAAATAAAATAGCGCGCATTTGAATAAAAAAAAATTTCAAACGATATTAAAATAGATCAGTAGAGTCACCGTAACTTTCGCTCCAAACTCGCAGCAAGAGTGCAAAATGAGAGCATTTTAACAGACCTCCTTGTATGCATTAGTCTGTAAATGACCTTGGCTGGTGATGAGATGCCAACAGGACAGGTTTATTCCACTCAGGTGAACACTGCGCCGAGTAAGAGGCATGAGCCAGCCGTAGCGAGCGTCGCGCGAGCACGCAGCAGCACATCCAAGCTAACCGGCCTAGCCACTGCCTGTGGCTACTGCCTACAACATCTCCCCTGACAGAAAAGCAATCTCTTCCGAGGAAAGACGCAACGTTCACACCTGGTGGGAGGCGTCAGAGCAGGTTGTTTGTGAATTTCCTGAAGACACGTCTGTGTGTGTCACCAGAGGTGCCTCGTATACGACGTCTTGGTTGTCTTTCTTCTCTTCCGCATGGCTTGAGGAAAGGGACAAGATGGGTTAGATTTCGTCGTACAATGCCATTCTCCGTGTAAGCCATATACTCACTGATCTCCCTTACCTTGGGTGGATCCTCAATCCCCAAAGTTTTTCAATGTCGCATTCGTGGCATGCCTCTGTGTGCCACCAAAAATATCCGGGCTCTCCATGCGGCTGTTGCTACTTGTCAGTCTGTCACACATTTACTTCGCCGAGTTGTGAGACGGTCCTCTGGCCTGAAGGAAGCTCACACCTGTCGACTGGCTCACACGCTGGCTCTTAACGAATCCCTTTACTTTATACCGTATCTTTCATTCACCCAGGGCCAGCCAGACACACTTTCAACAGCTCTTCACGGCCTTTATAAATCTGCTATTTGTCTTCCCATAACCACTTCCACCGATAAGCTTTATGCCACCGAGCTTTTTCATCCTCTTCGCAGTCTCCTTTCCCTTCACCGTGACCGACAGATAGCTCGCCTCTCCGGCACAGTTCATGGACGCTTGCTTCTCAACCAGGCTAACATTTCCCCCATCCAGTCAGTCCCTCTGCCAACTCCTTCCCCTCCGGAGGGCACTCCTCCGTATACTTTCTCTTCCAGCCAATATGTCGCCTGTCCTGCATGCTGGCCGCCGACATGTTGCTGCCTCTCATCATAGTCAGTCCTTCAATACCCATGGAGTCGCTTACACGGATGCCTCTTATGCAGCTCCTCGCGGTTCCGGAAGCCAGATCTTCTTTCATCCTCGTCTATCTATCTACCTCTGTCACACACACTAGCGGACCCTTTCTCCACCCTCCGGATATTATCTCGCTTGAGGTCCTCTCCATCATTCATGCCATTCAAAGTTTCCATTCTCTCCCACCTGTGCCTCAGTATAATTATATACACTGACTCCCAGGCTGCTATCCGTGCCATTCAATCTATAAGCCTAACACATCATCTGTCCACGGAGCTCGAGGCTGCACTTGTTGCGCTGCAGCCCTGCCCCGTCTTCCTCCGGTGGATCCCTGGACACTCGGGGATTGACGGCAATGAGCTGGCGAACCAGCTCGCCCGTGAAACTCGTAACTGGGCACCGTTCATCCCCTGCAAGATCCTTGGAGGAAAGGTTGTGACTGTCTCTTCGCGCCACCATCAGCGAATATTACAACGCTGCTCGCTTAGAAGTTAGACCGCAAGCTCTACCCCGACCCTCATCTTAATCTTTCTGTTCTGGAGGCTCATATTCTTCGGCAAATACAGTTGAATACAATCAGAACCCCTGCACGGCTACATCTCTACAAATTCCGTCGTGATCCATCATGCCCCAACTGCCCTTCCCCTTATGCCAACCTTTCACACTGCCTATTTTCATGTCCGGTTGCATTGCAATTGGGATTTTTTTCCCACCTACCATGCTATCTCCTTGGTGGACTGGATGGACTGGCTTGGTGCTGAGGGTGAAGACGAACAGCGCTTGCTCGTCCAGCAGGCCATCGATGCATTAGGCGCCTAAGTGTTGCGCCGCAATAAAGTCTTTTACCACTACTACTATGTTCAGTTCAGGCGTTCAGTCGTGTCCGACTCTTCGTGACCCTATGGACCATGTCACGCCACGCTTTCCGGCCTCTCACTATCTTCCTAACATCACATAGCTTCATCTGCAATGCCTCGAGAATGCCATCTAACCATCGCGTTCGCTGCCTACCCCTTCTCCGGCGACCCTCAACCTTTCCCAACATCAAATCTTTCTCCAGCGACTCCTCTCTTCTCATCAGATGACCAAAGTAGCTGAGCTTTAACTTTAGAATTTGACCCTCCAATGAGCAGTCAGGGTTTATGGTCGACGATATCGACTGATTTGATCTTCTGGCAGTCCAAGGAACTCTTAAGAGTCTTCGCCAGCACCACAATTCAAACGCGTCAATTCTTCGGCGGTCAGCCTTTTTCACAGTCCAACTCTCGCATCCATACATCACAACTGGAAAGACCATAGCACGGGTTATACGGATCTTGGTTGGCAGACTAATGTCTCTGCTTTTTACTAGGCGGTCAAGGCTAACCATTGCTCTCTTTCCCAGAAGCAGGCGTCTCCTAATTTCATGGCTGCAGTCTCCTTCCGAGGTAATCTTGGCGCCCAAGAACAGAAAATCTGTCACAGCTTCCACTTCTTGTCCATTGATGCTCCAGGACTTGATAGGGCAAGACGTCATGATCTTCGTCTTTTTAATGTTCAGTTTAAGCCCAAACTTCTCACTCTCTTCTTGTACGCGCATCAGAAGTCTCTTGAGTTCCACTTCACTTTCTGCCATTAAAGTGGTATCATCCGCATATCTAAGGTTGTTGATACGTTTTCCAGCAATCTTCACTCCAGCTGAAGACTCGTCCAGACCGGCCTTTCTCATGATACACTCTGCATATAGGTTAAATAGGCAGGGCGACAGTATGCAGCCTTGCCTCACCCCTTTCTCAATCGGAAACCAATCAGTAAGACCATGCCCAGTTCTGACTGTGGCCTCTTGCCCTTCATAAAGGTTCCTGAGGAGACAGATGAGGTGAATTGGAACTCCCATCTCTTGGAGAGCTTGCCACAATCTGCTGTGATCTACGCAGTCAACCGCTTTCGCATAATCAATAAAGCAGAAGTAAATGGGTTTCTGGAACTCTCTTGCTTTTTCCATGATCCAGCGAAGGTTGGCAATTTGGTCTCTAGTTCCTCTGCCCTTGCGAAACCCAGCTTGCACGTCCGGAAGCTCCCGATCCACATACTGCTGCAGCCTACCTTGCAGGATTTTTAACATCATCTTGCTAGCATGCGAAATAAGCGCGATCGTGCGGTAGTTGGAACAATCTTTGGCACTGCCTTTCTTTGGAATGGGGATGTAAACTGACCTCCTCCAATCCTGTGGCCACTGCAGGGTTGTCCAAATCTTTTGACATAATGTATTCAGTGTGTTAACAGCGTCGTGGTTGAGGTTTTGAAGCAACTCAGCTGGAATATCATCAATTCCGCTAGCTTTGTTCTTAGCAAGGCTGGCTAAGGCCCATTCAACTTCACTCTTCAGGATGCCCGGCTCGAGATCAGTAATCACAACCGTCCTATGTTGGGTTTGCACATCCGGGTCCTTCTTGTACAGTTCTTCTGTGTATTCCTGCCACCTCTTCTTTATCTCTGAGGCTTCAGTGAGGTCGTTGCCTCGTTTGTCCTTTATCACGCCCAGCTTAGCACAGAAGCTTCCTTTGATATCTTTGATTGTCTTACACAGAGCTCTTGTGTTCCTTAAATGGCTGTTGTCCTCAACTGCTTGACACTGTATGTTCAGGAAGGCATTCTTATCTCTCCTTGCTATTTTCTGAAAATCCGCATTGAGAACCTTGCATCTTTCTCTTTCCCCCATACCTTTTGCCATCCTCCTTTCCTCAGCTATTTGCAAAGCCTCTTCAGATAACCGGTTTGATTTTTTGCATTTCTTTTGCTTTGGAACTACCTTAGTAGCAACTTCTTGTATTATATCACGAACATCAGTCCACATCTCTTCGGGCTCTTTGTCTTCTAGATCTAATTCTTGAAATCGATTCCTCACTTCCACAGCATATTCTAATGGAATCTGATCCAGATCATACCTGAAAGGCCTTCTAGTTTTCTGCGTTTTCCTCAATCGAAGCTTAATTTTGGCAACAAGAAGCTGATGATCGGTGCCACAATCGGCCCCAGGCCTTGTTTTTACTGCTTGTATAGCGCTTCTCCATCTCTGCCGGCAAATAATATAATCGATCTGATTCCTGTACAGACCGTCCGGGGAAATCCATGTGTACAGGCGCCTCTTGTGCTGTTGAAAATGAGTATTCGCTATGGTCAGGTTGTTTTCTTGACAGAACTCTACTAGCCTCTGCCCAGCTTCATTTGGCTCACCAAGACCGAACTTGCCTGTAATTCCGGATATTTCTTCACTCCCGACCTTAGCATTCCAGTCTCCTATGAGAAAAACGACGTCTGATGATGGGGTGCGGTCTAAAAGGCATTGTAGGTCCGCATAAAATCTCTCAACGTCAGCTTCTTCAGCAGCAGTGGTCGGTGCATAGACTTGGATAACTGTTATGTTGAAAGGGTGACCTTGGATCCGAAGTGAAATCATTCGGTCGTTTTTGGGGTTGTACCCTAGCACTGATTTGCCCATTCTTCTGTTTACTATGAGAGCGACCCCATTCCTTCTCTTGGATTCGTGCCCACAATAAAAGACATAATGGTCGCCGGAGTTAAATTCTCCCATTCCGGTCCACTTGAGCTCGCTGATACCCAAGATATCAATGTTCAATCTGTCCATTTCTCGCTTGACGATATCCAGTTTACCTTGCGTCATAGATCTTACATTCCATGTTGCTATGTGATATATCTCCTTGCAACATCGGACTTTCCGGTCGCTTCCCGACACATCCACAACTGAGCGTCCTTTTGGCTTTAGCCCAGCCGCTTCGTTCGTCCTGGAGCTACTAGGAATCGCCCTTTGTTCATCCCCAGTAACATGTGGGACGCCTTCCAACCTGGGGGGCTCATCTTCCGGCGCCATATCGATAATGGTATTGTGACTGGCCATAGGGTTTTCTTGGCAGGAAATACTGGAGTGGGTTGCCATTACCTTCTCCAGTGAATCACATTTTGTCAGAACTCTCTGCCGTGACCTGTCTATCTTGGGTGGCCCTACACAGCAGAGCTCACGACTTCATCGAGTTTCGCAAGCCCCTCCGCCACGACAAGGCAGTGATCCATGAAGGGGACTACTACTATGATCCGGGCTCTTTTGAGGGCGCCACCACGTTCCCTTTTTGCTTTAGGTCTGTACCTAGATTTGATCACCTTCCAGAAGGGTCAGAAGATGCCGTACGCCATGTCGTCTATCGTAATTTCTCCGCTGCTGTTCGCGGTATTGAGTTTCGGAATTCCGAAGTTTAGTAACGTCTGGCAAACGGGGAACACGACATCCGGGAGTTTGAGGAAGCTTTGTCCGAAACCGCTTTCCCATCAATAGTTCACAGGGGCTGTAGACATTTTTCAGGGAGTTGACCTGTAGGATAAGAGGGTGAAGTACGTGTCTTGGGCCTTCTTTGAAGTTTTGATGATTTTCACAGCAGCCTCAGCGAGTTCGTTGCTCTGAGGGTAGTGCTGGCTTGATGTTAGGTGTTTCCGCATTCCTGAGCAAACTTTGTGAAGTCAGATGACGAGAAATGCGGACCGTTGTCGGAGACCACCACTTTCGGAATTCCGTGTTGGGCGACAATTGATTTCCAGTGAATAATCACTGTGATCGACGATAATTTCTCTAGACGAGTCAGCTCCTGGTATCTAGAGTAATAATCTGTTACGATTAACCACCAGTCGCTATTGAAGAACAGATCCATTGCAACTCTCTGCCATGGTCTAGATGGAACGTGTGTGCTTTGAAGGGGACATTTTTTCGGTCGCTAGACGTCTTGACACATTCTTGATAATGTATTATGGTGGTTGCGATGTCTTTAAAAACTGTAGGCCGCCAAACGGAGTCCTTAGCGCGGGCCTGCGTCTTAGTGATACCGAAATGAAAATGATGCAAAATTTATTTCTTGCACGTGAGTGGGACAACCCACGAGCTGCGTATAGAGTGGCAGATCGCCCTCTACTGTGAGCTGTTGACGATGCTCGTAGAAGGGTCTGACGTCAAGGGGTAATCTCGTCGGGAAGGCCAAGCTTTCGTGCAGAGTTCTCGAAGATATAAACGCACGTGACCTGATTTGTGCTTCCCTTGGTGAGTTGCCAATGCGATTTCTGTCGATTAATTCGTTACCATGGGCGAGAACAGCATTGAGAGGAACGCTGACCGTGGAACCACCTAAGTAGCAGCGAACGCCCCAATAAACACCCCATCCAGGGAACATTTCCCGCGGACTAAGGAGCGTTGCAATTAGCTTTTGTACAACAGGAAGTCGCAAACGTCACCGGCGCTCGCTAGTCGCGAGAATGTAAAATTTGTTTTCAAGCTGGGCGCATAGTGTGACTGAGGATTTTGCAGAATTATAGTCGTAAGCAAACTGTCCCTTTTGTTTCCGGGAAGCTGGATGTGAGAACCGATAGAACCCAGACGATCTTGCCGACAGTTAGCGTTTCGTTATGTATGAGGAATACCGTGGAACGTTCACTCAAACATATTGTAAGAGAAGGCTAGGTCGAGACGGCGAGGTCGTGACGGCAAGGACAGCCAAGCCTTGTCTAGCGTTTTAATCCGATCACGAACCCAGGCGCGCGCCGGAGCCGGCGCCGCGGGACGATGATGATGGTATGTACAAATGAAAGATCATGGCATGTACGAATGAAAGAAGGTCCACAGAAGGCTCACAATATCGTTGCTTAGACCACTATATCTTTGAAGTCACTCAGCGACGGTGATGTTCAGTTATACTTCGCCCCCTTTTTAGGTACGTCATATTTCTTCACAATCTCGTGCCAATCATATACGTAAATCTTTATTGCTGCGTCAGTATATGCTGACGCCATTAATGCGAACCTTTAACTTTATACTTGCTCGAATTGAAGATGCAATGAAAAGCACGAAAATTTACGGTGGCATGGTCACTTTATCAACGGTTGCTAATAGTTATGGCTAAATCCTATGTTGCGCAGTTCAAAACCCGGGCTAACACAACATAGCGCGGCCATGAGGAACAGAGGAGAAGTAAAACAATTAAATCTTAGATGTTTTAATTTATGCAAACGACGGATCCTTGGCGCGCCGTAAAACTGAACATACGTCTTTCTTAGCGTTGTGAAAACCGCTAAGCATAACTGATGTTCACGTGTCTAATTTAATTTTTAAAAGAACTGATTAATTGCATTTTTAATAGGTCAAGAAGGAGATTGCTTACGCGCTTGCGGTGGACACGTGATGCAGTACTTATCGGAAGGTGAAAAAAAGAAAAAGAAAAAGGAAGCGCATATTGTTCCTTTCCTTTTTTCTTTTCCTCCGAACGCGTTTTTCACCGCAACCGAGCTGTCGATTCTATCGCCCACCGCATAGCAGACCTCGAACGGCGGTCTATTACGCGAGCCGCATCACGCAACCGCCTACATTTCTTTCCTGCCCGCGGAGCATAGTTAAAATGAATTCCGTGCATACCTACGGGTGCTGAGGAGGAAGAGGCGGAAAGCGAAGCCATAGATATAGGGGTGGGAATCAAACATCCGCGCCGGAAACGCGCCAAAAATCCAACGCGCAGAAACTCATATAAGAATGACGGATGAAAAATAGTCACAGAAATGAAAATCTATTCTTTCTTTCTATTTTTCTTCCCTACTAGAATCCATTCCGCCCGTCGTTTTCAGAGACCGGACAAACCGTGAAAGTGCTTACGCACCTCTCTGATCTATGAACAGATTGCTTCCGTCCTCCTCTCAGCAGAATTTATTCTCTGAAACGTAGGGGTGACCTCATAAAAAAGAAAAGGGTCTGCGTTTTTTACATTGCCATAAAAAGGGGAAATTGGTAGAAGTTTAATCACTATCAACGCCTTCTCACGTGATCAGAGAAGTGGTTCCTTTTGCCAGCAGTGGAACCCGCGAAACCTATAAGAATGTACAAATAGGGATGGTACTTTATGCAGTAAGCACGAAAGGAATGATTACTGGTCTCCAATGGTTTTGAGTACGCTGTGCAGAAACAAGGTTGTTGCCAGTGATGGAGTTCTAAGAGAACTCAAAATAATATGGACGTTCCAATGGGTAGGAAGAAAATAGTATGTTTCGCTGGTGTAAAGTGCGGTTCTGTATACCATAAATGCTACTTCAAGCTTGTTTTCCAGCGCACTCAATGAGAGCGCTTTTATTGATGACGGTAGGCGGAAAGCAAAAAAGTATCATTTCACTATGCCGGTTATGGTCTCATCTTTTCTTTTTTTCTTTCTTTCTTTCTTTCTTTCTTTCTTTCTTTCTTTCTTTCTTTCTTTCTTTCTTTCTTTCTTTCTTTCTTTCTTTCTTTCTTTCTTTCTTTCTTTTTTTTTTTTTTGCCTGAACCCAGTGTACATTAGATTCGGCAGCGTATCGTAAAGTAATAAATATTACGTTCGAGTTTTATCTCGTGGAGCAGTAAAATATTTGTTACTGTTAAAAGCTTACTGCAGCCAGAGTTTATAACTAATGTCAGCTATTAAGCACGGAATCAAAGCCGATCAGTTTGTTTAGGTTACTGGAGATGATGACGTGCCATTGAGCGTCGCCAATGGTTATCGACAGTGCTCTGAAAGTTTTCTTTGGAATGTTTAGAGCAATCCTGTTGAGCACTTTGCGCGAATACAGAAAGCAGTGTCACAGCCAACGAACCTCCGAAGCTTGAACTAACTAGAGGGCCGGCTTTAGGTACGTGGACACTATGAGAGGTCTCGATTATGCTGTCGTGATAAAACAGCCATATGAGTGCCACCGCGTTGTCATATAGAGTAGCAAAGGCGACGAGTGCTGCTGCATCGTCGTTCACTTGCGTGCATGTTCCATTTCGACTGCTTGTTTCTTTGGCACAGTGATGAAAGGAAGTTTGTTTTCTCAGCGCTTATGAAACTCGAAATGCTTCAAAAATATTCGGAGCTGCCGAGCACTTGTGGCTATCCTCAGGTTAGCGGTGCCTCAATTTTTGGATCGACATCCACTAGCCCATAAGTGCAGGTTTGCCGCTTTGGAAGGGAATAACGCTAATTACCCTGCGCGAAGCACACGTCGTAGCAGAAAATCAGAGATTGTGACGATGTGGACCTTGGTGATATTGGCAAGCTGTTCATGCTCTTGTAGCCTTTTTATCTTTGGAGACGTAGGCTGCATTATTATTATTATTATTATTATTATTATTATTATTATTATTATTATTATTATTATTATTATTATTATTATTATTATTATTATTATTATTATTATTGTCGTTGTTGTTGTTGCTGTTGTCCGCAGGGAAAATATGCTTGAATGGTATGACCAAGAAGCAACAAGAAACTAACCTGACTTACCTTTTTACGTTTTCACTATGCAAAAGCCAGGAATAGTTTGAAACAAAGAGCGAACAATGGAATAACTTCGCTATGGACATTGCTAGTACATATTCCTAAACGTAAGCGTCGCATGTACTACTTGCTTCTTTTGCCGCAGTTGGCTTTGGATATTTATACACTAGTTATGTCGGATTGCCTTCACAAACGGGTTGCATCCTTTCAGAGCACACCTTACATTCAGACTGTTTGTGGTCTTGGACCTCGACGTGGGAATAAAGCCACAGTGGTGTCAGTTAAGCGTACACCGATTCACCTTATAAAGTTGGACTTCGTTGGAGGCAAGAAAAACAAGAGAGGCGACAAAGAATCAAAGGCAAAACTGCGCAACTCCCACGTTCTGCGCCCTCCCTCCGGTCTCCGGTCTCCCCCCTCTTTGCTCCACAGCCTCCCCACCTACCAGCGCCTTTCACTTGTCTGATTCTGACGGCCGTGACATTGTCGCTCATCTTTAACGATTTGCCACGCATTATCGCGGAAAAGCCAGCGGAGGGGGGGGGGGGGGGGGGCGCTGCCGGCGAAGCGTTTGCTGCGACCCCCGAGGGAGGCGGAAAAATTAATACGGGCCACGGATTGCAGCCCAAAGATTAGGGGCGCGGAAAATGAAAGCGAAACAAAAGCAGCGGCCGACTGGCACCAACGAGCTGAGGAAGAGACGACGCTGGAAGTGGCAGCGGCCACGAACAAAAGCCGCTGCGGGGGAGGGGGCGGCCTCCGTCCCGAGGAGCGCACCGCGGCCCGAGTTCCGTGCTGGTCCGAGGGGGGAGATCCCAGGCGTGCCTCGGCCGCCGCTGCATATTAGGCTCACCTTTCATATTAAGCTGCGTCATTCTTCACGCTCAGCGCCAGAAGGAAGGGACGGGGAGGCAGAGAAAGGAAGGCGGCACGCCCCCCACCTGACTGCTGCTGCGCGCGCCTCTCGCTTTCTATTTTTTTTTTCTTTTGCTTGGCGCCTGGAACCACACGCTGCCCAACCCTGGTGTTATTCCTGCCTGCCTTTCTCTGCGCCTGCCACCCCCTCCCCACTTTCAGTCTCCAGCTTTGCTTTCGCTGCGCAATATGGGACGACGATGAGCCTAAACAGTGGTCGCTGGATTGGAAGGCTCGGCAGGCCGGGAATCAGCGAAGAGAAGGCGGCCCACGCGGCAGCCGCTGCGTGCTCTGTAGGCATCGCATCTACGCAGAAAAGCAAGAGCGCGCGATGTCACGAATACGCTGCAAAGAAAAACACGTGGCTCGAGGAGGACCTGTCAAAAATTGTTGATGCATAAGGAACCTGCAGAAACAGCAGCCGCCAGTTGGCTTTCGATGTGCAATCGCCTGGCTGCCCCCGCTATGGAACGAGAGACAGGATTTATCGCGCAGTCTTTCCTTCGGAAACTAAAGAAAGCCTGAAGATACAGCCTCTGTGCGGAGGCAGCCCAAGTCCCGGAAAGCATATTCCTCCCCCTGTTGAGCAAACAAAACGGTTCTGCGGGCAACGGCCTACGGCTACGGCCAGGAGAGAGCATGGACTTTCAGCTGGGAAAAGAGTGACAGCGATATATTTCTTCAACCAGAAATATAGCAGTTCGGACCAAGTTGAAAATGGCAATCATGCTGCCTGGCGGGAGTATACTGACTACGCTGTTCTGTTTCACTCAGAGTGCTATGTTGTGCACGCAACGCGTATTTATGTCGCGTTACAAATAGAAAGAAGCCACGCTTTACGTGCACGTAAACGAGACTACCGTATCTGTCTAACGTTGGAAGTATGGCCTCCCACCGCTGCGATTTCCATCGTCTACAACAGGCGAAAGGGTCGGTGAGCTAGCTCTGCGACTGGCCAATGAAAAGAGCATCGCATCGTTGTGTGCCGTGTGTTCATGTGGGATAAGTTTCCGTGGCTAAGAAAATTACTAATTCTATTCAAAACATCCGAAACGTTGCCTTGCACCTAAAGATGTGCACGTTTAAAACAATATCGACGCATTGCGCGCTGCGTTACTGTCGAGAAACTGCATGCAACCCTTGGCGTTTCAGCGACCGAATTCATTGGCTACGAGCTTCATGTGAAAACACTGAGCGAAAGTCGAGCTGCGGCATCTTCTAATACACCGAATATTTTCACTGTTGTCGCAGCATGTGGTAACGGGCCTAAGGCGAGCGGGAGAGTTCGACAAGAGAACGTTTTCGGAGGTTTTATTATGAGTTTCACTATTATGACGGCAGTAAACGTCCCGTTATTCATAGGGTCGCTTGACCGATTGACAACAAATTAACAAGATTAAAGCGCCATGTGACACATGGACCACGTGACCGATGACCTTGATGCATGGTGACGTCTTTTCATGCAGAAGACCACGCTTTGAATACAGAACAGCCGCTAGTTCTTAACCAGTAAGGTTCTAACATTTCTGCTCTATATAACCGCACATAAGCCGAATATTATTCCTAATTTTTGGGCGAAGTGGCGCGGCCAGAAATATTTTTCGGGCGAAGTTATACACGCCGTTGGTAAAAAAGGAATGGATGCAAAAAAAAAAAAAAAAAAAAAAAAATCCGGAAGGAAGAAGAAGGAAGGGAATCTAGCGCTCCGAAAATTTCGAAGTGTGTTCATACAACCCCCCCCCCCCCCCTCCTCCCTCTTTCGGCTACGCCCTTGTTCTAAGGAGTAGACGAAACTACGAGGACTAGCGGAAACTAAAGCTGTGTAGTTAACAGCTTTAACAGCTATAGAAAACAGCGGATTATTGTACGGCATCTATTGCTTACGTAGGCACCAGGCACGAAGACAATTCTTATATACTCTATAACTACGGTCCAAAATTGCACGCTAATAAAACTAAAGTCAAAGAGGACACATATACATCCCGGAGAAAAGGCAGAAACAGGGAAGGCCAAAAAAAAAAAAGCAGAAAGAGATAAAGGAAAGCATCGGAGCCCACCAAAGGAGTGCAAAAGTAAGCCGACATTTGTTGATTTTGTAGAGCGCTAATCCACGACGTTACGAAAGCGAAATTCCCTTAGTAATAGGCACGGGCTGTGCAGAACTTTATTTTGCATACCTAGATCATAAAAAAAAAAAAAAGCCTTTGAGCCAGTCAGTGGGCCAGTTAAGACGCGTGGTATGTCAGATCTTTTACAACAAGTGAGGGGTCGGAGTGACGCGCACTGTGCGAATATGGATAAAAACTACTGTTTTGTTGGTTTGTAGGGCTTAACGTCAGAAAGCGACTAAGGTTATGACAGACGCCGAAGTGGAGGGCTCCGGAAATTTCGACCACCTGGGGTTCTTAACGTGCACAGACATCGCATAGCACACGGGTGCCGTTTCGATGGAGGCGAAACGAAGTGGCGTCCGTGTGCTGTGCGATGTCAGCGCACGTTAAAGATCCCCAGGTGGTCGAAATTACTCCGTAGTCCTCCACTATGGCCTCCCTTTCTCTCTTTCCACTTTCTCTCCCACCTTCCTCTCTTCCCTGACGGCGCGGTTCAAGTGTCCACATAGCAAGTGTGACAGATACTGCGCCTTTCCCTTCCTGTGAACCAATTATTATTATTATTATTATTATTATTATTATTATTATTATTATTATTATTATTATTATTATTATTATTATTATTATTATTATTATTATTATTATTATTATTATTATTATTATTATTATTATTATTATTGCTACACGGGTGCCTAGCATTTTGCCTCCATCGAAAAGCGGCCGCCGTGGCCAGGATTCAAACCCGCATCCTTAGTCTAGCGCCCTATACCACTGCACCACCCCGGCGGGGTATAAAAAGTAATGCTTTAAAATGAAGTATACAGACGGCGCCTTGGGTCATAATGCGAGACTCAGATTGCATCGCAGTGTTGGGTACGGCGCGATTTTTTGCAAGCTGTGCGTGAAGTAACATTGCAACAAAGTCAAGCTTTGTAAGAAAGAAAAGAAAAGAAAACAGAAGCGAGACATTTCTATTTTCAACTAGAGTTTGGACTTTAATGGTTTCCTGTTTGAAATTAGCCAACAACATTGGCTTCGATATGCACACAGCTTTATTTTTGTGGTCACCGAACCTTGAACGGAAGGAAGAAACAGCTCAAATGGACGGGACGTGTAGAAAGGCGAGACAGACACAAGAGCTGACTGACAACCCAAATAGCTCTTGTGTCTGTTACTATATATATATATATATATATATATATATATATATATATATATATATATATATATATATATATATATATATACCGAAAGGTGCAGCCATCTACAAAGAAAAGCGAAAGTCGCGTGCATGATGTCAAGTTCAGTGGCGCACGAGACAATAACGCAAACAATCTTCGAGGGCTACGAGGAAACATCACGCATAGATGAGATATCGCATACACAAAAAACTGCCCGGGCATCTTGTGGTTAGAAGAATCTAAGTAGCGTTTTCTCCTGAGAGCCGCAAGGAAGGACCTAATGCATAAGCATATTCAGCCATCTCTGTGGCTCGCACACTCGTTGTCGGCCGCAGCAGATGCTTCTCGCACGAAGACTTGCAACCGTTGCGTCTAAAGGGAAGCTCAAATCTGTCCGCTCGCGACAGACAGCGATGGTTTAGGCGGCGCAAAGGTCGATCTTTACGACGCTCCTTGGCGGGGTGTCGACGCACCGTGTAATCCTTTATGAGGAGCGACGCTCCTCTTGGCATCGTGGGAAGATGGATGGAGCATCACGGCGACGGGCACTTGCTTCCCGGGAGTCGACAGGCTCAGCTTCTCGGAGAGCGATGCGCGGCGGAATGTGTCGCATGCATTGGTGTGCGCCGGATGAATCATCACCCATTGAGGATGGCGGCCGCTCATCTTCACCCCTCAGACCCTTTTACCCTCTTCGCGGGCACATTTGTGTCTGGCGATGTTACCAACAGACCCAGCCTACAGAGAATTTATAAAAGCTAAATACAGAAAAAGTACGTCTGTACAGTGTGCAGCCGCAACGCTCAGGCTTGCGCTTTTCTCCACTGCGGATTCTGCAGTGCTCTCGGAATTTTTTTCTCTCCGCTGTCAGTACCTCCAGAACTGTTCCAAGGACACCTCAAGCCTTGTTTAAACGGCTTGTTCTTTGGCCGCATTTTCACTGTAGAGTGAGAGAAAGGAGGGAATGAATGAATGAATGAATGAATGAATGAATGAATGAATGAATGAATGAATGAATGAATGAATGAATGAATGAATGAATCGGTAGTTGGCAGCCGACATGGCCGGGAATTAATTGGTCAGCTGGTTGTGTGACGTCATGAGACCCTCAAGATATGGCCAAGTTGGCAGGAGCTGACAAGTTGACATTTCTGTTGCGATGGGAAAATGAGATTGGAATCGAATCCCCCCGACACCCCTGATCCCTATAGTCAACACGCTACTCCTAGGCCACTCCTAAGCACGTTAGTAGGCATGGTCAAAAGCACGAGTTTATATGTATGTCGGTTGGTTTTCACATAATATTGAAGCTTACGACTGCATGCTGTAAAGTATATGCGAGGTAACAGAGGGCCAGATTAAAGGAATAGGCGAGTAGCAGCGTATGCACGCGAGCGAGGGGATCGGGGCCACTGACGCTGTCACGTCATACCCTTAAGGCGGAGCTTACGTGTCACCAAAATGTTTTTTAGAGCGAACTCTACTTCATGATGACTAATCTACGTATGCCGAGCGAGGGAGGTATGAAACCTCTGGCGGGCGGTAGTTGGCAGGTGACTTATTGGCCAGCGATTTCTGTAACGCCACAAAACCGCATGTCATGACCGAATTGGCAGGCGCTACCAAGTCGGGCTTCGCAGTTGAGATAGGAAGGGGATATCGGAATTTAGCCTTCCAGCACTTTTATCTTGAGTTAGACACGTTACCCCCTGGGCCACACAGCAGAGTTCGTACCGCTTGGCTCAAGCGGCTCTTTATATTCCGTGTTTTTTTTTGTTTTTTTACTGTATACCGATCACTATTTTAAACCCTGCGAGATACATACATACATACATACATACATACATACATACATACATACATACATACATACATACATACATACATACATACATACATACATACATATATACATATATATATATATATATATATATATATATATATATATATATATATATATATATATATATATATATATATATATATATATATATGTATGTATATATATATATATATATATATATGTATGTATATATATGTATGTATGTACCATCCCCAACGCTTTCTTTGGCCTCGCCGACTGTTGGCTTCTTTCCTCTCTCTCTCTCTCTCTCTCTCTATATATATATATATATATATGCCGGCGCGGTCTTCTAGGTGGACTGCACAACAAGGCGGCCATTATGCATTTGATATACCTCAGTTATGAAACGACCAATTAGCTTCAATTAGCTTATGAACTTTTTTACTTTAAATATTAATAGCCAACGTTATATTAAGAACTTTAAGGCTGTCAACATAGAAGTCAAGTTCGTTTTTTTTTTTTAATTTTTCTTATCGGCAATGGATTTCGAAATATTTAATGTGAAAAATGCGCATTTTTCAGCTTGTAACGTTGGCTTCTGGCAATGCACATTTCAAAAATTGAGTCGCTAGGCGTAGCGATGTCGCGGAAATCTTGTTAAATGCTTCTAAGGCATACAATAGATAATCGGCTTCCGTATTTCCTGTAACAGAAATGCAAGCAACGCCATTTTAGAGTTGAGCATTGCGGGAAGCTAGCTTTCCGGGCTGAAATGCGTTAATTTGACGTTAAATATTTCGAACTGCATTTCTGATAAAGAAAATTTAAAAACGTAATTCAACTTTTATGTTGATGGCCTTCAATATTAATATAATGTTGGCCCTTTAATGAAAAGTAAAAGAAGCTTATTAGTTAATTAGTTATTGGTTAATTGTTTTATAACTGAGGTATATCACACACATAATGTCCGCCTTGCTGTAGAGTCCACCTGATAGACCGCACCGGCATATCTCTCGTATGGTTTAAAATAACGATCTGTAATCAGGAAAAACAAACAAAAAAAAGCACCCGTTATATGTCGCTCACGGCAACTTGGGCAGTATACATAATGGTCCTTCTTACGAGCGTGCTCTGGCAGGTGGTAATGAGCAGGTGACATGCCGGAGCACTCTCTTCTGAGAGTGCATACTCTGTTCGTGAATTTCAGCAATTCTTCGTACATGTGAAGTACTACCAAGATAAATAATATTAAACGAAGTAAAACCAGCTAAACAGAGCTTTCGCTCGACAATTCGGTTTAACCACGTTCAAACCCTTCAGTTTCTTATTGGCCCCATGGAAGCCACCTAGATGGGACGTACTGAACTTGCGATTTGAAAATTTTTGATGCGATTAAGCAAGATTCCCTTTGGCGGGCATGAAATAAGCGTGTCAAAATAAGGGGGGAGGGGGGGGGGGGCACTGAAGGCTATGCCACGATAGTGTGCTGTGGTCCTCTCAGATTACAGACGTACTCTTTACATACAGTCATAACGTACACTTTAAGTGAAAGAGCACACGGCGTACAGTACACTCTTGCTTGTTCCCAAACCGTACATGCTTTCCTTGACAATCTGCTGCAAGATAACACATTTGTCATTAAAGTGAGGGAATGTGTCGCGAAGTTGGGCACTAAGGTATGAAATTTCATTAAGTATCGGAACAGTTTAATTTGAGGTGAAAGTAATTGCGATAGACATGGCACGTGCTCTGCGCCGCAAAGGCAGACAACAAGAAAAAAGTGCTTTGCGAGTTAGGATACGTGTTTCAATCTGAAATTAAACTAGACGTGATAGATGAAGATAAGCATCGCGGTGCGCGCCGATATAGGCGAAGTGTACCTTTGTACCCGCGAAAAAAAAATTACAAAAATATCTGTTGTCATAACAAGGTTACTGGTAGAATTGGCTTTTTAATGCTACAAAAACTCGCTTAGCGAGAAAACAACTGCTATGGACAACTTTACAACAGATTTGTTCCGACGGCACCTATATTAGTGCGAAAGCACTCATACAGACGCCAGAGCCGAGCAAGAATCTTCTCAGCCGTCGTTGCGGCTGACTTCTGATTGGGCCAACAGGTCGTGACGTCACAATCCACGTATCCTGGCCGGGTAATTCAAACAGTAATTTATATATTTAATGATTTATTTATTTATTTGAATACCTTCATGACCTGTGGGGACATTACAGAAGGGAGTGGAATGCATAAGAGAAAAAAATATAACACAAGAAGTGCGGCAATACAGAAGAGATACAAAAAAAAAAAAGTAGGAACAACAAAAGATACAAAAAAGCGGCACAATACATTACAGGGAATGAATAAATATGCTCTTCAACAGCTGATCTGAACGAAACAGAGTCTGTAAGAGTAGCAATTGAGATGGGCATGTGGTTGCATTCCCTGGTGGTTTTCAGAATAAATGAGTGAAAATATATGTTCGAATGACAAAAAGGGATGTCTATTTTATAAGTGTGGTCTGTACGGGATGAAATGTACGTAGGTTGAGAGATAAGTGCTTCTCTAGATAATGGTTGTAATGATAAATTTTGTGAAAGAGCGATAAACGAGATACTTTTCTTCGTAAGGAAAGGAGAGGACGGTTCAAGGCAGCTTTCATATTTGACACACTGGACGAGTAGTTATGAAGTATGACTCGTGCGCTGCGATTTTGCATACCCCAATGTTTGGGTGAGACACGTAAAACCGGTGTATATTTTTAGTGTGAAAACGTTACTTCATATGGTCAAACCAAACCAATAATATCATGGCTTACGTCTGCCGGGCTCGAACAAAGTAAATTCCATTGAAGCAGAGCGGATAAGGACCTAGGAATTTCTCGTGGGAAGCGTGGAATGTCGTAGTTACGTTGCCGCAGCCGGTCGCCCGCATGCAAACAGCAACCCACTCTCGCGCTGCGCATTGCACGTCGCCCTTTCCATCAACTTCTATCTGTGCGCAAAAGCTTTCGCACGTTATACTCGATTTGGCTAGGTTAAAACTCTTATCATATGTCTTTTTGATGCTGAGGTGAAACAGACACTTCGGAGGCCGATAAGTTCATCGGAACGGAAATGGCATCAGTGAGAGATTATTTCAAATCTAATGCGTCACTTGGGCCTGATGGTCATATCGCTGTCATATGAAGTTTTTAAAGCGGAACAGGTTGCTTACTTGCAACGAGTAACTGCTGAATACTATGAGCATAACCTGACTCTTCCATCGTACCGTTTTTCACATGCAATAAATAGCTCCGAAAACTGATGATCAGGTAAAGCTGGTGAGTGCAACAAATGTTTGTTGCAACATCTACATGAAGGTGTTGGCTAAACGAATCCAGAGCGCCATCAAGGACCACATCAGATATGTGGTATAAATAGTAGGAACAATATCATAAACGTCCATAAAAGTAGAGCGTTTTTAAGTGCTGCGACGCTTTGCAAGATTGCTGCATTTAGATCTACAGAAGGTCTTTGATGGAGTTGGCCATGACGTCTTGATACACATTTAGGACATGCCAAATTCGGATCTGTCGTCACTAAGGATGTGAAAATTGTGTATGAAGATTGTGCCACGAAATTATTCATAAATGAAACGTTGAGTGAACTCATACTAGTGCTGTTTTGTTCGCCCCTGCTCTTTGCCCTTTATCCTTGCAATCCTTGCAATCCAAGAATCCTTGCAAATCAAAGGTTAATGGGTACACTTTCTTTAATTCTGAAGTCAAAGTCTGGGGGTGTGCAGATCACATAGCAGCGCGCACGTGTGTGTGTGTGTGTGTGTGTGTGTGTGTGTGTGTGTGTGTGTGTGTGTGTGTGTGTGTGTGTGTGTGTGTGTGTGTGTGTGTGTGTGTGTGTGTGTGTGTGTGTGTGTGTGTGTGTGTGTGTGTGTGTGTGTGTGTGTGTGTGTGTGTGTGTGTGTGTGTGTGTGTGTGTGTGTGTGTGTGTGTGTGTGTGTGTTTGCGTGTGCGCGTGCGTGCGCGTGAGTGCGTGGTGAGCTGCTGGCAAGTACCTAAAGATGCTGCTTAATTCAAATTGCAAAAAACCGCAATCCCAAATAATACTGGCAAGAGTAAACACAAAGAAATAAATCTCAAAACAGGCAAATGTGGAAACAATTTCTATGTTTCGAAGAGTTGTTGCAGGTGATGCAATTCCGGTTGCAAAAATTGCTGTGTTTTTAAAGTGTTGTTGGTGGCAAGAGTGTCACCGCAGAAGGTTCGCGGAGCTTTTGCGACGTTTACATAAGTTCCTCTGCGTGGGAGCGGACAAGTCGGTGTAGCTCATTTCATGCAGCGCGTAAAGATGGCCTGATTATCGCATTTGTTTCTCAAGAAACTTGTGACCGGCTTTATTTCTTGAGCGATGGAAGCTACATTTTTTAACAGAATTTAAACCCAAGGGACGGAAATGATCACTTGGATCTATATTCTGAGGTAAGAATGCGTATTCTTTGTCTCGCTAGCGTCGGCAATATTAAGGCCCTAGGAGTTAAGTACCTTTCTGCGTGTAGTAGTCGCATATTTTCAAACACTACAGGTGAGATTTCCAGTGAATACCTGTGCAATGTTCAATGAAAGAAGTTGCACACAGTGATTTGCTGGAAGCGTTTCTGCCGGTACCTATGTATCGCGCTATCCATAATTTGTGCACTAAGCGTGAAGTCCTGAATAGAGTTGAAAGGATTCCCGGAAGATTGTTTTATTTTTTTGCGCGTGTGCAAAAGCAATCATTCAATCATGCCCCTCCTCAAGGTCACCTTGTGTATGATCGGCGCTCGGCCGCTTCGCTGGTTGCCATAGCAACCAAGCGACAGGCTCGAATCCCGTGCTTTACAGCGTACGTTGGAAGAGGACATGGAAGAGGAAACCATGCCCTTCGTCCTACGCTGCAAGACAGATGATGTATAGCGAACCTGGGCCGTCTTCTACAAGCGTCCAAGGAATTGCTCGACGTGTGATAAGTGGTGACGTCATCTTGATTCAACCAATGTTGCAGACAAGTCAACACGTGCCGAGGAGTTGACTGTGAGGCGTCGTAAGCGTAAAGAAGCTCTGGCCGTCGAAACGCCACAACAGAGAGAAGCGGAAGAGAGACCAAGGTAGGAGAAGCAACTGACGGGCGTTGGTGGAGGTACGGGACGCAGTGGACGTCGACGCTGCTGCGGGGGCACTTCGTGCACAGACGTTCGGCTAGCGACTCGCCATGGCTACTTCTGCAACAGTGTACTTTGACCGGGAATTCTGGAAGAACCAGTTTCGCTTTGTGCGCAACGTGTGTGTTAGAGTGCGGTTCACGAACGATTTGAAGACTGACCGCTGCTATGCACCTAACGTTATGGTCGCGGCTTTCCCTACGTAATAAAGGCTAGGTTCGGTGATTACAAAGTGCGTAACACTTGCTACAGCTGATTGAGTTTTGATAAGTTTACACGAGAGTTTGGAGAATGGTGATTACCCTGTTTCTGTTACACCGCGCTTTCGCATGGTTAACAATTTTAAATTACATTCCAGCGCTCTATCATTAAAGCCTTAGCTGCAAATAAATGACCTGTTTCTATCCAGGTCCGTTAACTGTATTATCTGCCAAAAATCACAAACCATTTTTCTTGACTAACACGTCGCAATAAAAAAAAAAGGGGGGGGGGGGGCAGGGGGCATATTTTTCAGAGGGCTGTAAAAGAAAACCCACTTTGCGTCATCCAGTATTCGTTTTCTGCCGTGCGCTGAACAAGAGGGTGTCACACGCATGACACGCATGGGTGTCAGACACGAATGTACTGTGATATGACCTGCTCGACTACATTGCTGAGTGTGGTTATATGAGGGACGTTTTACGTATCCAAAATGAGCGCCCAGAGTGGTTAAGTTCCTTGGATGTGCTATGAAGCTATTGTAGCTGCACCCCACTAAACAGTGCGTTTCTAGTGCTTTCTATCAGAATGTAGTTCGCTACGTCAGGTTGTTGTTTGTGTTGTGTTGCGCTTTTCGTGTTTGCCAACTAGGTAGTAAATGAAAAAAAAAAAAATGCTCTCTTTGCGTGGCCTTGTCGGTAGCGTGTCTGGATCGTAAACGGAAGATCGTCGGTTCAAATCCGGCCTAAAATTTTTAATTTTTCATTAAGCGAAATCAATTACTTTACAAAGCTAAATCTTTCGAAGCATACGCCGACCTTGAACTCGCGTTGTATGTCATGTTTTACTCACTTCAATTTGGAGCGGGACGTTACGTTTAATGGGAGCATTGTGGGATGTTTGGAATTCCCGCGCAAGACATATGACATCGTCACCCTGTCGGCCAACGAGGACTTTTCGCCCACTGCTAACGAAGAAGTCGCCGGATTTTCTGCTGCACGAGAACTATAATTACGTTATCGCGTAATAAAACCTTTCGTGTAAGATGCATGTTTTTCCTCATATTTTGACATGATGATTGCCGAGAGTACTGATAGCGGGTGAATCGCTTGTTCCGTCCCTAACAAGCCTAACGTGATATCAAAAGAAGACCTACAGTGCTTGCATGTCCAAGTTTTATACTGACGAGATAGCGTGACTTTCTCGTGAAGCATTTTTTATTGGCGAGTGATTGGTCACTGATCCGCGAAAATCTGGAAGATCAATTCGCGTTTTTCAAGGTGGCGCAGCCGGTAAAATCTTTACAAGGAGCTTTCTAGAATTTGTTTGAAATACTTTAGATACAAATCAGCTGGCAGCAGTTTTGAGTTTCTCTTTGTGGTTTTATGGCAACAATTTTAATCACATTAGTTAACCTTCATTGAAAGATACCTCGAAAGTAAATAGTGATTTCCATTAATAACGGGAATGTGCGGGGGACGTTCCTGTATTTTTGTTCTCTTGCAAGAAAAATTCTGGACGGAGCCCTCACTTATGGGAGGCCGCTCTAATGCAGCGTTGTCTCTAGATCATATGAGAAGCGATGCGTCTATACCGTATCCTTGATAATTAAAAAAAAAAAGAAAAAAGAGCCAGGAGCATAGGGCTAATAATGTTAAGCATGAGAACTTTCACGTTGTAAACTGAAGCCGCAAAGATTGCTGCTTGTGGTTTCAACAGGAACCTTAGCCAAGCAAAGTGTGTTTTTTCTTGTTTGTCATTAAGCGAATGCAATATTCCCCATCGAAATAAAAATGTCTCATGCCCATTGCCGGCTCTGAACCGCGTTTTACACCACCCTTGGTTATGCTTTGGCCGACAAAAATACTTTCCTCACTATCGCAGGGCACGTACTTGTTGGCGGGATCCAGTAAAAACGTTCCCGGAAAAAACGTCCCCGGAGCAAATGTCCCCGGAAAAAATGCGAAGTAGGCAAAAATGTCCCCGAGTGGGGCTGAAGTCTTGCGCTATGGGACGTAGACTGCGTTTCCCCGTGGCAAGCTGCAATGATGAATGATGTATGTTAACTTTATTACAGCGGTTTCACCTGTCGGCTTGGAATTGACCGCTAACATCGAACTGATGCCTAATGCGCCCCCCCCCCCCCCCCCCATCCCCCTTTCCCAGTGACAGCGCCTCGTTTTCACTTTGCGGGAAAAAGAGGAGCTGACCACCGGCTGTACCGGAAAAGCTTGGAGCTATCCTTTAATATGTCCGCGATGCACGACCGGTTAAGCTTCGTCCTGCTTATACTATCATCACCCTTATCACAATTCTACACCAGCATCAGAAGAACGGTTGAACCTCGTCACCAGAAGGTCTTGAAAGTAATTTTAGTGACGTCTTCTGCTTTAGGCGGTTCACCGAGACTACCATACGCTGATCCTCTTGTACCTTTTTAAGTGGGCAGTGTTACCAAACTTATTAGACCTGCCATAAATGATTGCTTAACGAGCCGCGGAGCTCGAAACCTCGCAACATGTAAAAAGCCAGATGGCTCTTTCACCATGCTTTTACGCAGTTCTTGTATGTAAACATTTCGGGCCTCCAGAAGACGAAGGTTCCAAATGATGATTACACTTAACTCAAAGCCAAGGATGGTGGCATAAAATGTGTGTTTTTTTTTTTTTATGTGAGTTCCGGAAGAAATCTTTTTTAGGGCCGGTTTTGACCTTGGGGACGTTTTTTCCTAGTTGCCGCTGCTTCAGGGGACGTTTCTTCTGGGGACGTTTTTTCCGGGGACGTATCTTCCGGAGACCTTTTTGCCGGGGACGTTTTTACCTACACCCACTTGTTGGCACATCTGAAGCTACGACAAACAATGTATGCGTCGAAAAGTGCTAGGCAGAAAGCATGGGTTCATTGTGTCTATTCGTTGCGTTAAGTGTTCAACGGACGAAAATAATACAAAATCTCGGCTCCTTTAATGATTCCTACTCATTTCCTCACAAAATAAAATTATAGCTAGAAGGTTAGATTTAAAGAAAGGGATGAATTAAAAATATATATTCCATGACGCCAGGTTCGCAGGAAAGTTGTGGGTGCATGAACTTAAATTCCAAAGCCTTTTCTTGTGTGCGGGAGCGCACAAGAGAAGGCTTTACGGTTTAGGTTGATGCAGCGCACTAAAAATTGTAGAAATGCGTTCGGTGTTTTCGTTTTATACAAAGTCTGCGAACTTTGTTTTGTGAGACGTGTTCACCTGTGAGACGAGAGCTGACCGCTGTGCACAACAGAATGCTTTTAAAGAATGGGGGGAGAGTCAGTTGGCGAGTGCGTCTCTGTACCGAGGCTATTCGCCCTGTACTGGTACCAGTTTAACGTTCTGCTAAATGGAACTTCTTATTCGGTGTAGTTCGCTACTTTTTTCCGCTTCTCTTGCATACTTAATTTCTTCTGTGCTACCAGCTGAACAAGAGTGTGTTGTTTTCTTAGTAGGTTTATTGGATCAAGCTGCGTAAGAAATTATGCTGAAGGTTTCAGGGTGCCCGAGTAATTATATGGAATGTATATAGTTTGCCGTCGACATTTTAAATGGCGTTCGTGTATATTTCTTATTCTCAGTGCGTATAGGTTGCCATACAATGATTGATTCTCTGCTAGAACAATATATATATAAAAGGGAGAGGGGGGGGGGGGGGGTACTGTCGGAAGCAAAAGCTTATGAGATGTGGGAATGCGAAAAAAAAAAAAAAGGAAGAAATATTATTCCGCCGCAGTAGCACACTGGCCAATCGCCCGAAATATGTGGAGGTATAAGGGAGCAAAACTTCAAGCTGGGGCTTGTTCGTTCATAGTTTCACAGGATATTTCTAGCGCTAGATGACGACATAGGAGGGAGAGAAGCACAGGACGGCGCTACATAAGGGCGTAATAACGGAGTGCAGTACAGGCACCGACTGGGTGTGTAGAACTGTCCCATATATGAACGAGGAGCAGTGGCCCAGCTCTTGCGTAGCTCCAGTGGCTCTGAAAAAATAAATCAGCATGGATAGTTTGAGCTTTTTACCCACCGTTAGGTTGCGACAAGCGTATGTCAATATTGAGTAAATGCTTGGGTGAACAGCAGGAGCGCGCGGGAACAAGCCAACAATTCTAACATTAATTACTTAACTTGCATGCCCACTTCTCACTCATATTTTCTGCGTGGTTTTCTTCCTATTAGTTCTCTCTTGAGACGAAGTGCATGCGACGAGGCTGTAAAAACTGGCGACAAGCTACCTGGTCGCAAAAATGCAGACCCCTTATCACAACATATTTTCCAGTCTTCCTATTCCGTTGCTAGCCTTGGCCAGCCACAATAGCTGACTTGGCATTTTGGTACAGAGTTATCAAGGTAATTCGTACAGAGTTGCGGGGCCGTGTTTTTCCATTCCGCAAGTAATAATTGGATTTAGTATTTTTGAGTGTCAGCTGTGGGGATTTTTGTCACGGAGTATTTAGTTAAATACAAAGTGACTAAATTTTAAGCATAGGAATACGCGCAAGAAGCCGAAATTAAGGGTTGATGTGTGTGGAATAGAACACTTTACATATTTTGAGTGCATAAAGGCAAGGACTGAGAAAGAAAGACTTCGCACGCGCTACTATACTGTCAAATAAATGTTTGACCATATATGCAATTGAGCACGTGCCGTGTGTCACAGCTAAGTGTAACCAAGTATTTAAAAACGACGCAGTCTTTTAGGCGATGAAACTAAGCGAGTGCTGTTGAACGTCATGTGGCCTAGTCAGCGGTATTTTTGTGTCTGTGAAGGTAGTTAGTCGATAACGCTTAAAAATAAACAATAGCCCACACACACAAAAAAAGAAGCCAGGACGATCGAAGCAAGACATGGACAAGCGGATGGCGTTTGTCCATGTCGTGCCCCTATTCCTGTCTTATTTTGTGTGCTATGATTCCTTTTTTGGTATGAACCACCAACATGTCCAAACTTATTCGCTTCTGGACTTTATGAAGTCTTATTGGCTAACTCTTAAATATTTACTTCTAGAAGAAAGTGTCAGAGCGGAACTTGTAGATCATTATTTCCTTTTACAGGCCTAAAAAGAAAGCCGGAAAAATGCAATTACCACGCGATAGCGCGTTGTTACTTCGGCACCCCAAGACTCGCTTTCTCAGGGCATAAAATCCAACTTTGCTTTGCGTTTGCAGTGGCCGCAAGATATACTCCAGCACGTGCTAATCCGATGACAGTCTTGTTATATAGGCCGGCAAAAAATAAAAATATGCGTTTCCGGTTTCTCGTTGTACATATGTGCTCATCATCATCATTAGCACCACCACCATCACCACCACTACCACCACCATCAGCTTGACTATGTCCACATTAGGGCAAAGGCCTCTCCTCCCTGCAATTAACCTGGTCCTGTACCAGCTACATCCATTTGATCCCTGCAAACTTCCTAATCTCGTACACCAACCTGACTTTCTGCCGCTCCTTGCTATGTATACGCTGGTCTTCCCTTGGAATCTACCCTGTCTTTCTCACTGACCATGGGTTATCTTCTCTTCTAATTACATAACCTGCTCATGTCCATTTTTTTTTTCTGTATTTCTATAGGATGCTATTAACTCGCGTCCATTCCCCGACTCATTTGGCACGTTTCTGTCTGTTAACGTCACACTGTACAATTTTTCTTTCTTTCTGCGTTGTCCTCAATTTAAATCGAACTCTTTTCGATAGCCTCCACATTTCTGCCCCATAGGTGAGTACCAATAACATACAGCTGTAGTATACTTTCCTCTTGAGGAATACTCGTAACCTGCCGTTCATGACCTGACAGTACTTGCTGAATACGCTCCAATACAGTCCGACTATTCTAGTTATTTCCTGGATCTGCGGTCACTATACCTGTCCAGATAGACGGGTCCCCTTCCACTTCCGGCGCTATAGCTTCACAAACTGCAGTTACTTTGCGAGACAGACTGTTGAACATTAAGTCTTCTGCTTATTCATATTTAGGCATACCGTATTAATCTGCCTGCCTACGTCACTAACCAAACTTTGCAATTCATCACGTGAGCTATTCAGCGAGGCAGTGCAATTAGCGAATCTCACAGCACTGAGGTATTCTCCTTATCTCTAACTGTTCCCAACCCAGCTCTCTGAATACTTCCTATAAGCAAGCGGAGAATACTGCTAAAAAAATCGTTTCACCTGGCCTAACACAATGCAGTTTTTCTTCCTTAATGAATTTTATCACCTTCCTCATTGAGAACTATGGTTGCTGTGCAGCCACTATCAATTTTCTCCAGTAATTTCACACATATGGCTCATCTACACCCGATTTCCCTGAAAAATGTTATTGTACTGAAATTGAGTACAATAATAATTTTTATAATGACGAACTTAATCAAACAATGAGAACTGTTTTAAGAAATTAAAGATATTGTTAAAGTTTAATTACAGGAGCGACTCAACCTTAGCCTGGTGCGTTCACGGAACAATGGCGGGATTCTTCTTCCTCCTCACCCTTCCTTTTTCCTTTCTTTAGCACTGCCTGACATTTCCCCCTTCGCAGACGAAGCCCCCTGAGCGACATGCACAACTTGTGTTTTCCGAGAAGGGCGGCATTGGGAAGATCGGCGAGACACGTGCACGTAATTCAAGTCATTGACCCGAGTGAGTCAATAAATGGGTCTGTGTAAAGCAACAACAGCTTCTGGGGCAAACCACGCTTGCAGAGAGGCGTCCAGAGTTATACTAAGTCTCAGGGAAAGTAACAGACATCCTGGTGCCGACGATCGTAGCGCTGCTTAGAGCGGTCCTGCGAGGCCAGAGTGCGTAACCGGGCGAGCCGATGAGCCTCTTCAGCGCGGCAGAGGGTGCTGGAAACAGAAAGCTCGGTGTTGAGAGAAAACGGTAAGATGGTGTCGAGAGAACTTCGAGTTAGACGGGTATAAAGAAGGACAAATGGGCTATAAGCAATTGTTTCACGCCTCAAGGTGTTATATGGCATATGCAAGGAAGGGAAGCGCGTAATCCCAGTTCTTATGATGAGAGTAGACATGTATTGGAAGCATGTTTGTCAGTGTCCGGTTTGTACTTTCAATGAGGCTATTTGTCTGGGGATGTTACGGTGTAGAGTAACGGAATTGGCAAGAACAAAAACGCAGAAGCAGTTCCACAACATCACAACATCTGCCGTATAACTGGCGGCCACGGTCACTAATAATGACACGAGGAGGCCCATGTCGGAGGACAACAGCTTGAAGAAGGACGAAAGAGACGTCAACGGCGGTGGCGGTGGCGGAAGGGAGGGCAGCAGCTTCACAGTAACGCGTGATGACCAACGCATACGATGACCCAGCGATTGCCCTGGGACAAGCGGGGAAAAGGGCCTATGAGGTCAACACCCACTTTCTCATATGGTGTGGTCGGCGGTGTCATCGGATGTATAGGCGGCCCGGCCCGGCGGAGAAGTCGTGGGAAGCTTGAACCGCTGACACTGATCACAGTAGGTCAAATACCGCTTAGTAGTTCGGTGCATATTTGGCCAGTAAAATGTTCATTAATGCGGGTAAGGTTCCTAACAAACCCAAAGTGTCCAGCTGTGACGTCATCGTGCATTGCGTGTAGAACAGAGGAGTAGAGGCTAGCCGGAACGACGAGCAGGAAGCGCGCACCGCCAGACGAGTACTTATTTCGTAATAATAATAATAATAATAATAATAATAATAATAATAATAATAATAATAATAATAATAATAATAATAATAATAATAATAATAATAATAGGTTCACAGGAAGGGAAAGGCACTGTATATGTCACGCTTGTTTCTGTGAACACCTGGACCACGCCGTAAGGGAAGTGAGGAAGGTGGGAGTGAAAGTAGAAATAGGGAAAGAGGAGCCGTAGTGGAGGGCTACGGAGTAATTTCGATCACCTGGGGATGTTTAACGTGCGCTGACATCGCACAGCACACGGACGCAGAAAGGTTTTTCAGATGCCGGATCACGAGCTTTTTCAAAAAGCGGTACCAAGTCTTGATCTTTGCGCTGTTCTCGCTGGAAAATGGCAGGATCCGGAAATTGTGAGGAAACGCCGGCAAGATAGTCGTCAAAGTTGTCATCGCAAAGAGTAGTCGCGAGGGGCAGCCTCGAGAGGCAGTCAGCGTGGGCTTGTTGGCGGCCACTTTTGTACGACACAGTAAAGTTGAACTCCTGAAAGCGTAATGCCCAGCAGTCCAGCACTGGTCGGTTGGACTGTTCCCCAGCCAGCAAAGCGAGTGATTATCCGTGATGATTCTAAAGACACGTCCATAAAGGTACAAGCGAAACCGCTGTACGCCGAAAACAACAGCGATACGATCTTGCTCTGTCACGGTATAATTGCGTTCAGACTTTCTGAGGGTGCGACTTGCGCAACGTGTTGGTTCCTATCATGCCGTTGTATGAGCACAGAAGGGCGTTCTTCAAAGTCGGCGAGTTTCAAACCACGCGGCAATATGACAGGTTCGTTGGAATAATTGACAGTCCAAAGCGTGGCATGGCCCTCGTTCACTCGAAAAACACTGCGGGGCACCAGCACACTCTTTTTTCACGCCGGTAAGGGAAACGGGTTCCACCACGGCGTTGAAGGTATTGGAAATATATCCTGAGGACACAGCTGGGACGAAGATGGCGGACATCGCCGGAACGATGGTATCTCGCAGACAGGAAATACTTGGGGAGCCCGTGGCGATTCTTCTATGAGGGCCGATCGAAGGCTAGGGCTTATTGATATCCCGCCACTGTTAAAGTCGAGAGTTGTGCCACACTGTTGTAAAAAGTCAACACCTAGAATAATACCGTGCGGAGGGAGCACCGGGAACTCAATTTTAAACATGTGGCCAGCAATCGCTACATTTACATAACAAATACCAAGTTGAACCAACGGTTCTCCACCTACGCCACGAAATATGGCAGTTCGATCCCAACCAAAAATAATTTTACGGCCGAGGCGATTCTTAACATCTAAGCTAGACTTAAAAGAAATTGTTGTCCATGTAGGTCACCTGCATGGAAACAAATCGTTTCCTCACATTGTGAAATATGGTAGGTATTGCAAAATATCGTATTGTATTATCGTGTGGGGAAAGCACCATCTGGAATTTTATAATGTTGCTTGTGCTCATAAAAGGTTGCTTACAGCAATTGAAAACTATTACGAGAGACCGCGAGATTCGTCCTCACAAGCATTTAAAAAAAAATGTTGCTTTGCACGGAACTCAAATTTACTCCCTTCGTTTGCTGCAATACATTCAGCAGAAGCCACTACGCTCTATTCTGGCGCTCCTGCACTATAAGACCACCTCAAAGCACGAAGAAAATTTGTCGCTATCTATTGAATTAGTTACGGAAAAAGTACTTTTCAAACACCTTTGCCATCAACCATGCTGCACTAAATGCGAAATGCTGGACGTCATCTGTAAATATATTTTGAAAGCCATGTAAGACAATATTTTTTTTTTTTAAGTCTGTATAGTTTCGTTGAATGTGCTCTCGGTCGTTCAGTGTTTCTTAAATTGTCATCTTGTCTGAAATTGTCGTCAGCATGGTATCTGGCAATACTGATGTATACGGATCGTTTTATTTAGTTAGCACAGAACCGGGTTAATTGGAGAAATATGGGAGAGGCCTTCGCCCTGCAGGGGGTATAGTCACGCTGATGATGATGATGACGTTCTAGCAATTATACATGTATTGTTGTTTTCTTCGACTGTATGGGCTTGACTCGACAGCGCATGATGTATTTAGTTTAGGCTTGTTTTGTGTTATGTAGCAATATATACCAGAGCTCTGTGCTGCTGTCTATATCACTAAGCCAAGGTCGAGTGAAGCTTACTGCCTTTCGCTTTTAATTCCCTTTCTTTGAAGAAAATAAACAGCAAACAAAATAAATCATTCGACATGATCCACTGTGTACGTATACGAATGCAATCTAATTTACAGCGCAGCTGTTAAGCGCCCGTTCCTCTGGTTGAGCGTCGTTGTTGTCTGACGTCGGCGTAACCGGCACAGCGAGCGCATGAGTGTGGTTACCATGGTTACTGAGGGATGTAAAAGGCCGTTATGGCTCAATCCGATGCTATACTCAAGGAACGGACATTTAACAGCTGCAATGTAAAGTAGATTTCACTCATTCGTGCTGTGCCGGTGGGCTGAAGAGGAGTGCTCAAGTAAAAAAATGAGTTTGTATAGAACGAAAAGATAGTGGTCTATAGCTGTGCTTACACGGTATGCATGTCTGTGCATGCGCACTATGCGCGTATGCGTAGATTATTTACCTCAATATAGCGCAACATCAAAACATCTCAAAAGCTGCGCTTAAAATTCGCATTGCTAAGTACCGTTATCGCGCGGTGTTTTTCTTCTTTTTCTTTAATTACAATGTCAGATAATCCACGTCAATAACTTTTGAACACACATTCGCATAAGATTATTATGATGTGACTGACAGTGGAGACACGTTGCTCACAACAGGGCTCATGCTGTTGCTTATCCATTCAGTTTGACCGTTCGCTCAAAGCCATTTGAGTAATACGTCCACTTAGCATGTGTGTGGTTCATCACTCTTTTGACGAGCCTTAATATGCTGTCAGTAGTAATTTCCGAGAAAAAAATCCGAACACTGCTCGAAAGGTAGTTCTGGAAAACAGAATCAGTACTTACTCCATTGCGCACCGAGAATGTGCGTTTCCGATGAGCTCGTAAAGATTCCCTTCAATCTTAGCTATTTTACTTCTGCACTCCCGACAACACATCCAGTGTGGGGTCGCGGCTGCCCATCGTGCCCATAACGTCGGCGGCTGAGCTTGCTTGGGTGTATGATGACAGTGGAACTGATAGTAAGATGTGTCACACGCGTTAATGAGGCTTACCGATCCATAAGGCGTTCACTGTGCGAATTATTTAAATTTGAATGGCTTTCATTTTTTTTTTTTTTTTAAGTTCAGAGATTATCACAATGAAATCTTCCTGCAACGCCCTGTGATTACGAAACCTGTTACGACTGTTTATAAATCGTCTTAAATTGGAACTAATAACTGAGGATATTACGTTTTCTGGAGAGCCATTCGAAGAAAAGGGTGCGGTTTTGTTACTTAAAATGAACAGTTTCGTTAGATATTAAATCAAACCAATATCTAGCACATGTTTACGTATAAAGTCAATCACAGCGTGAAAGTGGCTTGTACCATTGCGCTCAAGTCGGTAGCAAACTGATGCAGGGTGACAGATGATACGAATCATCACCTCGAGATACTATACCTCTTCTCCTGCTACACTGTGCATTTACTCTTTACTCGTGACCGGCTTAGATACAGAGGCGCTGCAGAGGTGCGTGGCCACGCGGAGTCGTGTTCCCGCTAAGTGTGATCCATCTTGCACGCACAGTCACCGTAGCAGTTTCTGGAACATGTGGGCCGCAAAGAAAGCGTGATTTCTTTAGAGTCTAAGCATGCATCCCTCAGTAGAAAGTCTGATCTCTATAGGCAGCTACAAGATCCAGCCTTTTCGGAACTTCGCTGTGCCGAGCACCTGTGCGGATGCCTGCGCGCAGTTATGTGGAGTCGTGGGCCAAAGCTTATAAGATGCGGTTAGCTCATTCATTCATTTCAGAAGCCTGTAAACGTAAGGGGACCCGCACCTTTCACCAGCTGAGAAGAACTTCAGCTGCCTCGGTAGCAAAGCAGCGCAGGAATAGTTTTCTTCCGCGAACGGGCAACCGATAAAGTTTTCTTCGTTACTTGCACAGAGTAAATGCCCACTCCGGCTATCTGCATATTCAACGTGCTTTTTTGCACTGTTTTTCAGAACCCAGCGTACACAATGAAGGAAGCAGCTGACCCTTGGAGGGGCATCACGCAACCAGCTTCCTACTACTACGACCCGGCATTGGCCGCATACGGGTGAGTGGCCGGGTTCACGTTAGTTTTTCTTTGGCGCCGAGAAAGAAAAATGTGCGTTTGCCACCACGTTTCCGCAAGTTAGTTATTTGTAGAACTCACTAAATTCTGATACTGCGGGTCCTTTAAGAGGAAACCTACTTTGAGGCAGTGCACAGTTTGCGAATAGTTGAGCGAAATGACTTCGTTGAAGTTTCATTTTCTGGAACTTTGAGGTTTTATATCTGCTTTTTTGTTTGCTACCAGTTCTTGTGGCATGACCGAAAAAAAATATAGTAGTTTTGAGTCCTACATGATTTAGGATGACGTGAAGCAAGCACCTTTCGCATACAATGGGCTCCGCTGCGCGGATGCTGCAGAGGATGGAGAAAACAAACACCAGTCCACTTCGTTCACCGCCCTGTTAGTTAGAAATTACCGCGACTAGCCAGTACCAGCTGGCTAGGCAGCTGATGCTGGCGAATCAAGTAGGTAGCTGCAGTAGCTGCAGGCAGTAGCCAGCTGCACCGTATCAATTTACGTGAGCAAATCATTAGAAAATAAAAGAAATCAAGGAAAAGTGATCCTGGTTTGCGCTTCAAGTTCACGTGTTGCAACATTCAGTCAACATAGCCAACGTAACTTGGTATAAATGACCACATGATGGTGATAATTTGTTATGGTGTTGATACTGTTTTCTATTCGCGTTGCAACACAGGGTTACTACTCCCATACAATTAGTGCATTTATCGAATAGGTCTATCTGGAGGACTGTTCATATCATATCAACATCACCGCAACAATTGCGATTGGGGTACGGAATGACTACAGATTTCTCATGTCAGATAAGTATCCGAAGGAAGGCGAATCGTTCATGAGGAGGTGCTTCGCTGTGCTGCAGCAATCCATGTAATTCTACGTGGTAAAGGAGTACAATTCAGATTTAATTTAATCTCATGACGCAGCTACGCAGAGAGCAGGCGTTCTCGGCTTCACCCGGAACCGCCATTGTTGTCACGTAGAAAATCACAAAATGCCTACTTGTTAGTGTCGTTGGCTTACAGCGGGAATCGCTGCTGCAAGGCGGAACGCAGAGACCTCATCGACACGAACGGCATGCAAGCCGGCAGGCGCGCATGCAGGAGTGATCGATTGCGAGGTACGAGGGAAGTGATTAGTGCAGCAGCAGCTTCCGTATAGGTTCCTGCCCGGCGCACTGGTCGGTGGGCGCGGCGAGAGATAAGTGCGCCAGCGCGGGGAGATATATGTAAGGCTGTAACACGTTAAATAATTGCGCTCCGCGGTCTGCGGGGTTAGCGGTCAGCGGCGTCCGGAAGAAAAGCCAGAAAGGCACAAATGTCGGCGGAAAGCGCAAAGAGAAAGGATACAGAATGGGCGGCCGCTGATTTACAGGAGGGCGAAGCATTTAACGACGTGCGGGCCCGCATGACGGGCGCCTGACCCACTTGGGGCCGAACGCGGCGGGAGCCCAGGACGCGACTTCGGCGCCAACTTTGGCGAATCGAGTGGATGACGGCGGAAGGGAGCGCGCCATCTGGCCCGGAGAACGCGTGCGCGTGATGGGCCGCTACGTGGCACAATGGCTGCCCCCTGCGCCGTGACGTGTCTCCGGTGGTCGCCCGCTTTTCTCCCGATGTGGATGGCGATAAGATAGGGGCTGGTTTTAGCGAGCCACCGGTGGCAACCGCTCAATGGAAACCCGACACGCTACGCTAGCCGCGGTTTTGCTTTTATGCGTCCGAAGCACCTGTCCGGACCATAAAACCGCGCGCATGCGTGCGCGTCGCCAGCGGGACCACACAGGCACGCTGTCCGCACGGCAGGTAAAGAGAGAAACGACGAAACACACTGAGCTGCGCCAGGAAATGAAAAGGGGCGTTTGAGAGGCACGTGGGCCCATTACAAAAGCGTGACGCAATGGTCGCCCAGAGAGCGGCATGGCTCAAGCAGCCGTTGTCACCCGCGTGGGGCAAAAAGGGACGATTAGGAAATATGGCATGCAAAAGACGTGCCCATGTTCGCGCACGGCTCTGACATGCTTGAAAACGGCGTGCGCAAACACTGCGGACATTATACCAAGATTAATGGCGGCTGCAGCACGTTTTCTTGCTGACCATGAATGGACTGGCGTCAATGGCGCCGCCAACGGAACAATTTATGTGCTGTGCAAGCTGCGCGATGGGAGGCGAAAAGAGCGCGCTTTACTTAGCGGCAATAAAAGTTGGCATGTGTGGAAATTAGTTTACTGGGACCTTGTGCAGTCCCACCCTTTCCCCCGTATGAGGTGTGTGCGTGCGTGAGTGATACTCGATACTTTACTTGTGCATACACGTTTAAGACCGCGTTCACATACGACTTTCCATGCTGAGGGTGCCCCAGTAAAAACTAAGTGCCAATGAGTAGCTTAGAAATTAGATGTTTCTTTCTTGCATTTTTAGCATTGGGTCTATTCGAATAAGACACCAATGAAAGCCGGATATCTCTCGATCAGTGACAGGCCCATTAATAACAGAGAGAAAAACTTCTGAAGGACAGAAAACTGAACAAATTGATTTGCGTGCAAATGAGACATCGTTTAGCAGCGCTATTAACACGGACAAACAGGGTAGAAGCGAAACAACAGGATGCTGACTGGCAACTAAATTTTTATCTGGGAGGGACTGCTATTATGCACTAAAAAACGTTACATTCATGAAAGAGCAATAATAAACAGATACCGCTTAAGATTATGATTTTTCCCAGCCCCAGTAATGTTCAACTTGTGGGCGAAAAAAAAGCCCTCAACATCGCCGCCTGGTGACCACTTATTGCAGCCACGCGACCTGATTCTTGTGAAGACTAATCGATGGTTTTGCCACACATGTCTCCCCGTCTTGCCAGATAAAAAAATGCCTCAGCTGCCTCGCGTGGTACTTGATTAGGATTTCTGGGGACGGTGCGTAGTGATATTTTTTGTTGCTCTGTCGAGAATACTTCACTTCGTCTATACAGCGTAAGTCATGCAAGACACCGTACTCAGTAGCATCAAAAGTTCTGGAAAGAAGTCACTCGTTTTCCGCGATATCGTACCTGCCTGGATGGCCGTCCACTTATTAAACCCTTCGGAATTATTACCAAGAAAATAGAAATGTAAACAAAAGCCGCAATTGAGAGGATTAGGAACAAATAAAGGGGATGAAAACATGGCGTAATTGCGTATCCTGAATAGCCCATCGTTTTACCAGATATATTTACTTCGCCAGAAACCACTGAAATTAAACTTGATATAATTTTCGATTTGTAGTTTCACTGTACTAAAAAAAAAAAAAAAAAAGAGAGAGGCTTTGCAAACATCATTTTGGGTGCTTGTATTCAGGGCGGTCCCCGACAAAAACGTCAAAAATATTTCCCACTCTCCTACTCATCTCTCTTTCTCCCATATAAATATTATCAAGATGAAGATGTGCGTGCAAAAATAAAGAAGCTTCCGTGGACTGTGGCCAGTGACATCGCTATCGGTGTGTATGCTGGATCTGCTTGTACGCGGACTGTTTCTGACGTGCTTCTAGATCGCGTCCCAGTACCTCAATGAACCCCAATCCTACATTTGGTGGAGCTGCCGGTTAAGATCTATCCTCTCGCCCTGGAACTCCGCAGCCGCACGTTACCACCTCCTGCGATGCCTGAGGACGTTAATCACCAAGCCGTACAAGTTGGCTCGACGATCATCTGTCCCGGCTCCCTCCGCCAGCGAGACCCCGCCATCATCAGCGGCACTGACGAAAATGACGTCGAGGACTGGTTCACATCCTATGAGCGGGTGAGCGCTTACAACAAATGGGACGCGGAAACTAAGCTGAGCAACGTGATTTTCTATCTCACCGGCGTAGCAAATCTATGGTTTCGGAACCATGAATCGGACATTCCATCATGGTCCATGTTCAAAGCCAGCTTCTCTGAAGTTTTCGGCCGTCCGGCTGTGAGGAAACTCCGCGCTGAACAGAGTGAGCGGTCTCAGCAAGTTGGCGAGAATTTTACGAGTTCTATCGAGGCCGTCCTCGACTTGTGCAAGCACGTGAACGCACAGATGTCAGAGACCGACAAAATCAAGCACATTCTGCAAGGTATCAATGACGATGCCTTTCAGATGCTGACAGCTCGAGATATCCGCACCGTCGCAGAAGTTGTCACACTATGTCAACGTTGTGATGAACTGCGCAAACAAAGGGCCATATCTCGCGCGAACACCATGCACACTGAGTCGCTTGCTGGCCTGGAAGACGTCGCTCGACAGCTCTCCCTTATGTCCTGCCATGAAGAGCCTTCATCACACCTAGCTCCAAGTCTGCGCCAGATTATTCAAGAACAGGTAGCTGAATCTCTTCCTCCAGCCCCTCAATCCATGCCTGTCGCAGCCCCGTTGACATATGCGGCTGTTGCTGCCCGACCACCACCTACATAAGCTCCGCCACAACCTGCCTACGTTCAGCTGCCTCCTGGTCCTGTTCGAGAACCTGTGCAGTTTATTCGACCGGCTCTAAGACCACGCAACCCCTGACGCCCTCATCTGATCTCCGTCGACGAGGTCGCGAAACTGTCCACGTCCAGCGCCTTAAACAATATTACGACCCTGCCCTTTTGCCTACTCCGTAAGTCGCCAGGGTGGCTCCTCTTCTCCTCGGGAACTCATATAAAGATGAAGATGTGCTTGCGAAGATAAAGAAGAAGCTTCCGTGCGCTGTCGCCAGTGACATCGCGATCGGTGTGTGCGCTAGATAAAGAAGAAGCTTCCGTGCGCTGTCGCCAGTGACATCGCGATCGGTGTGTGCGCTGGACCTGCTTGTACGCGGACTGTTTCTGACGTTCTTCTAGATTGTCCCAGTACCTCAATAAACCCCCATCCTGCAATATATTATATATATATATATATATATATATATATATATATATATATATATATATATATATATATATATATATATATATATATATATATATATATATATATATATATATATATATATATACCGTTCCTATTCCTATATATTACCGTTCCTATTTCAACACACCCATATATATATATATATATATATATATATATATATATATATATATATATATGGGTGTGTTGAAATAGGAACGGTAATCAAGGTCCCATGAGCATTTTTCTTTTCAATTGAATTTTTCTATGTGGTGGGCACATGCCTCCCCACAAAGGACTAAATTCAGCTCAGTTTTGCAAGATACGGCGTAGTTTTGTCGCAAAAAAAGTCGTATATCACTAGAGGGGGAAAACGCGTTTTTGCAATTTCAAAAAGTTCGACGTTTGGATACCTGCTGCTTCCGCACTAACATTTTGTCACCTATCATATTTTATTCATTGAATCTGTGCAACGTTCACTTTATAAAACTGTTCGACAGCCGTTTTTTTCTTTTTTGTTGAACTTGGTTTAGTAAAAAATCGCAAAATTTACTTCAGGAGCGGCGTGATGCAAAAAATAATCTTCAACCTTACATATTGGCATGATGCCTTAAGTTGTTTCCACTACAACTTTATTTCTTTATTATTCGGGTAAATTTTTTAATATAAAACAAATTTTGGAGCTCTGGATTGCTAGGTGCGTTCTCCACAACACATCAAATTCGTCCGAAATTTGAAAACAACAAAAAACAAAAAAGAAAAAAAAAGTGGTAAGACGCCCGACTACTGTGCTGGAGTTCCCGGGTTCGATCCGCTTGTGCGTGTGAAAGTATGCGACACCGATTCTCTTTTTTTTTCTCATTTATTTCCCCTTCCCCTCCCACACTCTGTCACCCTCATCCCTCAACCCTCATCAGGAGTAGCATGCTAGGCTTACCACCAGGCAGACATCTCCTGTTGTCATTAAAATCTCTCTCTCTCTCTCTCTCTCTCTCTCTCTCTCTCTCTCTCTCTCTCTCTCTCTCTCTCTCTCTCTCCGGGTTCGATCCGACCGCCAGCGGCTGCGTATTGATGGAGGCGAAACTGAGAGGCGTCTGTGTGTTGTGCGATGTCAGTGCACGTTAGAGATGCCCAGGTGGTCGAAATTACGCCGTAGCCCTCCACTACGGCTCCTCTTTCTCTCTTTTCACTTTCACTCCCACCTTCCTCCCTTCCTCTACGGCGCGGTCCGGTACTGCTCCTTTCCCTTCCTGTGAACCAAGTATTATGATTATTAAAATGGGCAACTTTGATTCCAATTAAAAAAAAAAACATAATCTTCGACTTTTATTAAAGTCCCTCTCAAAATCCTCAGTACCTCAGAAATATCACGGACTAAAAAAGTGTTGCATTATGTTGTTTAAAATTATAAAAATAAATTTAAAACTGAGCGCTTGTCCTCAAAGTTGGCAATATTCAGCTCTACATTCAGGCACGACTAAATAAAGTATTGCCGCTGAAACTTTTTGTCTATATTATCCAGCCCTTTTGTTTTATTTCTGGAAGGATTTGAAGCTCTAGAGGAGTCCGTGCTTTCTCCATACTATTTTGAAATCGGCCAAAATTAAAAAAAAAATATCAGAAAATAGAAAACTTAGATTCGGAATTAAAAAACTACCCAACTTCGCTTTTTAACGAAATCTCCTAAAACAATACTACGTACTTTATAAATATCAGGCACCAAATGGTACTGCATTATGTAAAATTCAAAGTTGTCCATTTTCTGATATTCTTGAATTTTGGCCGATTTCAATATAATATAGAGAAAGAACAGAAAACTCTAGAACTTGAAATTTTCCCAGAAATATAGAACAAAGCCTGGATAATGTAGACAAAACATTTTAGTGTCAACAGTTTATTGAGAGGTGCCAGAATGTAGGACTATATATTGCCAATTTTCAAGACAAGTGCAAGTTTTCATAATTACTTTTATAATTTTAAACAATATATAGAACTATTCTTTAGTCCGTAATATTTTTGAAGTAGAGAATTCATGAAAGGAATTTTCATAAAAGTCGAAGATGACTTTATTTTTTTTTTAACTGAGATCAAAGTTTCTCCTTTAATAATAATAATAATAATAATAATAATAATAATAATAATAATAATAATAATAATAATAATAATAATAATAATAATAATAATAATAATTCGTTCACAGGAAGGGAAAGGCGCAGTATCTGTCACACTTGCTCTGTGGACACCTGAACCGCGCCGTAAGCTGTTTTCAAATTTCGGGCGATTTATATGCGTTGTGGTGAACACACCTAGCAGTCTATAGCTTCAAATTTTACTTGAAATTGGGAACGTAACTCGAATAATAAAGAGAAAATGTTTTAGAGCAAACATTTGAAGGCATCATGCCAGTATGTAAGGTTGCAAATTAACGTTTTTGCAGCGCGAAGCTTGCGATTTTTACTAGATCAAGTACAACAAAACAGCTGTCGAAAAATTCATAAGAGTAAAAGTTGCATACATTTAGTGAGAAAAGAGTAATAGATGACAAGGTCTTAGTGTAGAATCAGCAGGTCTCCAAACATGAAACTTTTTGAAATGGCAAGAACGGCGTTTTCCACTTCTAGTTATATAGAAAACTACGCCGTATCTTGCCAAACGAAGGCTCATTCCTTTGCGTGGAGGCACTGACCCACCACTTATAAAAATTTCATTGAAAAGAAATATATATATATATATATATATATATATATATATATATATATATATATAGAGAGAGAGAGAGAGAGAGAGGAATATCACCGGCCCTACAAGAATGGATCATGCTGCAGTACAATGTTGGAGCAGCTAAAGCATTGGTCCCTTTAACTACGAGGTTAAGGTTTCGTTTGGTTTACGGGGTTTAACGTCCCAAAGCGACTCAGGCTATGAGGGACGCTGTAGTGGGGGGCCAAGAAATTTCAGCTACCTGGGATTCTTAAAGCACACCGACATTTCACAGCACACGGGCGCCTTGCTTTTCGCCTCCATCGGAAAGCAGCCGTCGTGGCCGGGATCGAAAACGCCACCTTGTGGTCAGCAGCCGAGCGCCCTAACCACTGAGCCACCACGACGGGGAACTGCACGGTTAATGGTTAACGAATTGTTTGATATGCAAGCACACCTGGCCTATGAAAGCGCCCTAGTGGAGGATTCCAGGTTATTTTTTATCGCCTGAGGACATTTATAGTGCACAGAAGTCTTAAAGTTCACGGTTTTTTTTTGTGTGTGTTTCGTCTCCGTAGAAATGCGGCCGTCTTGGCCCCGCGTACTCATGCTCAGCAATGGAATGTTCTATCTGATAAGCCATCGCGGCGGGTGTCTCAAAGGAAAAAAAGCAGTTACCACTTTTTGGACGGGTTTCCAACGTGAGAGATCAGTTAAAAAAAAAAAAAAGTCGAAAATTCATTGTTTGTATATCGTTCTACGGAGCTCAAGACTGTATAGTCATTCCGCCGCCACAAAGGCAGCCTTTTTTGTTAGGCTAACGTTACAAAAAGTCAACAGTGTATGAATTTTTCATGCACATTAAAACAAGCCGTGGAATAGATCCTACATTCTCCGGGGGCCCTCGAGACACAGATTATTTTGCCTAGTACGCATGCTAAATTTTCATCTACAAGGACCCTATGCAGTTCTTTAACAGCATTGTGCTTAGCTCGTTGCTTAAAGGTGTAATATGAGCGAGACATGAACGGACACACGGCTATTTTTGGCTCATACTCCCGCAACGACCTCAATCGCTTACTCGTCAGCGGGATCTACTAACTCTGCAACTCTACTCACTGCGGACTGGTCCGTTATAGAAATGGCCGGCGGACTTCCTATAGACCATTTTTATAGACTGTGTTGCCATCCAATAGATATGTGGCTTTAGTCTATAGACATCCTATGGATTATCTGTAAATTTAGCCCTGCGCATTGTATTTTATCAATAGGTATCTATAGACTACCCATAGACTGAAGTTTATAACAGCCTTCGTTTCTTTAGACACTCTTAATGTTCTTTATGAAGAAAAGTCTAAGAATGTATGGCCAAAATCTTTAAATCACTTATGGGCCTTATTGATGGAAGTCTATCGACTCTATAGACTGCATCAAACATTTTGTAAGGGATGCGCGGTCATAGCGCATGAAACGAGCTCTTCGAGTGGCGAATAAGTGGGCGGCTCTGTTTGGCTCCGTTGATCCCATTCTTTTATTGACCCGAACCGCTGTTCGAGTTCAAAAACTCGGTAAAGAAGGGTTCCGGCGGTGTCAATTAAGAGCTGGCATTACAAATCGGGTTTCCGCTCAAACGGCGCAGAATAACGGCGCACCGCGCTCGACCCCGCGGCGACGCAGCGCGCGGTCAAAACGGCGTGGGACGTGCCGTGGAATCGTCCCGGACGGTCTTCCCCGGACACGTGTACTTTGAGTGCGGGGACATTAGGGACCGCGCACAAATCGTTAGCCTAATGCACACCCGGCAAATGGTTGCCGCCGTTCGCGGTCGCTGCTCACCAGCTGCTCTACAAATTGAACGGCCATATATTCCGCGTGACTCTCCGCTTAATTTCGTGGCGCCGTGTCACTTCGCGGGGTCTGCGCGCCTTTTACGCGTCTCTATAGCCGCCATGCCTTCGCCCGTCCTGCGCCGTTTTCACGGTGGCTATAAACTCTGACGCGGCCAGTGTGGCCGGGGATTTTGTGCCCCTCGGATACATCTCACCGCAGCCAGCAGAGACATGGCCCGCCCGCTGTCGTGACATGGCCGAATGGTGGGTGGGATCGGTCGCCCGTGCTTCCGGCGTGATTAGGACATGCGCTGCCGGCGCGAATTGGCTTGTCGCGCGAGCTGCCGCAGAAGACACAATCAGCGAGTGAAAGAAAACAGAAATGTTTGCTTTAACCATAGATTAAACGCTATCTCTGATATTAGCTGCATCGCAAGTATTCCGTGGCGCACGGATACTGGGCGAGGCTTACGCGGGAGGTTAAGCGCTAAAGCGGTTGTAATTTTTCTCACCCGAACTTTTATTGCGTCGGCATATCAACACCTGGACAAAAACTTCGCCATTAGTCTGATTTTACTGTAGCCATTGCCTGCTACATGTAGCACGTTCCCATTGGGATGCTATTTTACTGGTGAAATTAAAACAATATACCTGAAGCGTTTGTCATGTATACTAATAGCGCTGTGCAACCTCCGCATAACGTTATTTTTTTTTTCTGCCAAAAATACATCATCAGATAGTTTTGTGCGCGTTTGTACTTTGAAATGTCTAGCATACATAAGCCGACGTGTGCTGATTTAAGCAAAGTTGATCATTATCGTGCTGAATGCCTCAGTGTTGTATTTTAACTCTCTCTTTGCCGCGACTATTAAAATGCTACAATTTTAACGATGTTGCTAAATGGCCAATTCCACACGACCCGGGCCAGTTGCAACGCCGTCCAGTATGTTGCAAAAGAACTGTGTTTCAGTTTCGGATTCGTTTTCGATCGTGAGCCACATGAACCTCCGTACAGCCTGCCAACGCGGAGCAATCACAGCGAGCATCGATTCCAACGTGGCGTCTTTATCTCACGCAGTCTCTGCTCAGCCTACGGCGGTGTTCTTGCCATTCCGCAGCATCAACGAAAATTGGTTTTCTAGATGGGATGAATAGATAACGTCCATTCGTCTGATTTTAGTCCAGAGATGGCTGCTCCAGCCAGACCGAATAATAACTGACGGATGTTAGTCTGTGACTTTCCCTTTCGCCGTTGCCGAAGAGATTCGTTGCTTTAATTCTGATCCTACCCGGAGTTCCTGGACATGTTCTGAACGATTCCGTGGCACCAACAGCGTCGCAGATTGAGTTTTATCCAAAAAATGCCGGGTATAGACCTTTGCCCTGCGCTTTGGAGTAGGTGCAATTATTTTGCGCTAGAAATTTATTTTTAAGAGCGCAGCATTTCGGCGCCTATTCTTGGTGTGAGCGGCGGCTCCGTCAGCGTATCCTATGGACAGCTATTGGGCCACCCATCACTCTTTTCACTGGCCAACCAACAATGCTCTGCTCGGTCTCCCGCAACACGCCGTGATCACCAGGAACACAGACATCTCGGAGGGGCTATATGGCAGACAGGGCCGGATTATCAAGGATTCAAAAGGTTCAAATGAACCTGGCCCACTGTTCTCAGGGGCCCCCTAGAGCTCGAAAAAAAAAATGGCGAACTTCGAGATTTGTTAAAAAAAAAAAGAAGTAAAATCATCACCTTCCTGATTACCCGTGGTTAAAATTAGAGCCTAAGTGCTGTAGTGTCGAATGCTCCAAAAGCTATTCGTTGGATGGTGCTCTTAATCCGAAAGCCAGCCTCAACACGGTAGCGGCGTCGGCTGGTGTCATGAAAGTGCCTCCTTTATAACAATCAAGAAGGGAGAAGGGGTTAAGTTTCATTTGAAGGATGGTTAGGGTGGACAATAATAGAGCAGGATGAAACTCCGCACATATAAAATAATGTCTCCCAGATTATTTACCTCATCATATAGCAACCTTAACATACCTGGGTAGCTGGGCTCAAATTTTGCTTTTTTTGCCTAGTACCGTAATCGTGGGCCAGTTCTTTCTCTACTGATCGCTAAGTTTGGCACGACGAGTTCTGTAACTGAATACTTGTTTCTGACATACTAACGTATTGCACGTATGTTCTAGATTTTTTATTTACAGAATACAAAATGCGTACGTTGAAGCCGTTTTACGAAGCGGATCCCTGAAGCCACGCTAGAACGCCGTTCAGTCTAAAGCAGTTTGCCACCCACCCTGTAGTTGTTGAGAACGTTACGAGCTTGAATAGACTGCTTTTAAATCCAACTTTCTTGCCGACACCTTCGCTGCCGGAAAAACATCGGTGTGTCCAGAAAGAGCTCATTCGATTTGATTTGATTTGTGGGGCTTAACGTCCCGAGCTCAGGCTATGAGAGACGCCGTAGTGGAGGACTCCGGAAATTTCGACCACCTGGTTTCTTTTTTAACGTCCACTGACATCGCACAGCACACGGGCACCTTGCATTTCGCCCCATAGAAAAGCGGCCGCCGAGGCTGGGATTCGATCCCGCATCCTTGGGAACAGTAGTCGAGCGCCGTAACCACTGCGCCATCCCGGCTTTTTTTTTTTTTTTTTCTTTATTGCCGTGAAACACAAAACAAAAATACACATGATAAAAAACGTCAACTACACTTGAGCTAACGCGTAAGTGGCTAAAATCTTTTCAAGTTCACTAACTCATCAAAGAGACAATGCCATTGTGGCGGATCCTGCTGCCTCATGAAAGTTTCACGTATATAAACAGCACTTTCAATAAAGTTTTCACGCGAAGATCGTGTATCTATATCTGCATGACGCACCTGCATTCGTGTTTTCCACAAACTATGGAGGCCAAGAAGCATAATTAAATCATAAGGTGCATCATCGTTCTGCACTGGTAGAAATCTTATACCGTAAGGAGTTAATGGAAGCTCCTTTTTAATTGTCCTTTGGAGGACGTCCCATAGAAAGACAGCATCCCAACACTGTAAGAAAACGTGTTCAATTGTTTCCGGTTTTTTGCACAACAGGCAATTTGTTGTCCATGGGACGAAGATACCTTTTTCATTCAGCCAGGTTTTAACAGGGAGCGTATTAGAGTGAAGTTTGAAAAGGAATGTTTTAGCTGATGGCCTCACGGGCATCTTCTTAACTCTTTTCAAAACGTCCTGCCCTGGGCCTCCACAGTGTAATGCCCGATAAAAAGGCACCGGCAGCATCACGTCAATGAGATCTTTATACAGTTTTTTTCTAGGAATGTTGTAAAGGTAATCAAAAGAAAACCGCACTTCAAGCAACTTGCACGAAAAAACAACCTCGCGCAGGTAGCCAGTCACAGTACCAGGCATGTTTTCACATGACACAATCCATTCAGGGAGCAGCCTCTGTAATCGCACTTGCATCACGGTTCTTAAAAAGGTATCTTTTTGATCACGGAGGAATATAAATCGCGAAACCACCTGACGCAAGAACAGATGTGCAAGGCCAAGCCCGCCCCTTTTAACAGAAATAAACAAATTCGTCCGGGCGGTTTTTTCCCATGTGGATGCCCAAATAAAAACAGCAAAAACGCGGTGCATTTTCTGAATTGAGGTTCGTGATACACACAACACATTCATGAGGTACCACAGCCTCGAAATAAGAAAAACATTGCAAATAGAAGCGCGCGAAAATATTGAGAGTTGCCTTCCTTGCCAGGCATCCGCTTTTTCTTTCGCTCTGGATGTTTCTTCCATCCAGTGCACGTTGGGATCTTGATAACATTCTAAAGGCACGCCTAGATATCGTGTTGGGAGAGCAGACCATCGCAGCTTACAGAAGAAATCAGGTGTCACGTCCCAATCACCGTGCCAAAACCCAGAGCTTTTCTCCCAATTGATCTTACATCCCGTTTGATCACAAAATGTTTGGACGACACTCGTGGCTTCACAAATGCTCTTTCTAGTTGCACAAAACACTGCTATGTCATCGGCATATGCTAGCATTTTCACGTGTGCTGATTGCAGCTTGAACCCTAAAATGCGATCGCTATCAATGATAGCCAAGCAAAGTGGCTCTAAATACAGTGCAAACAGCAGGGGTGAGAGTGGGCAGCCCTGCCTTACCGATGAACGTACTGCGATGCTGTCAGTCAGTTCACCATTCACTATAATACGGGTCGTGCAGTTCGCATACGCCATTTTAACACCCTCCACTATGACGTCACCAAGGTTAGAATGTTCCAAAATGGAAAACAGAATTTCGTGAGAAACACGGTCAAAGGCTTTCGCCAAATCTAACTGCATCATGGCTATCTGACCACCGAGTGCATCAACACATTCTAGTACGGTTCTTGCGACATGTATATTCGTGGCAATGGATCGACCCTTGATGCCGCACGTTTGATGAGACCCAACCAATTTCTTTATTACGCTTTGCAGTCGTTTTGCTAAAACCTTCATGTACACCTTGTAGTCAACATTGGTGAGGCTAATCGGTCGATATGACCCCACCAACAGACGTTTCTCCGGATCATCTGTCTTGGGTATTAGAACAATGTGCGATGTAGAGAAAGACAATGGGACAGTATTACGTTCATAAGCTTCAGTGATTACACAGAGCAAAAACTGAGCCGCATACTGCTGAAACGTTTTAAAGAAGGCAGCGCTTAGGCCATCCGGCCCAGGGGCCTTCCCAGTTGTCAGGTCATCTATTGCAGATACTATCTCCTGCAACGTTATCGGTGTTTCTAGGCGCGCTTTACTTTCGTCATCCAGTGCAGGCATCAGTCTCAGAAAATCTGTTTGAAAGCCGCCTACAGTCTGAGGCTTAGCGCTAAGCAGTTCTTCGAAGTGCTCTGCTACCGCACGCTGAATATCTTTAGCATCTTCTGTGATATGGCCGGCATACCTTATACTCCTTATTTCTTTCTGGCAGGCGTATCTTTTCTCGTCTGCTAGCGCTCGTTTTGTCGGAACTTCTCCAGCCCAAAGTTTTTCAGCCCTTGCACGTATGACAGCCGCTGTGTATCTTTCGCTGTCGATTGTTTCCAACTCACTTTTTATCTCTCGTATTTTACTGGCGAAATGCCCTGGCACTGAACTTTCCATGCTCAAAAAAAACTGGAGTTGTTCATTCAGTTCTTTTTCTTTTTCTTTCTCTTTATGCCGCACCTTACTGCTCTTTTCTATGGATTTCAATTTGACCCACTCTTTGAAGCTGTCCCATTCCTCTGCAAAACTTACTGGTCGCATAGCAAGACGATTTTCAAACTCGGTCTTAACTTCCGTAAGGAACTCTTCATCGGCAAGAAGTTTGGCATTCATTTTCCATAGGTACCAGTTAAAGCGCGATTTCTTTCCTTTGCGACCAAACACTGCACTCACGAGACAATGATCGCTGAAAGACACAGGTTTGACCTCATATGCAGTACATAGGGAAACAAGATCTACCGAGGCATACACCCTGTCCAATCTAGCATGGCTGTCACGCTGAAAGTGCGTGAACTCTGGCTGGTTTCCAGTGGAGAACACACTACCAACATCCTCAAGGCCATACTCATGCACAAGTGCATTCAACAGCTCGGAGCTTCTGTCTCTTCGAGGTTTACACTTCGCCGCTCGGTCCACAGCTGCGCACACACAGTTGTAGTCACCAAGTACAAGCAAGATTTTGTCAGTCTTCAGCCACACCTCAATAGACTCAAAAAACAATTCACGCTCACATCCTGAATTGGGAGCATACACACACACAACACGCCAGCATAAATTAGAGTAGGTAAAATCGGTAACCAAAAGCCGACCGCTTGGACAGGCAAAAACGGACTCTACGCTTACTCCCAGCGTGTTGCGTATAAATAAAAGGCATCCACCCGATACACCAACAGAATGGCATACACACACATAAAAGTTTGTTTGAAAAGAAGCCACCATACGGTCAGTGCTTTCTTGGCTCTCAATCTTTGACTCTTGCACAGCTGCTATATCTATATCATTATCCAAAAGGAGGCGGCTGAGTTGGCATTGTCGCCTTCTCGCTCCCAGTCCTCTGACATTCAAAGTAGCTACATGTAACGGCGAATTAAGCTTGAAAGTCATGTATTAGAGAGAGACGCCCGTACCCGCATGGTGCCTACCTTCATGGTTGCATGGCTTCTGCTTCTGACGAACAGCGGCGTATGTATGCATGTAATGTCCTCCCAGCAGAATGTCGGGATGCATTCAAACGAAGTCCAAGCACATTGTTTCATTTTTGCTCACCCACGCACCACTTGGTTGCAGAAGGTTCCTGACGCTGGTCGGTAGGCAGCCGACCCACAAATCGTTCAGGGCACCACAAAAACTACGGAGGCGGTTTCCCCGCCTGCCGCGTGTCGGCCGAGAAGTTCGGCTTCGGTCTTAACGTGGCTCTTCGGATGCCAGAAGTTTTCGGCGGCGGCTCACCACAAACACCGCCTGGCAGCTGAGTCTCCTCCACGCTTTCCTCATGCGGACGTTTCGCGGCAATTAAGGCTGCTGTCTCCGGCCCAACCTCCATGGCATCAGTAAAGGAAGGCTCAGTACTGAGATGGTCCTCAGCGTCGGAAAATTTGGCTACGTCTTCTGACACTTCCTTTGATGCGCTTTCATGGTCCTGGGATGGTTCGTTCAAGACATGCCGAGGTTCATTCTTTTCATTTGAGACCGTCACCTTATTCTTTGTTAAAACCGTCATGGAAGGCGCGTCCTGTTTCGTTGACTGGCCTCTAATGTCAGCAGCCTCCTCCGCATCCGCCTCATCCATAATTAACTCGGACGAGTCTTCGCTGGTCCCAGGTCCGGCAATGCTAGCGTAGGTTCGTGCACACTGGCTGTCTTCATGCCCGAACCGTCGACAGGTTCCGCAGCGAGGAACCCGGCACTCTTTGCGGATGTGACCCGTACCCCGGCAGCGTAGGCACAACGGGGGTCTGCCTGGCACAATGACGAGCGCGAGCTCACCGCTAACATTCAACTGATGCGGCAGGTCGTCGAGCTTCATGCCAGCTTTCAGCTTCAGCGTTACGAGTCTAGTTGTAGAGCCCTTTTCTAGCATACCTTTAACACGCCAACGCTCCCGGGAAACTTCCGACACCTTTCCGTAAGGCGCAAATGCAGCACGAACATCTTCATCTGGCACGTTGTGTAGTAGCCAGTGAAGCTTGAGTCGCACGTCCTGGTTCGCCGGGTCAATCACCAAACAGCGACCGTTTTTCACAGACAGCTCACCTACACTGACAATCTTGTTGACGGCTTCAGTATCCTTGAGAGTGACGGCCCAGACGTGGCTCATCCGATACGCCCCCATAGCGATAACATCGGGGATTAGCGAGTGTTGTGCTAAAGCATCCCGGAAATCTTCCACCCGGTACGGGCGGGCCCTGATATCGGCGTGCAAAAAAACGGTATTCAAAACAAACCGACCTGTTGGAAGCGCAGGCAAAACGACCTGGTAAGTGTTGTCCTGTTCAGCAGTCCTGTTACCGCGGCCTGACATGGCCGCTGAAGCCGCTCCTGAGGAGCCCTGCATCCTGCGTCCGTTCACTGGCGTGGCCGGAAGCAGAATCCCTGCGCCATCCCGGCGGGCGCATTGGAATAGTTTCACACTATAAGACTAAGATAATGAACTCTCATCGGAGTGCTTGAAGGCGATCATCTGAGCACAGGGCGATACTTTCTATTTTTTTTTTTCTTCTTTTAATGCGTCGTCTTTTTCTGTTTAGGTAAATATGAATGAAAGCAGCCCGCTCGGAACGCTTGTGTTCGGCGGAACTCAGTTCGAGAACCCCTGCCATAACCAGAGGTTTTCAGTTCAGAAATTATGCTGAACCACAACTGCAAATTTGAAAATGCGCCGTAGCGTCGTAGACTAAAAAACATTGTGCGAAGTTCGGCAGGATTGTAACGGACTAAAGATCAGTCTGTCCGGCCCATCTCAATATACGTGCGCCTTATCTTCAATAAATTTTAAAACAAATGATATTTCTCCGCGTCCCGATCATTACCGATCGTGCTATGTCTTCTGCAATTTCATCTTTCATTTTGTTTTCGTCCTGCGTGTTTTCTTGGCGTGATCGTACTCCAATGCCTTAAATGTAATAAAATAAAACAATCGTTCCAAAATAGCTATGCAGGAAGAAGTCACCACACGAAGACAAATGTTCATGATCAGTATTCCTGACGTGATGCTTTTCCTTGGCTTCCTTCCGCGTGCCGAGCTTTAACGGTTGTGGTTATAGAAAATACGTTGTCGCACAAACCACAGAATCCCCATGTATCTCACCTCCCGTCAAGGATGTTGCGCTGTAGTTAGTCCAAACTGGCATGCCGCCTGCGGGCCGCCGTCCAGCCGGACGACCGGCAGCGCACGAAGAACCGCGGCGTCACGACGAAGTTACAGTCAGGAACGGAAGGGGGTAACGCAAGGGGGGAAAGCTGACTGGACGGGGGGGACCAGCTCAGGAAAACTCGCCACGACCACGACAGGGAAAAAAAGAGGACGAAAGGGGGGGGAGGCCAAGCGAGATAAGAAAGGAAAAAAAAAATCATGAACACGCGAATCCTGTCCCGGCGGTTTGCCCCACGACGCCGCATCTGACAGCGCCGGACATCTATGGGGTATAAATAAATCTTTTCGAGGACACAAATCACACCAGTACACGAACACTCCCCCGCCGGCGTAAGGGAACAATGATTGGCACTAAATGTAGTTTCAATTGCGCCAGATATACGACTCTTCTTTGTGTTTTTTTTTTCTCTGTCTCCCAATAGCGAACGGCGCGGAATGCTGCGAGTGGGGAGGGTCAGCGTGTCTTAGTCAGCTGTGGCCGGTGGCCGGACTCGCGGCCGCCACTGAGGCCGAAGCAGAGCGGCCTCGTCTCGTCTCCTCGCAGCAGCGAGGTGCGAGTGGTGGCCGACACTGAAACGACGCTCTCGGCCGTTTGTCATACCAGCGACAGTCTGCGAGGCACCTGCGAGCTGGCGTCATTCGGAGGCCCAACATAAAGGGGCAGTTATGCTTATGTTAGCCGGAGGCGCGATACTGCATACTGAAGGTTTGAAGTGGCCTCGGTTTGAACTATACCAATCAAAACGTTGACGGTACTTTCAACGCAGGACACATGAGTAGCGCACTTATTGGTGCAAAGAAATAATATTCGCTTTCAGGACCACGAGCAGACGGAATGGGGCAGCGGTGCACCATCTGTCGCGCAAAGTAATTTCGCTCCGTAACGTACCGTTGCGCGATACGAACCGCAGGAAGTGTATTGCTCGATGTTCCAGTCGCTCCGTGGTAATATCCAAGGGTAAAGAGAGGCACACTAAACGTTTGCAATACTAGTACGCATATAAATTTATCGGGTAAAGATGCGGAAAGTGAAGCACCGGAAGCTGACCGCCGTATACAGGAGCGCCCAAACTGAGGCGACGAGGTTCTCGCGGAAGGGTGTGCGAATTGGTTGTGCGGAAGGGTGTGCGCGGAAGGGGTGTGAGGAATCTCGTGCCATATCTCGCCGGGTCGCCATAACGGTGCGTCATACATTGCCCAAAAGTAGGCGAGGTAGATGTGGATAGCAGCGAAAGGGGAAGATCCGGTGCTTCAGCATGTCAGGTGGCAAAAATACATGTAGTTGTAATTTGTCTCTCGAACATATCGAATAGCGAAGAGTATAGTGCTACTGCAAGCACTGGTGCATCACATGCCAATATGTAAGTTATTTAGTAAAAAAAAGACATGCGTATTTCACGTTACGTTGAATGTGCGTACGCAGGTGCAGCATTTGCGGTTGATTATGAGATGATGTTTTTTTTTTTTTCGTTTTTTTTTTCTCATCCAAGCAACGCTTGCAATAATTCTTTGTAGCTTACTCAGTGGCTGCCACTTCCGAGTACGGATAATAATTTCGTTATGTCTAACAATATAGCCCTGTCATGCCTTCCACAGCGACGGCTTAGTGACTACGTCATTATTGCAGTGATTACCTGACCGCGGCTTCATCCACAGTGGCCGCAACTAGTACACTCTCTTGATAGGCGACTGCAATACTAAACGTCTAGGCGATCAGCTGGGAATACGGCATACGTTCTAGGAATTGTAGTAGGAATTCCTTTCTTAGTAGAGTTCGCATCTCAGGGTATGACGCGACAGCTTTAGTGGCTCCCGTCTGCCGGCTCCTCTTGCGGATTTTTTTTCCGCGCACATGCACTTTCCTAGACGCTTAATCCCCAATCCTTTTTAATTTATGCCTTCCATTATCTCGAGCTACCACGCTATGTGAAAAAAACCACCCGAGATGTAAAGCCCCGCGTTAATCAATCCGTATGAGAGTGCATGCTTGTCTGACTCGGCATCCAGGGTGCCCGGATGGTTCGATCATTTTCCCTGACTTCTCTACGGTTGAGCATGAAACATTGGCCGTCGATTCCTTTCCAGATTTGGACTGCAAGTTGCCATTTTGTTCATATAATGTCTGTGTGACAGCAATTCGAGGAAATGTGGAAGGCCCTCAAGCTCCGCCTTTAAGGGTGTTACGCAATAGCGTTAAAGGCTCCCGTCTACAGCTGCCCTTGCGGATCATCCCTCTTCCGCGTACATACACTTTGGTATTCGTTTAATCATTAATTAATTAACTAATATCAAATAATTAATTTACTTATTTATTTCTTGCACACCTCAAATGCCCTTAAATAGGGGTATTACATGAGGGGAGTAGCCCAACAGCTCCTGCTACCTATGTAAAATGACCTCGTGACGTCACACAACCCGACTACTAATCAGTGCACGACCATGTAACCTGCCAACTGCCACCTGCGACTGGTCTTGACTGTTCCCCCACAACGCCGACGGCGACACATGACATGGGGCTTTAACCATATATCGCGTGAAAACTACGTTACCTTTACGGTTGCGCTCGTTATTTAACCGAAGAACAACCGTTGTTGGGGTTTCTCGTTTAAGGTTCATCCACCCGGCGTACCAAATCGCTGGTTCCGCCCGCAGATGAAGCACCACGTTAGCCGACGTCATGGGCTCTGCCTCGTCCGCGAACGGCGCAGGCTTCTCAGACCATGCTGAGACAGGTGCGCAGACTTCCTTTTCGGTTCTGGCGGCAGTCGGTTGCGTTTCGACAACTCTTTCCGAGCGAACTCTTTCGCGTCAATAATCTCAACAATTGCTTTTGCGCATTTATTTTTATATTAGTCGGGCCGGTTTTGCGTGAAAAAAAAAAAAAAAAAAAAAAAAAAAACTCCGTATATTTGCCCAGGTAGCTGTCGCCTGCCCGTTGCCGCTGTGCTGGTGCATTAAAAAAAAAAAAAGGGGGGGGGGGGGGGGGCTACTTACTGCGCTCTCGGGAGGTAGATGCAATAAGGGGGAGGAGGACAAGGGTTTCGAAGATTTTAACGAAACATCGTTAACGGTCTTGTTCGCCAGAAAATCCGGCGTCAGCATTGGGCGCGAAAAATCACGAGCCTTCCTCTGCCAGGTGGCAGTTGACATGGCCGAGCCCTTACTTGGGTGCGGGTTGCGTGATACGACGTTACAAGGCTGAGATGGCTGCCACCTCGAGCAGTCCCTCTACAGGACAGGAGTTGAACCCTGCAGCACTCTCAGATCCCGAGTCAGACACGCCTGGTTACAGCCTCTGCATCTATGTCGGATGGTCCTTCACAGCATTTGAGTAGCTACGACTGTACTCTGGTGATCATGTGTGAGAAAATAGAGGTACAAATTAAGTAATTATTTATTTAGCGACTAGTATAGAGATAGATAAATAAAGCAGGGGTATTGGCTGCCCTGCACAAACCAGGGGCAAAGTGCATCTACGCGAACGCGAGGTTAGCCGCAGGAACCATGGACACTCTCATCACAATTTTTTCTTCTACCCGCTTTATTGCTTGCTATCGCAAGTACGTGTACGACACGCGACCGTCCGCGGACGAGACGTGACGTCGGATGACGGGGTACTCCGTCCGCGGATGGAATCTGCGATTCGATTCGTCGTGTGGGTAGATCTTTACGCGTGCACTCGAGTTCAGAACGATCCCGTTTAATGATGTGCGCACAGGGAGTGCGTCTAGGAGTCTATTATGTCCGATACGACATTGCCAACGGCGATGCTCCTTCATGGCTGGGGATTGCAACGGGAAGCCGAAGAGCATCCTACAGTTACAAACTTGAGCGCCTTTGGACACACAGGTGGAAACAACGCTGCTGAAACTGTCTTCTTAGCTAAGACCCGCCGAGTAATCTTGATCTCTCGACGCCAGGGCCGATTTACACAACGGTCGACAGGTGCGCAGTCGCCAACATGTAATGTCGAGATGTTGGCACAAGAGGAACTCGCAATAAAACGCTCTTCTCTCCTCCTTGGCTTTGTTTTTAAATTTTTCATCTCTCTTTTATTCTTCTTTTCTTTATCTCGTCCTCTCGGGTCGCATGTGGAATTCTAAGTTCTGCTGAGGAAATGTTCGGCCGCTTGTCGGGGCTGGGAATCAATGTCGAGAGCTTCGTCTGTTGGGACATTGTATACGTGTTCCGAGATAACAAGAGCACACAAGGAGGCCATAAATCACAGGATGCTGCCCTGGTCACACAGTTAAGCTACTGCCATAAAACAAGGCCGATTAACCACAATCTGCGGGACTTATTACGTCGTTGCTTCGGCCTGACCCTGCCTCAATACTTCGTTCCCGATTGTCGCGCGTATAGAGAGAGGCGAACTGCTATCGGCGACGGCCGTCATTGGCATAGTGTATACCGCGACCTGCCGCACACACTGATACTCTGATACGGTAGGCGGGGCCCGGGCACTCTGCCGCCTGTTCTCTGGGCAGCGAGGATAGCTACTTCTTGTTCTTTCTAACGCGCGGCTATAATTGCTTCAAAGTGCACAGGTCCAGGATTCTGGGACACATTTAAATAGTGAGGCAACTTTGGGATATTATACGATATTGTTATGAACATGTTAATAGGAATTGCCTAGGTTTCTGATGCGTTGCAAAAATTTGTTTTAATGTTTCTTCCAACGCTCAAAACTGCCACAGAAAACCAATGGGCTGCGTTTTTGGAAATAATTATGAGGCAACAGGGGAACATTGTAAGATATACTTTTGTGAATATGTTGATAGAAATGGTCTTGACTTCCAATGTGCATAGAAAAGTATTTGTTCTGAAATTTTTTCTGCGCTCAAAATGAATAACCAAAACTTTCCATAGAAAAGCAATGGAGTGCGTTTTTAATCATGAATAGCAGAGAACTGGATGCGCCCTAAGGGAGGATTGATGCTGATATACTGTTAAGACTCGACTAAAGGAAGGTGAGGGAGCCTCGAAATATTTAGTTAAATCGAGAGAGGCGTTTTTCGGTCACTTAATCCGGTACAATTGATTACTATATGGTGTCGCGGCATCAAGAGAAGAGTACCGCAGCATCATATTTGGAAAGCGTAAATGCGCTGAAAATGAAATCGTGTTTTGAAAGAACGTGACAGCGCAACTTAAACAAAGGCCCGGGGAAGCTGCGCTGTTACTTCATCCTTAAATACAATACCAACTTGTGCACTATGCTATGTTGCTACAATGAAACTGCGGCTCGCGTAACCACCGACACCGATAGCGCGTATGAAAAGAAGCTACGAATATCTTAACTCGGCAAGAAGGGTTCGGCCAGGGGACAAATTTTCTTTTCCAGCAAAGACGTCGCTTATCTTTGTTCGGTTGCGGTTTGTAACGAACATCTGCTAGCATTTTTCATGCGTTCCTTCCTCAAGTGTTACGTCACACTGTCGCAGCTTATTAAGGGCAGCTACTATTTGTCGTGGTGGTGGCATGCGGCACCGCCGCCGACACAGGGTCGACAGGCCGGCTTTTTACCGCTGGCAAAATCTCGAGAATTCAAATCAATATAACTCACGTTTCGCACCGCGAAGTTTGGCAAAAGCGAGACATAGTTGCTGCACGGTGTTACCATTGGCTCGCAGGCAATACATTCTTGATCGTTTTATACAAAGTAGACCAAAAATAGACATTTTCGTCTTCTATTTCAGCAAAATGTTCGTTAAATCGGGACGGACAGCGAAATTGGTTTTGTTATTTCGAGTTACTCAAAGCATTGGATCATATAGGCGTCTGAGGGGGAATCGGGATATCTTTGTTAAATCGAGACTTTCGTTAAACAGAGTTTCGTTAAATTGAGTTTTGACTGTATTTAATGTTAAGGTGCAGTATTTCGAAATGCGAAATATTGTGGTCATAACAACTTCCCTTTTCAATAATGAGCTTGTCCAGAATTGTTGGGTGTGCATAGTCTTCACTGCATTTTTTCACACCCGCGTTAACTCTGAGGAAAATTCAGGGGAACAGTTAATCGCTAATTACCTGTGACTCTGAAACAACATATATAGAGCTAATTGTGAACTCCTATGCCAGATGCAACCTCCTCGCCATGCTGCGTGGGGTGTAGCATCACGCTTTGCGTCCACACACAAGCTTGCGGCATGGGGTCTCCCATTCCTTTATTAGTCGATAGTTGGACTTCCGCTTGATGGCTGATTCAAGTGACGACTAGCGATACGTCTCACGCAGATTCGGACGCAACTCGCCCCGGGCTTTAGCGGAAAAAAAAAAAAATATATGGAATTGGTATCTTTGACGACAAACCATCTTATTTGGTCAAGTTGGGGCGTTATTCGTCGTCATCAGCCTGACTACGCCCACTGCAGTGCAAATTGTTCTCCCCTGGCCCTCCAATCAATTGTCAAATGCCAGCTGCGGCAATGTCCGTAATCTCTCTACTGTCATCCGCTCACCTAACTTTCCGTTAGTCCTTGCTATTTGCCTGACTTTTCACAGTCTGTTACCCTTAACGACCATCGGTTATCTTTGTTTCACACTACGAGCTCTGTCCATTTCGTACAGTTTTCGACTAGAATGTCAGTAACACGCGTTCGTTCCGTACGGGTACATATATGTATACATATAGAAAGCGATATTGCGTAATGTCTGAACGATGATAGCCTCGTTCGTGCACAGTCTTCTCGCTATATCATGTTCTTGTCGCATCTTAATCCAGTCTTAATCTTATATTTGTACTTTTGCACCATGGTAAATGGAGAAAGGATTATAGTCATTGTGTGACACCGGCCACGGACGACAGAATAATGCTCAGAGAGGCCTGTTGGACAACAAGGAAAACAGTACTGATTTCGACGATGTCATGACATCATTTAACATGCCGTTCACCCGCGAGCAGCCCAATTGCTCCTCACCAAGGCGTCGTTAGGGTTTGCAGTCATGTACATGCTGTCTGGCGAAATATGGAGAATGAATATCAGCCTACCCACTCAAAGCCAGAACCGCTGTTTTCCAATGCTTTCTGGACAAAGGAAACATTTCAGCCTGCATTTAGGAAGCATTTCACTCCAGAGAATCCGAACATGAGGCCAGGGGAAGCTCGTATATCATTTAATGGAAAGCCTGTGGGTGAGCGTCGGCACGGCATAGGGTTTTGGCCCTATCAGTGGATGCCCAAACCATTAGGCTACACTCTAGTTTGTTAAAGTTGGTGGTTAGCCTGGGCGGTTTCTGTCTTTCTGACAATTAAGTGAATATTTTTTTGGCATTTATTTCAGAACATTTATTTTTCGATTAATGTTATTTCTGGACGACGAAATAGCATTTCTTTTCTTCGGTGATACATGTATACACCATTCTATAGTCAAAAGCCACATTTACTACAGCTTGTAATGCTTAATAAAGCAAAAGCAGTCAAGGTACCATTAGTTACCATGTTTATATAAATAATTTCACGTGACGCTGTCGGCGTAAGAAAAAGCAGGTGTTAATGTTATGTCTTTTGTTACTGCTATTCAGATTTCCCTGCACTCTTTCTACATAATGTAGGACTGCAGTGACCGGGTCATCAGATAAAACGCAAATTCCTATAAATATTTCGGCATCCACTTGAGCAAAGATTGAACCTGGTCGCAACAAATTCAGGTAACCAAATTTTAGGGTACTTACACCGTAACCTAACCTTGCCATAGCACCCCGTTAATAAAACTGCTTGCTTATTTAACATTTGTACGGTCGAAATTAGAGTTTGCATGCGCCGCGTACGATCCTCCTTTTACTAACCTTATTGAAGCTCTAGAATCTGTCCAGAATCGCGCTGCAAAATTTATTTGTTCCGACTATTCATATCACACCAGCGTCTCCGCACTTAAATCTCGGCTTAACCTTCCTGCATTGGCCTGTCGTCGCAAGATCGCTCGCCTTTCCTTATATCACAAATTTTATCATACCTTTGATCCTAAAACTACTCCTATCACACGTGCTCATCGCATTTCTCGTAGCTCTCACCCTAACGCCGTCTATCCAATGAAAGCCCACACCGATACATATTATCAGTCTTTTTCTTGAAAACAGCTCCAGACTGGAATGGCCTTCCATCCGAAGTGGGAACCATCACCAACTTCAGCCAATACAAAACCGCCATCGAAGATATTTTGTATTCATATTAATTTACACAGCCCACCCCTCATGTAATGTCCCCGGACCTTTGAGGAATAAATAAATAAATAAATAAATAAATAAATAAATAAATAAATAAATAAATAAATAAATAAATAAGTTAATTAATTAATTAATTTCTAATACCAATTTGCGCAATAACCAAAACAAACGAGAAGATAAAATAACCGACAGCAACCGTTCGAATAATGCATATATACACAGATGACTTGCTATGCAAGTGGAAATACGCTTTTCTGGGCAATATCACGGGGTCGACGTCACGCTGCTATGTCGCCGCGAACCATTCTAAGAAGGATAGGGCACAGCGTGGTTCTGTTTGGCGGCCCCTTCGTGAATTCTTTGCCGAAGCATTCAGACGCTGTTGTCAAAATAATCCTCTGGGAACGTTAGCGATATTCACGCCATGGACACCACACTACGGCCGCGCAGCAATACCGTCGACGAAGAACTCGCTCGGCAGATACGTGCTGCATGCTGATAACGCGGCAAAGCACTTGCAGAAACTTCCGGGTCAAAAAAAAAAAACAAAAAAAAGGGGGGGGGGGGGGGGTTCACCGTACATAAACCGAGTAGGAATTCTGCGAAAGCTTTTGCGCGCAGATGGAAGTAAACGAAGACGACGATGTGCAGTGCACAGCACGACAGTTTGTTGCAGTCTGCACGCGGAGCGATGGGCCACTGCTATAGCAACGGTGTTCCCTTTTTTTTTTTCTTCTTTTTTAGTCCAAGAGCACTACAGGCGGACCTACAAGCGCTAGCCGATATTGCTACGCTCTGAATTTCCGGATTAGTGCAGGAAAACAAAGCTCGCCGGCATTCCTGCGCGCACCGGTTTGTACATCAGCGAAATGGAAGAGCCGGGAAATATAGTTTCTCTGTTTTCTCAGTGTCAGCCAGAAGGGAAGGCAGCCTTGGGTGCAGGAACTGCGGACTGGCAAGCCAGTCACAAATTCAATCTGCATTTTCAGGGAGACGACCTCTTTCTCCCCGGTAAGGATTCAGTGCCTCCATTACAACTTTCTTTCTTTCGTTTTTTTTTTATTATTATTGTTCGTGGCTGGTAGATTTAATTGCGGCCACGATGCAGCCGTAACGCTCGCAAAATTGTACCTCGCTGTAACCCAAGATGAAATTAAAATCTCGGCAGTCTATATTTACTTCTCTCTGCATGTAATAATTTCGAAATGATGGTTGTTAATTCTAAACACTTAGGTTTCACGGTCCGCAGAATAAGACATCGTACTGAAGAGCGGCGGTAGACGCGCGGATAGTAAAGAGGTTAGAGCCAGGCGGCATGGTAAATGAAAATAAAGCTGCGACTGGCAGATCGAGTTAACTCGCCAGTGAAGGGGAAGTTTACATATTAGACGTCATCGGTAACTTTCACTTCACCCGTTTCTTTCAAGCTTGGAAATTAGATCATCGGCAAGTGAAAGCAGGAACAGAAGTCTGAGTCGCTATACTCGCGTTTTCGTGCGCCTGCGAGACAGCGCCCCGAGTTAGCGTCGCAACGCATACAGCGTATACATACTGTGCTCTATATAGTTCGTGAAAATTGACAATAACATTACATTGACCTTTACTAGTTGTGAAAAGCGCGATCGTTTCTGTTGCTTGCGATACATGTGCACACTTTTTTCGGCAGCTGAACGCGGAGGCAGGAAACTCATCACAAAAAAGGTCCATGTCACACTGGCACTTTTCATTCTAACTGAACTGGATCTGTATCGAGGATTTCAAGCGTGACTAAAGCATCCGCTGCTGCACGGATATCCAATGGTCATTGAAATTTGGTCCTTAGTTTGTGTACACGGTGAAAATTGCGATTGATACAACCTCTTTTTTCATTACCGGCGTACTTTCGCCAGCTATGTGAGAAGACCCAACTGAAACTGTCGCATCGTTAGCTAACGAACTTGGTGATGCCTGCAGGATGCTCAGATTTTTTTTTTTTTAATACAGTATGTCATTGTATAAGCAGGCACAGAGGACTGTAAGTGTTTTGCCGTGCGTTGAAATCAATTCATCTAATGGTATTTCTCTTTTTATTTCATTAATTTTGTTTGTTGCCTTAAAGCTCATTAGGAGCGATGGCGTAAACTACTGCTTTAAATTATGCTCAACGATCTCGAGCGCGCCGGGGGAATCGTAACTTATCCAAGCATGAACGGGCTTAATTGCTCTTGAAAGTGACTGTGTATAACGACCTCCTGATCTGCATTGACCTGTATGAGCCCAAATCAAAATCGAAAGTGCGGTTTGACAGGGGTATCAGCTTCAGAGAGGAAGCGAAGAAAAACCTATTGCAGCACAAGTCCAGGAGGAGCCAGAAGGCGATCAGGTAATCCGTTTGTTGACGGCAGGGATGAAATTGCCGATGAATAAGCCAAAGCAATTTGCGGTCTTATGCGTTGTTTTATGTTGATTGTGGAACGTTAGAGTTAGAACCGCTGTCAGTGTCCTTACATGCGATGAAAAAGTACCTCCTTGAAGAAGTAACAGCTCTAATAATGTGATGGCAGTCGGAGAACACAAGGCGCGATGCTATTATTACTAAATCAAGGCTTACGAGGAGGTGAAGGCTTTCGGCTACGCCATGGCGTGTATTAAGTAGAGACGCGATGCCTCAAAGCCACAAATGCATGGTGATTCAATCCAAGGATTCCATTTTCTCGCAACGCTCCTCACTCCTGCGCTCTGTTAATTCTTTCTTGTGACATATTGCAACTCGTACTCAAGCAACCTGTGGCGTACACCTAAATGATACTGACCTTTTTCGGTGAATATACCATATGTTTCAAAAATAAATCCAGCTTTCGTCTATTGGATATCTCTTTTATGTTTAAACAAAGAACTCCATAATTAAGTGCCACACGGGAGATAAAAGCTCTTCGCGTCCTATTTGTGGGCGCCAAATATCACTGCAACAACGGCTTAATTATCCATCGTGCACTAGCGGTATAAATGCTCGCAAACGGCAAGCCTCAAGGTGGACACCTGCAAGGTTGGTATTAATTCCCACGGTTTTGCGGGTCGATTCCGAGAACTAGAGGAAACCGGAAGGATGCCAGACAAGCCGCGCTTGCTTCTCCGCTCAGCGCGAGAAAGCAAACTGTATGGATGGATGAGCAGGCGTGTCTCAAAACCGTAAGCGGGCTTCCCGGGCTAAAGCAAGCGAAAAAAAAAAAAAAAAAATATATATATATATATATATATATATATATATATATATATATATATATATATATATATATATATATATATATATGTGTGTGTGTGTGTGTGTGTACAGAGAAAGAGAAAGGGAGAGAGAGACAAGTAGAATGGCGGCATTCGAGTTAATGGGTGTGGACAAACGTCACAGCGAACACGTGAGTCTCACTCTATTAGCTTTCACGAAATCGCCGCGGATTGCGGCTCACTGTTCACTTTTCGAAGCGGCTCCCTGCAGCGCGCATCGAGCGAGGTCGCCGTTTTGGGCAAAGTGAAAGCGCACCCGCTGTAAATATGGCGCCCCGCAAGCAGAATTAGTGCGGTGACACGGGCCTTAATTATACGCACACACATACAGCACGCGCAGAGGCGGCAGCAGCAGAAGCAGCAGCGCACTCCGGCCGGCCGGCCAGCCTGGGCGCAGTCTGGGAGGGGGGAGAAGAGGATATGAGGCGGTGGTGCCCGGCCAGGGTCGGGGCTGGGCGCGCGGCCGCCAGCAGCTTGATGCGAGCGCGGGGCGCGGCCAGGCTGCATTTGCTTAGGGCCGCGCCTGCCCCTTGCCCAAACAAAAGAGCCGCGGAGCCCAGCCGTGCAGGGAAAAGTTCCCGTCCTTTAATTAAACGGCAGTTTTAAGAACTTTCGCTTATTCGCGCACGCGTTGCTCGGCGCCTGGCTTTCTGGATGCTGTGCGTTCGAGAACCGGCCATCGCGCCTGGATCGGGCCCTTTGTTTGATGTTTGTTTTAATCTATATTGGGCATTTCTCTATTTGCTTTCATTGAGCCTTCACTTTATCTCTTCTTTTTACTTCACCCTATATGAGCCACTTGCGCGATAACGCATATTATCATTTTTTTTTTTTTACTCCATTTGGCGCTCGCTGAATATTCAGAGGCTCGGGCGCGAAAGATTTGTGGTGTTATTCACGCAGCAAGGAGAGAGAAATGCGACGAGCATGATGCGCAGCGACCTTGTCGCTGTTATGACTATTTATGGAGAAGCCTGCGGCGAGAGAGGAATGCCGAAATCGTGTTTGCGCGTTGCTGCTCGTAATGCGATGAAGTTTAATCACCGGCCACTGTTTTTACAGCAGCTACAAGCGCTTTTATAAACATTACTTTCTTGGTGGCGTCGAGCGCTGCACCGCTGCACGTTCTCAATGACGAAAAGTCGGCTTTGTTGCAATGTGTACAACAGATGCAATGTGTATACATATGGGCGAATTCAATATACGCCACAGTCTCAATAAACTGCCCATTTTTGGCATAATAAGCAATGTTCTTCAGCCGTGAACCATCCTGGAATAAAACTACGACTTTACAAAATAAAGATAAAAGCAAATATTGCTAATTTTGCTGATCAAATCGAAACTTCGTCGTTTTTGATGGCCGCGTGAAGTCAGCTTTTGTTTGCATTGGAAGTATTTGCAATGCTATGATCACGGGGTAGGGGTCTGCGGCTGACATGCGTGGGTCGATTGATGTATCGATGCATGCCTCAAAACCGATTATTTTCTGCGTGCCTATTGCTGCAGTTTAGCTGCGCAGCTATTGTTAATGGCGGTTATAGGTGACAGTTAGCGGTGACATTTGGCGACGACACTTAGATAGCAGTCAGTGAACGTAATTCCAGCCACAGGTTCGGATTCGGTCGTGGTGGTCTCGGACACGACCCTTTAGCGAGCTATCTGATGTACACACCACAACTTTTTGTTTTGGGATAGTTGCTGCGAAATAAGCTGTTTATGAGCCACTTCGCACGAAAACGAGAAAGAGGAGACCGTCTCGTTTATGTCGCTTCGGAGGTGTCCTTTCGTGCTGGTTGTCTTTGAAGCTCATTTGGAAACGAATTGTCGGTTTGCTGCCACGTGGTGTTACGTGCCTAATAATTAACATAGAAAAGGCTAATACGCAGAAGCCTGAAGGGCTGGGGAAGCTATGCCTTTTTATGAAAGGGAAAGCAGAGTGAGTTGGCGAATATGTGCTTTGATCTCAGGCACTGTAAGCAGAGGCCAGAGCACCCGGGGCGAAAGTGTGTGACCAGGGTGGCAAGCGGTGCATGGATTGTTGCTACCGGCTTGTTCTGGGGTTAGAGTTGCATTGGTGGCCTTCCTGCATGCCCGAAAGAACCAGCGCAGCCGTTCATGCCTAGAGACGCGTTCGACCCCATCCTATAGCGACATGCAAGCGCTCTGGTTATATTCGTGTAGAAACGATTAAGAAAGAAATGGAATTGTCGCTTAGCAGCAGCGGTAACTGAACTGCCCAAGACTGGAGTTCCTTTCGGGGTATACCACCCTTCGTAGGATTAATCTGCTCCTTATCATTCGAAGAGTAATTATTAGTACTGCTGTAAAAGCCCCCTTCAACTTGTTCGAGTTAGGGAGGCGTTGAATGCAGTCTGAATTCTGGTTTAGTCTAATTGGTTCGCGCTCTTAAATCTTGAAGAAACAACATGAAAGGAGAACAGTAACGAAAAGCCCACATCGGACCTGCTGGATAGTATCCGTTTCATCTTAGCGTGCATTTAGTGTGGTGTCAGAATTGAAAATGAACTTCGTTTCGTACTCGCATCTGATAATAACCCCTTCAATCCCCGCACATCAACGTACGCTGAACGTTTGCTCCATCTTACTTCTGTCAAATAAAGTGGAGTTGGCCCTGTTTTTGCTTCATAGAGTATTAAATGTTTTCCTCCCACGACGTAGGACCGTTCAGGTCTCACGAGCTTGGATCTTTCTGCCATAATATACGTACACTGGCGGAGAGCGCTTCCTCGTCCTCCGGACTCTTCGCTGTAATTAATTTAGGTAGATAGAAGGGTACAGACTCCTTTTTGATAGCACAGATCCAGCGCTCGAGTGCTTTGGTTAGATGCGATGTTCTGTACGTAGACCGAACAAGGAGACCAGCGCCGCTCTTTGTGAAGCTGTTGCTATGTGCAACGAAGCCTACAGGGCTGATTTTAATTAACGGGCCCAGGTGCTAGACCGCATTTTCTTGCTTGCAGTGTAAAGACAGGAGTGGGCATTTTGGCTACGGGCCAGAATGAGTTAAGAGGCCGCACGCCGCAAGGGGGCTTTACACCCACACGTCAGATTTCCCCATTTCCTCTCCAACGGGTCAACTTTAAGCGGCGTGGGGAAGAAAGAGGGACGTACACTTGCTTTTCATAAAATTACGCCCGGCAAGCAACGTGTTTCTGACAGCCTGTATAGGAAGTCGCGCCTGTCGTGCATAGCAAGTTGAGAACATTTTAAACCGCGGCCTATATTGTAAACCAGCATGTAGGCTTATTTTATTCATTGACTACTCAGTCATTGTGGCACTGCAAAAAAATCATAACCATTACGATATTTTACGTTAAAGACGCTGTGTCTTACGGTGCCATGCATGAGCATCGTGTTTGATCCAGCTTTTCTAATTAGCTATGATATTTTGCTTTGCCAACATGTGAAGGGAAGCAGAGAAGAAACTGCGGCGTGCATCAAACAAGCATAATTTGTGAGCGATCCCTTATTGTTTCACAGCAGTTTACAAGTCAAAGCGCCATTAACAGTAGCTGAATAGGTTAAAAATAACCTTGAGATTCAACATCGTTGAGGGTGTGATTTCTATCGGGAAGAGACAGTTGTTTTGATTACCATCGACATAGAAATCGAGGATGCAGTATGGGTGTTTTGGTGCTCATAATCTTGCCGATTTTGTGATGTAAGATATTTTATTATAGTGATGTCTATAATTGGTGTTTTGAAATTAATACTGAAGCGAACACGTAACATGGCATTGTCACAGACGAGGAAGAATTTGGCCCCGTATGGAGGCAGTCCACGGTATCGGCGATTCGAAGAAGTGGATACATCTTTTCTTAGTTACCTTATTTAGGTGACGATAATCCACACAGAACCGTCATTGGCATTTTTTTTTTTAACACACGGCTAGCTTTGGCAGCAATTGGTTTACTTGGTCTTCCAAAAAAGGTTGTGTGCGAGGATAACACCTGAGTACTTGTAATTCTTAACATGTGCTAAGTTTCTGCCGCCTGGAGGTACTGGGTAGGTAAAGGTTGCTTTTTATTTGTAAACTGCAGAACTTTACATTTTGAAAATTTTAATGTCATGTGCCATGCTTTGCACCATACTAAGACAGAGTCAAGGTCACTATGCAATTCATAGGAGTCGCTTACACAAGTGACGTTACGGTAAATACAACAATCGTCGGCATATAATCTGGCCCGACTGGAAACCCGGTCAACTATATAATTGATAAATATTAAAAAAAGAAGAGGGCCCAAAACTGATCCCCGGGGAACACCCGATAAGACTGCAATATCTGATAAGCTTGCGCCTTCAAGAATAACGCGTTGGTTTCTACTGACGAGATACGCTTCGAGCCATTTCAGCAGAGTGGTGGAGCTTTGGAGGGTAGCCAGTTTCAGTAATAATAAATTATGTGCGACAGAATCAAAAGCTTTTTAAAAATCCAAAAATATGCAGTCAACCTGGTTACTATTGTTAATTGAGAAAGCGACATCGTGAGCAAACTCTGTTAGTTGCGTATCGCAAGAAAATTCCTCTCTGAAGCCATGTTGCATTAGACAAAAAAAGTTGTTATCCTGGAGGTGCCTAAATAAATTAGTGTAGATGATTTGCTCTAGTGATTTGCATATGACATTTGTAAGTGAGATAGGCCTATAGTTCACAGTTTTTGTTTTGTCGCCACTTTTATATAGAGGAACTATGTTGGCGGTTTTCCAGTCATCGGGCAAGGCGCCGACATCCATCGATGTTTGAAAGAGTGTGGCTAAAAAGGGAGCGACAGAAACGGCACAGTTCGTCAAGATATGAGGAACGTCGCCGGTGTCAATGCGGTGCCTGACAGTCAGAGCTTGGCCCAGGGCACTGTTTGCAGGTCGAAAATGTCGGGATAGGAGTCGAGAAGCTGCCAAGATTGGACAGGAGCAAATCGGATGGCATCAGTGTCATGATCCCGTCAGTCGGAGCCTGAGTAGGAGCGGGATCAGGGTCTGCAGAAGCTGGAGCATGATCAGTGTCCAGTAGAGCAACTTGGTAGGAAACAAGAGGCGAGAGCGTCGCTACCTAAATGCCGGGTGGAAGCACTTGGGCCCAACAGCTGAAGTTGAGTAACGGCAGTGACACAGTGTTCGCCTTGACTGTACGTTATGAGGCAGTGCAACGTTGCGGCGCAGCAAGAGATCGGAAATAGGCGCAACTAAGTAGTCACCTTCGGGGGCAGACGAGGTGGGACGGCGGGTAACGAATTAGGCGGATATATATCGAGGGCATAGAAACTTGGTCCTGCGAATACAATCGGGGAGAAGAAGGCAAGGGTTCAGGATCGATGAATGGGAGATCTAGTTGCAGGACGCCTTCCGAGCATTCGATCAGGACTGATGAAGGCCAGCTGGAGTAGATGCAGGCCGCCTCTGAATCTGGCTTGTCGCGCCGTAACAATGTGATATCGACGTCTACTCTAGCAGTCTTCAGGCGACAATGCCACGCGGCCTATACTTACCGTCGTCCTAAGGGCCAGTGATTTTCTTCTAGTTTTCTTACGTTAATTGCAATACGCATTGCACAGCCGACGTTCTTGGCACACATTTTTAGGTTTGGGAAGCTTGTTACTTCATTATGCTTGAGCACTGCATCCACGCAGCAGCGAACGATGTAGGGAACTTCTAGATCCTCGGCTGTCGGCCTGCCAGTGTCGATGCGGGCCTGGAACGACACTGTCAACGCTTCATGAAAGAATAATAAGAGCGACGGCTGTTCGGAGAACGTCTGCGCCGGCACAATATTCATGTTCATCAATAAAACATCGAAGCGAAACGCAATAGAGCACGCGCGCACGCAAAGAAATCAGCAGCAGCTCATGCAGAAGTCAGCGAAAGAAGCGCGTCGCTCGTCATGCAACATAAGACCGGCGAAGCGGCGAGTATGTGCTTTATATAGGGGCAGTTACCTATGTCCACATCGTCGGAACACGCAGCCACCGGCACATAACGGTAGCAAAAGTAAGATTTAATCGGCATCTTCCGTGCCACAGCGGGGCCCGGGGCGGGGCAGCAGACGGCCATCGGCTGTGTTCTGCCCCCGTTTTGAAGGGGCAGAAAGAAAGAGCGGCCGCTCAGCAGCGCCGCGGAACAAAAGGGCAGCGCCGCCAAAACTTTGTGGGAAGCCACCCAGGTGCAGCAGTGAGCGGGTGTCCGGACGCGTGTACGGACAAATGTATACTGATGTAGCTACGTGCATCGGCTTCATGCATGTATAAATAGTGGGCCTTTCTTTGTGGTGTGCCTTTTTGTTCGCCATAAACGACTCTCTTCTGTGTCTAACGGGGGCGGAGAAGCGGCCACGAGCGTCGTCGTTGCCTTTTCTGATGCTAATGGTCTTCAAATGCTTTGCGCTGCGTGGATTGGGGCATTTCATCGCGGGGAAGGCACAACGGGTGGAAAAAACTGCGACAGCCGGCGCTCGTGGCATATGTAGGTCCAGAGAATGTTGACCACACCGCAACCGACGGCTGCTGCGCCCGATGTAGAAGGAAAAGGCTGGTGCTTCAATGACCCCCCCCCCCCCCCCCCCCACACACACACACACACTTCCCCTAGCAACTACTAGCAGCGACTACTTTCGACCGCTCCGCGAGATATAACTATACTGGGCGTTCAATTAACCTTAGCCAAACAAAGGTTGAAAACCAATTTTCTGCTGCATGTGGCATTGAAACTATACCAGCCGGATATCACTGGTTTTATGAAATCGTTGCAACTGTATACACATATACATATCGAAGGTCGAGAAAGAAAAAAATAAAAGAACAAATAAATATAATTGGCTTCACTTCCGGTGAAACAGCTCCATTCTGAACCCCATTTCTACAATCTGAAGGAAGCATGCGAAGCTGCGGAGGTGTAATGGTTGCGGCCGTTCGGGAGCAGTTAGCGACTGCGCTTACTTGAGTGCACCAAGCCAAATACAAGCGCTGGAGCGCAGTCAGTCGCTGGACATTCAAAACCTATCATCCGTTTAACAGGCTGTTCTCAGCACTGCGAAAGACAGAGGCGATCTTCAAGCCCATTGGGATGGCACGCACTAGGAAACTGCTTTCTTACGCACCTGTCGATCACAGTGTACGAATGTGTAAGGAAGGCGGTCATGTATAGTGTACTAGCGATCCCGATCGGCCTGCAGGTCGCTTTACCTTTCGAAGTGCTGCAAACAGCTTGTACAATTTTCCAAATGCGACTTTTTGCGCACCTCTAGTGGCTCCAGATATCAAAAAATAATTTTAATCATTGATTGAATGACAGCTTGATTGTTTAGAACAGCTGGCAAAAACACTGCTTCATTGAAACATCTTTAGCTAGTTCTATTTAGGCGGACAATGTAGGGAAAATGAAAGGATGATTCGCAAATAAAAGACGCTAAAGATCAGCGAGGCCAAGGAAAGCATAGAAACTTATATATTTTTTTCTTATGTTGACGTGAATTAATCCTGAAATTATTTTATAGGTGAAAATTAAATACAAAGCAATAGAAAAACAACACTGCTGCTGCTGGGATCCGAACCCACGACCTCCTAATTTCGCGTCCGCCGCTCTTACCAACAGAGTTGCAGCGACGACGGTTCAATGCTCTACTCTCTTGGATATTACTGTTGCTTAACTGAGCCTTGAAAGTGTTCTCCAGCGCCTGCCTCATCCATATGGCAGCGGTCATGGCACGCGTCCTTTATCATTGCGAGTATCTCAGTTGGTAAGAACACCGGACGCAAAAAATCGGATGCCGTAGGCTCAAATCTCACTAGCGGCAGTGTTATTTTTTCTTCTACTTTGTATTTAATTACGTACAGTTGCGGCCATAATAAAAAAAAAATTGAGGGGGCACTTTGGACCTCTAAAGTGCGATGAGGCAAAAGCCTTCATAGCGCGGTGGTTGTTGAATCTTTTACGAGATCTTTACTGAACTGTGGCTTACTGCTTACTGACTCTTTAGCGCCTGTTAAATGATTTGAAAAAGTGTGACATTAGAGGCTTATCAAGTTTATTGGTGCATGTGACACTTTCTGCGGACGGAGGCACGCACGTACGCCAATGAGCCTCTGAAGGCTTTTGCCTTAGCGTTCCTTGGCGCGCGTTCGTTGCGGTGCTCATTCATGTGTGGGACTGATGGCACGGCGTCACTCCTATCGCGCGGCATTCTCATAGCCACGTGACATTCTGACACAAGCCGGAAGCGTCTGAAGCGGATTCGACGCGCACGAACTTTCTAAGTTTTTTTTTTTCATTGCGCCGCGCTCTCTCCAATGACGTCGCGTTGTTGCTAGGATGTGTCATGACATCAATGATGGCGATCTTCATGGCAACCGCGTTTGGCATGACGCTAGACAAGGAGAACTGAGATATGTTTCTCACGTATACCTAGCTGAAAAGAAAAAGCCCGTCGTGGCGCGCTCGGCTGGTGACTGGAGGTGCAGGAGTTCGATTCGCGGCGGAGTTTTTTTCTTGAAGGCTTTCGCCTTACATATTACACCACTGATGACGTCATCAGTTTGGTTGACAGCTCTAGTGTGACAGAAACGCGACCGGACACGCTGGCGAATCATGAGCCATAAAAGGCTTTTGCCTTGTTACGGTGCACGCTTCTGATGTTTGACTTTTTTTTTTTACTCCTTCCGTAGAGAACATACGATGGCTACTGAGATCCGCATGCGAGCGCACCAGTGGCATGTGTTCACGTATGTGTAAGGTGCTTCCTAATATCGCTAGGTTACGCGTGACAAAACATTTTAATTTTGCCGATTCGTGCTCCTTATTATTCTTACTATTATGGGCGGGGCTGTACATTTCAGCCATCAAATGATTACGGCACTAATTCACGTCAGCAGGAGAAATAAAAGAATATTTTTAAATCGATATTTATTGCCTCAGGGCATCAGTAGGTTATGAGATGAAGGATGAATAAATGATTAAATGAATGGAAAAAGGTTGGCTGATTTTATGAAGTCCAAAAGTGAGCGATGATGAGGTCCCTGCGTTCAAGTGACGTATGAAGCAGGATTGGTTGCTGAAAGGCCAGCTTTGCTCAGGTGCCGGATTCGGATTGGTTTCAGTGCTGGGCAGTCCCACAGCAAGTGGTGGATGTCGGCCTCAATATCTTCGTTTTTACAGATCGGGCACCCTGGGCGGGGATATAAGTGCTGGAAGTATGACCACGTCCTAGTGACAGCTGGTGTAAGGGCAACACCGACCCGGATCCTCCTAAGCACAACCTCCTCTGCACGGGTGAGACCGCGGGGTAGGGATATCGCACACGGAGGGATAAGTGTACGTGTGGGGCACCGGAGGTGATCCTTTCTTGACAAAAGAAGGGTAGCGTCGTCTACTTCGAGGAGCCGCGGGATTGATGCGTCTTGGTTCACGAGGCGGGTTGCTAAGTCAGCTTGACTTTGGGAAGGCAGCAGATCCCGTGGGACCCACTCAGTGCGTATTGACTGTGGGATGCGCGCCGCAAGCTGGTGGATGTCTTGGCAAATTTTAGGGCAGCGGCTTACACGTCGGAGCAGACGTACTGCTTGAAGTGCGTCAGTGCGGATGACAACGTGGGCTGTAGGGAGCATGGTTATGGAAGCCACGGAGCAGAGTGCCTCCTGAATTGCCACGAGCTCAGCGCAGAAAGATGTAAGTAGTTCCGAAAGTTGAAACGTAGTGGTCTGATTCAGGCTAGGTCTCCGTGAACAGTAGTAGTGGACACCAGAAAAAATTTATTATGCTTTCCACGACCTCGTTGACTGTTAGGGCCAAATTTTAGAAGGCTCCTTCCTTGTTTGGGATGCCTTAAGAGCGGCGCGCACCCTCCTTCGTTCAATGTTTAAATACGCCCCACTGAGACATTCTTATTTAGGGCGTATTTAAAAATTGACCGAAGGAGGGCGCGCCGCCCTTAAGACATTCTCACTTAGGTAAGGTGCATCCTAAAATTTGTTCCTTATCTTTACATGTAGCTATACAGTGGATCTGAAGCACTGCCTCCAGAGCCTGGAAACCACGTATGTAAATGCGCACAGTGACCTGTTTCTGCGTCTATGCCAAAACCCTCACTGTGAGAGCCATTAATGAAGTTGCGGCGATTCCGATAATGTTTTCGCTGAAGCAACTTAACATACGCGGCGTTTATACCTATATAAAGAAGTATAAAGGGATGTTGCTGCAGCTACCAGCGGGTCTTCAGTGGTATCGTATAGTAATTGTGCATCTACTAAATGTTCACATCTAAATATATTTATCTTGGAGGATTTGTCTCTATAGCTGTGTCCAAAATCAGTATGCAGGCGTTCTGTTACTTCGCCTTCATGCCAACCAGATTTCTTTCCCATACCAATGGCAGCGCACAATTTAGCTGGGAACTAAAAAGTTCGGAATTGCACATTGCTGAGCCCCATCATTCTCAGGATGTAATATCTCTCCGCAACACAATTACTACCAGCCTGTTTTCATCATCGGTACCTGGATTAATACATGCCCACTCCGAAATCTTGACCTCCAGAGAGGCAAGGTTTGGCGCAACCTGGTCCTGCAATCGAACCCATCGCCTTCATAGCATTTATACTGCTTAACTGTGCTGCAAAATCTTTGCGATTTAATTAAGGGCTTTAACTCAAGAGGTGGAAGTTAACAGTATTTTTAGCGTTCTTTAAACTGTGCACACTTTACTATATGCTGGAAGGCGCTAAGACATGGACAGAGACATCGCGAATGATGCCTTTGGCTCAGTCACGTATTTCAAACAACGGCTCAACACTGCTGACAGACGTTGACAGACGTTGACAGGCGTAATGAATTTTTCATCACTCGTTCGCAAAACCACTCTGCTCATTGCGCCCATAGGGGCTGAAAAAAAAAAATAATAAAAAAAGTCTTTTCACTATCTGTGTTTATTTACGGGAATCAGGTGAACTCTTTTATCACGCAGTTTCGGCGAATACCAGTGTCCCTATAACACGTTCAGTCCTCTAACAAAATAAATAATTTTATTTTTGATGAATATATTTTATTAGACGCTGAATTTCTGAACGAGCGAGTACTCCTGCATGTCATCGAACTCAGTACAGTGACGTCGTTTCATGAATTTCGCTGAGCCTTCCGGAGGTAAAAGAATGCAGAGTCGTCTTGCACTCGCTCCTGTCGCGGTCTGAATCCACAAAGCCACTCTGGCCAAGAAGCGCCTCGGGATACTGGCCGCATGTCGACGCCTTTCCGGCATACACGCCATGCATGCCCCCTCACGATGGGGAAGCGAACACACCGCAACATCGAGTTTTGCCACGAGACAGGCGCCTTACATCGCTTTAGAGATTTCATATCGATCTCATCCCGCGGGAAAGCCTCGCAGAGGCGGGACCACCTGGCGCCACGTGAGCACTGGCGACATTAAGTCTTGTTACTGCCGCTGTAGATGAGTTGTGCCCGCTGGGCCCGGCAGACAGGGACAGCTTGTTTCAATTAGGGCTGCGACACAACAGAGGCCCTTCCTCCCATGCTCGTAAATTCATTAAGCAGCACAGCGACGAGCAAAGCGACCATGATCCGGCTGTTCTGGCTCGGAGCACAAGAAGGCGCGCGAAAAGCACAGCAGAGCCCATTTGTTCCCGCCAGTTGCGCCATTGGGTGCGGGGCTGCAGCCGTCGGCCGTGTTGCTTCTGCGGCTCAGGAGTGGAGCCTACAAAGGGGCTCTCAGACGTGTATATAAGGTGCACGAACATACCGCCGCAGCGTTTCTCGCCAGGGTTCCAATTGACGGAGACGTTGTTGTTTACAAAACATTTCCGGCAGCATCCAAGCGCTTCAGTGACACTGCAAAAGATCCCCAAAATTCTGCCAATGACACGGAAAACAGATTTCATTGTTTCGCCAGAGAGGGAAAATGGCAGTGCAAGAAAGTACGAATTGTCACGCCGGAGTATCAGGCCTCCGTCTACGGAAACGAGCCACTTTCACCCAAGTTTAAAGAAGAACAAAACGTATTAGAATGCACCTATTTGTGAACACGTAGAACATGTCTTTTTCGGCGCGAACGGTCAGTATGCGTGCAGAAACAGAAAATTAATCGAAAACGTTCACAAGAACGTGGCAGAATACATATTGTCGGCGCTTCGCACTCCTTTCTCCCCGTTTCACGTTTCAGTTGACGGGATGGCACGAGGGCCGTGCCTAATCGGTTAGACAGGAACCATGTCGCTGCAGGCGCGAGACCGATCGAACGACTGTCTCGCGCGGCCGCCGCCGTCCTGAAACGCCGCTTATACATCATTCGCGGTGAATCCGCCGCTGACGCTTCGCGCGGGAAACGATAAAGCAAATTGTCTAAACGCGCTTGTTTGAACCAAGGTCCGAAAAACGATAATGATCGAATAGGAGCGGTGCGCGCCGCGGGGGTGGCGTCCCTGCCGAAAGCACTTGCACTAAATGAGCGCCGAAGGCAAGAAGAAAGGCGGCCGCTATACCACCTCGGCTACGTCATCAGCGCGTTTCCCCCCGAACCCGCTTCCACTCATGCCAGGCGCGGATATCTTGGCGGCCGAAGAGGGGCCGTAACGAGGCCCAGATTAATGATGCACCTAGATGGCGACAAAGGCCCCCGCCAGTGGTTGCTAATTATGGGGGCGCGCTCGGTCGATATCGGGTCGGGGTCACGAGCTACCGAATCGGACTGAACGGATCGGGTGATTAACAACAAGCGTGGTATGTTGTCTGGCCACGCTTTGTCCACAGGCGGCACCCCTCAGCCGACAGCGGTGCGCGGATTCACGACACCTGTACGTACGCCGCGTTCTCGTTTTGTTCGGTTTCGGCTGAGGTGTTGCGAGCCATTTTCTTTAGCTGTTTTAATTTCCGTGCGATCGACTCAGTATGACCTGCACAACTACAGCACAGCCCCTCCACCTCCCCTGTTTTCGTCTGAATTACTGACAGTGTCAACTTTTGCAGGATATTATTATTGGAGTGGAGTCCACAATTTAGGAATGGACCAACATTCGTAATAGTGAAATTCAACAAACAAAATAATCCGGCACTAAATGCAAGCACACTGAAAGAAACGAAACTGATCAAAAAAGAAAATCTTTGAAGCGCAATCTGTGTTACTGTTTAGGTGCAATTATAATATGTGGTTAATATGATGTTTTATATAGGGGTATTTTTCAAAATGAAATCAGGGAGCAGTTTCTACTCTTTAATACCTTAGGGAAAAACGGAACAGCAGCTTGGGCTTATTCATCTTCCATTACAAAGCTAACCGCTCAGGTCTTAGACTTTCTGAACTAATAACTTCAGACCCTTCTATGATCGGTGCTTTGAACTTGTTAATAAAAATGTGTGTTCAAAGCGATCAGGCAAAATTATTCGATATGAACTCGTCCGACGTGACTGATGAGACAAGAACACTCGTTAGGCTGTGGCAAGTTGTATAGCTCATTTTGTAGGAAACGCGGCTGCACGCCTTAGGGCAGGGGCGTCAGCGAGTGGCATTCGGATCTGAGCGTCTGCAAGCTCTGAAAAACAGCGACGGGAAAAATACTTCTTAGCTCTTTCTTGAGCATCAATTAGACAATGATGCCAACGTGTCGCTAATGCTTTCCCGGATTCGGGCATTAAAGTGACAAATGCTTTATTGCGAAGTGGCTGTAGCTCCGTTTCAAAACGCATAGGCTCCTACCTTCGACTCGAAATTTAGCACATGTCCTTGGTTTGAGAGTATTAGCGTGTCTCTGCCCATGTCTCCATGGGTGCTTTTCATTTCGCGCGCATTTCCAAGTGTTTCTTAGAATGCTGGGTTTCGTTGCTCTTTAGACGGTGACTTTTCTGCTTTATAGCGCCAGAATCCGATTTAAAAAACAAAAAACAAACAAAAAAGGGGGCTTCGGCGTCACGTACCTTGGGAAACTTCACAAGTCGAGTCGCAGGATAAATTAAAACGATGTAATAGCAGTCGTACGCGATTTCACAAATTCCGCCCAACACTTTCAAGCTCTGTGTGTTTGTGCGCGCTCACTATCTTTCCGCGCCGTGCACATACAGACATGATGGCCACCAACGCGTTCGTGCTTATAACGTTGGCAGACGTACGCGTTAATAGCATTCGTGCATTTTTTTTTTTTCCTGCAGGTACGGCGGCCTTGATTTCAACGGTGCACGAAGAAAAAACGTGACCAGGGATTCAACATCCACTTTGAAGGCTTGGCTCAACGAGCACCGAAAGAACCCCTACCCCACAAAGGGGGAAAAAATCATGCTCGCCATTATTACGAAGATGACTCTAACTCAGGTATGCAAAGCGAGAAACAAAATCGGTATAAATTCGAGTGGGGAATGAATTCAACCCGCAGTAGCTTCGTTTTGAAAACGTCGACGCCCAGAAATTTACTTTGTGCCGTCGAGGAAAAAGTGTAAACTCAGTCATGTACGAGCATCTTATTACTGTTTTCGCTCGCGAGCCATGCTCGGTGATGGAAAGGTTGGTTGTAAAATTTGCGGAGAAAAATGCATACACCATGTATCTAGTGTCATCTGACAGCGGGACGTACTGTCATGAATTTGCATATCGTTTAATTCAGTGAACCTCGTCGGCAGCGCTCCAGTGTCAACTACATTTCCTCCTACTCGGGGAATTCAGTTTACTTTATCCCACGTTCTCCGCACTTGCCCGGGAGATTTGATTAAGCTCACCAGGACTGCCGTGACTCTAACAACACACTTGGTGATCATTAAAAAGATTTCTTTCTTTCTCTGTATCTTTTTCTCGATTTCACTTAAATATAGCAACGCTGTGGAAAGTACTACTGTATGCTTGTAACTTGTGCGCAAACACGCTGGTCAACCTTATTTACTGAGTTATGGCACGCATATTAGTCACCGAACGCTCATACTTGGCAATCATTTTGAGCGTTCGGCTTCTGCACGTTTTTTCAATGCAAAATGTCAATATATCTTGTGAGGCAGCATAATGACTCTGAAGGGCAAGGGAGATGCTTAATTTTACTTTAATAAACTGGGCGAAAATATTTTTTAAAACGACCTTCTGGACGTTCCTGAAAGCGTGACCAAGTATTTGATATGTTTATCTGGGGAAGATTTGCGCGCAGGCAGTCCGGCGCTTTCGTGGTGGCATTGCGAATGATCATACGGTGCGAGTGCGCGTGCGTATACATGTATCTGCGAACGTGCACGCGTACGCGTGTGAATGCTCGTTTTGTAACCCCGAGAGGGTCGTTCTCGCACGTATAGGCCCTCGAGCACGCTTGGCATGGCTAGGATGCTGTCACGCAAGTCTGTTACTCAAGTGTGCGAGGGTTTATGCGAGCGTACGTACCTCACGTATTGTGCGTGTGTTTGCGGCGGACGCGTGCGTGCATCTTTGAACATCTAATGCTTGCGGTTGTGCGTCATTGCTGAGGGTTTGCTCTTTTTTTTTTTCCTGCATGCTACCATACGTTGGTGTTCAAGTGCTTTACACTCATTACTGCGTAAGGTTGTGTGAGTGGCCGTTAGTCAAGTTCAAAGTGACAGAAAGTTACATTACATAGTTGCAAGATATATAGTATGAAAGAGCACTAAACAAAAGTAGAGGGAGAGCCTCAGTTCTCAAGCCGAGCCAACGTTTTGACAACTGGACTTGTTCAGTGCACTTTCATACTGTGTAGCCATCTTCTTCCTCACCCCTGGAGCCTAAGATATATGGAAATTTATAATGCGATACTTCCATGTAGCTTCGAGCTCCACTACGCCACCTAGTCGGCACACGCGAAACTTATATTTTGTATTATGCGCCACATTCAGCATGTTAAAAAAACAAAACAAAAAAAAGTGTAATAACTACGCGTCTTCGCGGTTGTGTGTGGCCATTTCAAACCACCGATGTAGTACACCCGCCATATGCGCTCGTGTATCGTTTCGTATCGCTTTGTTTTATGTCCGCGGCATGCGTAACCAGGACACAAATCCAAATTCAACACAACCCACATAACAAGCCAAAAAAGACAAAATACCGAATCCAGTCATGATTACTTGACTCAATCTTGATTACTTGACTTGCCTTTATGAGAAATGTGTTAGACGAGACAGATTCTTAGCCATTACAACAGTAGCCTTATAAAAAGCCAACATTGTCTAAATAAATTGGCTAAAAGTTCTAAACATTGGGTAATCGATAGCCAGAAGCTGAATAAAAAATAAAAAAAACGAAAATACAGAAAATAAAATGAAAATAAATCAAAAATAAAATATAAAAATTAAATATAAATAAATTACATATGAAAAAAAAAATAAATACGTATTTTCGCCTCATGCACCGCTCCTAAGAAGCCTAAGTGCCTCCTAGAATTTTTACCTTCGCTGGTATCGTCCCGGCCACAAATACCAAGCCTAAATATATGCCGCTACAAAAGAGACGAATATCTCGTCTATGGGTTTCGCGTATTTCTCTTGCTTCTCTTTGTATGTTTTGTTAAACACTGAGGCCTTATATACTGGGTATTTAAACATTGGTATGTATGATTTTAATACTTCGGTGAAAGCGCATTTTTCTACTAAATATCGAAATAAGCGTGTATTCCAATGAACGCGAGGTCTAAATAGTGGGCATGAGTGTTTGTCGCGTCGATTTCGGTTGGTTGCGCCGCTCTAGAACAAAAGCATCGGCAGTTAAAATAACTCTGCTGCTTGACAACCCTCCCACCATCTTTCACTTCAGGTGTCCACGTGGTTTGCGAATGCGCGTCGTCGGCTCAAGAAAGAGAACAAGATGACGTGGGAGCCTCGTAACAAGGCTGATGCCGACGACTCTGGCGCGGAGGACAAGAAAGATGACGAAGACACCATGGACGAGCGCACGACCAACGTCCAGGACCCGATGCGACGCAGTGACCCGACCAGGTCTTACTGCAGCTTGTCGGCACTGCAACGCTCGCGGGGTGAGTTCCCTTGTTCCAGCGCTCCAACGCCGGCACGCTGCGCGATGTCAGCACACATTAAATTGTTTAGCAAAGCATACGGTGGAGCTTTTCGCGCGTGCGAACAAGCGGTGAGCTGTGGTTATGTGGCGTGTTCCAGATGGAGCTACTGTCTCGTGAAAGCTGTGCCCTAAGTCTTTAGAAAACCAGCGTGGGGGCGCTGAATGTAGAGGAAGTTAGGATCCAGCTTTTGTAAACGGCCTTGTCGACTACCTGCTTCATTCCAACTTATAGTTAGAAGCATAAAGCGTGTTCTTCGGTGTATGCTTTGTTCTGCACTGTGTAAATATTCTCGGAAACCTTTCTCAGTGTAACAGAATGAAGCTTTGCTCATACTGAAATTCATTTTGGTGGGAACGCTACCGCGGAAAAACAGTTCGAACATGCGTCTAATGTCATTCCAGCCTTCGCTGAAGGCTGAAACCAAATGACCTTCTTGGCAAAAAAGGATGCACATTTCATCTCAGCCGATTCTAAAACGCGCGAAAAAGCAAACAAGCGATCTAGAGCGCTCGGCTCTTCACTTGCAAGGTTTGGCTGCGACCTTTACCACATAAAATCCAATGTTCACATATTGCTACTCCGATTAAGGGCTTTCAAAGCTGTAGCTCCACCACGTCGCGTAGACCTCTTGCATCAGTGGAGCGGCAGAGGCGTATACGGTCGCCAAGCGGCGGCTGATTAGTACGGGTGCCAATGCCATACGGCCGCTGCCAAGCAGCGAGCCATCTCCTTAGAACCCGCTCCTGCCGCGCATCCGCCGCGGCGCTGCCCATCGGGCCTGCGTTGACAGCTGTCTCAGCTCCGCTACCTCATTAGCTCCCAAAGCCCTCGTCGTTCGACACACGGTGTTACAAGCACGCGAGGCGGCGCGTATAGCGTTTCTTCTTTTGTGCACCTGCACCGTTGCTTCGTCCGGGATTAGAAATGATTCGCGGCCACGCAGAAGCCAATACCACACGCTTTCCCCTAATCTGCGCCAACACCTTTCTCCCCTCGTGCGCAGCAAGTATTTGCGCGTAACCGCCGGCAGGAGCAGCGCTGGAGTTGCGAATAGGGGCGGAGAGCGGCGCTTATCGGCTCCTGTGCCCGTGAAATTATTCAACTTGCGCCGGAGAGGAGGCGACCGCGGCAGGCAGCGGCGGGGGATCATCCCCCTGAGAAAGGCGCTTTTATCACGCAGTGACCCGCACCACGCATTTGCACGGGGGAGTCTGCCGCGCTGCCGAGAGAGAGCTGGCTGGCAGCGAGTCCGCGAGTCGTCCAGAACGCAGCTATCTGCTCGCCAGACGTTTAATCGGCAACGCATTTCGGGTGCTCTCTGTGCGCTTGCATTCCAACGCCGCGGAAGCGTGCATGGCCACGCCATAGAGTGATGCGCGAGAACGCGCGGTCGGTCGGTCGTAATCAGCCCATGTTGCAGTTTGTAACGCTGTGTCGCCGGGGTTCGGCCGTCACGATAGGCACCAAGTTGCATCACGGCCGAGTTCGCGAACCGGCGCTGCGGAGTGCCACTAGGTCCAATAAGATATCCCACTGTTGCCAAGAGGCTGATTGCGACTGAAGGAAGCCTGAGACACGTTCGGACCGGCCAAAGAGCTGCCAAACCGGTTCCGATTGTCCGTGCAAAATTATGCATATGCGAGCAAGACGCAGGCCGATAGACTCGCTTTTGTGTGTTTGGCGCGGACGATTCATCCCAGAAAGCCCCGGTTTGTTTTCTTGCTCCCGTCCACATACCAGCATGCACCAAATCCGCGGCCAGCCCGTTATCGCGATCCTCGAAGCGACGGGAGCCACGCTTGTGTCAACGAATCGTGGGAAAGGGTGGGGGGGGGGGGGGGGGGGGGGGGGCGTCGTGGCTTCTGCGGCGGGAGCAGCAGCCACCTTTTCTGCCGAATCGTACGCCCTGGGTGTGGCTGTCAAATTCATTAGCCAAAAAGACAGCCAGCAGAGGAAATGGCCCAAATAAAACAAGCACGTCGCACGCAGGCGGACACGCTATCCTTTCGCTGCTGCAGCGCGCGATGTTGCCGCAGTGGACAGGGTGGGAGTGTTGCAGTAGAAAGAAAAAACGAGGTAGCCAGGCGTACAGGTTCCCCAACGATGGAGGTACATGGACCGCACGTCTCTGCGGGCCATACGCCACGTTTCAGTCGGGGGTCCGAGATGAGCGCCGCTTCGCTCCTCTGTCTGCAGGGATCTCTCTCGCCGCGTCGATCGGCCAGACACCCTTGTCCGCTGCACTGTCGTCGAGACTGGTGGCGAGGAATGTTGTAAGTCCTGGCATGCAGAACAGAAGCACTCAAACGACAATGAGAAAGATGCTTGATAACGACTGTCGTCGTGCGGTGTTACGTACGCTGAACGGTGATACAATGAATGAGCCGTATTTGCTGAAACGAGACATCAAAAGCATAAATTTACACGAGCGTCGTTGTTGCGGAGCACGTTTCCTCGACTACGACTTCGATACGTTACGCTCGTACCAGAGTATCTCATACAGTAAAACTTTATTATTTTGACCACCGTCAACTGGAAAAAGTGGACAATTCGGAGACACCGTCCGGTCCCGTGCAACGTGTGCACTATTTTATAGCGTGAAACTGGGTAATTCAGACGAAGACATCCGATCTTGGTTAATTAATACAGGTGACAGAGCTCGTGTGTGCATGGAGCTCCAGAGATGGGTGATGATCGTCTTGGGATAAGTGGCATATTATCGTGGAGCTTCTGAGCGTTTTACATTAGGCACGATGTTTTTTTCTCTCTCTCTCTCTCTCTCACCGGTCGGTATATGTGTACAAAGTGCGCGCACGTAATCACTTGGCGGAATGACGGAAAACGGTGAATGCTACGCTAGTATTTCGCGCGCAGCAGCCAATGATTAGAGGGTTATTTCAAGAAATTAAATTGCGTTCATATAGGACATTCTATTATAACGTTTCTCCACCCCCTCGATATTTGAGAATTTGGTCAGTTTGAACATTTCCCCCTGTTCCTTCTCATCCGAGTTAACTGGACTTTGCTGTATGAAACTCTTCGTCTAATATCACACAGTACACCTCAAGCACCGAAGGCGCTTGGTATATACCATATTTTTCGCCCATCGAGTGAAAACGCATCCTCGGGAACGAAGCTTGCGCTGGGTCAACGCGGCCTGGTCTACCTTGCTCGAGACAAAGGCGGCGTGAGTCAGACGCTGAAGCCGCCGGACGGCCTACGCCACGCCGCTGCAGCAGCCAGGTGGTTTTGACGCGAGGCGACACCCGCGGCCGCGTCGTGCGCGAGCAGGGGAGCCATCCAGGCAGCACGCGACGCCCCAAGAGGACTCGCTTAAACGACGGAGCCATAAATAAGCGCCATCGGGTGCACAACAAACAGGCGCGCACTGGGCCGACGGAAAGGCGAACAGCGTGACGCGGGCACGCGCGCAACAAAACACACCTAGTAAACACATCATAATGTTCTCGGCGCGCACGGGCCTTCCCTCGACGCGCACGCGAAGGGTTGCCGTACACCGCCATCAAAACTAAATAAAGCGGTGATATTCTCAATGGAGGGCTCTCGCTTTCCGCTATCGCGACGCCATCTCGCCGGCGTTTCGAGAGCGTTGCGACGTCGCGCAGTCTTCTCTCCCGGGAAGCCGAGCGGGGCGCAAACAAAGCGCTCTCCCCGGGAGGGCCCCATGCCGACCCCCTCATCTATCAAACGAGCCGGCCACCGCGGAAATTGGGGCCTCTCGAGCAGGGCCGCCCCGCGCAAATTAAAGGTGAACTCCAGAGCGAGCAAGCTTTTAACTCCGAGCCGGCAAGAAGTCCAGGGCAGAAGCTACTCGGTACCGCAGAGGAGTCCGGCACAGACCCCTCGGCAGATGTTGCGAATGCGGCGACCCAAAAGAGGCGCGGGCGACACAGGGGGGGAGGGGGGGGGGGGGGATGAGCGCGGGTATAATGCTGCGTTTAGGCTCCCGTTTCGTCAAGTGTGGAGCGGAGTGGTCTCCCCATCCCCGCCGATCGAACGACCAGCACAAGCACGTAAACTCGGCAGCGCGGGAAATGGCGCCGGATCGAGATTTATACCTCTCTGATGGCCCCGCTGGGGACCCGTAGCTGGCTCGGTGGACGAGGATTTGAGCAAATGCAGTGGGTCCCAGAGGTCCTTCCGAGAGACGACGTCGCCACCATTCGCGCCACTATTACCTGTTTGGTGTTGCTGTCTTTTCCGGCGGGAACACGGGCGCCCATTCTGTAGGACGAAGGCAAGTGTGTTCAACGAACAAAAGGACCTGCTCATGCGACCCAAATGCGGATAGTATGCGCAGCAATAATTGCTTCAGAACGAGGACGGAAAGGGAAAGCGAGGTAGCTCATGGAGTGTTTGTTCATGGTCCCTAATGTCGGATAGAAATACTTCCATGCCCTGAAATAATAAGAAAACGTAGCTGGACGGTATTGTGTTAGGATTCTTTCTCAATGCATTCTTGTGAACTGTTATGGCTAGTAGTAGTAGTAGTAGCAGTATTAGTAGTAGTAGTAGTAGTAGTAGTAGTAGTAGTAGTAGTAGTAGTAGTCGCTTGTGACGTCAAGGTCGACAGCCGACAACCTGTGTCATCCGCTGTCTCTTCTATCACGCGCCGTTCTGAGAATAACAAAAGGTAAATGAACGAATAGGACGGAAAATAGTCATCACAAAAATGCTTTCATTGAATTCTGTTGAAGGCATTAACGCAGGTATATTTCACTACATGTCGCATTAACTTGAGGGCTTACATTCCAAGGAGTACGCTATTAAATGAGTTACCTTCCTCTTCACGAGACAGATTGTACATTTGAGCGATAAACGGAAACTGAAAGAAAAATTCAGTGTCCACCTCAATTTGCTTGCTATAAAAGCATAGTTTTGAAATACTACATGGTGTTCTTTTTTTAAACCATTAGTGAACTTTTATTTTAAAAAAGAAAAGAAATACATGAGAGATACGTCTGTGCTGGTGGGTTTTACAGCAAGACAGACACATGTACGTCATAGATCTTGTTGATTAGAGAATTAATTAACGAAAATCTCCTAATCAACTTGTTTACTCTTGATTTTAGAGGGCTTTATTGCATTGCGAAGTGGGAAGCCGTCAACGCCAAAGGCGAGCCCCGTCTTTAAACTTTCTTAATCGGTAGCGTGGTTCGAGTTATCCAATGTTAAAATACACATTTCAAAGCTCGTTGAGTTGGCTTTCCCGCACTGCGTAATGGCTTCATGACGCAGGGTAATAGCGCCAAAATCTATCAACTTCTTCAACAGCATAAAATACACAAACGGCGTCTTTATCTGATGCACAACAAATGCTATGCTCGCCATTTCATGAAAGTGCAATGCCAAAAAGCCAACTTAGCGTGCTTTGAAATGCATATTTTTGACGTTCGAAAAAACGAACCACACTGTCGATTGAGAAAATTTTAGAAACGGTTCTGTCCTTTGATGTTGACGGCCTCTAACTTTGCAATATAATAATGTCCTCTGAAATCAAAAGTAAAAAAGTTCATTAGGTAGTTTCTGTTAATTGCGTAATCACCAAGGCCTATCACGTACATGATATCCGCCTTGCTGTAAAACCCACCAGCATAAACTGCACCGTATTTCCCATAGGCAGGTTTGTAGACGGTTAAAAAAAGCACCCTGTATGCAAACCACTGAACGCTTCCTATATATTGCGCGGAGTAAAATGCGACCACGGCAATACACAAGTTTTGAAGCCGCCATAACCGACGAGTTCGCCCAGTTAATCGCCATTTGCGGGGACCCAATCGAGAGTGCTGCGGCTACCACTGAGATGCTGACGGCAGCAAGAAGTTGGTTTAAGTCGCTTTGACTGCGCTTGAGTTGGTGGTCGTAGCTTTCCGGATTTCGCGCCTCAATGAAAATGAGAAGTCGTGTGTTTTGTATTATCCTTCTCAGCGGATTTACTTTTTTCATCACAACAAAACAATAGTTGAGGATTACCGCTCAATACTTACGTTAGACCATTGTGAAATCGCTTCCTAACTTCTCTGAGAGCACATTATGGATCTCGAATAATTTCTAGTTTAACTAAACTCTAATGCTCGACTATCGTGCTTCACTCCAAATTTATAGCGTAATAATTGGCTTTAAGCTAAACATACCCGCGAAGTTTCGCTTTGTGGACGTCACAATTTACGGCAGACATTAAAGGAAGCACCGCTGCCTTGTTGCAGAAAGCACGTTACGACCGCCCCAAAGTTCAGCGGAGGTGGATCACGAGGTGGCAGACATGCAGTCTTCTCAGGCGCACAGGGCGAACGCTGGCTCGGACCCCCACCAGCAGCGGCACAGTTACGGACACTCGGCGAACCCGTATGCCCTCGGGGGCGCGTCCCGGTCCCCAATTCTCAATGGAATCATGTCTCTGGCGCCGCCAAATTCTCTCACGGGTTACACACCGGCGGCGTCCTCGGACAGCCCGTCCCCGGACCTGCAGGGTCTTGAATCTCTCATGTCCAAGTCGTCCCCCAGTGCCGCGGACGACTCGTCGGGCGCCGACAATGCGCACAACAAGCCCAAGATATGGTCACTGGCCGACACTGCGACGAGCAAAAGCCCCCCGCCGCCGCTGCCGTGCCCAGGTCAGGCGCCGGGGCCTCCACCCAGCGGCGGGCCGCCCAAAGACACCGGAGGCGCTACCAGTCACGGCTCGGTGCTAGGCTGGTTCTCGGGAGGATACCACCATCGCGCCGGAGGCAACGCGCCCACGTCGGCGGCCCACTTCGCCAGCTACGGCAGCAATGGCTTCAGCCCCGGAGGAGCCGCGCCGCAGACGGACACGCCGCCGCAGACGCCTCCCAACGCCAAGATGGCAGCTAGCGGCGCCTCATCGCTGCCATTCCACTTGGGATCCGGTGGATACTTCCAGGGGCAGAGCTCCGCCTCGCACCTGTACCTGGGCCAGACATCCTCCGCCGCACCGCACCCACACATGGGAGGTGAGTCTGCGCGGAGTTCCACACTCCAGTCCACGCTGTTTCGTTGGGCACCGACCTCCGGAACGCTTGAGCGATTCCCATTCTCCGCCGCGGTGGCGCAGTGATTAGGGCGCTTGTGTGCTGTTCCCAAGGATACGGGATCGTATCCCGGCCGCGGCGGCCGCTTTTTGGTGGAGGCGAAAGCAAGACGCCCGTGTGCTGTGCGATGTCAATGCACGTTAAAGAACCCCAGGTGGTCAAAATTTCCGGAGCCCTCCACTACGGCGTCTATTATAACCCGAATCACTTTGGGACGTTAAGCCCCCACAAACCAACCATGTCACGCTACTGAGAAGCTGGCGATGACCGCTCAGCGTCCTTATTTTTGATGGGCACGCAAAAGATGAAGGTTACCGCATGCCGGGACCGGGCGCACTGCAAGTTACTAATGTTCACCTCAAAGCCAACCAAATTGCTTTTATATATATATATATATATATATATATATATATATATATATATATATATATATATATATATATATATATATATATATATATATATATATATATATATATATATATATGTATAAATTATTTATTTATTTCAAAAAAATTACATACAAATACGAGCCTGCCCAAGCCAACAATGGGCTTGTGGGGCAGCGCTCGGGGCTTGTGGGGCAGCGCTCGGGGCTTGTGGGGCAGCGCTTATTGCTTCTCATCTCCGCCTGTTAGGTTTCCGTACTAGACGTGCGGTTGGTTTCGATTCAGTACCGTGAATTTGCAGTGCAAAAAAAAAAAAAAAGGCTTTCCATGTGTGGGTATGAAACTTATGAGAAAAGTGCTTAAGCTAGTGTTAGCATCAGCGCAGCCAGCTTTAATGCTGCTATGAATTCAATTATTGCTGAACTTAACTCGGGACCTCTGCCTGCCAACTCCCGATTGATCCTGATGCAGGAGCCTCTAAGAACGACTCTAAGAATAGTCAGTGGAGGCTGGTCCTATGTCGCACATCTTTCCGTGCAAAAAAATGCCTGCGCGAGTAGCTGACGACACACACACACGAATGAAAAGTTGTAAAATGATTGTTCGCGCCTCATCGTATATATTTCCGCCGCGGCAAACCAAGAAATCGAGAATTATCGAGCCAGTTGGAGCTTTCTTGTGTCTCATAAAACTAACTATAACTAATTTTCAGTCGCATCATTCGCTGTTTACAAGCAGCTTTTGTTCTGCGTCTCGTGTGTGTCAGTTCGGCGAGGTCGTCTTTCTGCATTCTCAGAACAGCGCATAAAGCGTAGAAGAGAAGTAGAAAGGAAATCGACGCGAAGAAAAAAAAAAAACATTCCTGGTGTGAAAAAGGCGAAAGCAAAGATAAATAACTGGAGTTCACCTAAATAGGAGAGCAAGAGCCCGCAGCAGCCGCGTTCCATTTGATGCTGCAGTGAAAGCAGCCGCTGCCGTTTAGTGCGGCGAGCCGCTCGGTTCGGGAGAAGGAGGAGGGGGGGGGGGGGGGGGGGAGCACATGGCGTCCGGCGGCCTCGGTCAAGGAGTACGCGCGAAGAGGCGGGGGCGGAGAAAGCTGCGAAGGCAGCCCCATCGACGAAACGGGCCCGAGCGCAGGATTACGTCCCCCCTCGCGCTCACGCATGCCGCCAGGAGGGGAGAGCCGCCACCGCAAAACCAGCCGCGGCAAATATTTTTTAATATAAACGGACGGCGCTCACCGCGAGTTCCGGAGGAGGGCGAGGAGATCCCTCCTCAATTAATGCAGATTGAATTCCGGACGGCATAAAAATTATTCCGGGACAGACGGATTGGTTTGCAGCGACACCCACCTTTTCGTCTCTGGGGCTCTTCATTTCCATCGATTGTCAGGAAAAGGCCGGAAGAAATGGGGGGCCCCGCTGGGCCCGCCTCGCCTCATCAGGTTTCCCCGCGCGCCGGCCGCGCGCTTTTTGCCTTTAATCATGTCCCTAATTCGTCTCCACCTTTTCCGTGTTCCAGTTGACAAGTCGTCGTCGTGCGCCGGAGGCCCCATCTACCGGGCCGCCGGGGGCTACGCGTCATCGGCACCCGCCGCCATCATGGCCGCTGCCGCCGGAAGTCCCTGTGCCGACGGAGGCTCTTCCTCTTCCCGCTCCTCGTCCTCGGAAGACGAGTTCGCGCCGCCGCAGCACTACGGGCCCGCCGCCGCGGCGCCCGGCGCCATGGCCGACGGCCTGCCCTGAGAGCAGCTGTGATCGCCGCCGTGTGTGAGTGGACCAGGGCTCCTGCCCGAAGACCCCTTCCTCGCGCCACCCTGTTGCTCCAGGGGCCGGAGCTCGCCGTTCGCCGAGGACAGCCTGCGGCCCGAGGGCAGCACTCCGGCGCGACCCCTTGCTGTCGTACACTTGTCCCTCGCCAGCTACATTCGGACCAGAGTGGCCAGTCAGGTCGCTAGACGGCGGCAGTGCACCAGAATGCCGTGTGAACTGCTTTAGCCGGTGACAGCTCGCTTTTATTGTTTTGGTTCGCACACTGGTAGGAATTCTCGGTTGCACTGAGACAGCATTTACACAAAGCGCGCAGCGTCTCCTGGCTAAGGACCGACACTGGAGGGAAGGAGACATGGCGTGCTGCAGGTAGAAAAACGCAGCGGGACACCACCCTGGAGCGCTTCACTGACGCTGATGCCGCCTTTCTTGGAAAAGGAAGGCTTGCGTTCCTCTTTGCCGACAACGGCCATTGTAAGCAGTGGAACCGCAGGGTCTGCCAACTTCCTCGTGTTTTCCTTGACGGGGTCGTTCGCAAGCTGTCGCTTAATGAAGTGAAAGTCACTTGTTGAGCTTACCTGGAAACCTGTACAGAATCGTGTAACGTTCAGGGAAGGACAACGCACACTCTCTCATTTACACCGAGGCGAAAGGTGGAATTTAATAATTTTTGAAGCATTTTTAATTATTTAAGTTGTCTCCTTTGTCACAGCTCGATGCATCTCTCTACTGAAGTACTCATAGAAACTGGCGTAATATTAAACGTGCATGCGACTAACGCACAGTTTCAGCGAAACCGCGCTAGTAGTTAGTCTAGATTGTGATTAAAGGGCAACTCCGGTGGTTATTTCATCATTTTGTGTTTTTAGTTGAATTACATTCCTCGGCATGTCCTGACTCTAACACAAAAAACGTTTTTCGAAATTCTAATTAGAAGTATTAAAAAAAAAACAGCAAATCGAAACCGAAACTGCTTTCACGGCCAGAAACGACGTCCCAGTTGCCGAAATGGTGACGTCACACTCAGTATTTGAAAAAGCACTCGTACGTGCGTTGGATGGTGAAAATAAAGTATGGAAATCATGACGCACTGCATAAAATGTCTCAGGTAGTTCAACATAAGCCTCAAAATTTCATAACCACGTGAGAAGTGGACAGTAACGCCTGTATACTGTTTGTGACGTCAGCAACTCAGTGTTGCCCTCAGAAATACTCTCAACTTAAGCCATGAAAACGACATATTTTAAAGCCGTGTGGCGCGTGAACAGATTATCGTACTGCGCCCAAATTTTGTAGAATGCGTCAGGACGGAGAGGAGAACCTATGATAAAAGTTTTACTTGAATATTCGAATGTCAAAAAAAAAAAAAAACCTTCGGAGTTTAAATGTAGCCCATCATAAAAAGCTATGACGGAAAAATTACTTTGGTTTCTCTCGTTCAGTTACGTGACCCTCACGTGCATTATCAGAGCATGATAAGTCTTCCTCCAGCACCGTTCTGTTACCTGGCGCCCACCCGCGAGAATGTTTTAAAAGATAATAAAGTTTAGCAGTCATTTGCTTTTCCTCTTGAGGCTATAAAACGAATTCTCCTCTATATACATGTATGCAATTTTTATGTTTCGAATTCGGTGCTATCTATCTGATACTCTGTTTGTTTTGCATGCTTGAAAGTTCTTGTTAGCTCAAAACAAATAAATAGAAACAAAAAAAAAGCGGGATAAAAAAATGCTATACGCGGTGCTACTTTGCAGTGCCAGTGTTATGAAGTTCAAATCAACGCATCTTTAAATTACTGACGAGGCGCCGAAGGTAGTTTACGCTGTCTTCAAGCTCTGAATGTTTATTTTTTATTATTATTATTTTTTTTTTTACGTAGTTGATGGGTAACGTTTTTCAAGTGATACAAAGAAGGAATATCTTAATGCAATGGCAACGACAAGTAAATAATTAGCGTGGTTTGCTTTTTTATATCAACACTGAAAAACAGTAATGTGTGCATATGTCTTGACTTTTTTTCTTTTCTTTTTTTTATATGCGTGCGTGTGTGCCGGCATTGGGTTATAGTGAGTAATTTCCAAGAAAGCGGTCACACAGAGCTAGGTTTCTAGCTCTCTGTAGCTGCTCTGCATTAAAGCGAGAGTGGGCTGGCTGTTGCCTCGCCTTACTACCATTGGTGGAGGCTGGCCAAAAGCTACAAACATAGAAGTACACGCTCCCCGTTGTGAACAAATATACATGCTAAATTATTGTATAAAATTATTGTGTTTTGATATGTTCTGCTGCAGTCATTGAATCTCAGTGTGGTTTTATAACCAATAAACCCGGCATTGAGCTGTGTGTTTGTGCTGATGAATCTCCTTGAGACGCACACACAAAGAGCACAGATGTAAGAAACGCTCCATCTTTTCCACTGCCTGTTTCACCATTTCGTCATTATGTCCTTCAGAAAAGTGAAACGTAGAGAAAAAAAAAAAAAAGTTGCTTGGTAAGCCATGTGGCTTTCCTATGTTCATAAGCGCGCCATTACATATTTAAAGGAAACAACACTTGCTCAGGTTGCAAGTGCGTGTGTGAAAGTGGCTTTTATTGTTCATTATTTGATGACTGTTCCTTGAGGCTGACTGACATGCTGTGTGAAAACTGGAATAGCGTTTGCTTGGAAGATGCTCTTGTGATTTTGTTTATTTCTGGGTGCAATATCCATCATGGTACAATGGTGTTATGTAAAAAAAATGCCAGTCAAAACCGGCATATAGGAGTGCACACAGTTTCAGAGTAAGTGGCGCTTATGAACTGCTCCTCTGGTTTTGTTCGCAACAGCGGAATAGTTCTTCCCTGTGGATGAAGCAAGTTTGCGTGTTACATATCGCATTTTAAATGGCAGGGACAGTGTGGCTTTCTTATTCATTCTTGTGCAGCGAATCTCTGCGGCGTATAATGTGGATTGTGATCTTGGAAAAAGGAGTGGACACATCGGCATATTTCCGCTACTAGGAGCACAATGTATCGACTTTCTGAGGAGCGAAATAAGATTGAAGCATGGGCACGCCACCTGAATATGTCCTCTTTTTTTCTTCTTCTTCTTTTTTTTTTTTTTTTTTTTTTTTTTTTTTACATAAGCACTGACACAGGCCGCTGCAATGCTTGTTTTAAATTGGACGGCGATTGTACATTACCAGTGTTGGTGCCGCTTTTGCATTGTGACCAAATGAGTTTTAACATGTGATCAGAAGGTGCACTTACGTTTTAGAAGGCGCCGTGGGCCTCGGGGTCTGAAAGATCTCCTTTATTTTTGTTCTCGGTGACAGTGTTCCTGTGAGCAAGCAATGAAAACGTGTTTAAAACCAGTGAGCGACGCGGATTTTTTTCCTAGCACGCATGTAAGAGTGAACCCAGTGTTTATGCATCTTTTTGTCCCGGGCTCAAAACGGCACAGCATAAGTCGGCCGTATAGCGGATCGTACGAAATAGATGAGCGGGGGTGGAAAAGCACTGGCCACCTCGCGTAGAGAGTCTGTACATTGTTTGAATGCCAGGAAAGACAGGATGTGCCTAGGTGGAAGTCTTCCATTCCCAAAGGCGAAGCGGCTGCGGGCCGGAGCAATAGCAACAAGCGGCGACCATTGGAGGACGGGAAAGTGCGTACGCGCCCGTCCCTGCGTCCTACCTTGTATACGTTCCTCCCCTCCAGTTGACACATGTTTACTGCGTATGTATAAGTGTATTTGTACATAAGTGTGGTTAACTGCGACAGCGTGCACGACTTGTGAAGAGCGACCTACTGGCAAGGCCCGTGCCCGCTCCTGGACGACGTTTCCGCCACGCAGCTATAGCGCCAGCGTGCGTGCACTCGCGTTGCCGGCGGTGGCCGACCTCTGTAGATATTGTTTCGTGCTATACGACATGTGTAAATATGTGGCAGAAATGGAAATAAAACGAGACGTGTGGAAAAGGAGGAAAAAGAAATTGCGAACTCTTCCCGTCTGAATCTCTATGTTTGAACGGCGGTTCCATAACGCATAACCATGAACGCAAACATGAATTCATCTATCCAACTGCTTACCGCAAGGACACACCTGCACAAGTAGAAGATGGGTTCCGTGCCTGCGTCTTTGTGAAGGCAGTGCGGCCCTTCTCAGAAGACGCCAAAGAGCGCGTTTCAGCTATGTTTGTTACAGACGATTCCTGGCATGTAAACCCCCTAGAAATGTGTTTCTATTGAACGTTTCTACGTGTTTCTATTGAACGTAGAAATGTGTTTCTATTGAACCCAAGAAGCACAGTTTAAGAGCCTTGGAAAGACCCTTCAAAAGAGTTTAATAAGCTCAACGGAGGCGGTTCGCGGTCTTGGCCGCTGTAGTTGCCTAAATAGGCGCGCTGCGCAACTGACGTCACATGAATAACGTTTATACTTTGCAGAGCACCTTGAAAGTGTCTAACTGTAGAGTTTGAGGTAAACTGCGTGCGAGCACAAGTCTCTTAATGAGGTCATTTAACTACGCGGTTAGTGAGCGTTATACATGGAGCAATGAATCAGCCCTGTAAGTCAACGAGAGCATTAAGCGCTTCCATCAACTGCTCAAGAGCGCTACTGACCAACCACATCAAGAAGAAGCTGTATTTAGCCCAGCTCAGGACACTATCGTTTCTTAAAGTGAAGGTTCCTGCGGCTTGTTCCGGCTAACGTGCACATAAAACAACTGTACTAATGTATATCATTGAAACCAAATGACAAATTCCAATGTGCTTTGAGCGTGAAACATGCAGGCGTGTGACGCTTGCCATTATGAGCTGTGGGTGCGTTAACCAGGACGTACAACTAATTTATCGGGTGGAATTAATGCCAAGCACGAACAGAAGTAATTTGGCGAGAAGGTCGTCCTCCGCAAGCAAGAGCAGTATTAACCTTTAAGGCCCCGCGTTCTGCAGAAAATCCGGCGTTAGCATTCTGGGCCCTTGGATGGCTCCTTCATCACAAAGGAAATCAGTGAAGGCGCTCTTCAAGTTGTTAAAGTACTCGGGGTTGGCTTTTATAGATCTCTAGACATGTGACAGCCTCCTTTCCTTGGCGCTCTTTCTTTCCTTTTTCTCCCATTGTTCACCTCCACACGTGTATGGTAACCTAACTGGGCATCGCCTGGCCATCGCCTGGCCATCGCCTGGTTAACATCCCTGCCTTTCTATTGCATTTTCTCTCTTTCTCTTCTCTCTCCGGCGTTAGCGTAGTAGTGGCCGGAGTGCACGAAAAATGACCAGCATGCCTTTGGTTGGTGGTAGTTGGTAGGAGACATGGCCGGCACTGGTCGGCGGAGTATGTGGCGTCATGAGAGAAAATGACATGGTCGGGTTACTAACGCGCGAGTAGCATGCACTGTTTGCGAATGAGTTTGTGTAGGATAGCAAAAGTACGAACAAAGCAATCAGTGAACATGGAAGTTACAAAATGCGCGCACTCGAACGAGGACCCGCAAAGACAGCCGCAGATGGAAGCCATATAATGCTTTCGTTCATAACCATAAAACCGAAGGTCAAGTGTCCCCGATTTTTTTTTTTTTATTTTAGCATAACGTGAGGCGCGACATACGATTAGATATTGTGATCCCATTCTGCAATGCATCACCTGGCACCCTCTGTCAAGTAGGTGCATACTCTGTGAATAAAACCCAGCTGTGGAAACAATTACCTTCTGGGGGAAAAAAAATGTCACATTTCGAGACACGAGGGTTTGTGTGCATCGCATGACATTGGGAAGAAACAGATCACGACCCTGCTGAACGAAGCAGTGATATTCTGCCCTGCACTGAAGGGAGTGAGCGGAAACATTAGTGCGGATTCTCGTTCGTGTACTTGTACTCTGCTACTCTTTTAATCCCTAATTCCTTTATTTGTTGCTCTATTATCCCCTTCATACCCACTGGCATGTAGTCGTAAACAGTCGCATTATACGAAAGACAGCTCAACATGGATGTATAGCCCCGAGCCGTACCAACGTGCATGCGTTGCTGACTCGGGAACCGAGGGTGCTGGATTGCACTCTCACCTTCTCATCTAAAAGGTGAAGTCCTATAGTTTGTAGCTCCTGCCGATTCGGCCACGTCAAGTCATCTCGAGATGTCGCACAACCCAGCGAATGATAAGTGCCCGGCTATATATCATCTAGAAACTATTACCTGCTAGACGCGTGCTCGTAACTTTTTACTTATAGTGCCAAAGTCTGCAATGCTGACAAGGATTTTCCGCATAATGGGTTATTTAATGCTATCGAATTCATAATCTACAGTAAGAAACGCGAGAAAGGCATCAAGTTAATTTGGAACATATATAGGCTCCTGCCAGGCAACGAAATAGACGGACTGTGCTTTCGGGCGATGTTCTCTTCGCACTGATCAGCTCGTTACGTACAAGAGTACTGATGATAAGGCAATTTTTCTGCTCGAAAGGCCGCAAACGACCACCTTCACATGGAGGCCTCCAATGCCAACCTATCGAACTTGCATTTTTTAATTAAGTCTATGACCTTGTTTTGGGAATCCTTTCCACAGGGATTTATCATCAAAATAATCCCTTAGAATTATCAAGGATGATGGAAAGCAAACCAGACTCAAACAGCCGTTAACCAAAACATAATAAATTGTAACTGGTGTCACCAGCCAATATTAATTTAAATCAGTCAACATAGAAAACTTGTGCAAACGCTTTGTAGACAGACTACAAAATACATAATTTTGAAAAGGCGGACAATAGCGACGTACCGTGCCCTCGGGCGATGCTCTGTTCGCACTTTTCAGCTCGTTACGTTCACGAGTAGTGATGATAAGGCCATCGGTCTGCTCGAGAGGCCGCAAGAGACCACCTTTTACTCGGATGCACCTCCTCACGGAGGCCTTCATGCATATTTCGTTTATTGTTCCCCAACAGCCCAGACTTTGAAAAGTTAGCCTTTATTTTCGCAATCGCTTTATAATGACTCGTAATAAGTAAAATTTCAGGCAAGTTGTGCGAAGGTGGTTATTAGCGAGAGGGGCAATTAATCGATTTTCAGTGAACAAGAGTTATCTTGAATTTTTCTGCCCGGCCTATCTGTTTTTGTTTTTTTTATTTTATTGCGTAAGTGATTGTGTTTCCTTTTTTTTCGCATATATAATTTAGCATGTGGTTCCATTGCGTTACAAGAAAGTTGAGACCCGTGGACACGATAATTAATACAAAAAGCTTTTTTTGTTTTCTTGCATGATTCCTACGAGATCCATACACGGTCGGCCAGTCTAATAAAAATATCGAATTTGAGCGCTATTTGAAATATAAAGTGCATGATGTGGCAGTCCTACCTCTTACTGCAAGAAAAAACTGCAGCACTGACAACGTCGTGCGCCTTTCAGCACACCGGTTAATAAATGTGCTGCTCTCCGTCTCCTTTCTGAGCTTATCGCAGTGCTATAGTTCACAGCGGACGGACGAAGCGAGGCACCCGCCAGACAAGAGTTACGCTTGAAACGACGTCATCTGGGATTCCCATCTTAGGGCGCTACTTTTTTTGCCATGTAGACGCGTTCAGTGGATAGGCTACTATTTTATTTGTTAGGTCACTGGAAAACAAATATGTGCGCAACTGACATGCCTAAACTTCTGCGGCTTTCGTGCTCATTGAAAGATACCCAAAGTATACTTTAGCGATCTTTGCAGCTTTTGTAGTCCTTTTCGGTAAGCAATTTCAGAATACGATGTGTTTGTCCTTCATTATTTATTCTTTTTTTTTTTGCTCACGGTCATGTCAATAAATAGCTATCATGCCACTGTTCCTCAACCGGTATTTTCTCCAACAAACTTGCTGTCTTTGCCGGAGTTTGTTAGAAAGCCATGCTGACAGGTTTAGTGCAAAACATTTCTTTAAATATCGCATAACTTTGTGGTTGTATGGCTACCTCTGGTGCATATATTGCGGTTGAATTCTTCGCTAGTCCCGGAAAGTCATGCATCTGACGTGCAGTGCCTTTAGTACATCAATTTTGTAGGCTGCATTAGCATGCGACCAATAGTCTCTCAGTGCAGTGCCGGATTACCAATGAAGAAGGCCCGGTTCACAAAATTCAGAGCGCCCCTATACCCCTCCCCCCGGCCTACCTCGCCGACCCTGTTGTCATGTTTGAGACTTAACATGTTCGTTCTCTGCACACAAACACACACACACACACACACACACACACACACACACACACACACACACACACACACACACACACACACACACACACACACACACACACACACACACACACACACACACACACACACACGCACGCACGCACGCACGCACGCGCGCACACACACACACACACACACGCACGCACACACACACACACACACGCACGCACGCACGCACGCACACACACACACACACACACACACACACACACACACACGCACGCACACAATTTACTCGAAGAATCTGTCGACTGTTTATGAATATCGCCTGAGCGTATACTTTCCCATAGAGCAGACGGGCAGACCAGCGGGCACACAACATCCTCCCTCAATATTCAGAATGTGAAACTAAATTCTAGGAAACTAAATTATCGAGTAGTTATTTTCTTGTTTAATTCAACAGCGCAGGAAGATTTGCTGAGTGTGTGCACAGACGAAGTAGAGATGGGTCTTAATTGTTCATAGGCTATTCGAAAATTGTTACCATAAGTGCGCTACGAATCATATGATAGTTTGTGAATTCATCCATCAAGACGAATTGAATCTGGCGAAAGGCAGCGTTTCTGCAGCAACTGTGATATTATGTTCTCTATGGTTGCGTGCAACGCGGTAAATAATGTTTGCTACTCCAAATGCTGCCGTATGCGGGAAGATAAGCCTTTTCGAGATGGTGGTACTTATGATATCTTTACTGAACTGACCGAAAATTGAAGTTTTAACACGCTCTAACAATCAGTAATATATATTTACATATTTACAGATTGTCCATATTTACAAAGCCAGTATATTTACATTTTGCATATAACTTCTACTTTTAAAACAGAAGGAAGCACATTTGCATGTTATCACACACCTTTTCAGCTTTCAGTTTACAGAACAAATTCACATTTTGCGAGATAGTGTATGGAGCTCACTGCATCGAGAAGCCGCCGCCGCCGCCGTGGGAAAAATACGCTGGCACAGAAAATAGTGTGGCGACTTAAGCTCCGCCTTTAAATGCATTATCAGACAGCGCTAATAGTACCTCTCTGCCGTCTCCCCAAGCCAATTCTCTTTCGCGTACATGCATTTTCTTTTAAAATAGGGTAAAGACGTAAGTCGTGCTATAGCATCTACAAGACCGCTTAGATGTCGTCCTATTTTTTACAGGAACATTACTTGTTTACACAGTGAAGAAAATATGGGTTTAAATATTTCACAGGAATTCAACTTTTAAATGGAGCGTGTATTCGCATAACATGCCTGATTTTTTCATTCCCCTTTTAAGCATGTGAATAGATGCATTAAAGTTTCTATAGCGTTTTCGAGCCTTTTGCTGGGACAGTTTCTTGATGAGATCTTCAACGTTGACTCCGCCTGAGAATCTCGCTTCTCTATACTCACAGCAACTACAAATTACTGAGGCGGCTGTCAGCTATGGGCAGTCATAATCTCTAACTAAGAATTTGTCACTTTCGTCACAATTTTCACTGCTGTTCAAATTAATGAAACTCGCAACTGACTTCAACAGTAGTAATGACAGAGGTCAGTTGGTTTACCAGCTGGTATGTGCTGACTCCAAACTGAAAGCCAGCTAGAACCCGATCCCACCAACGTGGGACCAGCTGACTTCCAGCTGGTAGGCATCTGAAACGGGTAATGCCAGTTGAATACCATCTGGGACCAGCTGAAACCAACTTAAACTAGTTAAAAACGAAGAACATACTTTTTTTTTCACCCACTTGAACGAGTAAAAAGTTTTGTATTTTGACTGGCAAAATATGAGGCTCGCTTTGGGATTAAGCCCCGATCCGACGAATAGCTTTTGGAGCATTCTATGTTGCAAGAGCTAAGTTCTAATTATAACCATAGAAAATCAGGAAGATGACGATTTGACGATTTTTGGACCAAACCTCGAGGCCCACACCATTTTGTTTTCAGCTCTTGGGGGGCACCTGAGAATCGAGGGCCCGGTTCATTTGAACCCTTTGAACCCTGGATTATCCGGCCCCGTCTTAGTGTCACAGTATAAAGGACTTCATTCGAGGCAAACGTCGTCGTCGTGATATGTCGCAGCCCCCCCCCCCCCCCCCCGAAAAAAAAAATCTACTTTTACTTGCCTTCCAATGAGACGTTAATTACCATGGCGGCGCCCGAGCCTTACACGACATGTGGGCAGGGAGTGAAATGTTTTGCCGTCAGTGGCCATATGTCTCCAATAGCACGTAGTGGGTCACTGGGCGCCGCCATGTAGCTCGCTGGACTGTTTTCGCAATTGGCGCTAGCAAGGTGGAAAAACAGCAGGACCGGTTTTTCAGCAGTGCAGATGGGGCGTTTCGTGGTCTCCTTCACCCGATCGAAGTATGTTTTCACACATGGGGCCAAGCGCATGCATGCGCTTAGCCCCCTAGCGCTTGGCCCCATAACCTCATAGTGATAGTGGGTGTAGTTGAGCTATCACTTTCACTTCTCCGCTCAAAAAGAAAAAAAAAAGCGGCGTATAACTCGCAAAGGAGGCCCTTCGGCCAATGACGCTGACCGATTTTTGTGACGCTGCGTTTGATTTGATGAAGTCGTGATGAATCCCACTTCATCTGCCGCACCCCTCGTTCTCACGCTATCATGTCTAAGGGGATCCTACACGGCATCGTGAGAATAGGCAGGCGCCATTGGCGGCTGGAGGGGGTCCTTTGAGGGGCAAAAGCCGCCTTCTTGAGTTGTATCTGACTATGAAACTTGCTTGTTCTTTTTCTCTTGCTTCATGTCTCGGTTCAGCGCTTCGTGATACATTACAACGCAGCATCTACTACTGGTTACTGCACCCTTATATTTCCCCCTCTTTATGCTCTCAGCTATTCCTTGTAGATATTACAACTACTGAAGCTGATTATGAACACTCGCAGAGCAGCAGGATCACAACTTTGTTGTAATGAAATCAGTCATTAAAGCTGTTCTTATTCAAAAGCCTAAAGACATAGAACGTTCATGATTAAAGCATAAGCTGTTTGGACATGCATTCGTGTTCTATGCAGTCTACAGACCACACGAATCGAGGCCTGATCTTCTAATTAAACTAAGAGATCATATCACCCCACACAGTAATATAAACTGAAGTGTTTTGTTATTTCAACCTTCCAGGCATTGACTGGAGCCGTTTCCTTGCACGCGCAGATTGTGTACAAGTGACGTCAGTACTGTCTCGTCTCTGTTATCGTGCTTGATAACAACCTTGTCAGACTGTCTGCGGACCTACACGTGTAGGAAACTCTTTTCGTTCACTTCTTGATTTGGTTTTGTCACCATCGCTGCCTCATTGATTATGAAGTATCGGTCGATCCCGGCTTATCGGATCATAAAATGGTATCTGTACGCTTCGCCATGTTCCGAAACCTATGCAAAATGCTCCAGCGGTTAAAATTGCGAAGGATTTTTAGCCCGCTGATGATATTGCCGCTCTAGATTATTTAGATTTCCAATATGCCGACTTCTCTGATGATAACGCTGCGGTTATGTGGAACAAGGTTAAAAATGCATATATTTTTTTTAATAACATTGCATTTGGTAAGCCGAAGAAAACGACCAAATTTACACGGTTGAACAGACGTACAATACATTTAAAACGGAAAGCGAAACGCATGAGAAAGAAAAAAGTAGCATCTCGTGCTTTCAGCGAAGCTTGTGTAGTACTGGGGCTGTAAACTGTGCAAAGTCTTTCTATCTAAAACCAAACCTTTCGAGCTTAATACAGAAGGTCCTCAGAAATTTTGGAACATTATGAACGGCAGCAAAAGGCAGGTGTAGCAAATATATCATGATAGTGCTGTAATAGCCTGTCATATGCATATCGTCGTAGGACATTTTAATCATATTGTCATAGTGTTTTCTCCCCAACGTCCGGATCATTTTTCATATTGCCCTCGTCTTTCCCCAGTGCTGCTGACTTCATCTCACATGAAGGAGTACTTTACACGTTGTTTAAAATAAAAGTTACATCTTCCCCGGGTGTTGATGGTATTCGAAGCTCTTTATCGTTTTACTCAATCACTCAGCAGGTTGCCTGTGGTAATATTCAGGATATCCTTCAGGTCGGCGTCTATTCCTGACGATTGTAAAACTGCTCGTGTAATGCCCGCCCTGAAGAAAGGTTGCCTACCTTTTTGTCAAACTACCGCCCAATATCTATCCTATGTTCCTCCTGTAAGTTCGTACAGAATATCGTGGCTAACAGCATTTACAAGTTCCTTCAGGATAACAACATTTTGCCGCAACGTCAGCATGGTTTTGGAAAAGGATTTTTAACAGTTACCCCGTTAGTCACCGTATTTACTTTTTTTCTTTCGTTTTGGAAAGGGTCGGCCAGGTAGGCTTGATATTCCTCGATTTCAGTAAGGTCTTTCGCATTACATCCCATAGAAAAATGGAAAACATCAGATGATAGGACTTGCCGATTTTTTATTTGTCTGGCTATCATATTACTTAAAACCGCGTAAGCAGTACGTTGGTATCAGGAAAAGATTGCGATGATCTACCAGTTACATCTGGCGTCTTTCAAGGCAGTGTGCTTTAGCCCACTGCAATTTCTAATTCATTCTAATGACATTGTCGATATGGTTAATATAAACCTTTAAGTTAGGTCCGGTCTGCTGATGAACATCATGATCAGCCGGACCATACCCACTGCAGCCAGAAGGCCTCTACCACATTCCTCCATATACCCGGTCCTGTGCTAGCTACGTCCACTTGACCTCTACAAACCTCTTAAATCTCATCCGCCTACCTAATTTTCGGCCGCTCCCTGCTACGCTTTCCTTCCCTTGGAATAGAATTTATTACCCTTAGCGACCATGGGTTATCATCTCTTCGCACTACACCTTCTGTCCATGCCAATTTCTTCTTTTTGATTTCAACTTTCGAATATCATAAACTCAAAGTATTTCTATGACCCACTGTGCATGGTTCCGATCTCTGAACGTTATACACCAACCATTTTCTGTTCCATAGCTCTCTAAGTTGTCTTCAACTTAAGTAGAACTCTCTTCGTTAGCCTCCATGTGTACCGCCCCATAGGTAAGTACCGGTACGATGCAACTGTTATATACAATCCTCTTGAGCGATAGCTGTATAAGCTGCTAGTAATGGTCAGTGAGTACTTGCCAAATGCGCTCCATCCCAATTTTATTCTTCTATAGTTCGTGGTCCGGATCTGCGGTTACTACTTGAAATACTTAACATGGCTTGTAACAACAACCTTAATTGGAGTAATAGGTGGAACATAAAACTTAACTCGGAAAAGACAGTCTTTCGCGCCACAAGGGAACTAATTAATTAATTTCAGTACTCGTTTTTTTCTTGATGCAGGGCAAATAACTTGAGGAAATGAATATATATATATATATATATATATATATATATATATATATATATATATATATATATATATATATAAATCTTAGTGTTACATTAACGAGCAACTTAAGCAATAATACGCACATTTCAATACTTCTTCCTCTGCCTTGCGAAAACTTTGCTTGTTGCGCCATAGACTGACTAAAAGATGCACCAGTCCAGGCTAAAAAGGGTAGCGTATGCAACCTTCACAAGGCCTAAATTGGAATACGGATGTATTGCCTGGGATCCGCGTACTATCACAAACATAAACGCACTTGAGAGACCCCAAAGAAAAGCTGTCCGTTTCTTATTTTCCAAGTATACGGCCGAACTGTGGCAGTCACGGCACTAATGGAATCGAATTTAATCCCAGATTTACAGCCGCTCCAAAAATTCCTGCGACTGAAATTCATGTGTTCATTATCTAACCACAAACTAGCATTAAATCCTGCACCCCACCTGTCACTATCGAGAACTCGAGAAACACGGCCCTGTCGCCCCCCCCCCCCCCCCCTTCCAATTTTTTTTAGCTCTGTACTCTATCAGGACCAATTTATTTCAGCACTCTTTCTTTCCGAAGACGTTCACTAATTGGAATAGTTTGCAGCAGACTGTGTTCAATTTCTTCATTATATAAGTGACCACATTCCACATTTCTTGGTTTTCGTGCTGTGTTCTGCTCATGTATTGGAGCGTATATGTTTATCAACGTGTTTTTTTCTTCTCTTTTTTTTTTTTTTTTTTTTTTTTTGTTCACTGCTCCTGCTTGTGCTTTGCTGCCTGCAGTATGTTAAAAATAAATAAATCGAATGTTCCTTGCCGAAGTTTCTTTGTAATATATGGTTTTCAACTGGCCGCCTCCGAACGAAACGAAAGCTTGCTGTTACACTCATATTATTGTACGACGTGGTTTATTTTTCTTTCTGATAGCGTTTTGAGTACGACGATCTGACTGTAAGCGTATTCAACGCAAGTGCTATCGCGCTTCGAGCAGAGAGTTTTCAAAGCGTATCCGAAGCAGAACTCCGTACCCACTGCTTGCGGATTACCAACAGCTCACCGTAGCAAAATGGACAGTCGCGACCGTTTGATTAAATAAAGGCGATGAGCTTGAAATGAGTGGATTTCATATTTTTTGCTATATGTATATCGAGTGGTCGCATGTGCTTTTTTATTATTATTAGACTGCATCATCAGTGCAGTTTATATCTGCCATTACAGTTTTCACCATCATATAATAGGTGAGATGTAAAAGGAGTGCAGCTAGTTCCTGTGAGAAATCACAGAATGGCAATCTTTAAATATTAAGTGAGGGTCACAATGAAGTAGACCTACTCTTCATAGACGAAGTGCTTGCTACTGATTAAAACAGCACCCGTGATACACTGCTTGCCAAGTATTTTCGTTTAAACATTTTCTATTCATTTTGATGTTTATGTAAAACACTACTCTCCGCAGCGTAAACTTCCGTAATGACAGATGAAAGGACAATTATGCAAGAATGAAAATATGAAACCAGCTCGTAATGTGAAAATTGGCAGAAATCAGTAGTTTCATGGGGGCAGGTACGTAACTGCTCCATTGAGGTAGTTTAGGACTGATTTTTGTCGATGAAATTCTGGACAGCGATTTAGCCCACATCCACAGTGCATGGGTTCACACAAGGGGCGAAGAGGTTGGTATGCCAGTAGGCCATGTGGGGCCTCATCGTATACAGTTGGTTCCTGGAAGTGGGAGCACAGACAGCTTGTTCAGAGATATGCACAGGTGCGCAGGGTGGGAAATTGGTACACAAGTGATTGCGGGCGCACGAAATCATGCCGACAGATTTTGTCGCCAGACTGCTTGCTGTGCAGGTAGGTCCTACTGTGGCTACAGTAGGCGTCTCAAAATAGGCCTGCAGTTTAACGGTTGCATCCGATATGTATCATCTACTTCGTTGCCACATGTCAGCCGTAATTGGTGCCATTCGTAAAGGAAGAAACCGCTGCCAATTATCAGTCATAATTGGTGTTATTCGTACAGGAAGAAACCGACAACGTCGCAAACGATGTTGCATAGGAGGTGCACGATAGTGCCATGTATGCAGACCATATAAAACAGAAGTAGCTGTATCCCCACTGCGACTACATGACGTATCGTTATTTGTTAACAGCGGAAAATAATCGCAGGCAACCCTTGTGATTGGCTCTGCTGTTGTCGTTATAGTTTCCATGTCTGTGAAATGAAGTGCGTCCCGAGGTGTGTGAGCGAAGAGGAATCATTCGGCCCAACGTATACATCTCTAATAAAGGCACATCTGTAACACATTTCATCCGGCGAAGCAGAAGATGCACTGCAACTTATTTCAATGAGATAGCACTGAAGCCCGTACTCTACAAAATACCCATTCTCGTGTGTCACGAAAATCCCTAATTTGTCGAGAGAGGTCACGTGATTTGCGACATGAGGCACCCCGCCGACCAATCAGCGGTCGGTCAGGTCAGTGACCTTGTGACGGCATCAATCTCTCAACCTATCAAGTCGGCAGGTGCTTTGACAGGGTATTTCCAGCGTTTTGACGTCCTCCACAGAGTCGGAACTCCAGACAAACAGCATTACAGAGTGCCCCCGAAATAAAAAAAAGCACTCTCTGAAAAGAGGTAGGTGGTCAAGCGGCGCAGTCGAACCGCTGCCCGTGGAGCCCGAAGCCGGGCGCTTTGTCTGTGTACTACACAGTGTTTTCTTTTTTAACCTCGTTTCTACACTACGGAGGAACGTTTCTTCAGTTCTATAGTTTATAGATCTTAAGTGACTGCCTCACACCGCAGGCTAGACACTAGCGACAACATCATTACATTAAAGCAACATTTAGTTGCAATCAGGACCACTGATTAGCTAGACTAAGCAGCCCTTCTAAGTAGCACTGCTACTTAGCCCTTGGCATCAATCCATATTGTCCACGAGGCAGTGTTTATCGCATGAACTCTTCAGGATACTTAAGCGTCCCCTAAGTTGTTGTCTTTTTCTTCTTCTAAAAGAGACACCTTAGAGCAAATCATTGTCTACGAAGTACGTCTGAAGCCTGTAGTCATAGCGCTGAGCAATTGAAAGATAATTCTAGGAGGCTAGAAGGGCAAATGGTGCGCAAATTAGCTTTGATGCAGCTTAGGCGATAACCTAAATATTCGTCAACTTTGTCGATGAAGAACACTGAACACAGACACGTGTGTTACCCATTTATAATATAGTGCACTTTTACATGGATTGCAAGGCGTCTATATGGTAACTAGCTAGATATTTAAGGGCAGCTGTGAAACATCTACAAGCCATCCTCTCAATCCCTTTAATATTACAAGGTGGATAATAGCCGCCGCACAGCAGGTCTAACGCCCAGACAATTTTGGTTTACAAGACGTCTTGCAAGATGTTTTCCAAACGTTTCGAGGATGTCTCATGCGTCTTGGCCTCCTGTACACCCTGGTGTATGAATAAAAGCGTGAATGAATGAATTGATGAATGCATGAATCTGATCAGATGATTTACCGGGATTTCCTGCAGACACACCAGACCTTGAATTTCTAGGTCTTAATTAGCACTGCGTTACAAAGGCCACCATAGAATCACTCATACATGTAAAGAAGCTCAAAGGAACAAACAGCCCACAGTCACTGCATGCCCTCCTCCATGAAGTCTTCATAAGAACGAAAATGGCGTCCTCATATGTGGAGACTGCTGACTTCTCAGGTATTTCTGTGGCTATTAATTCGTTCGTTGCGCAGTACAATCAGCCAGGTTTTAATGCGACGTTTTGCTCACAAACACAAAAACTAACTCAAAAGCTATGTTGAGTTTTATGGTGCACGGGTGGGCATCTAAGGCCATCATATGCATAATTCAAAAGTAGCTATTCTGGTACAAGAGCAGCAGACGCAAGGTCTAATAGAAACGCTCTGTAGAGGTCGGTGAAGTATGTCTTATTGCTAACTAAGACTCTCTCGTATACCGGTCCTAGGTATCTTAAAATATTTAAGAAAAACTTTGCTTTTTATACACTCTGTTCGACGTACTAAGCTTAGTGCGGCGGGATCCCGAGAGTGGTATGGGTAATGTGCATACTTTGTCCAGCGAAGCAAATAGTGCTGAGAAGAACGACCTATACCTTTCTACTGGACCAATAATTTGTCTTTGGGAATCAAATAATTATCAGTGCTTGCGCCGCTCGAACGGGCGTGTTGCGAAAGAGCGCACTCGCGTGAGTGTTAGTCTGGCAAACCGCGTGAAATCAGCACTGCGTATTTTGCGCGGCTCTCTATACACTATAATCCAAAAATTTTAAATTCTGCTGACAAAAATTCAAAATCAGTTGTCCGTGAGTTACTTTTTAAGCGTCAAATTTGTTGGAAAAGTATCATCAAGCGGTAATTCGCATAAACGGCAGCTGTGGCCACGATTGGGCTCGAATGAAGCGAACGCCGAACGCGGTTTCGATTGCGGTCGGAGCAGTGCGGCCATCTGTCGACCAACGACGCAACTAAGTCACCAGGCGGCGCGCGGCCGTTCCAGGTGTATTCTCTCCTCCAAAACTTGTTGCGTTGTGGGGAGCACGTAAGCGGCAGCGAATGAATGAACGTGCAGAAATTAAGTTCGAATCAATCAACCTCAAACACGATGTGAAAAACCACGCTGTGCGAGTTTTTCTCCTTCGCAGAGTCTTGTGTACAATTATACAAAGATACGTTGTTTTAGCAGTGAAATATGGAAAGCAGAGTTGGTACCAGTAAGAAATTAGCACTTAAGTGCTACCGCCGTTTCCGTAACTGCGGCATTAATAAACATCTATATGCAAGTGAAGAGTAAAGCATGCGATAAAGACATGGGGATGACGCTAAATCCAAGAAGCTCTTTTTGTGGTGCTCTGCATTGATGCCCGCTTTTGTGTCTGGAAATTGTCACGTTAACAGCAGCTGTGTCTTTAACACGCAATTAAACCTCATCTGCGCAAAATCCTGCTCTGATTTTAACTGAAAGAAAACCGCGCTGTTGATATAACGCGGATTATTGTTCCTTCTTTTTTTTCTTTTGGCACGTTCGCCTTTCGTAAGCAATAATCTTTGGCAACTGCCCATCATATATCTCTTGCTAATCTTAAAATTCGCACACCCTATGGCGGCGAATGTGGCTGAGTGTAGGAGACGTGCATGACTAAAGCTTTCAATGACAATGATCATGAGCTGGGATGATCAAAGACTGACTCATGTGAAGACGATTTCAGCATTCGAATATTCGCGGCTTATATTTGCCAGCAGCTAGCTGAACAGCTAGCTGCTGGCAATGGCTGCGTTTCGTTTTACTCCTTCATCATCAAGTCCTCCATCTGATGCGAGTGGAGGAACGCAATGTACCATGATTTTGAAAGGCGAGAATAACGATGCATGAATTAGCTTTTTTGGCAGCGTGCGTGACGGAGCTCCGAGTCAGCCCAAATAAACGAGCACACAGCGTTTAGGCCAATAACACGGGACAGCGGGACGGGAGTAACACCTTCCCTTCGAAGGTGTTCGCGGCGCGGCCAGGAGGGGCCCGAGCCGCGCGCTGAACTCCGAAGAGGCTTTCGTTAGCGGCGGCGGCGCTCGAGAGAATTTATAGCACGCCGCAGCAGGCGCACTCCTAATCGGCGGCCCAAGCAAAGAAACGAGCGCCGACCGCAGGCGAACCGCGGAGCGCGTGCCATGCGCGGGGTTCGGGCGTGATTTACTCGCCGAGTTATGAGAGCGCGGGAATAATGAATTACGACGCGTCCGGACAGGTGGCGGTGCCAAAGTTCGCGGCCTCTTCGATTCGTCGGCGCATCGGTGCCGGCCAATGAACGGCTCGGAAACACCCCTTGGCCGGCCATGCATCATCGACGTTTATCGGCGCCGCAGCGAGCACGGCCAGGCGGCGCCCTGCATATACGCACGCACGCACCCGCCCCTTGTTCCTGCTCCGCTGCAGCACTCCGCCGCTGCCGCGGAACAGCCTACTTGAGAAACTGTCAGCGTTCAATCGCCCTGAGGAATGAGTCCCGATAAAAAGGTTCGATAGTGGCAGACGACACGACGCGACCGCCTCCCCGGGCTTGACACAAATAAAGTTTTCGTCTCGCAAGAACCCCCGTCCGGTGCTTTTTATCGCACTGGAGGTCTCGCGGGCCTCAGCGAGAGAAATCTCCTCTCTTGACGCCAATGATTAATTTCCGCTGATAGCGTGCTCTGCGAGAGGCGTTTTAACGTACTGGCCCGCACAGGGCATGTGTGAGCGCGACAAGCCCCGTATCTGTAGCCGCGATGGATGCGGAGACGGAAGGCCCAAGATAAAAAAAACAAAAAAAAAAAAAAAAAAAAAAAAAAAAAAAAAAATTACGCTTGCACTTAGCGACTGACCACTCTGGCAAATGAGGCTCGGGATGCCCCTTTTTATGCATGCACAGCTCCTTGGAAGGCAGGAAACGCCAGCTTCAATAAACTCCGGTATTCAGCCATTCAGGTCGAGCAGGTACGAACATACTGCTCTCGATGTCGAGCAAAGGTAAGTGGAAGCCGTTGGAGATAGATGGGTGAAAATAGTGGCCTGATACAGGAGCTATACAGTTCATATTCGGTAATGTCACCTCACACAACGAGCAATGCAACATGTTTGAACATCAGACTATCACACCGAACAGAATTATAACGACGAAGGAAAGCACTGACTCCCCCTCTCACCCCCAGCTCCCCGCCTCTCGAATTTGTGTTAGCGTGCGTGCTGTAACTTGGCTGCACCATTAGTTCTTGTTCCTTCCTCCAGAGGACGCAAGTGACTTCTAGTTTGGGGCTTCATTCGAAAGCAGCGACAAACGAGACCTTCTTCGAATAGAAAACTGTACAACTGGTTAATAAACATAACTATGTCTACAGGAGGTATGAACTATGCCCAGAGGATGCTTTTCACCTGTTGCACGAAGGTAGCGCCTTTAGTGTTTGGTCTCGTCTTCGTTTTCGCCCTGTTTCTTTATGAACTTCTATCATGCCTCAACTAGCCTGCCAATATGCTATCTTCAAACTAGACTCATCGGGATGAGCTTTTTCTAGACAGGCATACACTCACGCGCTTTTGGGGGATTTGCTATCGCAGATGAGCTCCCGCGGGGAAGAGATCTCTCTCGTGTACAGTACACAACCTGACTCAATGGGGCTTGACTCGGTGTGAAAACTCGTTCACTCTTGCTCCTGAATTGTCTTCACGTGTTCACCCCCCCCCCCCCCCCCCTTCCCAGTTTTCTCTATTATAGATGCTTCGGTGCGACCGCATTAACATGCGCACATGTTCCTCGTCTCATTAGACGAGGAACATGTGCGCTGGTGACGTATAGGCCTGAACAGGTCTATTGCGTAGCGGCCGTCCCTAAGCGTTATTCGGTGGTCGTACCAGCAAAATTGCTGGGTCCCAAGAGTCAGACATGACATCGCAGAAAGAACTTATGTGTTCAAATATGCCTGTAAAAGAGAAGGTTCAGCAGTTACACGGGCCGCTTCGTTTCTCAATTTCTTCTGCACATAGCGTTCAAAACAACCGCTTATATCTTTATGTCACCGTAGGGGTAGTAAACTTCGTTCTTTGGCTCTGCAATGAGATATCCACAAACGAGATTCCTCTGCAGTAAAAAAAGAAAGTATAACTTGCAGAATCCGTAAATTGCCGATTAGCCAGGAACGCCTTGTGGATCGCTCTGGTATTAAAAATGTCGCATATGCAGTTATTGCACGCATTCAAACATTAAAAGAATATTTAAAAGCATTCCTGAGTCACATCACTCTTGCGTGAATTCAGTTAAACCAACACCTTGCAGAATTTACCGATTCGTGCATGGCACTTTTCTCAATTCTGAGTCGAGGTCCCATGCCTTTGTGAACACTAGTGCAAATTGACAATACAGCCGAACATCAAGAGCTGGATGAACAGCAGTAACTCCCTTTAGTAAATTGAGGCTGCTAAACGGAATCCAGCCCTTGTAATTACCCAATGGAGCGCACGTTAGCGAATGCATTTTTAGAATATTAGTGATGAACAGTAGTGGAAGTAGTAGGCGAATATGTCTACTTAGGACAGGTAGTAACCGCAAATCCGGACCATGAAAAGGAAATAACAAGAAGAATAAGATTGGGATGGAGCGCATTTGGCAAGCACTCGCAGATTATGACTAGCAGCTTACCGGTATCGCTCAAGAGGAAAGTATACAACAGTTGCATCTTGCCTGTACTCACCTATGGGGCTGAAACGTGGAGGCTAACCAAGAGAGTTCTACTTAAGTTGAGGACAACCCAGAGGGCTATGGAACGAAAAATGGTAGGGGTAACATTAAGAGATAGAAAGCGTGCAGAGTGGCAGAGTGGGTTAGAGAAATAACTCAAGTTACTGACATTCCAGTGGAAATTAAGAAGAAGAAATGGACATGGGCAGGACATGTAGTGCGAAGAGAGAATAACCGATGGTCGCTGAGGGTAACAAACTGGATTCCAAGGGAAGGAAAGCGTAGCAGGGGGCGGCAGAAAGTTAGGTGGGCGTATGAGATTAAGAAGTTCGCAGGGGTCAAGTGGATGCAGCTAGCACAGAACCGGGTTAAGTGGAGAAATATGGGAGAGGCCTTCGCCCTGCAGTGGGTATAATCAGGCTGATGATGATGATGATGATGATGAGTGATGAACAGTGTTTACTGGCTACATTGGCTACGCAATCCTAAAGATCGACTTTTTTATTTTACAAGTTGCTTACTTTATTTATTAGCCTGATTCGCTAAAAAGCTGCTCGTCTAGTGTTTCACGAAAAAAAAGAAAAGCACGGAATCTTATACAAAAGCAACCTGGCTCACTGAATATCCCTGCGAAATGTTCGTCTGCACAGAGACAAAAGACAGCACATAAATGGCATAACGCAGAACTCTGGGATCGTCGGTCGCATTAAGCACACTGAGAAGGGCCAGCATGTCAGAGTTTTCGCTGCGTCATTAATGGTCCATCTTCCACGCTCGCCGTTTAATTTGCGTTGGTTGTGTGCTTGACCATTAAAAAAAAAAGAAAAAATCGTGCACCATACCGCACAGTCCCAAGACAACGTGAATGGAATGCAGTCGGTGCAATGATCCTCAGTTTCATGTGGACTGTAATGTATTTGCCCAGCGAAAACAAGTTAAAGTACAACTATTTGCTTATGCCTTACAAAAATTCTGAGAGCCCTCCCCCCCCCCCCCCCCCCCCTCCCTGTGGAATTTACTCTGCAGAAATGCGAAAGCCTGAGCGTTGCTGGTGCACAAGGTACATCAAGTTTGTTCACATTATCATTATCAACTAAATTCACCGTCATTATCATTGCTAATGTCATCATTGTCATTATCACTAACTTCAGCGCCATTGTCAGCGCTACTATCAACCTCGCGGTAGACAAGGAGAATTATGATGAGCGCTTTACAGTCACGGGCTTGGCGCAGTAGGTTATAGCGCTCAGCTTGGGGTTCAAGGGAAGGAGGTTCGATTTCAGGTGAACGCATGATTCATTTATTTGTTTTTAACTATCTTCATCGCGATAGACTGGCCGCTGACATCCCCAGATGAAAACGTCATAATGTCGCGGTATCCTGCGGAATCTTGCCAAGTGTGACACTTCTCGTGGCCGGACGTGACAGGGTCATGGCCGCGACTATGAGCCATAAATGCTTTCGCCTTAATATGTACATAAGCCTTGTTGGTAGCAATTTTCTTAGAGACCGAGAGAACAGCAAGATCAAATAACTTTTTGTAGCAAATTTAATTGATATTTCAGCTCTTCCTGGCCCCGCCGGGGTGGCGCAGCGGTTAGGGCGCTCGACTTCTGTTCCCAAGGATGCGGGATCGAATCCCGACCTCGGCGGCCGCTTTTCGGTGGAGGCGAAAAGCAAAGCGCTCGTGCGCTGCACGATGTCAGTGCACGTTAAAGAACCCCAGGGGGTCGATATTTCCGGAGCCCTCCACTACGGCGTCTCTCATAGCCTGAGTATGGGACGTTAAACCCCACAAATCAGATCAAATCAAATCGAATCGGCTCTTTCTGGACACACTGATGTTTTTTTCGGCAGCGAAGGTGTCGGCAAGAAAGTTGGATTTAAAAGCAGTCTATTCAAGCTCGTAACGTTCTCAACAACTACAGGGTGGGTTGCAAACTGCTTTAGACTGAACGGCGCTCTAGAGTGGCCTCAGGGATCCGCGCCGTAAAACGGCTTCAACGTACGCATTCTATATTTGCGAAATAGATTGGTGAGGGCGAGACCTGCATTTAACTGTGTAGTCTTTGCTAGCTTATCAAAACAGCATTTTATGGGAGTATGGCCGCTTTCTGAGTAGAATATGGTGCCCTATCTATATATTTACAGGTTGACTTCTATTTATCTTCGGTGCCCCTTTAATGCCAAACAAAGCCGTGTCTTTCATATGTGTCACTTTGCAGAGGTGTAAAATTGGTTTGGTCCCTTTCTTTTTCAGTTTGCATATGAATGTAAGTTTGTTCATTTGGCGTTACATATGTTCAAATGCCATCGAGGCACATTAGTTACGACTAACACGGCATATAAACAGCTCTTTCTTCTTTCTCAATACTGGCACGATGAATAGCATCATTGCAGTAATCACCGGCATCAGTGTTGCTCGTTACTGAAAGCTAAAATTACCCAACGAAATTACGTACATCTTTTAGAAATAACATACCGTAGCAAGAACGTCTATATAGCACGATCTTAAGTAAGAAACCATGTTAATGTAGACACTGTAGTCATTACTCACCCGGCAACTCCTTGGGAAGCGCTACAGGTTCGTGCATCGCTCATATTACCCCAGCAAAGATGGTGCTCTCCTGCATTGAACTCTGGCATGAAGCCATTCAGCTTCGCTAGGCAGCATCTGGTCAGTGCGGTGGTAATGGTTCAACGTTTGTTGATTTAAAAAAAAAAAAGAAAAAAGAGAAATAGGAAGATTACCAGGCACGAACTTGCATTCTAACTGCGTGTAGCATGTTGTATAGCTGTACCTACTGTTTTATGTTCACGGCGTTTATGTGTTGTCATTCACCTTTGCGGAAAGGTAAAGGCGGGACCAGTGTCACACAGTAACATATTAATCGATCCCGGCTGTGGCGACACCTTTTCGATGGAGGGAAAAAGCAAGACGCCCGTGTACTGTGATATGTCAGTGCACGTTAAAACCCCAGGCAGTCGAAATTTTTGCATGTCGCCAGGTATACGGCGTCTCTTCGCTTTGGGTTGTTAAATCCCAAACCATGTCGATAGGGAGTCATTCCATGACTGTAACCGGATACGATGAAGAAGAGATGGCACGAGAGAGAATCAGATAGGTTTACGCAAACTTTGTATACAGATAGATACACACACAATTGTGTCTGGTGCTCGCGGGTTTTGAAATCAGAGGCCTGACAAACTAGCTCATATTTGTGCTTGCACCCACACTGCCCTGGCTTATATTACTTTTAGACGCACACGCTTTTCATCTCTTTAGGTCGCGTGGCCACAGCACAGCCCCATCTAGCTGGAAGTGTATTCAATATGGCCATTAATGCTTGTGTCCTTTCCTGCGGTAGGCATATAATTGCCCAAGAACACGGCTGTCCACAGCCGCATGTTGTACCTGGAAGTAGCCACTACCTACACCTTCGCCAACGGGACTGTGACCTCTGTCGGGGCCGCCCTCGTCACCGGGAGCGGCTTCGTCACCGCCGCTTCCTCATCGACAGCGCTTTCCGCCGCGCCTCAACGGTATTTGAGAGCTGAAATGAGTTCTGTTCTCTGTTTTTTTTTTTTTTTTTTCCAAAAACAAGCACTCAGCAAGCTTACTATGACGACAGTGCTTCTTTAATCAAAAGTAAAGAGCTAATGAGAGGGAATTGCTGGCAGGTTGTGCATATGCCGTATTTACTTGATTCTAAGCACCCTTTTTTTTTACGATCGCGATAAGTTATCTCGCGGAATCATTTGCCAGAGAGGCAGCTATAGCGCCCCAGACGACGAGAGTACTCAGGACTTGCACTGGCAACGACGAAGTAAAATCTTCGGAAATAATTAATGTGTTTGAGGAGAAATTCTACATTAAGTGTTTATATGCCTATGATATCTCACGACCATCTACCCTTTTGCGAATTTGATTACGAAACTGTTGTTTAAGGAGTGTTTTGTATATGAAATCCGCCGCAGATGCAATGTTTTGTGATGGTATGAGGGGGAAACTCTAGTAGTCTTCTGTTCCACATTTACTTGTACACAACGATCACGTCGATGCCCGATGCTGAGCCCAGAAAATTGAGCCTTGACAAAACGCATTTTGTGTTGATCGCCAATTTGTCACCTTGCCTCACAGCTGTTCCCGGAGTCAATGGTTGTCAGGTTGAAAAACTTCTAAATGTTTCTCCCAATATTTTTGTTGCTTTTGTATGCTTATGCTGACTTTTAGACCATATGTTTAAAGGAAGAACCAATGATGCATTTTTACCTGGCCGATATCGCAAGCATGTCCGCTAACATTCCTACCCGACGTATAGTACAGCTAAGGTTTTGCTAAAAGGTCATTCCGTTCACTGCGCAAGCTCATTTATCTTCTTCCAGCTACGCTTAGGTACAGTAGCAGGATCCGGCGTCTGCACTCCACTTGGGAGCAATCGTGCAAAGCTCTGCTGTGGAATGTTTGCAGGGTCGCTCCGGGTGTTCGGTGCTATTACTGAGCTCTGAATCTCGTCCAATGGAGAGCAGGAGAGAGTGGCAAACGCGGCGTTCAGTTAGAGAAACAAGTGCAAAAACAAACAAGGTGACAACGATAGTTCTCAGCTGCCGCGGAAGCAAACGTCATATTTTCGCTTGTCGACAAGGATTAGCAAGCATGGAGTGCATGGTGTGCTCAAATAGTTTCGTGTCCCTTGTCGAGTGCGCGCTCACAGCGGCTTACGCAGGAAGGGTCCGCTTTTTACTGAACCAGAAGCGCGCCGCATGGATCTCCCCGGCCGGAGGTCCTCTTCTCGGATGTCTATAAACGTTGTCGAGTGTTCATGTATTTGCATAGTCCAACAGCTCCGGAGCTAGATCAATAGGTTGCGCTAATGACCCAGCGAGGCATTCATTCATCAAGAAAGACTGACGACGACAGCGCCAGCATTCTGCCGACCGCTCCAAGGGGGCGTGGCGGTCTCCACCGCAGCGGCTCCCCCTGTCGTTAATCAAGGCAGGCACAGATTACAAACGGCGTTCGTGGGGGGAGACAAGCTGCGTCTGGGATTCCTCGGCGCAGCAGCAGCCGGAGAAGTCGGGGCGTGCCAGGAGGACCCCGACGCACGCTGCATGGCGGTGGCCCTGTATCGGGCAGCCGCATCTCGGGCACGTGACGGCACCACAGTCCCTGCGCAGATGGAAGCGTTGTTCCACGGCGCCAAGCGGTCGGCACGGGTGTCGCCCGTTGGCCCGGTTTGTGTACGCGAGTACACGGGTTTGCCGTCCTAGACGCATGTCAAAAGACCGCACATGGAATGTTCTTCTCTGTGCTGAGGACCATGCTGCTCGATCACCTCTGCGCCTGCGTCGGGCGTAGTAGACACAGACATCCCAGCTGAACTCTACAGGATAAATTTGCAAATGTGCTCGTGTATGAACAACCTTGATCGAAATAATGTTTTACATCAAGAGAATCCATCTATATCGATCGTCGACCATATCCCGCTAGAACGCGCTCCTTTGTTCAACAGAGCGAAGTTAAAAGAACACATTCCCGGTGAGATATTTACATGTTTTTGACTTTGCATAGTGTTTATACCGCAGGTGTAGAGAATAACACGAAATATTCTTAACACAGGGACTGTACGCTAGATGGCATTATAAACTTCAACTACTTGATGCTGGACCATTTTAAGAAAACCGCTCGGACACGGCGTGGGAAGTGAAGTTAATTTTTAATTTCTTTCTAGAATTTCAGTTTCTTCCAGCGTACTGTTTTCTCCGGTCTTCTAAACAAAGAACTTAATCTTATTTTTTTATTGTTCTAAAACGTTCCTTCTCCCCTTCCGCCCCCTCCCACTTTTTTTTTTCATACTGCAACTAGCCGCAAAAACTTGCATAGATCAGTGACTAATAAAAGCTGCAAAGTGAAAATATATGATAGTTAAGAATTAACTGGTGGGCTAGTTGATTTTCGGCCATTATAATAAACTTCTCTAACGCAACACACACACACACACACACACACACACACACACACACACACACACACACACACACACACACACACACACACACACACACACACACACACACACACACACACACACACACACACACACACACACACACACACACACACACACACACACACACACACACACACACACACACACACACACACACACACACACACACACACACACACACACACACACACACACACACACACACACACACACACACACACACACACACACACACACACACACACACACACACACACACACACACACACACACACACACACACACACACACACACACACACACACACACACACACACACACACACACACACACACACACACACACACACACACACACACACACACACACACACACACACACACACACACACACACACACACACACACACACACACACACACACACACACACACACACACACACACACACACACACACACACACACACACACACACACACACACACACACACACACACACACACACACACACACACACACACACACACACACACACACACACACACACACACACACACACACACACACACACACACACACACACACACACACACACACACACACACACACACACACACACACACACACACACACACACACACACACACACACACACACACACACACACACACACACACACACACACACACACACACACACACACACACACACACACACACACACACACACACACACACACACACACACACACACACACACACACACACACACACACACACACACACACACACACACACACACACACACACACACACACACACACACACACACACACACACACACACACACACACACACACACACACACACACACACACACACACACACACACACACACACACACACACACACACACACACACACACACACACACACACACACACACACACACACACACACACACACACACACACACACACACACACACACACACACACACACACACACACACACACACACACACACACACACACACACACACACACACACACACACACACACACACACACACACACACACACACACACACACACACACACACACACACACACACACACACACACACACACACACACACACACACACACACACACACACACACACACACACACACACACACACACACACACACACACACACACACACACACACACACACACACACACACACACACACACACACACAGAAGGCAACGAATTTTTCGCACTGGGTATTCTTTTCTTTCGTCTGGTGTGTCTTTTCCCCTAAATGAGTTCATAATATTACGATGCTTAAGGCCGCGGGTATAAATGCCCATTGTAACACCAGCCTAAAGGTGCGAGAGCTGCCAGAGGGATTGTTGCACTGTCTTTAATTGGAATATCACTTCTTAGATTTTCAAAATTCGCTGTTGCGTGCTCTCCATTCTAGATAAAACGAGAAGCGCCTTGCTGTCTGCCCTGCCGGGAGAACTGAGAAGAGCCTAGATACAGCGAACATCTTGCTACAAAATAACTTCTACCCCTTTTCCTCCACTCCGTGGAGACGAAGTGATTTAGGACCGTCTTAGCGGCCGTCCGGGCCACGGCCAGCTCCATAAGGCAAAGGTGAACACTACTCTCATCACGTACGCTTCCAGGAAGTTAGCAGAAAAGCAGAACCGTTCAGAGAATGGACGCTATAAACAACTCCGCCACCCGACACCCTCGATGCTCCGTTCTCGTGGCGCACTGGGCCTTGATACACGTATCCTCGACCACTCATTGTTTCATCGCTCCACAAAGAGCGTAACTTGTTTCATGTCTGCTTGACGCCCCGCGCAGAGCTCTGCATCTTACGCCGTCTGTTGCATGTGCCAGGCGACGTGCTATGCTCGCCTGGGTGAAAGCCGCGCTTTATTCTTTTCACCCTAGAGCGAGTATGCGCGGAGCGAGAACACGTCTCGCTGCTTCCTCATGCGGGGAGGGTGCGCTGGACACAGTCTCGGTTGCTGTGCACTAAACAAGGCCCGTATTTCTTGGGAAAATCACTCGATTAATATGACGATGTAAAAAATAGCCTCTTTTCTTTCGCGATGTTAGCGCCATTGATATCCAGCAATGGCCGGATTAGGCAGAGTCCCCAAAATAATGAGAAACATCACTGGGGACAATGGGGATTGAATTCAAACTGGTCGAACGAAAATGCATTACTATGCTCGGAAACAACTTGAGTTTGCGGTGGAACTACGCTCATGTTGACGACTGCCGTACGAAATATTTTATGACGAAAACGTAGCGCGTTGTTAAAATTTTCCTTGTTACCTAAACAACAAGCTAATCATGGGAAGAAATTTAAGACGAATAATACTGACGCCTTCGGATTATTTGATATGGTCAAACATTAAATAATACCCTTGTTATACAAGCAGTGTCAATGTCCATTGAGCCGATGGACATCGAACTGGATGGAAATTGGCCAGAGTCACTCAAACGTTTTCAAAGACATTGGAACTCATGATCATTGACTTGATCAATGTAGGTTCGCGACTGACCACTGGAATTTAAAGGGCCATTGAGAACAGCCCCGCGCTCGATATACATTCATAAGAGCAAGACATAAAACTCTACATAAACAAAAATGTTTGTATTTTAGGCTATACATTCAGTTAATTAACTAACCTTTATTAGCTAGTCAAAACGACAACTCATTTAAATATCTGATGATCAAGTGTAAACAAACCCACACGTTTCGACTCATGTTCGCCTCTGTGCGTTCCTTGTGGCAACCGAAAACAAGAAGAACCTCACAATTACAACGCAAATGGTGCAGCTATAGCAGTTACAAGCGTGACAAAGACGGTCATCAAGCTGCGGCAACTTCGACGTCGCAGAGATGTTTCTTTAACGAAGTGCACATCGTTGTCCACCGTCGCCTCGCCGTTGATATCGGCGAATTATGCCAAACTCCAAATTATTTGAATACCTTTTGTCAGCCAACTAATCATATTCACCTGGTTTTATTCTCCTTCACTTCGTTAATTTTACACGATGAGTTTACCTACAGCGCCATCTGTCGGCTGATATGCTCCCTACTAAACGATTGTTGATATTTTGTGTGTGGTAGCGATGCATCTTGATGGCCCTCGAAAATTTCGAAGGCTATGCATGGTCTCAACGGGCACTGAGATTTCTCGCATGACAGGGATATAAGAAGACCATTTTGTTCAGTGTTGTGACCGGCCAACTGTATAACAGAAGAAGCCGCGCACCATGGCGCATTGTTACCAACTGCTGTTCATTCAAGTGGCATCCTATTGTAGCAAGTGACGGTGTTGGCAGGTGGTGAGAGCTATGATTTATATTGGTTTGGAAGCATCTGTGTTCTTAGATAAGAGACATGTAGTGGCAGAGCCAAGTTAAATGCTGGGTGCCGTTAATGCCCGCACGTCTTAGCTTAGATCGTGGCCACTATAAATAAAAAAAAATGAATATATGACAACGCACAGTAATTAACGATTGGAAAAGGTTGTACTCTCTGTGCTATCACCACACTTAAAAAAAGCCCATGAAAGCTGTACACATTTGAGCAACTCTAGAGCGGTGAAGCAGTATGTAATTCGGAATAAATAAAGCAAGATCTTATCTCAGCTGCTCTGTTAGAGACACTCTGCAAGTATTTTTGTTATTTATTCGTCTATGCTGCTGCTGTCGAGGCCCAGCGCTGCTCATGGAACCCAGAGTCTGCGCTAAAGTTTCGCGTGTTTTTCTCCGCAAAGCATGACGCGAGCGGTCTAGACAAATGTGCTTACGTCTCGCTGCAGAATACAAGAGAGCCTCCGCCCCTGTCAATTTTGGTTTGTTTGGCTTGTAGTTTTCAACTTCTCAAAGCGACGCAGACTATGAGGGACGGCATAGTGGAGGGCTCCGAATACTTTTGACCTCCTAGAATTCTTTGAAGTCCACTGACACTGCACAGCACATGGGCACCTTGCGCTTCGCCTCGAACGAAACGCGACTGGGGGTGATACACAAGGTTCCCGAGTACTGTGAGACGCCAGCTAGTCCCTGTGAAATTATTTCTTTCCAGATTACAAGATAACAACTTGATTAATTAGATATGGCACGGTATTGTATATGCATGATCGCAAAGCGGCATCGGCTATAAAGGACTCTGTAGTGGAAGGCTCCGCTAATTTTGACCACCTGAGGTTTTTTTAACCTGCACTGACATCGCAGAGTACACGTACGCCTTTGTGGCGGTTGTGGCGGCTGATCTCAACCAGTCAAGTGCCTTGACCACTCAGCCAGCACGGCGGCCGAGCCAATAGCATTAACAAAACAATAAAGTTAAATGAATCAATGTGTGCGCTTAATCTAACACACAATACACGGAATATTAACTCAAATAACTCCTATATCTCAACAGGATCAACAGCTAGGTCAAGAAAAGCTGCCAGCTCATCCCTCTTCTTTCTTTTCTCTTCATTGCCTTTTTGCAACATGTTATTTGATCTTTCCTCATGCCAATATTTGGCTTCATAACTTTTGCGGTGCTAGTTGGTTTAAACATATGAGCAAGGATGTTTGAACAGGAAAAAAAAAAAAAAAAGAAGTGGTTTCTTCCATAGTCGGGGCATCTATCGTGGATGGAATATATTTAGCGCTTTTGTCAACACAAAATAAAGTAAACGAGGGTTGAGAATGAAGGTTGCCGCTGTCCAACATTTCGATCAGAGGACTTGTTTTCGTATCCATAAAAATGTTTGTCACCAAGGGTTTAATAAAATGCCATGTTTCGCATTGTCCTTTCTTCAAGTTTATGATATCACCAATAGGTCGCAACTGGGCAAAAATCTGAAGCATTTTACACTGATCGGAAATGTAGGGGCGGTAGCATTTTGAACTAATTGCTAGCCTGCAGAGTGCATCTAATTCATGCGCATAAAGAAAGAAAACCTGAAGTGGTGCATTGTTGTTCAAATACCCAGTCATAAGTAATCAATGATTTCTAATGCGTGTCCCTGCCTCTTATTGCTTACCATTAGCCTGAGCGGCCTGCACATATCTTCCAGTTAATGCAGGTCTTGAGCATTTCATGAAGAAACATCACAATGTGGTGTATCACACATTTAGACAAGAACCTGCCGATGCAATAAGTTTTCGTGTTGTTTCTTTCTCCTCTTCTTCATCTCTGCGGAGAAAGGTACTGAAGTAACTGAAGCACCTACACAGCTCGACATTCAGTCCGGAGCAAATAGTGGTGCTTTCCAAACGCTGCTGCGTGGCCTGCTGCTGCGGTTGCGACTGCTTCAGAATTTCTTGGCAATTACAAGCGGCGCGGATCGGCACAAGCAAACTGGCATGTCTAGAGATTAAAACAGCTATACCTCCTCTCCTATCGCAAGATCATGTCCAGCCGTCACGTGGTGCAGCGATGCGGTCGAAACGAAGCTTGCGAGGTGTCACTACTTTCGATTCCGGCCGTAACATCAGCCATGCAGTCCTTCCCACAAAAGGAGGCTCATTCAAGACTGTTCAACGTACTGTCCCCTCGTATGCCAGCTCAAAAACTTACAAGCGCTCGATCACTGCAACGGTACTCTAAAGAACAATGGCAAAGGGCTTAACGTGTGGCGAACGCAGCGAAGCTCGCGTCGCGTTTTACTTCGATCGGGTTCACGCGGGAAGCGGTGTGGAAACAGCGAAGTGTCTTTGAGCCGCTGTGTGGACACCGAGAATCCACGAGCAAGGGGACAGGGGCGCGCATAGGCCGGTGCTCGCGCTGCGGCGTCGGCAGCGCACATCTATTACGCAGAGCGAAAGCGGGTACGCGGCCTGCCTACCTGTCGGCGCGGCGGGGCGCTGAGCAAACAGCGCGCGCCCCGGGAGAGACCCCCTGCGAGAGCGCGTCCGAAGGTCCGGCCACCACCGGGATAGCCCCTGTAATTGAAATATGACAAGGTAGCAATATTAATGGCCTACCACCCAGGAAGCCGTCGATTCTCGCGTCTTTGAGAAATGAAACTAGCACGGGCTCCGCCACTTCGGCTCCGCCGCTTTTAATTCTCCTTCCTTGGTTAGTTTTATTCCGGCTCACCGGTCTTTGCTTTTTCACCCTCTTGCCCGGCGACTGTGCGCAGAGAAGCCTGTCCCGCAAGGTGGCGAAAAACAAGGCAGCTGAGTGGCAGCCTGCCGACGTCTTCCCCTGGCCGGGCCCGCAGATTAACGAGCTCAGAAGAACATGCTTGCAGCAGTCCGCGTAACAAGCTCCCGTACTCGTAGCAGAGCCACCTGAGACTAGCACGATACGCCAGTGCGAGCTTTTTCTCTTACCCAGTGCCTTACCTTGTTTTTGTTTTGTCTTTTTTTCGAAACGCCATAAATATGGTCACCCGGTTTATATCAACTGCGGTCTAATAATAATAGAAAAAAAGATGGTTCTTTCCACATACAGTCGCTGACGCCTTCGTACGAACGAAGTACAAACTCGTAGCTGTCGGCTTGCAACAGAATTCGTCGTACCGTAATAGCTCGTATTCGCGCGTTTTTTTTTTTTTTTTTTCTTTTTTTTTTTCTGCGAGCATGGCTCAACGGACATTACGTTCGAAATGGGCAAGCACAAATTGCGAGCAAAGCGCCCTCCTTGTAACGAAGAAGAAAAGCAACGCGAGGTCCAGGGCGCCTCGAAGGCATTTCCTGCCCTGCCATCTATGCCCAGTCTCGTTACGCCGAGACAAAACTGTCGTCTTTGATTTATACGACGGGCCCCTTCCATCGTATCGTCAATCGTCCGAGAGGCACGCCCAGCGACAAAGATACATCTGCTGCGTAGGCTGTTTTAACAGGGTTGCCTATATGCGCAAAGAAAAAAAAAAGAAATGAAATGAGCTGGCCGATTTTCTGCTCCCTTTTTGGTTTCTCTTGTGTGCCGGCTTGTATCGCTGACCTGCATAACTTTCTGCGGAGCCTCTCAGTGCAGAAGTTTGTCACAGATTTCCCTTTCTGCTAGCCATGTGCGGGAGATTTTGTTCACGTCGCCGTATGCGCAAAAGTGAGAAATCGGCCAGATTAGAGAGCTTTAGTATACCGGGTTTTGCGTGATTTAGTGCTTAGCGGAAAAATGGACCTAAAGTGCGCATGTGCAGAACACTAAGGTAAAAATAGCGTTAGTGTATGCACGCAATTTTCAGAAGTTAGCGCTGCGACAACGCTTGAAAACATGGCGGCGTCCTTCCCAGCGAGAGCCGCTAGCTCCACGTGATAAGAAGTTGCTGCGGCCCTGTTCATCACCTTTGGCGATACTATGCGATATTTACTGGCGTTGCTGCATCTCGCTATGACTCATTGACTGACCTTGCTTCGACGACTTAGCTGGGGCTGTTTTTCGACACACCTTTGAAGACACACCCTTGCTTCTGCCCCCCCCCCCCCCCCCCCCCTCGGAAGTCTAAGGGGCCGCCATCTAACTCGACAACTGCGGACGGTGCACAACGGCTATGAGCACAATAACGATGGGATTGGACCTTTGTGACGGTGTTTTATGTATTTCAAGGATTCAATACAGAATTCTATATTAATGTCGCCAAAATATTTTTAGCATTCGAAGTTATTTGATGGATAATATATTACTTCTAACATTTCGTAGTTTGCATTTCCATTACTAGATGGCGCCACTAGGTTTACGTTTCTTATTGTGGATAATTTTATTCGTCGAAGTATTGATTTGTCATTTTGGTGTCGAAAATGAGTGTTAGTGCATTAATTAGGTCTAAACGACTCTGGCATACAATATTTTGCAACTTAGCAGCAGTAGCAACCACTGTGTTGAAGGGTCTTTCACCTCCATGCAGAGTAGACCGCATTTAATGATTTAGGAATCATTTTGAACACAAATTTGCTTGTGCCACGCTAGCGCAGTTTTCCGTATTTACGTATTTGCGTAATCATGCTAACGCTATACTAAAACTCTGTTGACTTCAACATTGCATATAGCGCGCTCGAAAGTAGGAGGGGCTCAGAAGCACGCAGGACTATAGTGGTTGAAATTTAGTTGAGCATACCAGTCTTCGATGGGATAGTACCAGCATAGAGCGTCAGTACCCCCTCTTCTTTTCCAAAGGTGGTCCGATCTTCTGCTGAACAAGTAACCGGCAGTCCACATGTGTAGGGATGAAAGAATGTAGCTGGAAGCGGTGGAGACTCACATTTAGCGAGCTATGGAAGTTAGAAGGGGCACAGTGGCGACGGCTAAAGGCCCAACTCCAACGACATATCCTGGGCGTCGGCGCTCAGCGTCGGCGCTGTTGGCGTATGCAGAAACCGGTTTGAGCATGCGCACGGTACGAGACTCCAGCAAACTTGAGCGGAGCGCCGAGATCTGTCCGTGCTAGATTTCGGCGTCAGCGTTCACGCAGGCGCCGAGCTGCTCACCCGCGTAGGTCTCTCATTGGCGCACGTCTAGGCGCCGTACACCAATGAGAGCACAGGGTGGCCGCGACCTCTGGATTTTGAATTTTCGCTCGCGCCGAGTCTTCGCGTGCTTTTTCTTTTTACTTTTTTTTTTGTCATCGCTTTGCATCGTCGCACGTGGCCGTGATGGCAAAACCCTTCGCCGCCCATCGGTTGATCTCAGCCGTGGAGGAACAAAACTCAAAAGACTGTCTCAGCTACGGTCGCGGAAAACAGGACAAATTGATGTTGCGTCGATAGCGTTGCAGACTGTATTGAAAAGCCGAGAAAAATGTGGAAGATGTATACGTTTATTTGCGCAGAAGTAGAAAGTGTAAACTGTAATTAAGTTCCATGTCTAAATTACATCTCTTATATAACGCTTTAAAAAGCAGAAATTATTGAGTGAATATTAAAACTGCAACGACGCACCAGCGCGAATACAAGCGTCAGCAGTGAGCGCCAACTGCGCCAGCGCCGAGTCCCATGGAGATGCGCACCGCTTGTGACGCCCACTGTGGCACGGCGCTGACAGCGCCGACGCTGAGCGCCGACGCCCAGGATATGTCGTTGGAGTTGGGCCTTAACACGCGGCAGCTGCAATTGGAGATCGCTGACTGGGGATTTGTCTACGGCCTAATCTGGCCAGGATTGGCGATCATGGCGTACCGGTGCGGACAAACGTAAACGGAGCACAATATTTTCTTCTAAATTTTTCACGCGTTTCATGCGGTACGTGCGAACAGTTAGAAGCCAGTACGCTTTCACTTAGACAAACATTGCTTTTTTATCTCTAGTGCAAGAGTCGTGATTTTAAGTTTGAACGGAAAAGCGTGCTGCATTTACTTATGTCCGCATCTGTACATGCCCACAACCGCCCAGGCACAAGAGGAAAGGCACCAACTAGTCCTTAGCTAAGCTCTTTACTTTTCGATTTTATTTACATGTGCCATGGTTCGAATCCACACAAAGCGCAGCGGAGGCTGAAGAAGCAGCAATGGCTGCCCGCTGTGATAAGTCTAACGAGACCAGAGCCATTAGAAGCAACTGACGATGCGCCCACTCGCCGATGTGCATTGGTAGGCTTCATCATACGACGGGTTGCGGGTTATGTTAGGTTAACTTATACTTTAAGTTAGCTTAGCTTAGATTAACTACACCGTACACACACGGTCCGCAAGTTTGTGTTATGGGGGTGGCGTTACTTTTCGTGGTTCTGCTTGATTTGCACTGGCTGACATGCGCTGACATATGTTCGAAATGGCCGGAGGAATTCGCACACACACACACACACACACACACACACACACACACACACACACACACACACACACACACACACACACACACACACAAAGATACATACATACATACATACATACATACATACATACATACATACATACATACATACATACATACATACATACATACATACATACATACATACATACATACATACATACATACATACATACATACATACATACATACATACATACATACGCCCCGCCGGGGTGGCGCAGTGGTTACGGCGCTTGACTACTGTTCCCAAGGACGCGGGATCGAATCCCGGCCTCGGCGGCCGCTTTTCGATGGAGGCGAAAAGCAAGGCGCCCGTGTGCTGTGCGATGTCAGTGCACGTTAAAGAACCCCAGGTGGTCGAAATTTCCGGAGTCCTCCACTACGGCGTCTCTCATAGCCTGAGTTGCTTTGGGACGTTAAACCCCACAAACGAACCAACCAACCAACCAACATACATACATACATACATACATACATACATACATACATACATACATACATACATACATACATACATACATACATACATACATACATACTGTTATGACCGTGCATGGTCCGCACTTGCGCGCTCTATTGTTCGCCTGTGGGCATGGATATGTGCTGTGGATATGTGCTGTTGGTACAAGGGCTCTAAGTGAGCCTGTTTTCATGAATCCTTTTGTGTAAGCCTGTTTTGCTTTGTGGAGACCCTGCAAATGCCAAATTGGCCCTGTCAAGGGAACGTGTAAAAAAATACAAAGAAATGTCGCCCTGTGGGAAATAGCCGGAAGTGCTTTCGTTCAATTGTTCACCCTTCCTGTCGAGAAGCGCTATGGTCAAGTGAGGAATGCCTATTGTCCAAAGGAGACGACGTCCGCTGACGTACAGGACAAGAAAGGAGCATGACGCATACGGCCATTAGAGGAATTCCCGGGAATGCAGGAAAGATTTGCAATTGCCGGAAAAGGACAATGCTGGGAGCAGTATGTGGCGCGCACGTGCACTTGGGTTTCTGAGAAGGAAATCCACTTGCTGGAACCACGATATCGGATCTTTGCTGAAGAATAGAAATGTACCTCCTCGCCGTTCCCAAGCTCTACCCGCCAACAAGTGACCACGCCCAACGAAACAATACCGGACCAGTCAGTGCATCAGACCATCGGTGCAGTGATGTGTTCGATTGGATGCCGATATCTGAGGGGCGTGCCCTGGAACTGGTTGGTCAGCATCTTTAGAGAGGGGCTGGACATAGGGGGTTTTAAGGACGTTGCAGAGCACGAAATGAGGCTCTGAGCCCTGGGTAAACGGCTCATCCAGACGCTTCTCGCTATGAACTCTTAACGCTTGCCCTTTTGCTGATATACCCTTTTTTTCTTTCATGTAAATAAGTTTTCTCAAAGTGCCATTAAACCTGCTTTTATATATTTTACCAACTTCGAAGATTCAATCCTTCATCAACCCCGAGTCTCTGCACGCTACCAAGTGAAGGCTGGGTCGACTTAGTCCCAGTGTCACGACAACTGGTGACCAGCGTTGGGATCTGAATCTACAAGCCACTACATCTGGTGATTGGAGGTGGATCAGAATCTACAAGCCACAACATCTGGTGATCGGAGGTGGCAACTCAAGCAACAAGCAGGAGCAGCAATCGGCCAACAAGAGAGCTGCTCGGAACATCGATCGCATGTGTGGGTGAGTGCTTGGCTTTTCTTCTGATGTGGACCAGGTTCTAGAACAGGGTTAGATTTTAGAACTGGTAAAGAGTGTTGAAACGCCTTTAGGTTTGGTAGTTTGCACAGTTGTTTTGGAAGTAGCCGACACTCGGAGCGATCATGGACCTACAAAAGCTGCAGAAACCGGAACTGTTGCTATTGTGTGAGGAATTGGGAATTGATACAAGTGGTTTGGCACGAAAACCCTCGATTTTAAAGGCAATCACTGATTTGGGAACCGATGATGAGGAGCTCAGTGAAGCATGGAACCTCATCGGACAAAAAAGGAGGAGCAGCTCAGACAGCAGAAAGAGCGGGAAAAAGAGGAAAAGAGGCGTGAGCGTGAAATTGAGAGAGAAGCAAAAAGGCTGGAGCAAGAAATTGAGCTCAGGAAATTAGAATTAGAGTTGAGCAAGAGGTCGGGCAATTGTCCCCAGCTAGCGGCACCTCTTCTCAACAAGGAGGCAGATTTCAAGATGTCAAAGTACATGCAGCCATATGTGATATCAGGGGATATCGGTCTGTATCTGGCTAACTTTGAGCGAACCTGCGAAAAACTGTCCTTCCAGCGAGACACTTGGTCTCAGAGATTATTGACGGTTCTGCCCTGCGAGGCAGCGGAGGTTGTCGCGCGGCTAAGCAAGGAGGACGCGGACAACTACGAGAAGGTCAAAGCTTGCCTTCTAAGAAAGTATAGGCTTAGCGCCGAGGCGTTCAGACAACGTTTTCGGAACGCTACTAAGTCCAGGGACGAGAGTTACCCTAATTTCCTGTACAATTTAAGAGTCAATTTGGGCGAGTGGCTAAAGAGTACAGATTCCTACAGTGATAGGGACGCTGCAGTCGAGCAAATTCTTTTGGAGCAGTTTTATAACTGCCTCCCAGAAAAAGAAAGAAATTGGTTACCAGGACCGAGGCGACATTAAATCGGCAACTGAACCTGCCGAACTCATTGAGGAGTATGCTTCGCGCCGACAATTCAGCAACCCAGCAGTGGATAGGCCCCGCAATCCCAAGTTGAGTCTGAATAACCGTCAGGAAAGGCACTTTGCTAGAGTTGGAAACGAAGAAAGGAAGGCTTCTTCAGGCAAACTCCCTAGAAAGGACGGCAGTGAGAAAAGTGGGGAAGTGACCAATGCGCAGAACACAAAGAACAAGCTTGGGGCTAGGAAGCCGCTCACATGCTTTAGGTGTAATGAGCAGGGTCACATTGCCGTCAACTGCCGGAAAGAAAAGATTGCTTTCTCGTATGTCAGTGACTGCGATGAAAATATGCAGCTTTTGGAACCCTACCTGCATGACCTATCAACGGGAAGCCTTGCAAGGTACTGCGCGATTCGGCCGCAACGATGGATGTTGTCCATCCGGCGTATGTGTCGCCTTCCGACTATGCAGGACAGTGTGCATGGATCCGCCAGGTAGTGGAGGAACAGAGTGGGTGCTTGCCCATCGCGAACGTGGTCATCTAGGGCCCTTTCGGCGAGTTAACAACCGAGGCTGCCGTTTCAGGAAAGCCTCCTAAGTGCTATCCGTATTTGTTTTCCAACAAATCGGACATGCTACTGCGAAAGAGGGGCATCCTTTTCGGAGACAGAGTTGTGCAAGCCTTAACACGTTCAAAGGCGCGAGAACTAGCTACACTGCTCATTCCAGAAAAATCCACAGCGGAGGAAATGGCAGTTAAAACAGTGGTCGATGCGGAAGATAGCGGGTCAGAAAACTTTGAGAGCGAGGCATCTCAGCTAAGTCAACTTGAAAGTGAGCTTGATGAGACGCGGAATGAGGACGTTCTTGAGAGTAACCTCTTGCCGCCAGTGTCTAGTAATCTCACGAGACTTCTAAGTGGAACCCGAGAGGACTTAGCTATGGAGCAAGCCAATGATCCCACGATACAGGAGATAAGGGAGCGCCACCGCGCCACTAGGACAGCAAAGAATATTTCTTTCGAGATGAGAAAGGGAGTGCTGTATCGCTTATTCAAGGATAAGCGCGGAGTAGAGCGGGACCAATTAGTCGTTCCCCAAAAGTACCGCGAAGACTTACTGCGACTTTCCCATGGCAGCTCGTGGTCATGTCACCCTGGAATAAGGAAAACAAAGCAGATGCTGTTGCAAGAATACTATTGGCCTGGATGTTTTAAGGACACGGAAAATTTTGTACGGTCATGCGACACGTGCCAGCGGGTTGGAAAGGCGCAAGATAAGTGGAAAGCTCCGATGGTGTTAGTACCAATCATTACCGAGCCGTTTCGCCGGTTAGTAATAGATGTAGTTGGGCCACTTCCTGTGACAGAGTCAGGGTACCGTTATATCCTCACTATGTTATGCCCAGCCACAAAGTTTCCAGAAGCTGTTCCGCTGCGCGAGGTGACGTCCGAGAGTGTAGTGGATTCGCTGCTGTCAGTGTTTGCACGAGTTGGATTCCCTTCCGAGGTCCAAAGTGATCAGGATAGCGTTTCACAAGTGTCCTCACCACCTCATTTCTCGAGCGATGCGGCATTAAGGTAGTGCATAGCTCGATCCACCATCCGCAGAGCAACAGCGTAGAAAGATGGCATTCTGTTCTCAAACGGGTCCTGAGGGGACTGTGCTATGAAAACAAGTGCGAATGGGATACCTGCCTGCCTGCAGCACTTTTCGCTTTGCGGTCAGTGCCGCACGAATCCACTGGATTTAGCCCAGCCGAGTTGGTGTACGGAAGGTCACTGCGCTCACCTTTGCGAATGGTGCGCGAAGTCTGGGAGGGGCGCGGAGAAGACCCAACAGTAGTAGAATTCATTCTGAACCTCTTGAATCGCTTACATAACACTAAGGAACTCGTTGAGGCCAGCATGAAGTCAGCCCAGGCTCGTTCCAAAGTGTACTATGATAAGTCAGCCCGTCAAAGGACGTTTCGTATCGGGGACCAGGGGATGTTGCTGAGAGGTTCAAGGCAGAATAAGCTCGAAGTACAGTGGGAAGGACCTGCTGAAGTCGTTGCAAAGCTTCCTAACTCTAACTACGCGGTGAAAATACCCGGTAGGCACAATCACTACATCCCTAACTATTCAGCTTTGGCTAGCCCTCTGACCGACGCTCTCCGCAGGACAGAACCGGCAAATGTAGTCTGGGACGAACAAAAGGAAGCCTCCTTCGTAAACCTGAAGGCTGTGCTGATTAGCCGTCCGGTATTGCGAGCTCCAGACTATGACCGAGAATTCACGGTCCAGTGTGATGCAAGTGATCGAGGGCTAGGTGCTGTTCTCTGCCAGATAGATGACGACAGTAATGAGCACCCTGTGCTTATACCTGAGCAGAAAACTGAGTTCTAGAGAGAGGGCTTATTGCGCTTGCATTGTATGGGCCATTCAAAAATTGCAGTGCTATCTTGGAGGGGCCAAATTCACCGTAGAGAAGGACCATTGTGCCCTGGCTTGGCTGCAAACTGCCACATCGAAGAACAGTCGCCTTCTGAGGTGGAGCTTGATTTTACAGCAGTACAATTTTGAAATAAGATACAAAAAGGGGAAGTTAAATGGGAATGCGGACGCGCTTAGCCGCTGTTTCTAAGCGGTCCGAGGTACTAATCACCAAGTATCCAAATTGATACTCAGGTTCTTTTTTTTTCGTGCGCTTGAATATATGTGACTATGTAAAGCAGCATGTTTGGTTTTCTAGGCATACGTGGGTTCTGAACATCTTGAGTGTGGGCTTTTCTCGGACAACGAAGGCAGTTTTCTTTTGACCTGGTCTCTTCAGACGGGAGCCGAGCGCTTGCTTAGACATGTGGTTGAGTTTCAGACAGCTCAAGCAATTTGGCCTACGACAATCAAGACAACGCGACAAGCAACAGGGAGCTTCAAGCGTTCATGTGCAGGCCATTAAGTCGTCTCTTCATGCAGCAGCTGCGACTGCTGCCCTCCGTGACTCTTCTGGCGGGGGAAGAGGCTGTTATGACCGTGCATGGTCCGCACTTGCGCGCTCTATTGTTCGCCTGTGGGCATGGATATGTGCTGTGGATATGTGCTGTTGGTACAAGGGCTCTAAGTGAGCCTGTTTTCATGAATCCTTTTGTGTAAGCCTGTTTTGCTTTGTGGAGACCCTGCAAATGCCAAATTGGCCCTGTCAAGGGAACGTGTAAAAAATACAAAGAAATGTCGCCCTGTGGGAAATAGCCGGAAGTGCTTTCGTTCAATTGTTCACCCTTCCTGTCGAGAAGCGCTATGGTCAAGTGAGGAATGCCTATTGTCCAAAGGAGACGACGTTCGCTGACGTACAGTACAAGAAAGGAGCATAACGCATACGGCCATTAGAGGAATTCCTGGGAATGCAGGAAAGATTTGCAATTGCCGGAAAAGGACAATGCTGGGAGCAGTATGTGGCGCGCACGTGCACTTGGGTTTCTGAGAAGGAAATCCACTTGCTGGAACCACAATATCGGATCTTTGCTGAAGAATAGAAATGTACCTCCTCGCCGTTCCCAAGCTCTACCCGCCAACAAGTGACCACGCCCAACGAAACAATACCGGACCAGTCAGTGCATCAGACCATCGGTGCAGTGATGTGTTCGATTGGATGCCGATATCTGAGGGGCGTGCCCTGGAACTGGTTGGTCAGCATCTTTAGAGAGGGGCTGGACATAGGGGGTTTTAAGGACGTTGCAGAGCACGAAATGAGGCTCTGAGCCCTGGGTAAACGGCTCATCCAGACGCTTCTCGCTATGAACTCTTAACGCTTGCCCTTTTGCTGATATACCCTTTTTTCTTTCATGTAAATAAGTTTTCTCAAAGTGCCATTAAACCTGCTTTTATATATTTTACCAACTTCGAAGATTCAATCCTTCATCAACCCCGAGTCTCTGCACGCAAGTGAAGGCCGGGTCGACTTAGTCCCAGCGTCACGACAATACATACGTACGTACATGCATGCATACATACATACATACATACATACATACATACATACATACATACATACATACATACATACATACATACATACATACATACATACATACATACATACATACATACATACATACATACATACATACATACATACATACATACATACATACATACATACATACATACATACATACATACATACATACATACATACATACATACATACATACATACATACATGCATACATACATACATACATACATACATACATACATACATACATACATACACATGCACAAAACGATGCTTTGACTAAGCTGCACAAACGTGCTTGCACGGCTTAGAAGACGTGCCTGGCTCATTATCCAAGGGTTGCAATGAGTTCGATTCTCATTTCAAAGTTCTGCCTAAACTGCAAACTCCTGCGAATTGAGCCAAAACGTGATCTCTCGACGTCAAAAATTAGCCGCGGTTTAGCTCTGGTTAAACCTGGATGGAAGCAGAAGCTTCTTTTGCCTGCTAATTCATTCTTCTATCACGTTCTATTAGTGCAGGGTGTTACATTATTGGGCACACTTAAGCTCAACCTTTAAGGGTATCACGCGAGTGCGTAAGCTGGCAGCCCAGATATAAATTCCCGCTTTAACCAAGCCGTGTGGACATGCCTGTGTTTCCTAGGGGTAACGTGAATGCAAAGAGTTCTGGCAGGCTGATTCTGATATCCCCCTGCCTTATGAAAGGAGCGACCAGAGTTGGCAGCTCCTGCCCGTGGCATAAGAGTAACATGAATTCAAATGTCATGGCAGGCTGGTTCTAATATGTCACCCTCCCGCATGAAAGGAGAGGCCCGAGTTGACGCTCTTTCAGGCACCCACGGACACTGACGCTGAGGTCTCGAGTTGGCTGCCGTAGTGAAGCTTCCGTTTCAATATGCCGCCGACACACACACGGTTGCTGCGGCGCACGATCCTGGGCGCTACAGACAAACAATGACATATCGTTGGATTGAGAGCCCCAGTGATAATTCACTAACAAGAGCGTTCGCTGCTGCAAAAGCCTGGAGGCTTCGACAAGCGCACAACCCTCGGGCTATCGTAGAGCTGAGAGACCCTAGATCTAACGCAGTAATGCCGTGGTGGTTCGACTATCTGCCCTCGGCTGCTGTGCCCAAGGATGCAGAATCGAATCCCGGCAGCAGCGGCTGCTGTTCGGCGGAGGATATTGTGATCGGACGAGCTGCGGTGACCGCCGCGTCGGATCTGAAGAACGGTGACAACCATCGAGACTGGAAGCAGGCTCCTTGCCCAAGCCAGAGCTGGGGGATCGTCCGGCTGTGAGCGCGCAGCATCGGCCACGGTTAGTGTTCCTGTATATGCTCCCTAGGGAGCAAAGTTGCGCGACTGACATCCCTGCGCCGCTCTTGGCGATGACGTCAAACGTTCCATTCGAAGGAGGAGTCAACTTGCCAAACGCAACAGGAGGAGCCAACTTTACAGGCGAAACATTTTTCTCGCCGCTTGCAGTGCCGTCAGCTGTCGTCGCATCGGTTTCCACAGTGTGTTCCCACCTTTTTTGTGCGCTCTAATGGCATGGCTGTGCAGTGCAGAACGTTCTCTTCAAATATGACGGGGTGCAGTGTGCCAAACTGCACAAACCGCACCGAAAGCTGCAAAGTGTTTTATTCAGTGCCCTGCGGAAGGTTAGTCCTACGTCGGCGACTGCAGTGGCTTTTAAGTATGGGCCGCGTGAAACAGCCCCGAAAGGAGCTCGAATATGCGAGGTAAGTTCTTTTCATTTTATCTGAATGCATCCTTTGCGCTTACTTTCTGTAAATGGCTTTGTTTATTAACATTTGGGCGATCCTTAGACACGTTAATTTGCTTGGGCATCTCCCGACTTCATCGTTCGAATTGCTCGCGGTGCCCTTGAGAACTGCTCTTTTTCTGAGTGTAAGACACCAGCTCTTGCAGTATAATATGCTGGCGGTATATAATGCTACATCTCCTGCTTTTACTGACTGTCACCTCATCGTTTCGGGAACCAAGTTATTACTTCCCGTGCAATATTTTACTGGCCTTCCTTATATTTCCCCCTAACTTCTACTAATGTAAGTCTGTTTTCATAGTATCGCCGTTTAGTGAAGAGGGTCACGAAAGACAGTGAAGTGCAGAATTTAACGCGAAGCTAATGTACTTCTGAAAGTAACTAAACAACGCGATTCATAACTTTCACGAAAACTATCTGTTGTGCTGGCTTTTTCTCTGGCCGGCTGTGGTTTTAACAGGTATAAACTGCATTTCCGTAATTTTCATGTCTAGATTTTCTTACTTGCGGTTCAGTTGCGTGTCGTTGTTGCCGTTCAGTCGCCACTGGGTACTACAGTTATTTTCACCGCGAAGCTGCGGTTAAAATTCTGATCGTAAATTCGCCAGCGGGAACGGTGGAAAATTGCGCGGAATGTGGTAATGCATGATTACTGCTATTTTTTGCACACTTCCATTGCGCGGATCATAAAAAATTGTCCTGAATTCATGATTGCACTGTCGCGTCTCTCATAACCTGAGTCCCTTTGAGACGTTAAACACCCCAAACGAACCATGATTGCACTGTGCGTCACCTGTTGCACATCGACCTTTATTAAATACAAATCCAGTCAACAGTGTTCGTACATGTTTTCTTCTGCACATAATTATATGCAGGATCATTTCACAGCAGACCAGTTTGAGTGGTCCTAGTTCAAAGGAAGGAAACGACTCAAGCCAGATCTTGTGCCTACCATCTTTTCTGGTGAGCGAACCATTTGGAATTTTCAAGCTCGCATTGCTCTTAACTCTTCATTCATTGGGATACCAATAGTGTACTCTTGCTCATGCAGGCACGCCTTTGCAGGCACTTAAAAGAAGCATAGCTGTTGCGCCGTCCACACCGACAATAGGTGAATACATTCAGCTCGATCACGCAACAGCTGTGTCATGCATGAAAATTGTGAGGTGCACATTTTTCATTCTGCCTTTTTCACCTGAACAGCCAGATCAGTGTGCTGCGCCTGTGACTACCCAGAACATGCATTCAGTATCAGCATATGAAATCTTTTAGTGTCCAGTGCACGATATGAATACTGAACATTAGGATTACCTTTGTAACATCCAAATTCTATAGGTTCGGAAACTACTGTGCAGCCAGCGACACCTAACACACCATCTTGGGAAGCCTCCTTTAGCATTGGAAATGCCAGAGCAGCCAGCGACCCTTTGCGTACCATCTAAACAGCAGGCTACTTCAGCATTGGAAGGTGAGGCAATGGTCCACTTTCTGAGCTTGCTATTGCTAACAATAAGTTGGGTTCAGTTCAGTTCAGTCGTTCAGTCGTGTCCGACTCTTCGTGACCCTATATACCATATGGCGCCATGCTTTCTGGTCTATCATTATCTTCCTAACATGACATAACTTCATCTGCAGCGCCTCGAGGATGCCATCTAACCATCGCGTTCGCTACCTACCCCTTCTCCGGTAACCCTCAACCTTTCCCAAGATCAAAGCTTTCTCCAGCGACTCCTCTCTTTTCATCAGATGACCAAAGTAGCTAAGCTGTAACTTTAGAATTTGACCCTCCAATGAGCAGTCAGGGTTTATGGTCGACAATATCGACTGATTTGATCTTCTGGCAGTCCAAGGAACTTTCAAGAGTCTCCGCAAGCACCACAATTCAAATGCGTCAATTCTTCGGCGGTCAGCCTTCTTCACAGTCCGACTCTCGCATCCATACATCACAACTGGAAAGACCATAGCACGAGTTATACAGATCTTGGTTGGCAGTCTGATGTCTCTACTCTTTACTAGGCGGTCAAGGTTAGCCATGGCTCTCTTTCCCAAAAGCAGGCGTCTCCTAATTTCATGGCTGCAGTCTCCTTCCGGGGTAATCTTGGAGCCCAAGAAGAGAAAATCTGTCACAGCTTCCACTTCTTGTCCCTTAATGCTCCAGAACTTGATAGGGCAAGACGCCATGATCTTTGTCTTTTTAATGCTCAGTTTAAGCCCAAACTTCTCACTCTCTCCTTTTACGCGCATCAGAAGTCTCTTGAGTTCCACTTCACTTTCTGCCATTAAAGTGGTATCATCCGCATACCTAAGGTTGTTGATACGTTTCCCAGCAATCTTCACTCCAGCTGAAGACTCGCCCAGACCGGCCTTCATCATTGATGCACTCTGCATATAGGTTAAATAGGCAGGGCGACAGTATGAAGCCTTGTCTCACTCCTTTCTCAACCGGAAACCAATCGGTAAGACCATGCCCAGTTCTGACTGTGGCCTCTTGCCCTTCATACAGGTTCCCGAGGAGAGAGATGAGGTGGATTGGAACTCCCACCTCTTGGAGAGCTTGCCACAATCTGCTGAGATCTACGCAGTCAAACACTTTCGCATAATCAATAAAGCAGAAGTAGATGGGTTTCTGGAACTCTCTTGCTTTTTCCATGATCCAGCGAAGGTTGGTAACCTGGTCTCTAGTTCCTCTGCCCTTGCGAAACCCAGCTTGCACGTCCTGAAGCTCGCGATCCACATACATACTGCTGCGGCCTACCTTGGAGGATTTTCAACATCACCTTGCTAGCATGCGAAATAAGCGCGATCGTGCGGTAGTTGGACCAATCTTTGGCACTGCCTTTCTTTGGAATGGGGATGTAAACTGGCCTCCTCCAATTGTGTGGCCACTGCAGGGTAGTCCAAGTTTGCTGACATAATGTATACACAACGTTAACAGCGTCGTCATGGTTGAGGTTTTGAAGCAACTCAGCTGGAATTCCATCAGTTCCGCTAGCTTTGTTCTTAGCAAGGCTGGCTGAGGCCCATTCAACTTCACTCTTCAGGATGCCCGGCTGGAGATCAGTAATCACAACCGTCCTATGTTGGGTTTGCACATCCGGGTCCTTCTTGTACAGTTCTTCTGTGTATTCCTGCCACCTCTTCTTTATCTCTGAGGCTTCAGTGAGGTCCTTGCCTCGTTTGTCCTTTATCACGCCCAGCTTAGCACAGAAGCTTCCTTTGATATCTTTGATTGTCTTATACAGAGTTCTTGTGTTCCTTAATTGGCTGTTGTCCTCAACTGCTTGACACTGTATGTTCAGGAAGGCATTCTTATCTCTCCTTGCTATTTTCTGAAAATCCGCATTGAGAACCTTGTATCTTTCTCTTTCCCCCATACCTTTTGCCATCCTCCTTTCCTCAGCTATTTGCAAAGCCTCTTCAGATAACCAGTTTGCTTTTTTGTATTTCTTTTGCTTTGGAACTACCTTAGTAGCAACTTCTTGTATTATATTACGAACATCAGTCCACATCTCTTCGGGCTCTTTGTCTTCTAGATCTAATTCTTGAAATCGATTCCTCACTTCCACAGCATATTCTAATGGAATCTGATCCAGATCATACCTGAAAGGCCTTCTAGTTTTCTGCGTTTTCCTCGATCGAAGCTTACATTTGGCAACAAGAAGCTGATGATCGGTGCCACAATCGGCCCCCTGGGCCTTTCTTTTACTGCTTGTATAGCGCTTCTCCTGCTCTGCCGGCAAAGAATATAATCAATCTTATTCCTGTACAGACCGTCCGGTGAAGTCCATGTGTACAGGCGCCTCTTGTGCTGTTGATAATGAGTATTCGCTATGGTCAGGTTGTTTTTTTTTTTTTTGACAAAACTCTACTAGCCTTTGCCCAGCTTCATTTGGCTCACCAAGACCGAACTTGCCTGTAATTCCGGATATTTCTTCACTCCCGACCTTAGCATTCCAGTCTCCTATGAGAAAAACGACGTCTGATGATGTAGTGCGGTCTAAAAGGCATTGCAGGTCAGCGTAAAATCTCTTAAAGTCACCTTCTTCAGCAGTAGTGGTAGGTGCATAGACCTGGATAACTTATGTTGAAAGGGTGACCTTGGATCCGAAGTGAAATCATTCGGTCGTTTTTGGGGTTGTGCCCTAGCACTGCTTTGCCCATTCTTCTGTTTACTATGAGAGCGACCCCATTCCTTCTCCTGGATTCGTGCCCACAATAAAAGACATAATGGTCACCGGAATTAAATTCTCCCATTCTGGTCCATTCGAGCTCGCTGATACCCAAGATATCAATGTTCAATCTGTCCATTTCTCGCTTGACGACATCCAGTTTACCTTGCGTCATAGATCTTACATTCCATGTTGCTATGTGATATATCGCATTGCAACATCGGACTTTCCGGTCGCTTCCCGACATATCCACAACTGAGCATCCTTTTGGTTTTAGCCCAGCCGCTTCATTCGTCCTGGAGCTACTAAGAATCGCCCTTTGTTCATCCCCAGTAACATGTGGGACGCCTTCCAACCTGGGGGGCTCATCTTCCGGCGCCATATCATTAATGCTATTGTGACTGGTCATAGGGTTTTCTTGACAGGAAATACTGGAGTGGGTTGCCATTACCTTCTCCGGTGAATCCCATTTTGTCAGAACTCTCTCCCGTGACCTGTCTATCTTGGGTGGCCCTACACAGCAGAGCTCAAGACTTCATCGAGATTGGCATCGGCAAGCCCCTCCGCCACGACCAGGCAGTGATCCATGACATGGATTAATTTTTAGCAAATGTGAAGACGTGCGTTCCACGCAGCGACCTCTTGCGCACTGACTACCGTCATTGTGTACTGAAGACGCTGCCCGAGACAACTCACCATGCATGCCGCTGCCCGAAGCGGCAGAAACTTCTAGTTCACTTCAGTGAAACTTCCGTGTCAACGCGTTCATTTAGAATAATTTGGGACCTTCTGGCCTTTGCACGATCCCTCCTTTCCCTGGGAGGTTACTGCTCTGAAAAAAGCCAGCATCTTTTCCATCCTTCCAGCAATAAGAACATATATTCTTCTGCCGCTCACCGAACATTCAGCGCCATCTCCATGCACGAAATCTGAATCGCTGAAATGTCTGCAGCACATATCATAAGAATGATCACTCGCTGATTTCCCCATTCCAATTCTGATTAAGGAAGGTTCTGTGAGCGTATGTTTCGGTTAGCAATGGGAGCTTGTTCCGGGTTCCCTCGCTTACGTCCGGGTACAGAGCAGTAACGGACCGTAGCAACAGCTTAAATAAACTTTAGCAGCCGCTGAGTCACGATGAAAGATCAAAAAGTGCAATGCTGGCACTCTATATCTATCCAAACTAAAGAAATAAACGCAACTATTAGCTTTAAAACACAAATTCAATCGAGCGTCTACTTCAGCAGCAGTAAGAGGAGTCACGGGATCCCACTTGCACCCCTAGGTCGACACTAGCGCCGTTCGCTCCAGTGGTGGCGCTCGCGCCCAATGTCTACTATTCAACGTCGAGGCAGCTCTCCGAGAGAGATTCGAACCGACGATATATGTACCTTCATATGTAGGTATGCTTTCCCGACTTTCTACAGGCTGCTAAAGGAAGATGTGTTACCACTGGTCTGGAGTCGATGGTAGATACATATTCTATAGCCAGCTAAAACGTTTTATATGGCGTGCAGTCTCTATAGCCTCAGAGGAATTTACATATATACAGGTAGCAAAAGATAACTGCAGGTATTACTTCAGGTGTATTGCGTCAATAACACGAAGATTTCTATAGCTACCTAAAATTGATTATATAGTTTGCAGTCCGTAGCTTGATTTAGAACCATTAACATATCTATAGGCAGCTAATGACTACTGGTCTATTGCTTCCGGAACATAGACTATTATATAGCCAACTAAACAGCTTATATTATTTGCAGCCTATAGATTTAGAGGCATTTTGTGAAGAACATGTGTGTGAGTGGGGAGAATTTGATAAAAGACGAAGAAAGAAAACCCCGTCTGGAGAAAGAAGATGAGGAAAACGTGGAGGTTGGCTCAAGGAGCGCGAGGCACGAGCAGGGGAGAACAGGCAAGCAGCGGAACCGATCGGCTGTCCAAGGAGCTCGGAGCGGTGCGTCTTCTGCAATGCCTGACCCGGGAATCCAGACCTGGGGCCTGCCGGCCGTATCCTGTCGTGTTCTCCTGTTGTCCACGAAGCTCGGAACGGTGGTCGGGCCCGGGAGTGCCACAGCGCCAGCTCTTCACTGGCACGAGCGTTCGGCGCCGTGCTGAGCCTATGCACATCGGGGAGACTGGACTCATTGGCCGTGGTACGACAACCCGAGGCTTCGTGCTTCCACTAGGCCCCATTCGGTGGTCTAGCCTTCCGTTAGACCTGCCGAGGCCCTACGTCAGCGACCCTACAACGCCTGAACAACCGGAGCGAGCGTCTACACCGACTTCACGTTCCTGCCTACCCAACGAACTGGTGACTGTAGTCTATTTTGTGTTTAGTCTTTGTCCTACTTACTCGTCCTACTCTCGTCCCGTCCATGTGTGTACATAAACATATTCGTCGTTAAAATAATCGGTCTGGTCATCTATTTAGATTGCTGTCTCTGAATAAGCCACAGAACAAGGTGGCCGGAAGATTTAAAGAAAAGAACCTCACAATTTTGGCGTCCACGGCAGGACCAGGCCGGCCAAGCAGCATTTTCCCGCGGCTAGAGATTGGAGAAAAATGAGTGCACCAGAGTTGCTCGCGGTAGGGGAACGTATAGGCTTACAGGGAGTCGAGTTGCGCGAGTGGGTTGAGAAAGAATTGCAAAAGGCAAGGGAAGACAGAGCTGCAGAACGCGAAGAGAGAGCTGCAGAACGTGAAGGAGCGAAGCAGCGCTTGGAGCAAGAAAACCAGAATTTGCAGCTACGAGTACGACTTGCGGAATTGGGAGAAAACGCCCCTTGTTTTGGAAGCGCTGAACACGGTACCGTACCAGCTCCTTCTTTCCCAATTAGTCCTCATAGATTGATTCCACTGTTTAATGAGGAAAGGGACGATTTGGACGCGTATTTGAAGCGTTTTGAACATGTCGGTATTGGCCAAGGCTGGCCGAAAGAGAACTGGGCCACGGCTTTGAGTCTGTGCCTTGGCGGAGAAGCTCTCAGTCTTTGGACGACTCTCTCCTGAGGACTCAGTCAATTACGATGTAGCGAAACTTGCCTTACTTCGGAGGTTTCGGTTCACGGCTGAGGGCTACAGAGAGAAGTTTCGTGGAAGCAAGCCGCAAGATGGTGAGACAGCTTCCCAGTACACCACAAGGCTGTTAAGTTTTTTTGACCGCTGGGTTGAGATGCGAGGACAAGGTCGCACGTTTGAAGTGGTTCGGGACATCATAGTGGCTGAGCAGTTTTTAAACAGCTGTCACAATCGTTTAGTTCTCTTCTTGCGAGAACGTGATTGTAAAACGGTGGACGAGATTGCTGAGGCCGCCGATCACTTTCTTGAGGCTCAGCGACAGAATAACCTCGCGGTTTTTAAAGATAGAGCTGAGCAGAATTCTGCGAAACCGCAGGACGCAGCCACATATTGCACATTATGTCGCAAATTTCGGCATAAAACCCAGTTGTGTCGATACGGAAATTCAAATGACCGGGAAACGTCTGCTTGCTGCACGTCCCCTCGAGATTCCCGCCCTGGTCGTCAGCTGGGAAGAACATGCCTAGATGTTCGAAGGGACGATTCGGCTCTTAGTCCATCTCAGATTATTACCAACATGCCGGTGGAGCATGTAGAAATGTTCGGACAAGCAGTGTCGGTGCTGCGCGATACTGGTTCTAATAGCATCGTGGTGCGTCAGGCTTTGGTGCCCAAGGCTGCGTATACTGGTGAACGAACATCTTTATGTTTAGCGGATGGTTCTGACATCGAAGCGCCTGAGGCGGAGGTTATTATCAAGTCGCCATACTTCACAGGCAAAGCTATTGCTAGGCGCCTTTCTCTTACCCCGTACTTTGCTAAGACTAGGTTATTTCAACACTCTTTCTTTCCGCAGACCATCAGTGATTGGAATAACTTGCCAGCTACCTGCCTACAGTCTCTTGACCTGATTTATGACCATGTTTAGCTTTGGTTATGCTGTGCCATTATCTTTTTCATTTACCGCTGTTTGTGCTTTGTTTTGTTCGCATCTTGGTATTATTGCTCACTCGTAATAACTTGTTTGTAATCCACTCCTGCTTGGGCCTCACGGCCTGCAGTATGTACTAAATAAATAAATAAATAAATAATTATCGACAACGTTCCGGCTGCAAGCGCCCCATTCGCCGACGTTCCAACAGTCTTGACGGGCCAGAGAAGCATACCTGCCAGTTATGATGGGTCCAGTGCTTCTTTCCAGATTCTGGCGGCGAAAGCTTCAGAGACTGGTTTGGATGCCACTCAAACCGTACTCCAATTATCTCGGCCTGTTTTCCGCAAGAAACAAGAAGGTGACGCCAGCTTAGACGTGTGTCGTCGCAAGCTGAAGAAAACCTATCACGGAAAAGGGCAGACGGCCTACACCTTCCATCTAGTTGACGGCATTTTGTACCGTACCTATGAACTTTGTCCAGGAAAAACAATCGAACAAGCGGTCGTTCCGAAGGTTTTGCGCCGTCAGGTCCTCGTGCAGGCACATGAGAGTGCACTTGCCGGCCACCAGAGTGTCAGAAAAACTACCGCAAAAGTACTTGATGACTTTTACTGGCCAGGTGTGCAAGCTGACATTAAGCGGTTTGTGAGGTCGTGCGATGCATGTCAGAGGACTGTCCCGAAAGGAAAGCTGAGGAACGCTCCATTAGGACGCATGCCTATTAACATAAAACGCTACGAAGGGTGCCAGCCAGTGAATGCCCTACAAGCTTCATCTTTCGTAGTTGTTGATAAAGTCGAGTCGAAAACTCCGTTGCCAACGTTCAGTGCAGATCCTTTGTCCCGGAGTGGACTGGGGAACCGAGACTCGAAAAGAAGATTGAACAACTGGTGAATCGAGAACGATACGGGAGACAATGTTAATTTCTGTGCTGTCCTCCAACGCCGTGGGAACTTTAACGTCACAGAGCACATCTCAGACGAAGCACCTGGAGGTTTCGTCGCGCTTTTCTTAGGATGTTCCTAGGAGCTTATTTCCTCTATGACAAGTGTTAATGTTAATTACTTGTATTAGTACACAGTGTTTTTTGTGTGTGTACGAGTGACACACTCTCAGCAGAAAATAGTGTGGCCACTCTGTGGTGTGTGCAGTGATGTGTGCAGCAGTGTTGTGTTGTGCGGTCTCCAAAAGAGTGCATCAGTGTCGTGGCCCCAAGTTTTTTTTTTCCGAAAAATATTTGTGAAGAACATGTGTGTGAGTGGGGAGAATTGGATAAAAGACGAAGAAGGAAAACCATGTCTGGAGAAAGAAGAAGAGGAAAACGTGGAGGTTGGCTCGAGGAGCGCGAGGCACGAGCAGGGGAGAACAGACGAGCAGCGGAGCCGATCGGCTGTCCAAGGAGCTCGGAGCGGTGCGTCTTCTGCCAGGCCTGACCCGGGAATCCAGACCTGGGGCCTGCTGGCCGTAGCCTGTCCTGTTCTCCTGTTGTCCACGAAGCTCGGAACGGTGGTCGGGCCCGGGAGTGCCACAGCGCCAGCTCTTCACTGGCACGAGCGTTCGGCGCCGTGCTGAGCCTATGCACATCGGGGGACCGATTGGCCGTGGTGCGACAACCCGAGGCCTCGTGCTTTCACTAGGCCCCATTCGGTGGCCTAACCTTCCGTTAGACCTGCCGAGGCCCTACGTCAGCGACCCTACAACGCCTGAACAACCGGAGCGAGCGTCTACACCGACTTCACGTTCCTGCCTACCCAACGAACTGTAGACTATTTTGTGTTTAGTCTTCATCCTACTTCCTCGTCCTACTCTCGTCCCGTCCATGTGTGTACATAAACATATTCGTCGTTAAATTGGTCGGTCTGGTCATCTATTTAGATAGCTGTCTCTGAATAAGCCACAGAACAAGGTGGCCAGAAGATTTAAAGAAAAGAACCTCACACATTTACAATTCTATATACTGAAGGCTCCCACCTTCTAGAAAATGGGTTCGCGAGGCATGGTCTCGCCCGACGAGTGACATGTCCAGTCTCGGATAAACAAAAAAGCATTTCGAAAAAAAAAAAACACCGGACTCCACTGCACAGCAAACATGCGGTCGAGACTCGCGACAATGCAACACCGAGAATAAAACAGAACGAGAGTCGAGGCTTTAAGGCGGCAAGACTGAGGCGCGAATAGCGCGAGCGACACGGCAAAAGCATTAACGGCGCGCACAGCATTGCTCCTCGCGTAGCAGCAAACATCTCTGCAGGCAACGCTTCCGTTTTCGTCCAGGCAGGCCTCTGCTCCATAGTCCGTGCACATCCCGCTGACCCGTGATGCTCGCCGGCCGCGAAACTGTCCGCGTCGGCCTCCCGCCGGGCAAAAGCCTCGATTAAGCCTTGCCTCCCCCCCCCCCCTAATTGGCAGCTCGCTCATGCGCACTCGCGCTCACCAGGCAATCACGAACACAAATAGAAAAAAGCGCACCTGGCTTGAAATACTAAAAGGGGCCTTGCGATCTTGACAGAGAGCCAGCGCTAGAATGGCTGTCTTTGCTGTGGAAGCACGCGAAGACCCTGCATAGTCCTCCAAATGAAGGACGTAGGCTTGCAGGGGTCCAAATGCTGACAGAAGGACTTCAGCGTTGTGTCCGCCAGCCTATTCATTCTTCGCCTACTTTTTCTCCGCACACGTCTAGCCTCTCTCAGCATTTTTAATCTCTTGGTTCGTCTGTATCACCTTTCTACTTGCGCCAAACGGCACGTAGGCGTTCTAGTTTGATATCAAATTCACTGAGTATTCCAGATGACGTGATGTGATTTCTATCCGCATTCACAGTATCACCTATAGTGTCTTCCAACCTGCCAGTGAGCGCTTCTTGGCATGCCTCCTCCATGTGCTTTTAAAATACCGTCCAGTCGATGTGCACGCGCTCAGCTGGGGTGGACGCACCAAGTGCATTTATTTTGAGGTAAGTAGGAATGTGGTCCCTCCCATGGGTCTCCACACCACAAGACCAGCGAGCACACCTGTGCTACAAGTACCGTGAAACTAATGTCAGGTTCAGGCAAGGGTTGTGGGAACAACTGCACAGGGGTGTCGGACTGCCATCATTGATTACTGAGATCATTGTGGAAGTAAAGAAATCGCAAGGAGTTATGCATAGTGGCCAACGATCGATGCTGACCTTAAAAAACGCGTGAAAAGGTGTGAAACTCGTCGGCAGCCACGTTCCACGCTCAGTGCGGCATCGCTGCACCAGGATCATGGCCAGCACTGCCTTGGAGAAGATCTCACTTGGATTTCGCTGAGCCGATACGCAACAAAATGTTTTAGTAGCAGTTGACGTTCATTCTAAATGGCTACAACTCTTCGTAACGAACGGAACTACATCAGACAAAAAATTACAAGTTTAAGAGAATTCTTTGCTCACTTGTCATAGGCAATGGCTTCATTTCGTCAGCAGCGACTTACAGGCATACCTACCAGCATTTCGGAATAAAGCACGTGACCTGCGTTCTGCACCATCCCAGTAGGAATGATCTAGCGAAACGTTTTGTTCGATCTTTGAAGTCAGCATTGAAAATAGGGAAACTTCAACGAGCACTTTGAGGTCATATTACGAAGTTTCCTGTTGCAATACCGAAGTACTCTTCAAGCCGCAATGGAAGAAATACCTCCAGTATTCTTCTAGAAATAAACTTCCATACACTGCTAGATGCGGTCAGACCTCGGGAGAGAGAAGGGTTCGGCAAGAACACTTTGAACAAATGGCTAGCCGGCTGAGTCACGCTGGCACGTCGCGGTTGGTACACTCTAAAAAAAAAAAGGTGTGATCTTAGTCTTTTTGGGGGGTAAACTGCTTGTCGCTGAGCTAACACCTTTTTGGGGTAAGGTTACGCTGTGTCTTGGAAGACTAAGTATTTATACCATTGCATGTAGTGTAACATTACGCTTCTGGTAGCATAAACTTGCACCTTCACAAGCAGTGTAACTGTATTCTACCTAGGCATAACGTTGCACCTTTCATAAAGGCCTATGTTTTAGTCTGTCGATGGCATAAGCATACCCTTGCATCAAAGGTGCAAGTTCGCACCTTGACAACATAAACTTATCCTGTATGTACAGGTGCAAAGTTACCATTTTAGAGTATAAATTTATATTACGACAAAGAGCGCAAAGTTTTGCACCTTTATGGTGCAAGCTTATACCACCAGGAGAAGGATAACGTTGCCCTCCAAGCAGTTTAAAGTAATGCCATATTACATAGGGTATCTAAGCATCATCTTGTGGTATATATATGCTATCCACACAAGAGTACTATTACCAATCTGCATCGTAAACTTGGTCACTGGAAGCAGGAATAAAGCTAACCAATACATTTCAAGATTTTCTGGAAGGAAAGATTATGTTGAAACATTGCAATATCTTTGTGTCGTCTGGAGTGTGACAGTGAGCAATGTTTCAGGTGAGGTAGGCTGTGTCATGTTGTGTTCAAGCCGTAAGTTATGTTGCAGAGTGAACAAAAAGAATTTACAGAACAATCGGTTAAGATAACATACCATGGTGTTTATTTCACCTCATTATACACCGAAGTTGCAGCAAGGGACTGGATAATCTTCTCCGCACAGTCAGGGCAGGGATGTACCACGTATTTGACCTGCATAGAAAAGAGAACTTGTAATCGGTTACTCACGAAGAAAGTCTCACAAAACATGCTTATGGAGTAATTAATTCACATATAAAAATAACACTGTACAAAGGGCAAGTAAAAAGGAAGACAGATGGAAATAGTGCACCAGTACAGGCTTCCAAGTGTTTATATAATGAGAATTGTGAACTCACACAATATATATAGATCAATGAAAATTCTCCAAATCTGAGCTTTACCTGTGCCACTAACACACACATAGACAACTAGCACATTGCAATCTCAGAAAAAAGTGACAATATGCTCAATAAGACACAATATACAATGAGACATATTCTTGTTAGGAGCAGGGTCAAGCCATAGGCATCACTGATGTTGGACTACCCAGAGGGTCATTTAAAGAAATATGAATGAAAACATATTGATAAAATAGAAGCTAGCCTAATAAAGGCAAAAGATGTGATTTAAAAAACCCCTCCCTCTACTCGTTCATATGTGCAGTTCTCCTTTTTTTTATCATTAGCTTTTTATGTTAAACTTTGTTTTATCACCTTCACTTTCACCTTTGTTGTTTGCTGGTTTCCACTCCAACACCCAAACATTATAGTTTGCTTTCACACCTGACCATACCAGTGGTCTTGTTTCTAGTCACTATGGTCTCACCCTCGTAGAAAACACTGTCTCTGGTCCTTCATGACATTATCTTATGTTGCCTATAGTGTTAATGTTTTCCTGAGACTACACTGTCTTTAGTCATCTGATCATCCATCACAAGTGACAACTGCAAATCTCTCCTTCTTCTTTTTTTTTTTTTTGGGGGGGGGGATGGGGGAGGTTCTTTTGTTCTTGCATTCGTTGTCATTTCTCATGAATATAACGAATGAAGCTTGTTCCTGCAGAGCTTGCTCCTGCAGGGGTATGTCTAAGGCCATTCTATTGTTTCTGTCTTTAGTGCAGTTTACATTCCTGGAAAAAGGCATGAATATACCACAGAGGCTATGCCTTATAAAATGTGGGATACCCCTTCTGAAAGATGGAACATTTCATGCTAAAAGAGCAATGATAGCAAGGCACATCCAAAGCACCTTCTGCACATGTGCATTACTGCAGTGATGTCACAGATGCAGAATTATGTAAAGCATGGCAATAAAATGCAACTTTTACATAAGTTCATTGCTAGTTTCACACCACACATCAGCTTATGCCGATGCCAAAAACTTCTCGAGACTGCCGTTTCACTTCAAAACTACATTATCTTGCTCAGGAGGCAAAAAACAATACACTTCAATACCCCTATAATTCCTTGAACAAACCACAAAGCTTGAGATTCTATGTATTGCTGCTTCATGTAATGCTCGCAGCACATGCAGCAGGAATAAAACTTCTCATAAACTGCAATTTGCCAGAACTGTCAACTGCTTATCTCTTTAGATGCCTAACTAATGAAATTGTAAATGCTGACCAATATTATACAAGAATGATTATTAAAAAGTGTTTACAACAAATTTCTCGAAGATTATGTTCTTTACCTTTACAGATTGCAAATCATAAACTATGAAGAGACACCCGTGCAGTCTCTGCCGGTGGGTTGTGCAGCAATGTGGACTTTGGGTACCTGGTACAGCTTCAGGATTAGACTTAATTATCTATTCTTTTTGTTTATAAAAGGCAATATGAAAACTGCAAAATTGAAGGCTATTAATGAGTGAGCCTAGGCCTAAAACCCTCCTAATCATCTATGTGGTCTAACATAATGAGCATCAAAAATATTCCTTTAAAAGCTTTGTAAGTTGGTTTTTCCACATTACATAACTAAAAAAGGGTGTTGCTGACATTTCTTATTCAGATAATATAGACATATTTTGTGTTTTTGATGATGCAGAAGAAGCTAACATGATTCTGGCAACAATACCAAGTGCAGCAACATTTTTTACATGCAATGTGGGAAAGCAAGACAATAGTTTTCAAATATGCCTTTCCTTGTTCAATATTCTGAACTACATTGCTCTTTCAGAAAATTTAAGAACTGGGCTCACCTATAATATTGGGGACCCTCATTTCTGGTATATAATACTGTCCCCTAAAATTAAAATGCAAAAGTTAAGTCAATTTTGGTTGATTAGCCATTCAACCATTATCCTCTACCACAGACATGTCCACTGTGCTGCACAATCCAGTTCTAATTGTACTGCAAATTTCATTTCATTCATTCTCCCTTTATAGGCCCATAGACATGGCATAAGGGGTGGGGGCATATATATATATATATATATATATATATATATATATATATATATATATATTTGTTAAATGGTAGTGGTGGAACACAAGGTAAATACGCTGAGTACAAAATGGCACAAAACGATATAAAGAACACAAAAGAAACAATAAAGCTGAAAGTGCTAAAATACCGTCCATTACATATCACCTGCAGTACTTCATTTTTAGTTTCATTCTATTGTGGACATACCTAGCAACATAAGAGCATGTGAGTTGTTGAAAATTACACCCATCAGAGAACATAACCTTACTGCTGAGAACCAAGTGCAAACAATTTAAATATTAGGTTTTGAAGAAAAAAAGAAAAGAGGCATACATTAACAGCTCACTCAATAAAAAGAAGTCAACATGTTCAGATTGATTACATACTGAAAAAATTCCTCCCTTGCTAACTTGCTCAATAGCACTGAATGGTTCCAAAATCAATGTAATGCCAGGGCTATTGCTCCTCAGCATAGAAAAATATGCTCTTTGATAGACATAAAGCAACAATGAGCAGACCACAATGCCACAGCTATGTCGAAAAATACATACCACATAAATCTTGCCATAAGTAGTCGTCCAGCGCTGAAGAAAGCAGGTTGATCTTTAGAAGCAGGAGTAACAGCACTTCTACACCGTATTCCTCCTACTGGCAGGTACGCTGCAGCAAAGGTATCATTCATAACATTAGCATGATACTCGTAACTAGTACATACATAACTATAGTACAAAAAGTAATGGCACCACACATGCCAAAACAATGACTCAAATATTTTGACAATGAGCTTAAAAGCTACAACTCCTGTTTCTAGATATATCTGTAACAATATCTGCCACCTCTTTACAATCGAAATAACTGCTTAAATAAACTAGAATAGCAGATTTATGACAAACTGCTAGCACAATGACAATACACATTAACTTCAATGAGGGAATGCCTCAGTACCAGTGAATTGTAGTAATGAGTATAACACAATGTCTGACAACAGAAACTACAGAAGGAAAAGAATGTGTTGTTATTGGTCAGGCATAGCCTCCTTTCTATGGGTCAGGAGGCTGAAAAGTTCAGAATGGAAATAGCTGAGTAGAAACTATAGCAAATCCCCAAATGAAAAATATTAGTGATATAAAAATTTATCCTTAGCTCGCTAACGAAAATTAGCACATTTAATCAAAATAGATGTTTGGGCCAGTTGGTTCATACTTACACCCTAAAAGACCAGCGAAAAAAAAAAAGAAAACAGGTACAAAGGAACACAAAACGTATTTCAGTGCCCGTCCTGTCATTTTTTGTTCCTTTGTCCCCGTAATTATTTTTTTTTGCGCTGGTCTTTTTATGTACCGATTACAAAAAGAGAGTCAGTCTTAAAGCAGAGAAGGGGTGACACATGGTTTGCTTCAATGCTGAAGACATCTGATCACCAGCTAACCCAGATTTTTCACTTGTTAAGTGATTTGATGGAGTCCAATATTTATTATCAGTTCTTAACATAAGTGATCAGCAAGTTAAATATAACACCATTTACTCGCACACGCCCTCAAACACAATGAAACTCAATTGATAAGTCACTGTCTGGGCGTGCACCATATTGCACGGCATGAGCGAAAATGGCAACACGCAAGGAGACACACACATGGCACGCGACATAAATATTCTCCGACGAGAATCCCAAGCAGTATACATTGAGGCAGATGTCAGTGATCAGCAATATGCGCCACAAAAGTGCGCGTGTCAATTTAAACGCCCCTTTCTGGACGGAAACAATGCTTTGGACTTACCAGCACGGATAGCAGAGACCAGTTTCAAATTCTTTGAAGAAACGACAGTCTACGTTCTTGCGCAGACGAGACGAAGGACTTGAGCCTGCAGCGAAAAAAAAAAAAAGCGTGAGAAATGTCTTTCCTGCACATTGCGTCACTGCGACAGTATACATGTACACGAATCGGCTGGGTCCCACCTCTGGTCTCGACGCCATCAGCTCAAAGCGTGACTTTAGGATATCAAGCGCGCTGCCTTCGAACGTACAGGTTGCTGGCAAAAGAACCGTAAACTTAACCCATCACCCTGCATGCTCTCCCGCATTTATGGCAACGTTCCCGTAAAGCAGCAACAACAGACGATCAAAATCGATTGTAGGCAGCGAGCAAAAATAATGCGGCATGCAAACACGTCAATGCGTATCACCGGGACTGCATTAGCGCTCGTCGACGCATACTTTCGACCGCGGGGTATGCTTGTGAGCGTCGTAGACGACTAAAAATGCACCATTAACATCCCGCAAAAAGGTCGTGACCATCTGAAAATTTTGGGATGCGCCGCTCCTCCAGTCTGAACTGAGGAAGTAGTATGCTCAGGTTGGGATCCAAGACGTCGTGCTCAGAGGCCGTTTCACAGACAAACAAGCAGCGTCGCGGACGTAAGCAATAACAAAACATGGTCAGGCCAAGTTAAATAGCACAGAAAAACACGTAAAACGAAATGTAAAACGTCACTTACATGCGCGGCTAAAATTTGGCGCCAAGGATCCGTTGGAACACCACCACCGCGACGACCAGCCATCCGCCGTTTCATTCCGAAGTTCACTTTCACGAAGTCGTTTCATAGTGAGGCATCGATGAGCGCACTCGATGAAATAATCACTGAGAGCAACCGAACTTTTCTAAAAACACAGATGAGTACCAACGACAAAGAGCACGAACGCTGACTCGTGCGGCAATCGCCGTCGTCGTCTTCTCGGACTCGCAGAGTCGCAGGGAACGCAGGCAGGCTCAAGCAACTACGAACACGTGACGCTGCGTTGAGAATAAAAGCAACAAAACTAAAAAGCAACTGCTTCGCTTCTCGTCTCACCACAACTCCCCCCTCACCTCCCCTTTCTCCCTGTTTTGCAGCGTACACACTTGTCTGTCCGCCCTTGTTCTGAGTTCCGCCTTGCTCCCTCCACGGTCAAGCTCGCGTAGGAGTCAAAAGACGGGACAGGGGTGTCGGGGGGGGGGGGGGGGAGGTGAAGGGGGGAGGCACCGCTTTTTGTAAGAAGATAAGATGCTCCCAGCTTTCGACGATTCCCCACCGCCTCCGGGGAAAAACGGGGGTCCTTTTGTGGTAGCTCTTGAAGGAAAGCTCTTGAAAGGAAAGGAAAGGAAAGCCGCACCCAGCTTGAAACCGGTTACCATCATAAAAAAAAAAAAAGAAGAAACAAGCGGCAAACTTTTTTTTGCTTGAGCTGCAGGGACGAAATGGTGTAAAGTCATGCGAGAGAGACTAACGTCTTCCGTGCGGGTGATTGCGCAGGGTATATTTAAGCCATGCGGTTTCAGATAGCATAAACCCCGAAGTTACCCTCCTTTTACACTCTTTTTTTTTAGAGTGTAGCCTTGCTTTTGACCTCAATTACCCAGATTAGCCACGTTGGACCTAAGGTTTCGTAGCAAGCACACCCAGCCTGTTTCGTACAGCCAGGATGTAACTTGACCTGAAGGGTTTTTCACCAGCTGAATACATCGCAATCAATAGCTTCCTCACAAATCGAATATCGCTTTCGAAGTCAGAAGCCATCCTGATGAGTCGCCTGTTTAAGAGACAAGCATTCGGTACAGGCCTCAAATGTAAATTGTTACGCAAGCAGTAAAGAATGCATCACAAGCCTCAGGTACACTGGCCGCACTACAACCAAACACGTCTCCGCAACTGCGACGCTATCCGCGACGTAGAGGTATACCTTCCGACTAAGGTGCACAGACTGCTGTTCTCTTCACGAATGAGAGGGAAAGATATCATGTTCGGCTGTATTTATAACTTGTTCTTACATATAGCCGTCGGATAGCTCTGGCCGCCTGCTGCGCCGCCTACTGAGCTTTTTAAAAGCAGCTGTAAAGCAAAGGCCTATAATGTCCGACAAGCATGCAGACGTATTCTTGTAATAAGCATTCAGTTTTATATTGCCGCCAACTACTGCTGTCTTTATTTGGTGCTGCCAACAATCGCTGATATGCAGCCCTATCATTTTGCTTGTAGTTCTCAGAAGGACCTTGTGCTCTTTGTTCACGCTCAGTGTCGCCGAGACGCGTTTTAGTCACGTCCTTTGTACTGCAAGGTGCGCCGAATTTATAATGAATTATTCCAGACACTCGCTTCTGCTTCCACATTGTTCCATACTATTAGTATCCCTTTTGCAGGTTTATCTAGATGTTTCTTCACCGACTTGAAATTGCGCGCTGCTGAGTGCAACGAGCATTCTTAGCTTGACGACCGCCGAGCACGCTTGCATGCTATCGCCGCCGTCCAGGTGCTTAATTCCTTTGCAGGCATGATGATGATGATGATAAACTCTTTATTTGCTCCCAAAGAAGGGGAAGGCGTGCAGAGTGGGTCAGAGAAATAACTAAAGTTACCGACATTCTAGTGGAAATTAAGAAGAAGAAATGGACATGGGCAGGACATGTAGTGCGAAGAGAGGATAACCGATGGTCGCTGAGGGTAACAAACTGGATTCCAAGGGAAGGAAAGCTTAGCAGGGGGCGGCAGAAAGTAAGGTGGGCGGATGAGATTAAGAAGTTGGCAGGGGTCAAGTGGATGCAGCTAGCACAGAACCGGGTTAAGTGGAGAAATTTGGGAGAGGCCTTCGCCCTGCAGTGGGTATAATCAGGCTGATGATGATGATGATGATGATGATGATGATGATGATGATGAAGGGGAACCAGCCGAAAGACTGGTTGCACTGCTTAGAGAAGGTCAGCAAGGATCCCTTGGGACTCTGCGGCCTCCAATGTGCGCAAAATGAGCTGACGCTGTTGGGCGAGCTCGGTGGTGCGCAGAAGGGACTCCCACGCATCCACTGTAGCTGTATTGTCTGCGATGTGTCGTATACATGTCCACACCATGTGGATGAATGTGGCCGGTTGTGAGCAGTGTTTGCAGCTAGGTGCAATAAGATTTGGGAAAATTTTTATATATAGCCTTTTGTTTGGAAAGGTTCCTGTTTGTATTTTGCGCCAATGGACGACCTCGCGTCGGGATAGTTCCCGGTGTGCAGGGGGGTATAGACACCGTTCGAGCCGATAATGCTGGAGGATGCCCGTGTATGTAACAAGGCGTGAATGAGTGCCTTGGGGAGAGTCAGAGGAAGCGGCAGGCTGAGGAGGGTGCTCCGCCCGGTAGCTGAGTTCTCGGGCTAGAGCATGTGCCTGTGCGTTCCCGCTGAGCGCCTCATGAGCTGGGGTCCATATGCGAAGACGAGGTGTAGACGGTAAGGGGAGAGATCGGAGGATAGTGTACGCCTGTCGTGATATACGACCTGCATCGAAGTTACGAATTGCCTGTTGGGAATCGCTAACGACTACTTTGGTGGAGGGGTCGGTCAGAGCTAACGCGATGGCAACCTCTTCCACGGTGGTAACAGTTGCGGCGTTGAGGACGCTGCAGGCGTTGTGCCAGCTTCGGTGCGGTGCCAATGCAACCGCAACCACAGCGGGGTGACGGGGGTGGTGGGAGGCATCTGTGTATGTAACGTCGGGGCGACCGGTAAAACGTTTGTGGAGTTGCCGGGCTCGGTCGGCTCTGCGCTCTGTATGATACTCTGGATGCATACGTTTGGGAAGCGGAGGTTACGAAGACTGAGTTTCTGCTCAGGCGTGAGGTCCATATACGTAGACGCCGCCCTTAGAGGAGTGATTCCTACCTGGCTCAGTGCTGCACGGCCCGCATGTGTCAGCGAGAGGCGCTCATATTGGGAAGTTAGAGTCGCTTCAATCGGCTCGTCGACTGGGTTGGAGATCCCAAGGGTCATCAGTTTGGTGGTAGAAGTGGACATGGGTAGGCCCAATGCTGTCTTGTATGCCTTGCGCAGTGATGCATCCAGTCGCTCCCGATCTGTTCGCGTGAGGCGAAGGTAAGGGGCAACGTAGGCAATGCGCGTACAAACGAAGGCAAGGTTGGATTCGCGCATGCCCTTATGCTTATTGGCGACTCTCTTGAGCAGGCGGCTAATCTGGATTACAGATTGATCTATTCGCTGAAGAGTAGTGGCATTTCTTCCATTATCTTGTAGATGAAGGCCCAGGATATTGATTCGGTCGGTACGGGGTATGGAGGTGCCCTGTACCTGCAGATTGAAGGATACCGGAGGTGATCTGGGGCGTCTTCCCTGGGTTGAGACAATGATGTATTCAGACTTGGTGGCCGAGCAGGATAGGCCGACTGTGGCCAGGTAGGTACCAACGCGATCGATGGCTGTCTGCAGAGTCTCTTCGATCTGGCCGTCACTGCCGTGTGTAATCCACAGAGTGAAATCGTCGGCGTATAGGCTGTGGGGCAAGTGGGGGATATCTGCCAAAAGATTGGGCAGGCCAAGCAGCGCAATATTGAACAGGAGTGGAGAAAGCATTGAGCCTTGGGGTGTACCACGGCTTCCAGGAGAGATGATGGAAGGATCTCCTGAGCCGGTGTCAAGTTGCACTGTGCGGTTCGAGAGGAAGTCGCGTATATATGCATACGTTCGTTGTCCCACCCCTAGAGTCTGGAGGTTCTGCAGAATGGGTTCGTGCCGGACATTGTCAAAGGCCTTCGCGACATATAGACCAACTATAACTTTGGTGTCCAAAGTGCTATGTGTCAGCACCTGATGCTTGAGCAAGAGCAGGATGTCTGGGGCCACAAGGTGTGGTCGAAAACCAAACATCGTGTCTGGAAGCAGGTGATGTTCATCTAAGTAATGAAGAAGACGGGTCTGAATTACATTCTCCAATAGTTTTCCCACGCAGGACGTAAGAGAAATGGGGCGGAGGTTCGAGAGAGTAGGTGGTTTGCCCGGCTTGGGGATGAGCACGAGGTTGGCGCATTTCCACTCTTGCGGGATGGCTCCCCGCTCCCAGCATTTTTGCGGAAAGTCTGTGAGAGCATGAATCGAGGCGTCGTCGAAGTTCCGAAGCATACGGTTAGATATCCGGTCCGGGCCTGCAGCTGAGTTTGTCTTGAGACGATTGAGCTCAGCTCGTACCTCCGGTAAAGTGATGGGAGCATCTAAACGGACGTTTTCCTTACCCTGATAAGGAGGGAAAGATTTCAGCGGTCCTGAGTGGATGTAGGTGTCTACTAGCTCCTGTTTGAGGGTATCTGAGGTGCCGGGAAATTGGTGGAAGATATGCTGGAGCTGCTGGCGAGCTTGGAACTTGCTCCCTTCAGGGTCGAGGAGGTGACGGAGTAGTTTCCAGGTGCTTCTGGTGTTAGGAGCCTTATCCATCTGGTCACATATATTGTGCCAGTTTTGGCGTGTAAGCTCTACGGCATAGTTTTCGATGTTTGTATGGACTCGGACGAGCCGTCGTCGAAGATTCTGATCCCACTTGCGAGCGTGCATCAGGGCCTCCAGCTTGCGCTTGCGGTCCCACAGTTGGGCATAATATCTGTCGCAGTTTGGTACGGAGTCTTCCACAGCTACTTCAGCAGTGACATCTTCAACTTGTTTGAGGATGTCGGCTGACCAAGCGGCGATGTCTGTGATAGGTTGGGAAGAGCCTTGCTCTGTTCGCTTGGCGCGAAAGCAGTCCCAGTTGACCACTTTAGCTGGTCGCGTACGTTGTCGAGTAGGCTCCTGAATGACAATCTCCAGAACGTAGTGGTCGCTTCCGAATGTTTCCCCAGTATTGCACCAGGTAGCTGCAATCCCCGGTCCCGTAAAGGCGAGATGCGGGGTTGTGTCCCGCGAGACGCCCGTTCCTCTTCGAGTGGGTTGGGTGATATCCGTTGAGAGGTTCAGATGGAGTGTGTGCCAATCGTCCCAAAGAAATCGGCCTTTAAAGGGAAGCTGAAGCGGTTTTCAAATTGCATGAAATGCTGTGGTTGGGAAGAAAAGACCTCGAAAATCATATGTGTAAATTTTTTCTCGATTCTGTCCGTTAGAACAGCCGCAATCGCCTTTTAAAAACCCGCCGCGGACACGCCCCGTCGCCTCCGAAAGCGCCGGGTTGGGGGATGGCAAAATTGGAGAGCTGGCGGAAGTGACGCCATTCACGGGGAGCCGGCCGGCCGTCCTGCCCGTCCCGCATTGCGTGCTCCGCTGCGTCTCGCGCTTTGGCGTGGCGAATGACGATTCAACGTAATCCTTTGCTAGTGCCGTTTGTTTTTTCTAGTTCGAGCGTTCTGTGTGGAGTGGGTATAGCGATAAGTGGCCATCATGCCGTCGTTCTGCGCAGCATTCGGCTGCGCGAACACTGGCGGCCGGGACGATGTGGTGTTTCACACGTTTCCAAAGGACAAGAAACTTTCAGCGCGGTGGGTCTCTGCCGTGAAGAGGAAAAATTTCATACCTACGAAATCAACTGTGTTGTGCTCGAATCATTTCCGTGACAGTGACTATTATCGGAGCTTGGGAACGATGCGGGCGCTCAGAATTCCAATTAAATCAGCGCGACTGAAGCCCGGAGTCGTTCCGTCAGTGTTCCCGTACAACAATAGCGCCTTGCCACCTCCAAGAGCGGCCTTCGCCAAAAGAAAGCGGCGGGAGGTAAGTGTTTAAGGTACGCTTGTGCCTGTCCGTGGTTTGCTTGTGTGGTTCAACGTTCCGCGAACTGACTAGAGCTATGTGAAGGACATAGTGGCGAAGGGCTCAGGAAATATTTCTCCTGCCCGAATCTCCATACATAGGATATTATTACACAGGCGCCTTGCATCTCCCAAAACTGAATTGCGGCTGCTGTGGCGGGGCCAAATCCCTCTGCCTCGAAATCAGCGTCCTAGCAATCGGCACCCGAGGGCCATAACTGTATAGTGGATCGTGTGAACATATCCTGTGCGCCGCAGCGACCAGTCGGCGGCACGAGGCCCACCAGTTAATAAGGTATGACTCGGCAGCCCGTCTGTTTCCTTTCGACGACATTCGTCAAAACAACCACTGAGCCACCGCGATGGGACAGTATCTTTTTTTTTTTTTTTTTTTAATTGCGTGCTATCAGCGTTATAGTACGCGGGGGTATCTGTACAGCATAAAACTGAGACCTTTGGTCGGAGTTTCGGATTCTCTCTCATTCACCCTCTGAACATATATCTGTCAAAATGCACCATATTGGTGCAGTGGCAGTAGTTTTCTGTGCTTGTTAGTAAAGTTGCACTCACGCTTGTGCTGTTAATCAGTATAAATCTGACATCTTTTGAACAGATTCTTGCAACTACATCTTTCACAATGCAAAAGAACAGAGTGCAGGGCATAGCACGTCTCAGGATAGTAAATTCCTTGAGGCTCCTAATCTTTGGATGTGGTCTAAGGCACTGTGGTTATTGATACTAAAGAAAGAAAATGCTTTTGTCAGTGTTTTCATGAATTTTTATGTATTTCTTCATAGTAGGCTGGCATTTGTGTTGTGCATATTTCATATTCTTTCAGGTCCTCGCAAAAATGCTCGAGAACACGCCTCCTGAAGAAGAAGCTACCACTTCACCCCCTTCGCCATGCGAAGAGAATGTAAAAATCAGGGTTACAGAGGCACAGGTCGTCTCAAAGGAAACTGCTGACAAAAGCCTGCAAGTTGTGGTGCGGCCGCCGACATTTTGCGATGCATCCCAAGCAGATATAAAACCCAGTAGTAATAATAGTTCGTAGTAATAAAAGGCCTTCGGATATAAGTAGGTACTGTGCTCTAAATAAATGAAAAACAAATGCTTTACCTCGCGTGACTCGTGTAAGCATGCCGGCGTTTTGAATTCGATATTACAGGTGTCTGGTGTTTCGGCTGTTATGCAGCAACCAGTAAGCAACAGCGTTTCGACGTGATTTACTTTATTACCACTTCCACATCTACCTCGCAAAGATATGTAAAAACAAGCACCTACGCAAAACATACGTACCAGAGGAGATTTCCAACCCGTGAAAATGTCGCGGCGTCACTTTCTCCATCGGCGCACTCCGCGGCGTCGTTGGTTCCGCCGTTTTCTGCCGCCGCTGATGGCTCGAACATATATGGCGAGAGTCCAAACTGTTCACTACTGCCCGCACAATCCATAATTTTCAAGACTAGGCCTTCCAGCCAACTGAAGCAACGCGCTAGCAACGCACTACGCAGCAACGCCGTCGGTGCAGGCCGGAGACCCGCGGGACAGCCGTCGATGACGTCGCGACGGTCCCGACCACTCACAGGCGACAGTGGCGTTCGCTCGGCGCCCTGAGGCGCTGGCGCGCGTTTTCTTCTAAAAAACAGCTATTTGCGTTTATTTAAGCCCTTTGTTAATGCGATATTCTTGTTCAGTGGACCAAAAACAACTAAATGCTGCCGAAAACTCAATTTTTTCGAAAAGTGCTTCAGCTTCCCTTTAAGCGTGTCGTAGTGGTAACCCCATGCTTGATGCGGAGCGTTGAAATCACCGAGAATAATTAGAGGTTGCCCTCGCGCTAGCTGCTGTACTCGGAGGAAAAGTAGCCCGAAGACGGCCTTGTGTGATCGGGGTGGGCTGTAGACGTTGAGCACGAAAAGACATTGCCTGGTCGGACGAGAGGGTCGGGGGAGAATTTCTAGAAGGATATGGTCTGGGAAAGTGGAGTCTAGCTCATGTAAGATAACCGTAAGGTTTCGCCTAACTAGAGTAGCCACCTGAGAGTTTGCTCTTCCCGATGTGTATGTCCAATATCCAGCCAATTTCGCATGTTTCCCTGCTTCTTGAAGGGGGGTCGCTCGCGGTAAGGAACTGCTGAAGGACCGCGCTCTTGCGCGCGAACCCCCTGCAGTTCCATTGCCAGATGGTGTTACCCGAGCGAGCCGCCATGGTTAGGTTGGGAGAAGTTCGGAGTGGAGGTCGCTGGGTGATTTGGCGTCTGAACCGGGAGCGGGGTCATGCCTTCATGTTTGCAGAGGGAGTCGATTGCCTTACCAGGAGATTCTAGCTGTAGAGCAAACTGAGAGCTGAGGGTGCGAAAGGAATTCTCAATATGTTCCTCCAGCGATTGGATACGGCCTTGAAAGAAGACGCCCTGTGCTTCGAGGCGCGCTATCTGTGCGTGTATGTCTTCTGTTTGCGTATCGCTTGCGGCAAGAGCCTTACGTTTGTTGGCAGTGCGAGCTGGTGCGGGGGAAGTAGGAGGAGGGGCGTCTAAGCGTTTTTCGATAGTTTCGACTCTATGAACCAGTTGTGTTACGACGGCCGTGAGCTGTGTAATGGCTTGTTCGAGTGCGTGAGAAGTGGGAGTCCCTCCTAGCGTACTCACCGCTTGAGGTGGAGCCGGTGGCTGTCTTGGCGGAGCCGGGCCCTGGAGCTGCCCCGGTGGAGCAGGTTGCTGCTGCTGGACGACTGCAGGCGTACCTGGCCGCGTTCTGGACGGCGTCCGAGATGATAGCCTTGAGGCATTTGGCCCGAGGGGTGGGAAGGAGTCCGAGCGGCCCCTGAGACTGCGTTGATTGCTGCCGGAACGTTGGCGGTCCCAGCGGCTGGCGTGTTGTAAAATTACCCGACGTGAGGAGGCTTGTTCTTGTTGCTTGGCAGCTTCAGCCTGCCTGCGATTTTCCCACTGACCGCGCTTGACGGCGTAGGGAGTGCGAAATATTTCTTTGCATCGGCTGTCGCCCGTGAGGTGTTCTTTCCCGCAGAGACGGCGGGCATGTGTCAGCCCAATAAAGGGTTCTTTTCAGTCCAACCTTTGTCTCTTCATCTCTTGCCTTTGAAATTGTCACCGCCACGTTACACAATATACTGTTCGCTACCAACTGCCCGGCTACCTATCTTCTTCGACTGCAAAATTCAAGTACACAACAGAACAGATACCGTTATGAACGTATTGAAGAAAATGGCCCAGTCTTGCTATGCGTAGCAAGATCTTTCAGTGTTTTTCCTGCGCTCGCACCGGCTCACTTTTAAGACTGCCACAAAGAACCACTATATGGTGCATTTTTCCCAAAAAGCAGATAAGTGCAAGCGCCTCGTGGGAGGATATATCTACTTATATATTCATTTTTACACTGTAATCTGGCGGTATGAAAAAAAAAAGTTCATAAGCAACTTCTCATGTAAAAATGCCGCCGTACAGAATTTCTGGGCATGCTGGGAGTAATACTTTGACTTTTTGTGAGAAAGTACTTCTAGCCAAGTAGGATGAATTTTGTCAATTTCCGCGGTTTCCGTCCTTCTAAACGAGTGTTTATATTTCAACTACCAAGCCTAGCAGTCTTATAAATAGGAGAACATGACAACCATAAGTACTATGACGAAGGTCAAGTTTAAAGCTAAATAGAACTAATCAACACTATTTAAACTGGGGTGGAGCAAAGGTTAGGAACTGGAGTCGGAACGTGTCTGAACATGCAGTGGTGTAATTATGCTGTCCTGAGACTAAGTGAGGGTGTTAGGCTTAGTTAAGTCTAGTAAAGACTGTTGCAACACTATATGCGCACAGCAAAATGCTTCTATCGTTTGAACCGCTCGCTTATTCGAGCGGAAATTTGGTGCATAGATGACATGCGACTGTCTATAATTGTCAATGCCGAGTTTTGATGATTTGTTTATCGCGTCCGATGAGAATTATTTGAAAATGGTGCGTCGTCTGCAATGTAGGCGACCCAAAACAAGAATCTTTTGCGTGGCTGATTTTGGTGACGCCATCTGTTGCATAAGCGTGGAACAATTGTTTTACATTGAAGCTACGATGATTGAGCCAACACTTTTCAACTGGTTAGTTTTAATATAATTTCTTGGTCGTTTCAACAATACTGAGGGCAGAAAACTTGTTAGTGTTTTACTTCCTCATATCAGCAAGTTTGTTTCGTGCCTGCCGAAATAAAGGATGTTATCGTTCTGTATGTACGCCCTAGTTAGTGCCTCCGACATCAGCCTAGCGAAAGCTGCTGGTTTTGAGTCGCCGATATTGCTTACGTCAAGGGTTTCTAATGATGTCTGATCGAACCAAGCAAGTACACTGATCAAACGTGATATTTCAAATTACAGATGGCTGTGCGCGATCGTTGGGCCAAATTTCAACGCGAATAAGGGAGAGGTTGAAACGAGAAAAACATATTGCGCTTCGCATTCAGCATTGAAACTTCCTGTAGGCCTAGCTAAGCCTAGAGGTCTTAGGTTTCTTTACAGTAGTAAATTGCTGTCTGAACACACACTGGCAGCAGTTGCACATTCCTAAGTCCAATTAAGCTTGATTGGATTAAGCCAAGCCTAGCAACCCGAATTAAGACTGTATAGTACGAAAGCACTAAACCACCGTCATGGATAAACCAGTGTCATTTTTATCGCATTACTATTTTAAATGTTTGCGGTTTTGTTAAAAAATAATGTATTGGGTAAAATATTTAACATAAAATATTGGCTCGCCAATATGATTTATACTTGTCTGCATTTTCGCAAGGTTTCCTCTAAAGTGCAAGAATATCGACGCAAATTTTCTATTTGATTACAGTTTTAATCGATAAAGGCATTTGCATAGAAATGACCAAGGGCTCAATATTTTCAACAAATTTGTTGCTTCTTTATGCTCATTTCAACATTATTTATTGTAATCTAAGCCGCCATGTATGCGGTCGCTTGTCACAATAAAGGAAGCATTAAAGGACGGAAGTAAGATAAAAAATAAGACAAAGAACGGGCAACAATAACAACCTTATTAAACCTTATTAATAACCTTATTAAATCTTATTATTTAATGATTACCCGTAAAACTGTATATCAGATTTTGCTGTACTAAGATATACCGCACACGGTATGTTAATTGAAATAAAGGTAGGCATTAAAGCGCAGAAAGAAGAAAACATGCGGAATGAATGTGCGACTTTATTATTTATATGCTTGAATGCACGTGCACTAGTTAAAATACTCCACAAGTGGCGTAATAATGTGTAATAACTTTTGGAATGCACTTTAATGCACCAGCATCGCGAAAACTTTACGAACACAGACCAGGTGTGTTTTGCTGCAGGACGTGGAAGTAGCGCAGCAAAGCCGTGAAATGCACCATTGGTAGCAATGTAATTTGCAAGAACTGGCTGTAAGGAAGATGATGAAAGCATTTATTGAGTGCAGCAAGGACTTAGGTTAAGTGAAGGCTGATCGGATCCCTTGTATGGGACACCGTTAATAAAAGCCACCGTCCGCACTCTTTCGACGAGGGCTCGTTGTTCCTCGAGGTCCGAGCTAGACAGGGCCGCCGCCTCCCAGCCCTCCCACGTTGGCTGATTTATGTCAAGACTGTCGTTTTGCTGGCAAGCCCATGCCATATGGTATACGTTTCCCTTGTGACCACAAAATTTGCGCTGAGCTGAAAAGGACTCGGACTCAATGGCGTGAAGCGTGGCTGGATTATTGAATGACATGGTTTGTAGTCTTCGAAGGTGACATTGTTCTGATTTATTAAAACCCTTAGCGGGCCTCGGGAGTGTCTGCCTTTCAATGCGCAAATGCTTTAGTATATCTGTATATGTTGTTAATGGAGACAGAAGCCTAAACCAGTAAGGGAGGACGTAGAAGGAACAGGGGGAAGAAAAGCTCAGGCAGAAGCGTGTGCGCACTCGTTTCCTTCAACTCCCTGGTGACCTGGTACCCATATCAGTTCCTTCTGTGTAGATGAAATCCTACATTGACTGAGAATTTTGCAGGTTAGCGCCGTGATTCTGCCACGCATATAATTTCTATAAGCCGCCTGGAAATCTGTAACATTCGATGCGGAGTGCGTCGCGGCTAGAGCTATCGCCACTTCCTCCATAGCCAGCGTTTCCCCGTTGGGAACTGAAAGCCCGTCAACGACCTTCATTTGGTGCACCACTGAAATGGTTGATATTCCCTCTACAGGACCCGCAGCATCCACAAAGAAGGCTCCTTCTTCTCTTGAATAGCACTCATTCATCTTCTTGCTCCACGCCACTCGTATCAGCCTGATGATGCTCCGGGTGCATGTTTTATTGCGTAAGCAATACTGTGCCAAGTTTCGTGCCGTCGCGTATCCCCGGTGGACGCCGTGCTTGACCTTGAGCCGCAGCTGCGCGGACACTTGAACCGCGCCGTAAGGAGAGTTTTCAAGCGTCCGCTCTCCGTGCTGACGTACCGCTCACTCCTGACCTCACGCACTTGGCACTCCTTCCGTTCCCCGGATCGCTCTCTCTCACCGCATGCGATGCGAGCAAGGTCCGATGTTGCATGCGCTCGTCGAAATCCAGGCACGTGCGCCAAAGCGGCGGTCGGACGCACCACGCAGGGTCCAAGGGGCGGACGGCGCCGCCCAGGGTAAGGAATTGCTCATTAATAAAAAGACGATCGCTAACAGGAGTGGAAGTGGAAACAGAGAAATAGGAGTTCGCGTCGGGGTAAATCAGTTGCTATGCAGTCTTACAAGGAGACTTCATCGGCGATGCGCCGAAGCCAGAAAACAGCAACGGGCTCAAGAGACTGCTGAAGAACGTGAACAACGGTTAGCAAAACCGCGAGCGCAAGCCACTGCTAGACGAGCACGTTCTGCACCTCTAGACACTTGTACCTCTGGTGATGATCCTGCATGGAGTCTTCAGAATGCCTTGAACAGTGATGACTCGGCATCAACAACAGGACGAGAAGAATCACAAAGTAGCCAAGAACGGTGGAATGCAACCAGGCGACAACGACGTGCTCAGGAGGCTGCTGAAGAACGAGAGAAAAGGCTTGAGAAAGAACGAGTTCGCGATGCTGCCAGACAGGCAAAACGGTGTGAAGAGCTTAAAAGACAACTCCTGGCGTTCCACGGATCGCACTCTCTCACCGCATGCGATGCCAGCAAGGTCCGATATTGCATGCGCACGTCAAGCTACACCCGCAGCTACACTACATGCCGAACATTAAGCGCAACCATTGCAGTATTGCTAGCGCAACTTACCAGGTTTAACCATAGCTAAACTACTGCCTTTTTTTTTTTTGGGGGGGGGGGGGGGGGGGGAATGTGAATGTTTAAATCTTCCAAGACTTTGCAGCTTGTCTTGGTTGTGACCAGTCGCATTACCTGGCTTGTAAGATTGGCGCTAATCAATTCATCAGCTGTATTGACCCCCAGTTGTTACAGGCGCTCTGTAGATGCTTTCATGGGTAGCCCGAGCGCCTTCTTATAAGCCGTTCAATTGACATCATCCAGGTGGTTTAGATCGGTCTTCCTTATACGAAGGTACGGGGCCCACGTACGCTATCCTGCAGATGATAAAGGCCTGTATTAACCTAAGGGTATCTTCTTCTTGCATGCCATTCTTCTTGGTTGTGATCCGAGATATCATACGAATAACTTGCTCGCACACCGTTCGGAGCTTGGTGATCGCTGCTGCGCGTTCACGCCCTTGTTAATAAAGAGCCCCAAAACCTTATCGTCTCCACCTCGGGAACAGGTGCATCTTAGGCCGAGATTTCCAGCGGTGGATAGCGGGAAGGTGGATACTGCAGTATTCCCCTTCCCGCGCAGGACGAGGAGCTCCGACTTGTGCGGGGAGCATCGTATAGTCCGCATTCTTCTGCGTAGTTTTGAATCGTAGTGTCAGGCTCTTGTAGAGCCTCCTACATCTGTCCCAAGTTGCCCTCCGTTGTCCTTATGGTTATGTCATCCGCGTAAAGGGCATAGCGGATTGCCCTTATATGGCGTTAAGTCGTTCCGGCATGTGCACGAGGGCAACGTTGAAGAGCAGTGGAGAAAGGACCGCTCCCTGAGGCGTCCCCCCGGTGTCCACGGGTATCGGCTCGGACCGCGTATTGCCAATCTTGATGTGCGCCTGCCTATCTTGCGAGAAAGCCTTAATATGTAATTAAAGGTGCGCTTTCCGCAGTAAGTACCCTGTAGGTTTTCCAGAATCTTGGAATGTTTCACGTTGTCGAAAGCCCCCTTAATATCCAGTGCTGTGGATCGATAACCTCCTTTTTCAGCTCTTTTGCGTGAGATGCTCAAGCGCTTGCCGATTAAGATTGATAAGCAATCTCATCGTCACCCTGTCGTTCCCTGGTGCCGCGCCCCGCCTTATGGCCATAAGCGCCGCCTGTATTTCCTCGACTTCCAATTCTTGATCCAGGTCCGGATTCTCCATACCTTCATAATCCTGTACTGGTTCGTTGTCTTTCACTGTACAGAGGTACTTGCTTGTGAGGGCTGCAACCAGCTGCTCGCCTGTGCCCACAAAGCCGTGTAGTGCTCTCTTGAGGTTACGTTGCTGATCCCCGCGTGACTTGGAAGGCTCTATCAAACATCGTATCCACGCTGCCTTGGTGCTAAGTCTTCCTTTCATGGAGTCGCATTTAGCCAACCAGTTGTTTTAGCCAAGGTCTGTGCGTACTCTTTAGCTTGTAATGTTAATGTCGCGATCTTGAGCTTGCGGTTATGTTTCTGTCTTTTCCACCGCCGTGTGAGACATCTTGCCTGCCATAGATGCAGTGGGTGGTTGTCAATAGCTGGAACTTCTGAGGTCTGAAGTGTACGTGTAAACCGATCACTGACACCCAGCAGCGACTCAGCCTATTCCTCGTACTTTTCAATAGGCGCGTTAAGCGCAGAGTTTTCCACCTTTCGGAACAACGACCAGCCCTTGAGCCGAGACTGCCCTCTCGGTTCGCGATGCTTATTGTAGTCAAGACAGATCTTGAGACCCAAGGTCGCCTATGTGTTGTGCCAATCATAGTTTCTCGTTCCTTTAATCAACGAGAGATATGGACACGTATCTATCGAGCCATTGTTGCCAATCCTCTTGGGATGCTGCGGGTAAGAATCGTCAGTGCTAGGTATGATATGGCCGTAGCGAGTGTCCTGCCCTTAATATCCTCCTTACTATAATCCCACAAGAAGCTATACGCGTTAAAATCTCCCACTATAATGAGAGGTGCAGTGTTTGCCAATTGCGCTGTTTTGGAAAATTTCACCGAAAGATGCACCCCTTTTCTCCGGTTGACTATATATGTTTAACAAATACGCACTTCTGCTAGTGAGTACGTTCGGTAATATCTGAATAAACGATCTTCCACCTCAGTGACTAATTCCAGCTCGATTGGTACAGCCGTGCAATCCTTATGCACCAGAATGCAAGTGGATGAGCTGTTTTGATGCGTGGTGTATGGTCTGAGTTTGGCTTCCGTATTACGTCTGTAAGGAAGAGAAACATTCTTGTTTCCTGTGTGCTACCTCTTTCTGTACGAGGGGGAAATATTCTTTAGGCCACTTTTATTATTTTATGAACGTATTATACTAATGAAACTAAATAAAAGACTAGGGGACAGTTAAGCTCCGCCGTTGAAAGTATGAAGCGATTGAGTTTCACACACATGAACGATGTTTTTCACATTTTAATTTTTTTTTATTACTTACACGCAGATACTTAGCAACGGCAAATATTTTTTCGTTCCATTCTAAGCAGTTTGACCCCTTTGAACTCATTTTTCGTTCTTTTTAATTATTTGCAATAATTCATTGATCAGTTACATACTGTGAATTTTCTTAATTAGCATCATGAAGCATTGAACGCTTACCATTTTTGTATCTTTGAGCCCCTCTTTTTCCTATTTTATAAATCCTTTAATTCGTCAATTAATTACAAAGACTTCATTAACTCGCCATCGTCTATCACGCATCAATCACTAGAACCACGCATTAGCAGGACACGGTTTTTTTACGCTTCCACCGATTATTTCCGATACGCGGTGCCGAATATTACTATGCCAACGGCTTTTCGACCGAACAAGCAGTATATGCTGTCGCTAAGTGTACTTTGTGCATTTCCTGCAGAAATATTACGCACCGCGGCGAATTTTACATGCGATAGCGTAAAGCCCCTTGTCGCAGAGGGCGCGGCGTAGTCGGTGTAGTCGGCACCGGCAACGCATGCGATGTTGTTCTGAGTCAACTGATTGCGAGGAAGCTTAAAAAAAAAAAAGAAAAAAAAAAGAAAAAAGATCAGTTGGGGCAAATTTCAAGATGAAGTAGAAATTTATGAAGAGTTTGCTGTAATACTGACAAGCAAGAATATCGAAAAATAGACTGGTGTTCATTAGGCAGAGGATTGAACGTCGAACCCAGGCCTATTGGTTGCGTGACGAAGGTGCGCTACACAAAAACCATCAAAGCCCTTTTTCTCTGTTGCAGACCATCAAAGCTCATTAATTCAGGCGGTTCAGAAAGGGACCTATCGAAGGCGCTGTGGTTTTTGGCTTACTGGTATGTCTTGCAGACATGGTATATGCCAAATAGGAGCTAGTAAATAATTAGTAATTAACTACCAAATGCTGTTGCGAATAAAAAGTAAAAGTAATATGCCAACCAAAGCAAGTCGTTGTCTGAGTAAATCCCATAATAACCATGGGGCAGCGAACGACAAGCAGGAAAAGGAATGATGACGCCCATTAAGGCTATCGAATTACGCACTTAAGACGGAGCTTGAGTGTCTCCCAAGATTTTTTTTTTTTTTTTTTTGGCCACTTTAAACATTGGAGGATACTGTAAGTTTATAATTTAAAGTTTATGATACAAAGTTTATGAAGCACAACCAATATTTCCGCAATTCAAAAATGTACGAAACTTTGCTTGTTTTACTGTGTAACGACATAAAGCTTCAGTGCTTTGACTAAAACATACCAGGAGTTACAAAAAACTGCTTGCTGCCTTATAGAAAGCCGCTTTTCTTAATTCAGATTCTTTTTCTTGAAATAAATTTATTTGGAAAATGCTAGAAATTAAAATCTCATGTATTAGCCTCAATGTTCTTCTGAATGATGCACAACTGAAAAACAAATGTGAAATTGTAATTCAGAGGGCACATCATCAAATATAAAAATCTAGTGAGAATGACAGTGACACTGCAGAAAAAAAAAAGCGAAGGTAATGAAATAAAATATTGCTTTATGAGTACTTTCTACACAGAAATATGCAGAATTAAAGTTACTAAAGGTTGCACATAAAAGTAGGGAAGGGGCAGGATTTTTTTCTGTGCAGAGCTGAAGGGATGGCGCATAATATTGTAACGCTGCTGACGAAGACGACGTATTGTGTGGCAGAAGGAAAGAAAGAAGAGAAGAGAAGGAAGAAGCGGTGGTGTTTTAGGGAGCTAGTCTGCCTGACCTTGTTCCACTCCCATCTGCATTGTAAATTAACACACCCTTACTATTTCATCATAATAATATATACAGGTGGCAAATAGCGGTCATTACACTGCTAACATATCGCTATTACATCATAGGTGGCAAAAGTATATATAGTGCAGCGTTACCAGACAGAAAACAATGTTCCATGGTTGATAGCTGTTGATGTTCTTGGCCGCATTCTCTCAGTATTCATTGTAAAACTAAAACACCCCAATGAAGCAAATTTAATGGGAATACACATAGCTTGCCGAGGCATGATCGATAATGAATATTTTTATTCGATATCTTTTTTCTTTAAGTAAATAAGATACGATCGAAAGAAAAAAAGAGAGTCAACGGCCTTCACTGATTACAGTTCTTTTAATGCATTTGATTTTATTAAGTCAAGATTGCACAACCTTCGTAGGGGACAGATTAAAAAGAAGATAGAATATACAAAAGCGACGAGCCTAAAATTACCATCATCAACTTTATTGCACTATAAAATGCACTTATAAAAATTTGCATACATATCTATCCAAAGTTCAACTTCAGGTTGCGATTGAAGAGAGACTTGGGCGCTCTTTACAAAAGACCTTTAAACGTATAGAAGCTATTAGACACATGGCCGACGTATGCACTACAGAAATGAGCGTTTATGGCGTTTATATCATTCCTTGAGGACAGTGGCATCCTTGGGAACTACTAATTTAGATCTGGCCTAGTCATTGCTAGAGCCCTTATTTTTGCTTCGTTATTTACTGATGTGTATAGTGTAATTTCTTTTTCTTCTGTTCTTGCGTTTTTCTATCTCTAATGTATATTGTACTATGCAATGTTCTGTGCAGAGTTACACATTTACGCACCTCTACACACATTTACAGATTTTATATCGCTCATCAATGTTACTTCTTCTGACGCTTGTAATTCGTTTTATATGTTGTGTACTGTTTCTGTCTGTTTAATTTTATGTAGTAGTGCACAAGTTATGTTATGTTGAAATTCTAAGGAAGAAGGTGCATGAACTGGCGCCAGCGCACCGGCACGAGACGCGAGCACCAGCTGGATGAGCCCCGACTTGCAAATGGCTCTATTGGCCTATAGCCCCAGTAAACGCGCTCTCCTACATTAAAGTTCGTTATATTGTCCATGCTCGAAGTCGCGCAACGCGCTTTTATCACTTTCTTTATAGCGCGTTATGCGCCGAGATTAGTCTGGAATTATTGCAGGCAGCACAGTTATTTCCGTATTATTCCGGACTTTTCCAGTCTGCCTTGGCTGGTTTATCTAGATGTTTCTCCATCGACTTTAAATTGAGCACTGCCGAATAAAACGGGCATTGTTTGTTCGACGACCGCCAAACACGCTTGCTGGTAACGCCGCCGCTTATTGCTTAGTTCTTTGTGGGTGCAAGACAGCCCAATGAAGAGAGAGAGGGAGATAGAGAAAAAAAGAAACTTTATTTGTCAGCGATTGGTATTTGCCTTGGGCTGCATTCAGCTGCTCCAGGTGGCCGGCAGTCCAAGTCTGTCAGCGACCTCTTGCGCTCTTGCCGAGGCCCGGGACTGGACGTCTGGATCCCGGCTGGCGAGAACAGCTTCCCAGTGTTCCAGCGAGGAAGATGGTACAAGATATGCCGGAGGCGGATCCTACGCGCAGTCCCAGATTATATTGTCTAAGGTGGCAGGCTCGCCGCACAGTTGGCAGTACGGATTTTCTATATCGGGAAAGATCTTGGCATAAGTCCAAGGGTTTGGCCGCGACCGCGTTTGCAGACGCCGCCACGCGGTAGCCTGGTCTCGGCTGAGCGAAGCGTGCGGAGGAGGCAGGCTCGCCCTGAGCTCTTTGTAGTAAGTAATAATGGCCTGGTAGGTATCCAGAGTCTCACTCCGTCGGGCACCAGCGCGCCGCCGCGCGGGTGCTTCCTTGGGGACTGCGGGGCGCTGCAGTATCGCCGCGGCCGCGCCTGCACGGCAGCCGCGTTTAGCTATCCTTCGGGCGCTAGAGCATATTGCCGATAATATTTTCACCAGACGGTTCCGTTGGAGAAAGTTTATTTGCATTTCTGTAGAGCTAAAATCGATTTGTTATTTATGGGATTTAGTTTTACGTTCACGTTAACTGTGTTGGAGCTCAACACACTGCTGCACTAATAATGCCATCTCGGTCCCTTACTGACGATAAAGGGTTTTTGAACAATTGCAAACATTACACTTGCACATGACTCGCATATAATTCCACTTCCAATGCGCTCTTCTTCCTTCCTGCCAGCCATTTCGAACCTCAGCAATTAGGCTGTGCTCCAGTGGTATGTGCCAGTCACATCATCAAATTATCGATTTGTATTCATCTGACTTGACAAACTGCAGGCAAATTTTGTTGCGCTTTATTTATGAGCGCTGCCGCAATAGAATCATTTCTTTTTATCCTTGGAAATGTATATCGCTTATCAAACTGTTGCGCCTGCATGTACCAGTGTGGGCAAAAGTAAATGGAGCACGTTTTTTGTTTTTTTCTTCTACCATTTTTCACGCGTTGCATAATTGAAACTGGCAGTCTTGGTATACGCGATCCGGTAGCAGACGCCAGTTCCCTTTCACTAGGATAATATTGTTTTCTTATCTCCAGTACAAAAGGCGTGATTTTAATTTGAGCGGGTCGAAAAGCCTGCTCCGCTTACTTATGTCCGCACCTATACAATCTTGTACATGCCAAAGAAACAGCAGCAAAGTAATACTAGCTGGATTTGCCCCTTAACTAAGTTTTCGTAAGGTTTGTGGACTTTAGCGTCCAAAAGTGGCATGGGCTATTAGATACGCCGTAGTGGAGTGTTCCGGACATTTATCGACTGCCTGGGGTTCTTTAACCTGCGCTGACAAAGCACAATACACAAGCGCTTCAGCTTCGTCTTCATCGAAGCGCGACCGTCGCTTCTGTGATCAAACCTGTGTCTTCGGGCTCAATAGTCAAGAGCCCTAACCATAGAGCCGCCGCTCAAGGGTATAACCCCGTTTCGTTATTTGTGTTAAGTCTTGAACAGATATTAAGACAGCAGCCAGCTATCCAGAGTTTTGCAGCGACAAGATGACTACATTCAAATTAGATTGCTATCGGTGTGTGTGAAACAGCTGCTTAGCCGTTTGGGCCAGGTCATAACATGTAATGAAATCGTGTTACATCCGAGGTAGATACTAACAACAAAAAGCTACTGCTGTCCACCGTTTTGCACGCCGACATCTCTCTGAAATAAGGAAATAACAATTCGGAGTCCTGGTTGTAGTACTTAGATTCCGTTAAAGGCAAAACGAAAGCCAAAGACGAACCACTGTTGAAAAAACACGTTTCGCCTAAGCAAACTTCAGCGCGAGGCTCGTCGATCCGGTTAAATCTGACACCATCTAGAAAGGTTAAAAAATCTACATCCTCTTGCGCAAAACAAAAAATAAGAAAAAAAAAACATGCGGATTCCTCACATGTAAAGGGCAGCCTGCCCCACCCCCCCCCCCCCAAAAAAAAAAGCAAAAAAAGAAAGAAAAAAAAAAACACGCCACCGTTATGCATAAACGGCGATTTGCAGTTCGTAACCTGCATGGTAGATTACCCTCGTATATTACGTCACCGAGGAAACAGCGCGCTTCAAACCGCTGAAGAAGTCTGGAACAGGGACAAATGTGAGTGGCGATGCACAGCACACACCTACATGCATAGCTGGTAGAGCGCGTTAACGACAGAACTGAAGAACGCTCGCCCACAAATGCCATTCAACGCGGGGCGCCCGCGCGACCCGCAGTCCCCTGGCCACGCGCGCCCGTTAGATGGCGCCTGGTGTCGAGAGTAGGAGCGCGCTAGCAGCCTGCGTGTGAGGGTAAAATAATCTGGTCTATGTTTCTTTAAAGCAGCAGCCCGAATGAGCCGAGATGAGCATTCTTGTCGACAGAGCCATGTAGTCCAGAAAAAAGGAGAGCCAACATGGAACGAACCCGCCGTTCACCTAAACGGCAGGTTAGGTGGACGGCGGGTTCGCACCGCGTTGGATTGCATTTTTTTATGGGCTATATGGCGCTGTCGACAAAAATGCTCGTCGCCTCGGCTCATTCGTAAGGAGTGCTGATTTTTCAGCAGAACATCAAAGTTCCTTGCCCTGCAAATATTCTATCGCATGCACCGCCGTCTGTAAAGCTTTCTCTATAAAATCATCGCTTCCCTGGTTTATCCAGAGCGGGGTATCATCTGCATAGACACCATGATGATGTCCCTCTATCTCTGCCAGCTTGCTTGGTAAGCCAATCATAGCTATGTTAAAAAGAATGTGTGAAAGCATCGATCTCTGTGGGGTCACACGGTCTCCGAGTCGAACCCCTTTCGTATACAACTGCCAATGTTGATGTCAGCTATTTTGTTCGTTAGAAAAACTTAAATATAACTGTAGGTCCGGCTTCCTACCACTAGCGCACTGACGTTGTCTAGGATGGCGTCGTGGCGGACGTTATGAAAGGCCTTCGCCACATCGAGGCTTACCACTATTCTTCTGTCTTTTATTTGTGCCTCTATTATTTGATGTTTCAGCTGTAGCTTGACGTTGGTTACAGAAAGTCAGAATTGAGATCCTATCATCGTACCAGGATAAAGCTCGTTCTCTTCTAGAAATCTGTTAAGCCTAGTTTGCACCGCATGCTCCATGAGTTTGCCCACGCATGATGTAAGCGAAATGGGCCTTAAATTTTCTAACCTCAACTTATTCCCCCGTTTTGGTATGAAGACTACGTTAGCTAACTTCCATTGATGTGGGATTGCGCCTTTTTCTGAACAATCCTGTATACGTATGCTGCCAGGTTACTTATCGACTTATCACCTAAAATTTTAGAGTGATGGGATATATGGTGCGATATTAAAGGAATCTCCAAGAGATGACACAGCGAGCGCGCAGCAAAGAGCACTAGATCCAGACTGCCTTTATTGAACAACCCTTGTAGTATGCCCAAGAAAGCGTGGGCTGAACTTGTCGTTGGCTTAGTAACTTCTTCTAAAGCGAATAAATTTTCTTCGTCCGTGCTGCATCACACGGCCGTGCATATTAATCATTCTTCATAGAAATTGACGAAACAAGTACCCCAATCATCAAGGTTTATAATAGGCGTAGCCCACGCCGCAAAGGAAACTCCCCCCCCATGCTGTCACAAAATAATAATAAAAAGGAATGAAGATGCAAATTTCCCAAACCGTACACTGGTGCTTCCAATGTAGAACTCGATCAGCCGTTTACCCTCTGGGATCTCGACTGGGCGCTAGAACAGCTAAAGCGGAAGTCAGTCCCAGGTGAAGACCAGATTACATACTCACTCATTCGAAATCTCTCTGACAAGGACAAAGAACATTTTCTGAGCATTATAAACTTACATTGGGAAGAAAGCACACTCACATCATCTTGGAAACAATCACTTATAACCCAAAAAACCTGCGCTTCAAAACCTCCGCCCAGTTTCTTTAACATCATGCCTGGAAAAACCATGGAGCGGATGGTGCTCAATCGGCTCGAGACTAATCTTGAATCCATAGATTTCTTTCCCCCTCAACAAATTGGCTTCCGAAAAGGTGTGTCTACTCAGGACCTATTTTTTCTCCTCATGCACGAATTTGACCCTCCGCCCACTTCCCAGATCCAAGCCATAGTGGCCCTTGATGTGCGAAAAGCTTTTGATAACCTTGCCCACGATCCTCTATTAAACATCCTTGCCTCTACTGGCTGTGGTCCAAAGATGTATGGCTACCTCACAGCATTTCTCCGCGACCGTACGGCCAAGTTCCGTCTCCCCGATTCGATATCTGATCCTTTCCCCTTCACACGTGGTACTCCTCAGGGCGCTATTCTGTCACCCACCCTTTTTAACCTTGCAATGGCTCCCCTATCTCGTACTTTAGCGTCTATCCCAAACCTAAAACACACATTCTATGCAGACGACCTTACTCTTTGGTGCACTTCTGGGTGTCCTGGAGCAGTAGAGGAGACCCTACAGCAAGGTATCGATGCAGTCGTTAGTTACCTTGATAAAGTAGGGCTATCTCCCGCACCTGAAAAATCCGAATTGCTGCTGATTGCATTGCCCCGCCGGGGTGGTGCAGTGGTAAGACGCCCGACTACTGTGCCGGAGTTCCCGGGATCGAATCCCGGCCTCGGCGGCTGCGTTTCGATGGAGGCGAAACGAAGTGGCGTCCGTGTGCTGTGCGATGTCAGCGCACGTTAAAGATCCCCAGGTGGTCGAAATTACTCCGTAGCCCTCCACTACGGCCCCCCCTTTCTCTCTATCCACTTTCACTCCCACCTTCATCCCTTCCCTTACGGCGTGGTTCAGGTGTCCACAGAGCAAGTGTGACAGATACTGCGCCTTTCCCTTCCTATGAACCAACCAACCAACCAACCAACCAACCTGCTGATTGCAAAAACTCGCTATCAACGCCAACATAACCAGCTGATCAATCTCACAATGGCAGGTCACCCCATCCCTCGTGTATCATCCTGCCGGATCCTCGGACTTCATATCCAGGAGTCAACCAATCAGGCCAATGTATCTACAACCGTTAAAGTTTGCAATCAGCTTACGCATCTAGTTCGCCGTATAGTCAATAAGCACGCCGGGCTGCGAGAGGGTCAAGTCAGGCAGCTTGTCCACGCATTAGCACTTAGCAAAATTTTGTATACGATTCCTTACCTTACACTAACTTGTCGCCAAAGACATCAGATTGAGGTCGCGCTTCACATATTGTACAAGGCCGCCCTTAACGTCCCTGTACATACGTCCACGGAGCGCCTATACTCTACGGGGCTGTTCTTGCCCCTGGGAGACCTCATACAACAACATCGCGACCGGCAAATGGCACGTCTTTCTAGCACCAAACAAGGACATTGGATACTACAGCAGGTTGCACTCAAACCTATAGACCTCCCTATAATTACCCTTCCTTCTTCGCTCCCGGATAACCTCAGAATAATCCCCATTCCAAAAAACGTTGCACCCGACACTAACACAGGCAGACGTTCCGCTCGCGTTTCCAACCATGTTCACCCGACAGATTCCACGATCATCTACACAGATGCATCACGAACTAACGTCGGAGCGGCTGCTTACTCAATTCACAGCTGTAGCGATGTAGTGACGCATACCCTCGGTCCTTACATAGATCCTCCTCATACAGCGACTCTCGAGACCCTACCAATAGTTACCAGTATTCAAGACCTCGCACAAGCACCCCCTAACCCTTCAGGATATACCATATACACTGATTCAATACAAGCTATACGCGCCATTCACACGGGTCGCATTCCTGAAGAACTACACGATGATCTACACAGAGCCCTTACCAAACTACATCCCCACACTGTAACACTGAGGTGGATTCCTGGTCACGCTGGAATCCCAGGCAATGAGGTAGTGCATCGCCTCGCCCGCGAACTTCAACACCGGGCGTCTGGGATTCCCTGGCCTTATCCACCAACGTGGGACACTACTCTTCACTACAAAAAAGAAATCAACGTTTACTACGACAACATTAGAGAAACGCTCCGTACACTTCCTCTTCCTGATAAATCTCTCACTACCACGCAAATCCGCATTCTTAGACGCATACAACTAAATACACTGCTTACTCCTGCCCGATCTTTTCTATACAGAATTCCCCTGCATGCCCAAATTGCCCAGAACACTATGCAAACTTGGAGCATTGCATCTTTTCATGCCCTGTCGCCCTCCAATCTCCT